>NC_086447.1:543659777-544268330 GCF_028390025.1 Pseudophryne corroboree | reverse complement strand
TTGGAGTTTGCTATCACTGCTGCTTCCTTGGAAGCAGCAGGGATAGCTTCGCGTGGCGATGCAGCAGGATGCGTCTGCTACGAGCAAACGCCTCCTGCTGTCACCATCGGGGGGCTTAGGGCACCCACGGTGCCCCTGAAGCCGCCCCTCTCAGAGGACAGGAAAACTCCGTCTTACGACAGAGATCCCTGTCCTCTTCCCACCACCGGCGGTGACGCGCCTCTGTTTTGACAAACGGAGGTCGTCCCCACCCCTTCCCTGCCTCCAGAGGGCAGCAGACGGTCAAACACTGACAGTCCGTTTGTTCCGCGGGACCCGGTCGCGCGCACGTGCAGAAGGGGTCCTGCTCATGCGCCAAGTACCGAAAATAAAACGGTACTTTGCAAGGACGGGGGCGCAGCTCCAACCACATGCCCTATATTGTATGTAAAGATAAGTAGATAGGTAGAATAGAGATTGCCATCTATAGCAACCTACTGTGTATCGACCTATCTGATGGTCCAAACTAATGCACGGAAGAAAAACGAACGAACGCGGGGACGCGCATCACTCACCGTCGGTGCCTGCAACGCTAAACGATGCGAGGTTCTTTCTATCTTAGCTACCTATAACTCTATATCTTCCTATAGATCTACAATTAGCTATCGATATCTATCTATCTATCTATCTATCTATCTACCTACCTACCTACCTACCTTATAAAAGTATATTTATTTATCCTTTTTATTTATTTAGATCTTATTTTTTTATCTATTCCAGCTTCTAAAAATATTGATCTATTCTACCTAAACCTATAGTGCCTAACCTCGACCATCCCAGCGGCGCTGCCGAAACCTAAGCCCCGCCGCCCGCCTCCCCCCTCTCCCCAGCCTAACCCTAACCTCCCACCGCAGCCTAACCCTTCTCGTGGGTTAAATAAGAGGTGGTTGGAGTTTGCTATCACTGCTGATTCCTTGGAAGCAGCAGGGATAACTTCGCGTGGCGATGCAGCAGGATGTGTCTGCTACGAGCAAACGCCTCCTGCTGTCACCATCGGGGGGCTTAGGGCACCCACGGTGCCCCTGAAGCCGCCCCTCTCAGAGGACAGGAAAACTCCGTCTTACGACAGAGATCCCTGTCCTCTTCCCACCACCGGCGGTGACGCGCCTCTGTTTTGACAAACGGAGGTCGTCCCCACCCCTTCCCTGCCTCCAGAGGGCAGCAGACGGTCAAACACTGACAGTCCGTTTGTTCCGCGGGACCCGGTCGCGCGCACGTGCAGAAGGGGTCCTGCTCATGCGCCAAGTACCGAAAATAAAACGGTACTTTGCAAGGACGGGGGCGCAGCTCCAACCACATGCCCTATATTGTATGTAAAGATAAGTAGATAGGTAGAATAGAGATTGCCATCTATAGCAACCTACTGTGTATCGACCTATCTGATGGTCCAAACTAACGCACGGAAGAAAAAAAAAGAAAAACGAATGAACGCGGGGACGCGCATCACTCACCGTCGGTGCCTGCAACGCTAAACGATGCGAGGTTCTTTCTATCTTAGCTACCTATAACTCTATATCTTCCTATAGATCTACAATTAGCTATCGATATCTATCTATCTACCTACCTTATAAAAGTATATGTATTTATCTTATTTATTTATTTAGATCTTATTTTTTTTATCTATTCTAGCTTCTAAAAATATTGATCTATTCTACCTAAACCTATAGTGCCTAACCTCGACCATCTCCGCGGCGCTGCCGAAACCTAAGCCCCGCCGCCCGCCTCCCCCCTCTCCCCAGCCTAACCCTAACCTCCCACCGCAGCCTAACCCTTCTCGTGGGTTAAATAAGAGGTGGTTGGAGTTTGCTATCACTGCTGCTTCCTTGGAAGCAGCAGGGATAGCTTCGCGTGGCGATGCAGCAGGATGCGTCTGCTACGAGCAAACGCCTCCTACTGTCACCATCGGGGGGCTTAGGGCACCCACGGTGCCCCTGAAGCCGCCCCTCTCAGAGGACAGGAAAACTCCGTCTTACGACAGAGATCCCTGTCCTCTTCCCACCACCGGCGGTGACGCGCCTCTGTTTTGACAAACGGAGGTCGTCCCCACCCCTTCCCTGCCTCCAGAGGGCAGCAGACGGTCAAACACTGACAGTCCGTTTGTTCCGTGGGACCCGGTCGCGCGCACGTGCAGAAGGGGTCCTGCTCATGCGCCAAGTACCGAAAATAAAACGGTACTTTGCAAGGACGGGGGCGCAGCTCCAACCACATGCCCTATATTGTATGTAAAGATAAGTAGATAGGTAGAATAGAGATTGCCATCTATAGCAACCTACTGTGTATCGACCTATCTGATGGTCCAAACTAACGCACGGAAGAAAAAAAAAGAAAAACGAACGAACGCGGGGACGCGCATCACTCACCGTCGGTGCCTGCAACGCTAAACGATGCGAGGTTCTTTCTATCTTAGCTACCTATAACTCTATATCTTCCTATAGATCTACAATTAGCTATCGATATCTATCTATCTATCTACCTACCTACCTACCTTATAAAAGTATATGTATTTATCTTATTTATTTATTTAGATCTTATTTTTTTTATCTATTCTAGCTTCTTAAAATATTGATCTATTCTACCTAAACCTATAGTGCCTAACCTCGACCATCCCCGCGGCGCTGCCGAAACCTAAGCCCCGCCGCCCGCCTCCCCCCTCTCCCCAGCCTAACCCTAACCTCCCACCGCAGCCTAACCCTTCTCGTGGGTTAAATAAGAGGTGGTTGGAGTTTGCTATCACTGCTGCTTCCTTGGAAGCAGCAGGGATAACTTCGCGTGGCGATGCAGCAGGATGCGTCTGCTACGAGCAAACGCCTCCTGCTGTCACCATCGGGGGGCTTAGGGCACCCACGGTGCCCCTGAAGCCGCCCCTCTCAGAGGACAGGAAAACTCCGTCTTACGACAGAGATCCCTGTCCTCTTCCCACCACCGGCGGTGACGCGCCTCTGTTTTGACAAACGGAGGTCGTCCCCACCCCTTCCCTGCCTCCAGAGGGCAGCAGACGGTCAAACACTGACAGTCCGTTTGTTCCGCGGGACCCGGTCGCGCGCACGTGCAGAAGGGGTCCTGCTCATGCGCCAAGTACCGAAAATAAAACGGTACTTTGCAAGGACGGGGGCGCAGCTCCAACCACATGCCCTATATTGTATGTAAAGATAAGTAGATAGGTAGAATAGAGATTGCCATCTATAGCAACCTACTGTGTATCGACCTATCTGATGGTCCAAACTAACGCACGGAAGAAAAAAAAAGAAAAACGAACGAACGCGGGGACGCGCATCACTCACCGTCGGTGCCTGCAACGCTAAACGATGCGAGGTTCTTTCTATCTTAGCTACCTATAACTCTATATCTTCCTATAGATCTACAATTAGCTATCGATATCTATCTACCTACCTACCTTATAAAAGTATATGTATTTATCTTATTTATTTATTTAGATCTTATTTTTTTTATCTATTCTAGCTTCTTAAAATATTGATCTATTCTACCTAAACCTATAGTGCCTAACCTCGACCATCCCCGCGGCGCTGCCGAAACCTAAGCCCCGCCGCCCGCCTCCCCCCTCTCCCCAGCCTAACCCTAACCTCCCACCGCAGCCTAACCCTTCTCGTGGGTTAAATAAGAGGTGGTTGGAGTTTGCTATCACTGCTGCTTCCTTGGAAGCAGCAGGGATAACTTCGCGTGGCGATGCAGCAGGATGCGTCTGCTACGAGCAAACGCCTCCTGCTGTCACCATCGGGGGGCTTAGGGCACCCACGGTGCCCCTGAAGCCGCCCCTCTCAGAGGACAGGAAAACTCCGTCTTACGACAGAGATCCCTGTCCTCTTCCCACCACCGGCGGTGACGCGCCTCTGTTTTGACAAACGGAGGTCGTCCCCACCCCTTCCCTGCCTCCAGAGGCCAGCAGACGGTCAAACACTGACAGTCCGTTTGTTCCGCGGGACCCGGTCGCGCGCACGTGCAGAAGGGGTCCTGCTCATGCGCCAAGTACCGAAAATAAAACGGTACTTTGCAAGGACGGGGGCGCAGCTCCAACCACATGCCCTATATTGTATGTAAAGATAAGTAGATAGGTAGAATAGAGATTGCCATCTATAGCAACCTACTGTGTATCGACCTATCTGATGGTCCAAACTAACGCACGGAAGAAAAAAAAAGAAAAACGAACGAACGCGGGGACGCGCATCACTCACCGTCGGTGCCTGCAACGCTAAGCGATGCGAGGTTCTTTCTATCTTAGCTACCTATAACTCTATATCTTCCTATAGATCTACAATTAGCTATCGATATCTATCTATCTATCTATCTATCTACCTTATAAATGTATATGTATTTATCTTATTTATTTATTTAGATCTTATTTTTTTTATCTATTCTAGCTTCTAAAAATATTGATCTATTCTACCTAAACCTATAGTGCCTAACCTCGACCATCCCCGCGGCGCTGCCGAAACCTAAGCCCCGCCGCCCGCCTCCCCCCTCTCCCCAGCCTAACCCTAACCTCCCACCGCAGCCTAACCCTTCTCGTGGGTTAAATAAGAGGTGGTTGGAGTTTGCTATCACTGCTGCTTCCTTGGAAGCAGCAGGGATAGCTTTGCGTGGCGATGCAGCAGGATGCGTCTGCTACGAGCAAACGCCTCCTGCTGTCACCATCGGGGGGCTTAGGGCACCCACGGTGCCCCTGAAGCCGCCCCTCTCAGAGGACAGGAAAACTCCGTCTTACGACAGAGATCCCTGTCCTCTTCCCACCACCGGCGGTGACGCGCCTCTGTTTTGACAAACGGAGGTCGTCCCCACCCCTTCCCTGCCTCCAGAGGGCAGCAGACGGTCAAACACTGACAGTCCGTTTGTTCCGCGGGACCCGGTCGCGCGCACGTGCAGAAGGGGTCCTGCTCATGCGCCAAGTACCGAAAATAAAACGGTACTTTGCAAGGACGGGGGCGCAGCTCCAACCACATGCCCTATATTGTATGTAAAGATAAGTAGATAGGTAGAATAGAGATTGCCATCTATAGCAACCTACTGTGTATCGACCTATCTGATGGTCCAAACTAACGCACGGAAGAAAAAAAAAGAAAAACGAACGAACGCGGGGACGCGCATCACTCACCGTCGGTGCCTGCAACGCTAAACGATGCGAGGTTCTTTCTATCTTAGCTACCTATAACTCTATATCTTCCTATAGATCTACAATTAGCTATCGATATCTATCTACCTACCTACCTTATAAAAGTATATGTATTTATCTTATTTATTTATTTAGATCTTATTTTTTTTATCTATTCTAGCTTCTAAAAATATTGATCTATTCTACCTAAACCTATAGTGCCTAACCTCGACCATCCCCGCGGCGCTGCCGAAACCTAAGCCCCGCCGCCCGCCTCCCCCCTCTCCCCAGCCTAACCCTAACCTCCCACCGCAGCCTAACCCTTCTCGTGGGTTAAATAAGAGGTGGTTGGAGTTTGCTATCACTGCTGCTTCCTTGGAAGCAGCAGGGATAGCTTTGCGTGGCGATGCAGCAGGATGCGTCTGCTACGAGCAAACGCCTCCTGCTGTCACCATCGGGGGGCTTAGGGCACCCACGGTGCCCCTGAAGCCGCCCCTCTCAGAGGACAGGAAAACTCCGTCTTACGACAGAGATCCCTGTCCTCTTCCCACCACCGGCGGTGGCGCGCCTCTGTTTTGACAAACGGAGGTCGTCCCCACCCCTTCCCTGCCTCCAGAGGGCAGCAGACGGTCAAACACTGACAGTCCGTTTGTTCCGCGGGACCCGGTCGCGCGCACGTGCAGAAGGGGTCCTGCTCATGCGCCAAGTACCGAAAATAAAACGGTACTTTGCAAGGACGGGGGCGCAGCTCCAACCACATGCCCTATATTGTATGTAAAGATAAGTAGATAGGTAGAATAGAGATTGCCATCTATAGCAACCTACTGTGTATCGACCTATCTGATGGTCCAAACTAACGCACGGAAGAAAAAAAAAGAAAAACGAACGAACGCGGGGACGCGCATCACTCACCGTCGGTGCCTGCAACGCTAAGCGATGCGAGGTTCTTTCTATCTTAGCTACCTATAACTCTATATCTTCCTATAGATCTACAATTAGCTATCGATATCTATCTATCTATCTATCTACCTACCTACCTACCTACCTTATAAAAGTATATGTATTTATCTTATTTATTTATTTAGATCTTATTTTTTTTATCTATTCTAGCTTCTAAAAATATTGATCTATTCTACCTAAACCTATAGTGCCTAACCTCGACCATCCCCGCGGCGCTGCCGAAACCAAAGCCCCGCCGCCCGCCTCCCCCCTCTCCCCAGCCTAACCCTAACCTCCCACCGCAGCCTAACCCTTCTCGTGGGTTAAATAAGAGGTGGTTGGAGTTTGCTATCACTGCTGCTTCCTTGGAAGCAGCAGGGATAGCTTCGCGTGGCGATGCAGCAGGATGCGTCTGCTACGAGCAAACGCCTCCTGCTGTCACCATCGGGGGGCTTAGGGCACCCACGGTGCCCCTGAAGCCGCCCCTCTCAGAGGACAGGAAAACTCCGTCTTACGACAGAGATCCCTGTCCTCTTCCCACCACCGGCGGTGACGCGCCTCTGTTTTGACAAACGGAGGTCGTCCCCACCCCTTCCCTGCCTCCAGAGGGCAGCAGACGGTCAAACACTGACAGTCCGTTTGTTCCGCGGGACCCGGTCGCGCGCACGTGCAGAAGGGGTCCTGCTCATGCGCCAAGTACCGAAAATAAAACGGTACTTTGCAAGGACGGGGGCGCAGCTCCAACCACATGCCCTATATTGTATGTAAAGATAAGTAGATAGGTAGAATAGAGATTGCCATCTATAGCAACCTACTGTGTATCGACCTATCTGATGGTCCAAACTAACGCACGGAAGAAAAAAAAAGAAAAACGAACGAACGCGGGGACGCGCATCACTCACCGTCGGTGCCTGCAACGCTAAACGATGCGAGGTTCTTTCTATCTTAGCTACCTATAACTCTATATCTTCCTATAGATCTACAATTAGCTATCGATATCTATCTACCTACCTACCTTATAAAAGTATATGTATTTATCTTATTTATTTATTTAGATCTTATTTTTTTTATCTATTCTAGCTTCTAAAAATATTGATCTATTCTACCTAAACCTATAGTGCCTAACCTCGACCATCCCCGCGGCGCTGCCGAAACCTAAGCCCCGCCGCCCGCCTCCCCCCTCTCCCCAGCCTAACCCTAACCTCCCACCGCAGCCTAACCCTTCTCGTGGGTTAAATAAGAGGTGGTTGGAGTTTGCTATCACTGCTGCTTCCTTGGAAGCAGCAGGGATAGCTTTGCGTGGCGATGCAGCAGGATGCGTCTGCTACGAGCAAACGCCTCCTGCTGTCACCATCGGGGGGCTTAGGGCACCCACGGTGCCCCTGAAGCCGCCCCTCTCAGAGGACAGGAAAACTCCGTCTTACGACAGAGATCCCTGTCCTCTTCCCACCACCGGCGGTGGCGCGCCTCTGTTTTGACAAACGGAGGTCGTCCCCACCCCTTCCCTGCCTCCAGAGGGCAGCAGACGGTCAAACACTGACAGTCCGTTTGTTCCGCGGGACCCGGTCGCGCGCACGTGCAGAAGGGGTCCTGCTCATGCGCCAAGTACCGAAAATAAAACGGTACTTTGCAAGGACGGGGGCGCAGCTCCAACCACATGCCCTATATTGTATGTAAAGATAAGTAGATAGGTAGAATAGAGATTGCCATCTATAGCAACCTACTGTGTATCGACCTATCTGATGGTCCAAACTAACGCACGGAAGAAAAAAAAAGAAAAACGAACGAACGCGGGGACGCGCATCACTCACCGTCGGTGCCTGCAACGCTAAGCGATGCGAGGTTCTTTCTATCTTAGCTACCTATAACTCTATATCTTCCTATAGATCTACAATTAGCTATCGATATCTATCTATCTATCTATCTACCTACCTACCTACCTACCTTATAAAAGTATATGTATTTATCTTATTTATTTATTTAGATCTTATTTTTTTTATCTATTCTAGCTTCTAAAAATATTGATCTATTCTACCTAAACCTATAGTGCCTAACCTCGACCATCCCCGCGGCGCTGCCGAAACCAAAGCCCCGCCGCCCGCCTCCCCCCTCTCCCCAGCCTAACCCTAACCTCCCACCGCAGCCTAACCCTTCTCGTGGGTTAAATAAGAGGTGGTTGGAGTTTGCTATCACTGCTGCTTCCTTGGAAGCAGCAGGGATAGCTTCGCGTGGCGATGCAGCAGGATGCGTCTGCTACGAGCAAACGCCTCCTGCTGTCACCATCGGGGGGCTTAGGGCACCCACGGTGCCCCTGAAGCCGCCCCTCTCAGAGGACAGGAAAACTCCGTCTTACGACAGAGATCCCTGTCCTCTTCCCACCACCGGCGGTGACGCGCCTCTGTTTTGACAAACGGAGGTCGTCCCCACCCCTTCCCTGCCTCCAGAGGGCAGCAGACGGTCAAACACTGACAGTCCGTTTGTTCCGCGGGACCCGGTCGCGCGCACGTGCAGAAGGGGTCCTGCTCATGCGCCAAGTACCGAAAATAAAACGGTACTTTGCAAGGACGGGGGCGCAGCTCCAACCACATGCCCTATATTGTATGTAAAGATAAGTAGATAGGTAGAATAGAGATTGCCATCTATAGCAACCTACTGTGTATCGACCTATCTGATGGTCCAAACTAACGCACGGAAGAAAAACGAACGAACGCGGGGACGCGCATCACTCACCGTCGGTGCCTGCAACGCTAAACGATGCGAGGTTCTTTCTATCTTAGCTACCAATAACTCTATATCTTCCTATAGATCTACAATTAGCTATCGATATCTATCTATCTACCTACCTACCTTATAAAAGTATATGTATTTATCTTATTTATTTATTTAGATCTTTTTTTTTTTATCTATTCTAGCTTCTAAAAATATTGATCTATTCTACCTAAACCTATAGTGCCTAACATCGACCATCCCCGCGGCGCTGCCGAAACCTAAGCCCCGCCGCCCGCCTCCCCCCTCTCCCCAGCCTAACCCTAACCTCCCACCGCAGCCTAACCCTTCTCGTGGGTTAAATAAGAGGTGGTTGGAGTTTGCTATCACTGCTGCTTCCTTGGAAGCAGCAGGGATAACTTCGCGTGGCGATGCAGCAGGATGCGTCTGCTACGAGCAAACGCCTCCTGCTGTCACCATCGGGGGGCTTAGGGCACCCACGGTGCCCCTGAAGCCGCCCCTCTCAGAGGACAGGAAAACTCCGTCTTACGACAGAGATCCCTGTCCTCTTCCCACCACCGGCGGTGACGCGCCTCTGTTTTGACAAACGGAGGTCGTCCCCACCCCTTCCCTGCCTCCAGAGGGCAGCAGACGGTCAAACACTGACAGTCCGTTTGTTCCGCGGGACCTGGTCGCGCGCACGTGCAGAAGGGGTCCTGCTCATGCGCCAAGTACCGAAAATAAAACGGTACTTTGCAAGGACGGGGGCGCAGCTCCAACCACATGCCCTATATTGTATGTAAAGATAAGTAGATAGGTAGAATAGAGATTGCCATCTATAGCAACCTACTGTGTATCGACCTATCTGATGGTCCAAACTAACGCACGGAAGAAAAAAAAAGAAAAACGAACGAACGCGGGGACGCGCATCACTCACCGTCGGTGCCTGCAACGCTAAACGATGCAAGGTTCTTTCTATCTTAGCTACCTATAACTCTATATCTTCCTATAGATCTACAATTAGCTATCGATATCTATCTACCTACCTACCTACCTTATAAAAGTATATGTATTTATCTTATTTATTTATTTAGATCTTATTTTTTTTATCTATTCTAGCTTCTAAAAATATTGATCTATTCTACCTAAACCTATAGTGCCTAACCTCGACCATCCCCGCGGCGCTGCCGAAACCAAAGCCCCGCCGCCCGCCTCCCCCCTCTCCCCAGCCTAACCCTAACCTCCCACCGCAGCCTAACCCTTCTCGTGGGTTAAATAAGAGGTGGTTGGAGTTTGCTATCACTGCTGCTTCCTTGGAAGCAGCAGGGATAGCTTCGCGTGGCGATGCAGCAGGATGCGTCTGCTACGAGCAAACGCCTCCTGCTGTCACCATCGGGGGGCTTAGGGCACCCACGGTGCCCCTGAAGCCGCCCCTCTCAGAGGACAGGAAAACTCCGTCTTACGACAGAGATCCCTGTCCTCTTCCCACCACCGGCGGTGACGCGCCTCTGTTTTGACAAACGGAGGTCGTCCCCACCCCTTCCCTGCCTCCAGAGGGCAGCAGACGGTCAAACACTGACAGTCCGTTTGTTCCGCGGGACCCGGTCGCGCGCACGTGCAGAAGGGGTCCTGCTCATGCGCCAAGTACCGAAAATAAAACGGTACTTTGCAAGGACGGGGGCGCAGCTCCAACCACATGCCCTATATTGTATGTAAAGATAAGTAGATAGGTAGAATAGAGATTGCCATCTATAGCAACCTACTGTGTATCGACCTATCTGATGGTCCAAACTAACGCACGGAAGAAAAACGAACGAACGCGGGGACGCGCATCACTCACCGTCGGTGCCTGCAACGCTAAACGATGCGAGGTTCTTTCTATCTTAGCTACCAATAACTCTATATCTTCCTATAGATCTACAATTAGCTATCGATATCTATCTATCTACCTACCTACCTTATAAAAGTATATGTATTTATCTTATTTATTTATTTAGATCTTTTTTTTTTTATCTATTCTAGCTTCTAAAAATATTGATCTATTCTACCTAAACCTATAGTGCCTAACATCGACCATCCCCGCGGCGCTGCCGAAACCTAAGCCCCGCCGCCCGCCTCCCCCCTCTCCCCAGCCTAACCCTAACCTCCCACCGCAGCCTAACCCTTCTCGTGGGTTAAATAAGAGGTGGTTGGAGTTTGCTATCACTGCTGCTTCCTTGGAAGCAGCAGGGATAACTTCGCGTGGCGATGCAGCAGGATGCGTCTGCTACGAGCAAACGCCTCCTGCTGTCACCATCGGGGGGCTTAGGGCACCCACGGTGCCCCTGAAGCCGCCCCTCTCAGAGGACAGGAAAACTCCGTCTTACGACAGAGATCCCTGTCCTCTTCCCACCACCGGCGGTGACGCGCCTCTGTTTTGACAAACGGAGGTCGTCCCCACCCCTTCCCTGCCTCCAGAGGGCAGCAGACGGTCAAACACTGACAGTCCGTTTGTTCCGCGGGACCTGGTCGCGCGCACGTGCAGAAGGGGTCCTGCTCATGCGCCAAGTACCGAAAATAAAACGGTACTTTGCAAGGACGGGGGCGCAGCTCCAACCACATGCCCTATATTGTATGTAAAGATAAGTAGATAGGTAGAATAGAGATTGCCATCTATAGCAACCTACTGTGTATCGACCTATCTGATGGTCCAAACTAACGCACGGAAGAAAAAAAAAGAAAAACGAACGAACGCGGGGACGCGCATCACTCACCGTCGGTGCCTGCAACGCTAAACGATGCAAGGTTCTTTCTATCTTAGCTACCTATAACTCTATATCTTCCTATAGATCTACAATTAGCTATCGATGTCTATCTACCTACCTACCTACCTTATAAAAGTATATGTATTTATCTTATTTATTTATTTAGATCTTATTTTTTTTATCTATTCTAGCTTCTAAAAATATTGATCTATTCTACCTAAACCTATAGTGCCTAACCTCGACCATCCCCGCGGCGCTGCCGAAACCTAAGCCCCGCCGCCCGCCTCCCCCCTCTCCCCAGCCTAACCCTAACCTCCCACCGCAGCCTAACCCTTCTCGTGGGTTAAATAAGAGGTGGTTGGAGTTTGCTATCACTGCTGCTTCCTTGGAAGCAGCAGGGATAGCTTTGCGTGGCGATGCAGCAGGATGCGTCTGCTACGAGCAAACGCCTCCTGCTGTCACCATCGGGGGGCTTAGGGCACCCACGGTGCCCCTGAAGCCGCCCCTCTCAGAGGACAGGAAAACTCCGTCTTACGACAGAGATCCCTGTCCTCTTCCCACCACCGGCGGTGACGCGCCTCTGTTTTGACAAACGGAGGTCGTCCCCACCCCTTCCCTGCCTCCAGAGGGCAGCAGACGGTCAAACACTGACAGTCCGTTTGTTCCGCGGGACCCGGTCGCGCGCACGTGCAGAAGGGGTCCTGCTCATGCGCCAAGTACCGAAAATAAAACGGTACTTTGCAAGGACGGGGGCGCAGCTCCAACCACATGCCCTATATTGTATGTAAAGATAAGTAGATAGGTAGAATAGAGATTGCCATCTATAGCAACCTACTGTGTATCGACCTATCTGATGGTCCAAACTAACGCACGGAAGAAAAACGAACGAACGCGGGGACGCGCATCACTCACCGTCGGTGCCTGCAACGCTAAACGATGCGAGGTTCTTTCTATCTTAGCTACCTATAACTCTATATCTTCCTATAGATCTACAATTAGCTATCGATATCTATCTATCTACCTACCTACCTTATAAAAGTATATGTATTTATCTTATTTATTTATTTAGATCTTTTTTTTTTTATCTATTCTAGCTTCTAAAAATATTGATCTATTCTACCTAAACCTATAGTGCCTAACATCGACCATCCCCGCGGCGCTGCCGAAACCTAAGCCCCACCGCCCGCCTCCCCCCTCTCCCCAGCCTAACCCTAACCTCCCACCGCAGCCTAACCCTTCTCGTGGGTTAAATAAGAGGTGGTTGGAGTTTGCTATCACTGCTGCTTCCTTGGAAGCAGCAGGGATAGCTTCGCGTGGCGATGCAGCAGGATGCGTCTGCTACGAGCAAACGCCTCCTGCTGTCACCATCGGGGGGCTTAGGGCACCCACGGTGCCCCTGAAGCCGCCCCTCTCAGAGGACAGGAAAACTCCGTCTTACGACAGAGATCCCTGTCCTCTTCCCACCACCGGCGGTGACGCGCCTCTGTTTTGACAAACGGAGGTCGTCCCCACCCCTTCCCTGCCTCCAGAGGGCAGCAGACGGTCAAACACTGACAGTCCGTTTGTTCCGCGGGACCCGGTCGCGCGCACGTGCAGAAGGGGTCCTGCTCATGCGCCAAGTACCGAAAATAAAACGGTACTTTGCAAGGACGGGGGCGCAGCTCCAACCACATGCCCTATATTGTATGTAAAGATAAGTAGATAGGTAGAATAGAGATTGCCATCTATAGCAACCTACTGTGTATCGACCTATCTGATGGTCCAAACTAACGCACGGAAGAAAAAAAAAGAAAAACGAACGAACGCGGGGACGCGCATCACTCACCGTCGGTGCCTGCAACGCTAAACGATGCGAGGTTCTTTCTATCTTAGCTACCTATAACTCTATATCTTCCTATAGATCTACAATTAGCTATCGATATCTATCTATCTACCTACCTACCTACCTACCTACCTACCTTATAAAAGTATATGTATTTATCTTATTTATTTATTTAGATCTTATTTTTTTTATCTATTCTAGCTTCTAAAAATATTGATCTATTCTACCTAAACCTATAGTGCCTAACCTCGACCATCCCCGCGGCGCTGCCGAAACCTAAGCCCCGCCGCCCGCCTCCCCCCTCTCCCCAGCCTAACCCTAACCTCCCACCGCAGCCTAACCCTTCTCGTGGGTTAAATAAGAGGTGGTTGGAGTTTGCTATCACTGCTGCTTCCTTGGAAGCAGCAGGGATAGCTTTGCGTGGCGATGCAGCAGGATGCGTCTGCTACGAGCAAACGCCTTCTGCTGTCACCATCGGGGGGCTTAGGGCACCCACGGTGCCCCTGAAGCCGCCCCTCTCAGAGGACAGGAAAACTCCGTCTTACGACAGAGATCCCTGTCCTCTTCCCACCACCGGCGGTGACGCGCCTCTGTTTTGACAAACGGAGGTCGTCCCCACCCCTTCCCTGCCTCCAGAGGGCAGCAGACGGTCAAACACTGACAGTCCGTTTGTTCCGCGGGACCCGGTCGCGCGCACGTGCAGAAGGGGTCCTGCTCATGCGCCAAGTACCGAAAATAAAACGGTACTTTGCAAGGACGGGGGCGCAGCTCCAACCACATGCCCTATATTGTATGTAAAGATAAGTAGATAGGTAGAATAGAGATTGCCATCTATAGCAACCTACTGTGTATCGACCTATCTGATGGTCCAAACTAACGCACGGAAGAAAAAAAAAGAAAAACGAACGAACGCGGGGACGCGCATCACTCACCGTCGGTGCCTGCAACGCTAAGCGATGCGAGGTTCTTTCTATCTTAGCTACCTATAACTCTATATCTTCCTATAGATCTACAATTAGCTATCGATATCTATCTATCTATCTATCTATCTATCTATCTATCTATCTACCTACCTACCTACCTTATAAAAGTATATGTATTTATCTTATTTATTTATTTAGATCTTATTTTTTTTATCTATTCTAGCTTCTAAAAATATTGATCTATTCTACCTAAACCTATAGTGCCTAACCTCGACCATCCCCGCGGCGCTGCCGAAACCTAAGCCCCGCCGCCCGCCTCCCCCCTCTCCCCAGCCTAACCCTAACCTCCCACCGCAGCCTAACCCTTCTCGTGGGTTAAATAAGAGGTGGTTGGAGTTTGCTATCACTGCTGCTTCCTTGGAAGCAGCAGGGATAGCTTTGCGTGGCGATGCAGCAGGATGCGTCTGCTACGAGCAAACGCCTCCTGCTGTCACCATCGGGGGGCTTAGGGCACCCACGGTACCCCTGAAGCCGCCCCTCTCAGAGGACAGGAAAACTCCGTCTTACGACAGAGATCCCTGTCCTCTTCCCACCACCGGCGGTGACGCGCCTCTGTTTTGACAAACGGAGGTCGTCCCCACCCCTTCCCTGCCTCCAGAGGGCAGCAGACGGTCAAACACTGACAGTCCGTTTGTTCCGCGGGACCCGGTCGCGCGCACGTGCAGAAGGGGTCCTGCTCATGCGCCAAGTACCGAAAATAAAACGGTACTTTGCAAGGACGGGGGCGCAGCTCCAACCACATGCCCTATATTGTATGTAAAGATAAGTAGATAGGTAGAATAGAGATTGCCATCTATAGCAACCTACTGTGTATCGACCTATCTGATGGTCCAAACTAACGCACGGAAGAAAAACGAACGAACGCGGGGACGCGCATCACTCACCGTCGGTGCCTGCAACGCTAAACGATGCGAGGTTCTTTCTATCTTAGCTACCTATAACTCTATATCTTCCTATAGATCTACAATTAGCTATCGATATCTATCTATCTACCTACCTACCTTATAAAAGTATATGTATTTATCTTATTTATTTATTTAGATCTTTTTTTTTTTATCTATTCTAGCTTCTAAAAATATTGATCTATTCTACCTAAACCTATAGTGCCTAACATCGACCATCCCCGCGGCGCTGCCGAAACCTAAGCCCCGCCGCCCGCCTCCCCCCTCTCCCCAGCCTAACCCTAACCTCCCACCGCAGCCTAACCCTTCTCGTGGGATAAAATAAGAATTTACTTACCGATAATTCTATTTCTCGGAGTCCGTAGTGGATGCTGGGGTTCCTGAAAGGACCATGGGGAATAGCGGCTCCGCAGGAGACAGGGCACAAAAAAGTAAAGCTTTTACCAGATCAGGTGGTGTGCACTGGCTCCTCCCCCTATGACCCTCCTCCAGACTCCAGTTAGGTACTGTGCCCGGACGAGCGTACACAATAAGGGAGGCAATTTGAATCCCGGGTAAGACTCATACCAGCCACACCAATCACACCGTACAACTTGTGATCTAAACCCAGTTAACAGTATGATAACAGAAAGAGCCTCTTAAAGATGGCTCCTTAACAATATAACCCGAATTTGTTAACAATAACTATGTACAGTATTGCAAATAATCCGCACTTGGGATGGGCGCCCAGCATCCACTACGGACTCCGAGAAATAGAATTATCGGTAAGTAAATTCTTATTTTCTCTATCGTCCTAAGTGGATGCTGGGGTTCCTGAAAGGACCATGGGGATTATACCAAAGCTCCCAAACGGGCGGGAGAGTGCGGATGACTCTGCAGCACCGAATGAGAGAATTCCAAGTCCTCTTTTGCCAGGGTATCAAATTTGTAGAATTTTACAAACGTGTTTTCCCCCGACCACGTAGCTGCTCGGCAGAATTGTAATGCCGAGACCCCTCGGGCAGCCGCCCAAGATGAGCCCACCTTCCTTGTGGAATGGGCCTTAACAGATTTAGGCTGTGGCAGGCCTGCCACAGAATGAGCAAGTTGAATTGTGTTACAAATCCAACGAGCAATCGTCTGCTTAGAAGCAGGGGCACCCAACTTGTTGGGTGCATATAGTATCAACAGCGAGTCAGATTTTCTGACTTCAGCCGTCCTTGAAATGTATATTTTTAAGGCTCTGACAACGTCCAACAACTTGGAGTCCTCCAAGTCGCCAGTGGCCGCAGGCACCACAATAGGTTGGTTCAGGTGAAACGCTGATACCACCTTAGGGAGAAAATGCGGACGAGTCCTCAGTTCTGCCCTATCCGAATGGAAGATTAGATAAGGGCTTTTATAAGATAAAGCCGCCAATTCAGATACTCTCCTGGCGGAAGCCAGGGCCAGTAACATAGTCACTTTCCATGTGAGATATTTAAAATCCACCTTTTTCAATGGTTCAAACCAATGGGATTTGAGGAAATCTAAAACTACATTTAGATCCCACGGTGCCACCGGAGGCACCACAGGAGGCTGTATATGCAGTACTCCTTTAACAAAAGTCTGTACCTCAGGAACTGAGGCCAATTCTTTTTGGAAGAATATTGACAGGGCCGAAATTTGAACCTTAATAGATCTCAATTTGAGACCCATAGACAATCCTGATTGTAGGAAATGTAGGAAACGACCCAGTTGAAATTCCTCCGTCGGAACACTCCGATCCTCGCACCACGCGACATATTTTCGCCAAATGCGGTGATAATGTTTCGCGGTGACTTCCTTCCTTGCCTTAATCAAGGTAGGAATGACTTCTTCTGGAATGCCTTTCCCTTTTAGGATCTGGCGTTCAACCGCCATGCCGTCAAACGCAGCCGCGGTAAGTCTTGAAAGAGACAGGGACCCTGTTGTAGCAGGTCCCTTCTCAGAAGTAGAGGGCACGGGTCGTCCGTGACCAACTCTTGAAGTTCCGGGTACCAAGTCCTTCTTGGCCAATCCGGAGCCACTAGTATTGTTCTTACTCCTCCTCACCGTATAATCTTCAATACCTTTGGTATGAGAGGCAGAGGAGGAAACACATATACTGATTTGTACACCCAAGGTGTTACCAGTGCGTCCACAGCTATTGCCTGTGGATCTCTTGACCTGGCGCAATACTTGTCCAGTTTCTTGTTGAGGCGAGACGCCATCATGTCTACCATTGGTCTTTCCCAACAGTTTACTAGCATGTGGAAGACTTCTGGATGAAGACCCCCCTCTCCCGGGTGAATATCGTGTCTGCTGAGGAAGTCTGCTTCCCAGTTGTCCACGCCCGGGAAGAACACTGCTGACAGTGCTATTACGTGATTCTCCGCCCAGCGAAGAATCTTGGTAGCTTCTGCCATTGCACTCCTGCTTCTTGTGCCGCCCTGTCTGTTTACATGGGCGACCGCCGTGATGTTGTCCGACTGAATCAACACCGGTTTTCCTTGCAGGAGTGGTTCCGCCTGGCTTAGAGCATTTTAGATTGCTCTTAGTACCAGAATGTTTATGTGAAGAGACTTTTCCAGGTTCGTCCATACCCCCTGGAAGTTTCTTCCTTGTGTGACTGCTCCCCAACCTCTCAGGCTGGCGTCCGTGGTCACCAGTATCAAATCCTGTATGCCGAATCTGCGGCCCTCCAATAGATGAGCCTTTTGCAACCACCACAGAAGATATACCCTTGTCCTTGGCGACAGGGTTATTCGCAGGTGCATCTGAGGATGCGACCCTGACCATTTGTCCAACAGATCCCTTTGGAAAATTCTTGCATGGAATCTGCCGAATGGAATTGCTTCGTAAAAAGCCACCATTTTTCCCAGGACTCTTGTGCATTGATGTACAGACACCTTTCCTGGTTTTAGGAGGTTCCTGACAGGTCGGATAACTCCTTGGCTTTTTCCTCGGGAAGAAAAACCTTTTTCTGAACCGTGTCCAGAATCATCCCTAGGAACAGCAGACGTATCGTCGGAAAACAGCTGCGATTCTTGGAATATTTAGAATCCAGTCGTGCCGTCGAAGAACTACTTTAGATAGTGCTCTTCCGACCTCCAACTGTTCTCTGGAACTTGCCCTTTTTAGGTCGTGCAAGTAAGGGATAATTTAGATGCCTTTTTTCTTTGAAGAAACATCTTTTCGGCCATTACCTTGGTAAAAAGGCCCGGGGTGCCGTGGATAATTCAAACGGCATCGTCTGAAACTGATATTGACAGTTCTGTACCACGAACCAGAGGTACCCTTGATGAGAAGGACAAAATTTGGACATGGAGGTAATCCTTGATGTCCAGGGACACCATATAGTCCCCTTTTTTCCGGTTCGCTATCACTGCTCTGAGTGACTTTATCTCGATTTGAACCTTTTATGTAAGTGTTCAAAACATTTTAGATTTAGACTATGTGTCACCAAGCCGTCTGGCTTCAGTACCACAATATAGTGTGGAAAAATAATACCCTTTTCCTTGTCGTAGGAGGGGTACTTTGATTATCACCTGCTGGATATACAGCTTGTGAATTGTTTCCAATGCTGCCTCCCTGTCGGAGGGAGCCGTTGGTAAAGCAGACTTCAGGAACCTGCGAGGAGAAGATGTCTCGACTCTCCAATCTTTACCCCTGGGATAATACTCGTACGATCTAGGGGTCAACTTGCGAGTGATCCCACTGCGCCCTGAGACTCTTGAGACTACCCCCCCACCTTGAGTCCGCTTGCACGGCCCCAGCGTCATGCTGAGGACTTGGCAGACGCGGTGGAGGGCTTCTTTTCCTGGGAAAGGGCTGCCTGCTGCAGTCTACTTCCCTTACCTCTATGTCTGGGCAGATATGACTGGCCTTTTGCCTGCATGCCCTCATGGGAAAGGAAAGATTGAGGCTGAAAAGACGGTGTCTTTTTTAGCTGAGATGTAACTTGGGGTAAAAAAGGTTGGATTTCCCAGCTGTTGCTGTGGTCCCCAGGTCCGATGGACCGACCCCCAAATAACTCCTTCCCTTTATACAGCAATACTTCCATCTGCCGTATGGGATCTGTATCACCTGACCACTGTCGTGTCCCTGACATCTTCTGGGAGATATGGACAACGCACTTATCTTGATGCCAGAGAGCAAATATCCCTCTGTGCATCTCACATACATATATATAGAATGCATCCTATTAAATGCTGTACATGAATAAAATATTTTCAGTCAGGGAATCCGACCAAGCCAACCCAGCACTGCATCTCCAGGCTGATGGCGATCGCTGGTCGCAGTATAACCACCGTATGTGTGTATATACTTTTTAGGATATTTTTCCAGCTTCCTATCAGCTGGCTCCTTGAGGGCGGCCGTATCTGGAGACGGTAACGCCACTTGATAAGCGTGTGAGCGCCTTATCACCCTAAGGGGTGTTTCCCAACGTACCCTAATTTCTGGCGGGAAAGGGTATAACGCCAATATTTGCTATCGGGGTAACCCTACGCATCATCACACACTTCATTTTATTTTATCTGATTCAGGAAAAACTACAGGTAGTTTTTTCACTCCCACATAATACCCTTTCTTGTGGTACTTGTAGTATCAGAAACACGTAACACCTCCTTCATTGCCCTTAACGTGTGGCCCTAATGAGAAATACGTTTGTTTATTCACCGTCGACACTGTATTCAGTGTCCGTGTCTGTGTCTGTGTCGACCGACTGAGGTAAATGGGCGTTTTTTTAAAAACCCCTGACGGTGTTTCTGAGACGCCTGGACCGGTCCTAATAGATTGTCGGCCGTCTCATGTCGTCAACCGACCTTGCAGCGTGTTGACATTCTCACGTAATTCTCTAAATAAGCCATCCATTCCGGTGTCGACTCCCTAGAGAGTGACATTACAGGCAATTTCTCCGCCTCCTCACCAACATCGTCCTCATACATGTCGACACACACGTACCGACACACAGCACACACACCGGGAATGCTCTGACAGAGGACAGGACCCACTAGCCCTTTGGGGAGACAGAGGGAGAGTCTGCCAGCACACACCAAAAACGCTATAATTATATAGGGACAACCTTATATAAGTGTTTCTCCCTTATAGCATCTTTTATATATATATACAATATCGCCAAAATCAGTGCCCCCCCTCTCTGTTTTAACCCTGTTTCTGTAGTGCAGTGCAGGGGAGAGCCTGGGAGCCTTCTCTCCAGCTTTTCTGTGAGAGAAAATGGCGCTGTGTGCTGAGGAGATAGGCCCCGCCCCTTTTTCGGCGGGCTCGTCTCCCGCTATTTTTGAAGTTAGGCAGGGGTTAAATATCTCCATATAGCCTCTGTGGGCTATATGTGAGGTATTTTTTGCCTCTAATAAGGTTTTTATTTGCCTCTCAGAGCGCCCCCCCCAGCGCTCTGCACCCTCAGTGACTGTTGTGTGAAGTGTGCTGAGAGGAAAATGGCGCACAGCTGCAGTGCTGTGCGCTACCTTTATGAAGACTCAGGAGTCTTCAGCCGCCGATTTTGGACCTCTTCTCTCTTCAGCGTCTGCAAGGGGGCCGGCGGCGCGGCTCCGGTGACCATCCAGGCTGTACCTGTGATCGTCCCTCTGGAGCTAGTGTCCAGTAGCCAAGCAGCAAATCCACTCTGCACGCAGGTGAGTTCACTACTTCTCCCCTAAGTCCCTCGTTGCAGTGATCCTGTTGCCAGCAGGACTCACTGTAAAGTAAAAAACCTAAGCTAAACTTTCTCTAAGCAGCTCTTTAGGAGAGCCACCTAGATTGCACCCTTCTCGTTCGGGCACAAAATCTAACTGGAGTCTGGAGGAGGGTCATAGGGGGAGGAGCCAGTGCACACCACCTGATCTGGTAAAAGCTTTACTTTTTTGTGCCCTGTCTCCTGCGGAGCCGCTATTCCCCATGGTCCTTTCAGGAACCCCAGCATCCACTTAGGACGATAGAGAAATAAGAGGTGGTTGGAGTTTGCTATCACTGCTGCTTCCTTGGAAGCAGCAGGGATAGCTTCGCGTGGCGATGCAGCAGGATGCGTCTGCTACGAGCAAACGCCTCCTGCTGTCACCATCGGGGGGCTTAGGGCACCCACGGTGCCCCTGAAGCCGCCCCTCTCAGAGGACAGGAAAACTCCGTCTTACGACAGAGATCCCTGTCCTCTTCCCACCACCGGCGGTGACGCGCCTCTGTTTTGACAAACGGAGGTCGTCCCCACCCCTTCCCTGCCTCCAGAGGGCAGCAGACGGTCAAACACTGACAGTCCGTTTGTTCCGCGGGACCCGGTCGCGCGCACGTGCAGAAGGGGTCCTGCTCATGCGCCAAGTACCGAAAATAAAACGGTACTTTGCAAGGACGGGGGCGCAGCTCCAACCACATGCCCTATATTGTATGTAAAGATAAGTAGATAGGTAGAATAGAGATTGCCATCTATAGCAACCTACTGTGTATCGACCTATCTGATGGTCCAAACTAACGCACGGAAGAAAAAAAAAGAAAAACGAACGAACGCGGGGACGCGCATCACTCACCGTCGGTGCCTGCAACGCTAAACGATGCGAGGTTCTTTCTATCTTAGCTACCTATAACTCTATATCTTCCTATAGATCTACAATTAGCTATCGATATCTATCTATCTATCTACCTACCTACCTACCTTATAAAAGTATATGTATTTATCTTATTTATTTATTTAGATCTTTTTTTTTTTATCTATTCTAGCTTCTAAAAATATTGATCTATTCTACCTAAACCTATAGTGCCTAACATCGACCATCCCCGCGGCGCTGCCGAAACCTAAGCCCCGCCGCCCGCCTCCCCCCTCTCCCCAGCCTAACCCTAACCTCCCACCGCAGCCTAACCCTTCTCGTGGGTTAAATAAGAGGTGGTTGGAGTTTGCTATCACTGCTGCTTCCTTGGAAGCAGCAGGGATAGCTTCGCGTGGCGATGCAGCAGGATGCGTCTGCTACGAGCAAACGCCTCCTGCTGTCACCATCGGGGGGCTTAGGGCACCCACGGTGCCCCTGAAGCCGCCCCTCTCAGAGGACAGGAAAACTCCGTCTTACGACAGAGATCCCTGTCCTCTTCCCACCACCGGCGGTGACGCGCCTCTGTTTTGACAAACGGAGGTCGTCCCCACCCCTTCCCTGCCTCCAGAGGGCAGCAGACGGTCAAACACTGACAGTCCGTTTGTTCCGCGGGACCCGGTCGCGCGCACGTGCAGAAGGGGTCCTGCTCATGCGCCAAGTACCGAAAATAAAACGGTACTTTGCAAGGACGGGGGCGCAGCTCCAACCACATGCCCTATATTGTATGTAAAGATAAGTAGATAGGTAGAATAGAGATTGCCATCTATAGCAACCTACTGTGTATCGACCTATCTGATGGTCCAAACTAACGCACGGAAGAAAAAAAAAGAAAAACGAACGAACGCGGGGACGCGCATCACTCACCGTCGGTGCCTGCAACGCTAAACGATGCGAGGTTCTTTCTATCTTAGCTACCTATAACTCTATATCTTCCTATAGATCTACAATTAGCTATCGATATCTATCTATCTACCTACCTACCTACCTACCTACCTACCTTATAAAAGTATATGTATTTATCTTATTTATTTATTTAGATCTTATTTTTTTTATCTATTCTAGCTTCTAAAAATATTGATCTATTCTACCTAAACCTATAGTGCCTAACCTCGACCATCCCCGCGGCGCTGCCGAAACCTAAGCCCCGCCGCCCGCCTCCCCCCTCTCCCCAGCCTAACCCTAACCTCCCACCGCAGCCTAACCCTTCTCGTGGGTTAAATAAGAGGTGGTTGGAGTTTGCTATCACTGCTGCTTCCTTGGAAGCAGCAGGGATAGCTTTGCGTGGCGATGCAGCAGGATGCGTCTGCTACGAGCAAACGCCTTCTGCTGTCACCATCGGGGGGCTTAGGGCACCTACGGTGCCCCTGAAGCCGCCCCTCTCAGAGGACAGGAAAACTCCGTCTTACGACAGAGATCCCTGTCCTCTTCCCACCACCGGCGGTGACGCGCCTCTGTTTTGACAAACGGAGGTCGTCCCCACCCCTTCCCTGCCTCCAGAGGGCAGCAGACGGTCAAACACTGACAGTCCGTTTGTTCCGCGGGACCCGGTCGCGCGCACGTGCAGAAGGGGTCCTGCTCATGCGCCAAGTACCGAAAATAAAACGGTACTTTGCAAGGACGGGGGCGCAGCTCCAACCACATGCCCTATATTGTATGTAAAGATAAGTAGATAGGTAGAATAGAGATTGCCATCTATAGCAACCTACTGTGTATCGACCTATCTGATGGTCCAAACTAACGCACGGAAGAAAAAAAAAGAAAAACGAACGAACGCGGGGACGCGCATCACTCACCGTCGGTGCCTGCAACGCTAAGCGATGCGAGGTTCTTTCTATCTTAGCTACCTATAACTCTATATCTTCCTATAGATCTACAATTAGCTATCGATATCTATCTATCTATCTATCTATCTATCTACCTACCTACCTACCTTATAAAAGTATATGTATTTATCTTATTTATTTATTTAGATCTTATTTTTTTTATCTATTCTAGCTTCTAAAAATATTGATCTATTCTACCTAAACCTATAGTGCCTAACCTCGACCATCCCCGCGGCGCTGCCGAAACCTAAGCCCCGCCGCCCGCCTCCCCCCTCTCCCCAGCCTAACCCTAACCTCCCACCGCAGCCTAACCCTTCTCGTGGGTTAAATAAGAGGTGGTTGGAGTTTGCTATCACTGCTGCTTCCTTGGAAGCAGCAGGGATAGCTTTGCGTGGCGATGCAGCAGGATGCGTCTGCTACGAGCAAACGCCTCCTGCTGTCACCATCGGGGGGCTTAGGGCACCCACGGTACCCCTGAAGCCGCCCCTCTCAGAGGACAGGAAAACTCCGTCTTACGACAGAGATCCCTGTCCTCTTCCCACCACCGGCGGTGACGCGCCTCTGTTTTGACAAACGGAGGTCGTCCCCACCCCTTCCCTGCCTCCAGAGGGCAGCAGACGGTCAAACACTGACAGTCCGTTTGTTCCGCGGGACCCGGTCGCGCGCACGTGCAGAAGGGGTCCTGCTCATGCGCCAAGTACCGAAAATAAAACGGTACTTTGCAAGGACGGGGGCGCAGCTCCAACCACATGCCCTATATTGTATGTAAAGATAAGTAGATAGGTAGAATAGAGATTGCCATCTATAGCAACCTACTGTGTATCGACCTATCTGATGGTCCAAACTAACGCACGGAAGAAAAACGAACGAACGCGGGGACGCGCATCACTCACCGTCGGTGCCTGCAACGCTAAACGATGCGAGGTTCTTTCTATCTTAGCTACCTATAACTCTATATCTTCCTATAGATCTACAATTAGCTATCGATATCTATCTATCTACCTACCTACCTTATAAAAGTATATGTATTTATCTTATTTATTTATTTAGATCTTTTTTTTTTTATCTATTCTAGCTTCTAAAAATATTGATCTATTCTACCTAAACCTATAGTGCCTAACATCGACCATCCCCGCGGCGCTGCCGAAACCTAAGCCCCGCCGCCCGCCTCCCCCCTCTCCCCAGCCTAACCCTAACCTCCCACCGCAGCCTAACCCTTCTCGTGGGATAAATAAGAGGTGGTTGGAGTTTGCTATCACTGCTGCTTCCTTGGAAGCAGCAGGGATAGCTTCGCGTGGCGATGCAGCAGGATGCGTCTGCTACGAGCAAACGCCTCCTGCTGTCACCATCGGGGGGCTTAGGGCACCCACGGTGCCCCTGAAGCCGCCCCTCTCAGAGGACAGGAAAACTCCGTCTTACGACAGAGATCCCTGTCCTCTTCCCACCACCGGCGGTGACGCGCCTCTGTTTTGACAAACGGAGGTCGTCCCCACCCCTTCCCTGCCTCCAGAGGGCAGCAGACGGTCAAACACTGACAGTCCGTTTGTTCCGCGGGACCCGGTCGCGCGCACGTGCAGAAGGGGTCCTGCTCATGCGCCAAGTACCGAAAATAAAACGGTACTTTGCAAGGACGGGGGCGCAGCTCCAACCACATGCCCTATATTGTATGTAAAGATAAGTAGATAGGTAGAATAGAGATTGCCATCTATAGCAACCTACTGTGTATCGACCTATCTGATGGTCCAAACTAACGCACGGAAGAAAAAAAAAGAAAAACGAACGAACGCGGGGACGCGCATCACTCACCGTCGGTGCCTGCAACGCTAAACGATGCGAGGTTCTTTCTATCTTAGCTACCTATAACTCTATATCTTCCTATAGATCTACAATTAGCTATCGATATCTATCTACCTACCTACCTACCTACCTACCTTATAAAAGTATATGTATTTATCTTATTTATTTATTTAGATCTTATTTTTTTTATCTATTCTAGCTTCTAAAAATATTGATCTATTCTACCTAAACCTATAGTGCCTAACCTCGACCATCCCCGCGGCGCTGCCGAAACCTAAGCCCCGCCGCCCGCCTCCCCCCTCTCCCCAGCCTAACCCTAACCTCCCACCGCAGCCTAACCCTTCTCGTGGGTTAAATAAGAGGTGGTTGGAGTTTGCTATCACTGCTGCTTCCTTGGAAGCAGCAGGGATAGCTTTGCGTGGCGATGCAGCAGGATGCGTCTGCTACGAGCAAACGCCTCCTGCTGTCACCATCGGGGGGCTTAGGGCACCCACGGTGCCCCTGAAGCCGCCCCTCTCAGAGGACAGGAAAACTCCGTCTTACGACAGAGATCCCTGTCCTCTTCCCACCACCGGCGGTGACGCGCCTCTGTTTTGACAAACGGAGGTCGTCCCCACCCCTTCCCTGCCTCCAGAGGGCAGCAGACGGTCAAACACTGACAGTCCGTTTGTTCCGCGGGACCCGGTCGCGCGCACGTGCAGAAGGGGTCCTGCTCATGCGCCAAGTACCGAAAATAAAACGGTACTTTGCAAGGACGGGGGCGCAGCTCCAACCACATGCCCTATATTGTATGTAAAGATAAGTAGATAGGTAGAATAGAGATTGCCATCTATAGCAACCTACTGTGTATCGACCTATCTGATGGTCCAAACTAACGCACGGAAGAAAAAAAAAGAAAAACGAACGAACGCGGGGACGCGCATCACTCACCTTCGGTGCCTGCAACGCTAAACGATGCGAGGTTCTTTCTATCTTAGCTACCTATAACTCTATATCTTCCTATAGATCTACAATTAGCTATCGATATCTATCTATCTACCTACCTACCTACCTACCTTATAAAAGTATATGTATTTATCTTATTTATTTATTTAGATCTTATTTTTTTTATCTATTCTAGCTTCTAAAAATATTGATCTATTCTACCTAAACCTATAGTGCCTAACATCGACCATCCCCGCGGCGCTGCCGAAACCTAAGCCCCGCCGCCCGCCTCCCCCCTCTCCCCAGCCTAACCCTAACCTCCCACCGCAGCCTAACCCTTCTCGTGGGTTAAATAAGAGGTGGTTGGAGTTTGCTATCACTGCTGCTTCCTTGGAAGCAGCAGGGATAGCTTCGCGTGGCGATGCAGCAGGATGCGTCTGCTACGAGCAAACGCCTCCTGCTGTCACCATCGGGGGGCTTAGGGCACCCACGGTGCCCCTGAAGCCGCCCCTCTCAGAGGACAGGAAAACTCCGTCTTACGACAGAGATCCCTGTCCTCTTCCCACCACCGGCGGTGACGCGCCTCTGTTTTGACAAACGGAGGTCGTCCCCACCCCTTCCCTGCCTCCAGAGGGCAGCAGACGGTCAAACACTGACAGTCCGTTTGTTCCGCGGGACCCGGTCGCGCGCACGTGCAGAAGGGGTCCTGCTCATGCGCCAAGTACCGAAAATAAAACGGTACTTTGCAAGGACGGGGGCGCAGCTCCAACCACATGCCCTATATTGTATGTAAAGATAAGTAGATAGGTAGAATAGAGATTGCCATCTATAGCAACCTACTGTGTATCGACCTATCTGATGGTCCAAACTAACGCACGGAAGAAAAAATAAGAATTTACTTACCGATAATTCTATTTCTCGGAGTCCGTAGTGGATGCTGGGGTTCCTGAAAGGACCATGGGGAATAGCGGCTCCGCAGGAGACAGGGCACAAAAAGTAAAGCTTTAGGATCAGGTGGTGTGCACTGGCTCCTCCCCCTATGACCCTCCTCCAAGCCAGTTAGGTACTGTGCCCGGACGAGCGTACACAATAAGGGAGGAATTTTGAATCCCGGGTAAGACTCATACCAGCCACACCAATCACACCGTACAACTTGTGATCTAAACCCAGTTAACAGTATGATAACAGCGGAGCCTCTGAAAAGATGGCTCACAACAATAATAACCCGATTTTTGTAACTATGTACAAGTATTGCAGATAATCCGCACTTGGGATGGGCGCCCAGCATCCACTACGGACTCCGAGAAATAGAATTATCGGTAAGTAAATTCTTATTTTCTCTATCGTCCTAGTGGATGCTGGGGTTCCTGAAAGGACCATGGGGATTATACCAAAGCTCCCAAACGGGCGGGAGAGTGCGGATGACTCTGCAGCACCGAATGAGAGAACTCCAGGTCCTCTTTTGCCAGGATATCAAATTTGTAGAATTTTACAAACGTGTTCTCCCCTGACCACGTAGCTGCTCGGCAGAGTTGTAATGCCGAGACCTCTCGGGCAGCCGCCCAAGATGAGCCCACCTTCCTTGTGGAATGGGCCTTAACCGATTTAGACTGTGGCAGGCCTGCCTCAGAATGTGCAAGTTGAATTGTGTTACAAATCCAACGAGCAATCGACTGCTTAGAAGCCGGCGCACCCAACTTGTTGGGTGCATACAGTATAAACAGCGAGTCAGATTTTCTGACTCCAGCTGTCCTGGAACATATTTTCAGGGCCCTGACAACTTCTAGCAACTTGGAGTCCTCCAAGTCCCTAGTAGGTGCAAGGCACCACAATAAGCTGGTTCAGGTGAAACACTGACACCACCTTAGGGAGAGAACTGGGGACGAGTCCGCAGCTCTGCCCTGTCCGAATGGACAAACAGATATGGGCTTTTTTGAGAAAAAACCACCAATTTGACACTCGCCTGGTCCAGGCCAGGGCCAAGAGCATGGTCACTTTTTATGTGAGATGCTTCAAATCCACATATTTGACTGGTTTTAAACCAATGTGATTTGAGGAATCCCAGAACTACGTTGAGATCCCACAGTGCCACTGGAGGCACAAAAAAGGGGTTTGTATATGCAATACTCCCTTGACAAACTTCTGGACTTCAGGAACTGAAGCCAATTCTTTCTGGAAGAAAATTTACAGGGCCGAATTTGAACCTTAATGGACCCCAATTTGAGGCCCATAGACACTCCTGTTTGCAGGAAATGCAGGAAACGACCGAGTTGAAATTTCTTTGTGGGGCCTTCCTGGCCTCACACCACGCAACATATTTTCGCCACACGTGGTGATAATGTTGTGCGGTCACCTCCTTTCTGGCTTTGACCAGGGTAGGAATGACCTCTTCCGGAATGCCTTTTTTCCCTTAGGATCCGGCTTTCCATCGCCATACCGACAACGCAGCTGCGGTAAGTCTTGGAACAGACATGGTACTTGCTGAAGCAAGTCCCTTCTTAGCGGCAGAGGCCATAAGACCTCTGTAAGCATCTCTTGAAGTTCCGGGTACCAAGTCCTTCTTGGCCAATCCGGAGCCATGAGTATAGTTCTTACTCCTCTACGTCTTATAATTCTCAGCACCTTAGGTATGAGAAGCAGAGGAGGGAACACATACACCGACTGGTACACCCACGGTGTTACCAGAACGTCCACATCTATTGCCTGAGGGTCTCTTGACCTGGCGCAATACCTGTCCCGTTTTTTGTTCAGACGGGACGCCATCATGTCCACCTTTGGTATTTCCCAACGGTTTACAATCATGTGGAAAAAACTTCTCAATGAAGTTTCCACTCTCCCGGGTGGAGGTCGTGCTGAGGAAGTCTGCTTCCCAGTTTCCATTCCCGGGATGAAAAACTGCTGACAGTGTTATCACATGATTTTCCGCCCAGCGAAAAGTCCTTGCAGTTTCTGCCATTGCCCTCCTGCTTCTTGTGTCGCCCTGTCTGTTTATGTGGGCGACTGCCGTGATGTTTTTCCCACTGGATCAATACCGGCTGACCTTGAAGCAGAGGTCTTGCTAAGCTTAGAGCATTATAAATTTACCCTTAGCTCCAGTATATTTATGTGGAGAAAAGTCTCCATACTTGATCACACTCCCTGGAAATTTTTCCCTTGTGTGACTGCTCCCCAGCCTCTCAGGCTGGGCTCCGTGGTTACCAGCATCCAATCCTGAATGCCGAATCTGCGGCCCTCTAGAAGATGAGCACTCTATAACCACCACAGGAGAGACACCCTTGTCCTTGGAAATTGGGTTATCCTCTGATGCATCTGAAGATGCGATCCGGACCATTTGTCCAGCAGATCCCACTGAAAAGTTCTTACGTGAAATCTGCCGAATGGAATTGCTTCGTAGGAAGCCACCATTTTTACCAGGACCCTTGTGCAATGATGCACTGTTTTTAGGAGGTTCCTGACTTGCTCGGATAACTCCCTGGCTTTCTCTTCCGGGAGAAACACCTTTTTCTGGACTGTGTCCAGAATCATCCCTAGGCACAGCAGACGTGTCGTCGGGATCAGCTGCGATTTTGGAATATTTAGAATCCACCCGTGCTGATTGTAGCAGTATCCGAGATAGTGCTACTCCGACCTCCAACTGTTCCCTGGACTATGCCCCTATCAGGAGATCGTCCAAGTAAGGGATAATTAAGACGCCTTTTCTTCGAAGAAGAATCATCAATTCGGCCATTACCTTGGTAAAGACCCCGGGGTGCCGTGGACAATCCAAACGGCAGCGTCTGAAACTGATAGTGACAGTTCTGCACCACGAACCTGAGGTACCCTTAGTGAGAAGGGCAAATTTGGGACATAGAGGTAAGCATCCCTGATGTCCCGGGACACTATATAGTCCCCTTCTTCCTGGTTCGTTATCACTGCTCTGAGTGACTTCATCTTAATTTGAACCTTTGTAAGTGTTCAAAAAAAATTTTTTAGAATAAGTCTCACCTAGCCTTCTGGCTTCAGTACCACAATATAGTGTGGAATAATACCCCTTTTCTGTAGTAGGAGGGGTAATTTAATTATCACCTGCTGGGAATACAGCTTGTGAATTTTTTCCCATACTACCTCCTTGTCGGAGGGAGACTTGGTAAAGCAGACTTCAGGAGCCTGCGAAGGGGAAACGTCTCGACATTCCCATCTGTACCCCCGGGATACTACTTGTAGGATCCAGGGGTCCTGTACGGTCTCAGCGCCATGCTGAGAACTTGTCAGACGCGGTCGAACGCTTCTGTTCCTGGGAATGGGCTGCCTGCTGCAGTCTTCTTCCCTTTCCTCAATCCCTGGGCAGATATGATCTTATAGGGACGAGAGGACTGAGGCTGAAAAGACGGTGTCTTTTTCTGCAGAGATGTGACTTAGGGTAAAAAACGGTGGATTTTCCAGCAGTTGCCGTGACCACCAGGTCCGATGGACCGACCCCAAACAAGTCCTCTTCCTTTATACGGCCATACTGTGCCGTTTGGAATCTGCATCACCTGACCACTGTCGTGTCCATAACATCTTCTGGCAGTTATGGACATCGCGTTTATTCATGATGCCAGAGTGCAAATATCCCTCTGTGCATCTCGCATATATAGAAATGCTCTATAGTCAATAAAATACTGTCCCTGTCAAGGGTATCAATATTTTTAGTCAGGGAATCCGACCAAGCCACCCTAGCTCTGCACATCCAGGCTGAGGCGATCGCTGGCCGCAGTATAACACCAGTATGTGTGTATATACTTTTTATTATATTTTCCAGCCTTGTCAGCTGGTCCTTGAGGACGGCCCTATCTATAGACGGTACCGCCACTTGTTTTGATAAGCGTGTGAGCGCCTTATCCACCTTAAGGGGTGTTTCCCAACGCGCCCTAACTTCTGGCGGGAAAGGGTATACCGCCCATAATTTTCTATCGGGGGGAACCCACGCATCATCACACACTTTATTTAATTTATCTGATTCAGGAAAAACTATGGTAGTATTTTCACATCCCACATAATACCCTCTTTTGTGGTACTTGTAGTATCAGAAATACGTAACACCTCCTTCATTGCCTTTAACGTGTGGCCCTAATAAGGAATACGTTTGTTTATTCACCGTCGACACTGGATTCAGTGTCCCTGTCTGTGTCTGTGTCGACCGACTAAAGTAAACGGGCGTTTTAAAACCCTTGACGGTGTTTTTGAGACGTCTGGACCGTACTAATTGTTTGTCGGCCGTCTCATGTCGTCAACCGACCTTGCAGCGTGTTGACATTATCACGTAATTTCCTAAATAAGCCATCCATTCCGGTGTCGACTCCCTAGAGAGTGACATCACCATTACAGGCAATTGCTCCACCTCCTCACCAACATCGTCCTCCTACCTGTCGACACACACGTACCGACACACAGCACACACACAGGGAATGCTCTGATAGAGGACAGGACCCACTAGCCCTTTGGAGAGACAGAGGGAGAGTTTGCCAGCACACACCAAAAACGCTATAATTATATAGGGACAACCTTATATAAGTGTTTTCCCTTATAGCATCTTAATATATATATAAGCATATCGCCAAATTAGTGCCCCCCCTCTCTGTTTTAACCCTGTTTCTGTAGTGCAGTGCAGGGGAGAGCCTGGGAGCCTTCCCTCCAGCCTTTCTGTGAGGGAAAATGGCGCTGTGTGCTGAGGAGATAGGCCCCGCCCCTTTTTCGGCTGCCTCGTCTCCCGCTCTTAACGGATTCTGGCAGGGGTTAAATATCTCCATATAGCCTCCGGAGGCTATATGTGAGGTATTTTTAGCCAAAATAGGTATTCATTTGCCTCCCAGGGCGCCCCCCTCCCAGCGCCCTGCACCCTCAGTGACTGCCGTGTGAAGTGTGCTGAGAGGAAAATGGCGCACAGCTGCAGTGCTGTGCGCTACCTTTAGAAGACTGAGGAGTCTTCTGCCGCCGATTCTGGACCTCTTCTTACTTCAGCATCTGCAAGGGGGCCGGCGGCAAGGCTCCGGTGACCATCCAGGCTGTACCTGTGATCGTCCCTCTGGAGCTGATGTCCAGTAGCCAAGAAGCCAATCCATCCTGCACGCAGGTGAGTTCACTTCTTCTCCCCTAAGTCCCTCGTTGCAGTGATCCTGTTGCCAGCAGGACTCACTGTAAAATAAAAAACCTAAGCTAAACTTTCCTAAGCAGCTCTTTAGGAGAGCCACCTAGATTGCACCCTTCTCGGCCGGGCACAAAAATCTAACTGGCTTGGAGGAGGGTCATAGGGGGAGGAGCCAGTGCACACCACCTGATCCTAAAGCTTTACTTTTTGTGCCCTGTCTCCTGCGGAGCCGCTATTCCCCATGGTCCTTTCAGGAACCCCAGCATCCACTAGGACGATAGAGAAAAAAAGAAAAACGAACGAACGCGGGGACGCGCATCACTCACCGTCGGTGCCTGCAACGCTAAACGATGCGAGGTTCTTTCTATCTTAGCTACCTATAACTCTATATCTTCCTATAGATCTACAATTAGCTATCGATATCTATCTATCTACCTACCTACCTACCTACCTACCTTATAAAAGTATATGTATTTATCTTATTTATTTATTTAGATCTTATTTTTTTTATCTATTCTAGCTTCTAAAAATATTGATCTATTCTACCTAAACCTATAGTGCCTAACCTCGACCATCCCCGCGGCGCTGCCGAAACCTAAGCCCCGCCGCCCGCCTCCCCCCTCTCCCCAGCCTAACCCTAACCTCCCACCGCAGCCTAACCCTTCTCGTGGGTTAAATAAGAGGTGGTTGGAGTTTGCTATCACTGCTGCTTCCTTGGAAGCAGCAGGGATAGCTTTGCGTGGCGATGCAGCAGGATGCGTCTGCTACGAGCAAACGCCTTCTGCTGTCACCATCGGGGGGCTTAGGGCACCCACGGTGCCCCTGAAGCCGCCCCTCTCAGAGGACAGGAAAACTCCGTCTTACGACAGAGATCCCTGTCCTCTTCCCACCACCGGCGGTGACGCGCCTCTGTTTTGACAAACGGAGGTCGTCCCCACCCCTTCCCTGCCTCCAGAGGGCAGCAGACGGTCAAACACTGACAGTCCGTTTGTTCCGCGGGACCCGGTCGCGCGCACGTGCAGAAGGGGTCCTGCTCATGCGCCAAGTACCGAAAATAAAACGGTACTTTGCAAGGACGGGGGCGCAGCTCCAACCACATGCCCTATATTGTATGTAAAGATAAGTAGATAGGTAGAATAGAGATTGCCATCTATAGCAACCTACTGTGTATCGACCTATCTGATGGTCCAAACTAACGCACGGAAGAAAAACGAACGAACGCGGGGACGCGCATCACTCACCGTCGGTGCCTGCAACGCTAAGCGATGCGAGGTTCTTTCTATCTTAGCTACCTATAACTCTATATCTTCCTATAGATCTACAATTAGCTATCGATATCTATCTATCTATCTATCTATCTATCTATCTATCTATCTACCTACCTACCTACCTTATAAAAGTATATGTATTTATCTTATTTATTTATTTAGATCTTATTTTTTTTATCTATTCTAGCTTCTAAAAATATTGATCTATTCTACCTAAACCTATAGTGCCTAACCTCGACCATCCCCGCGGCGCTGCCGAAACCTAAGCCCCGCCGCCCGCCTCCCCCCTCTCCCCAGCCTAACCCTAACCTCCCACCGCAGCCTAACCCTTCTCGTGGGTTAAATAAGAGGTGGTTGGAGTTTGCTATCACTGCTGCTTCCTTGGAAGCAGCAGGGATAGCTTCGCGTGGCGATGCAGCAGGATGCGTCTGCTACGAGCAAACGCCTCCTGCTGTCACCATCGGGGGGCTTAGGGCACCCACGGTGCCCCTGAAGCCGCCCCTCTCAGAGGACAGGAAAACTCCGTCTTACGACAGAGATCCCTGTCCTCTTCCCACCACCGGCGGTGACGCGCCTCTGTTTTGACAAACGGAGGTCGTCCCCACCCCTTCCCTGCCTCCAGAGGGCAGCAGACGGTCAAACACTGACAGTCCGTTTGTTCCGCGGGACCCGGTCGCGCGCACGTGCAGAAGGGGTCCTGCTCATGCGCCAAGTACCGAAAATAAAACGGTACTTTGCAAGGACGGGGGCGCAGCTCCAACCACATGCCCTATATTGTATGTAAAGATAAGTAGATAGGTAGAATAGAGATTGCCATCTATAGCAACCTACTGTGTATCGACCTATCTGATGGTCCAAACTAACGCACGGAAGAAAAACGAACGAACGCGGGGACGCGCATCACTCACCGTCGGTGCCTGCAACGCTAAACGATGCGAGGTTCTTTCTATCTTAGCTACCTATAACTCTATATCTTCCTATAGATCTACAATTAGCTATCGATATCTATCTATCTACCTACCTACCTTATAAAAGTATATGTATTTATCTTATTTATTTATTTAGATCTTTTTTTTTGTATCTATTCTAGCTTCTAAAAATATTGATCTATTCTACCTAAACCTATAGTGCCTAACATCGACCATCCCCGCGGCGCTGCCGAAACCTAAGCCCCGCCGCCCGCCTCCCCCCTCTCCCCAGCCTAACCCTAACCTCCCACCGCAGCCTAACCCTTCTCGTGGGTTAAATAAGAGGTGGTTGGAGTTTGCTATCACTGCTGCTTCCTTGGAAGCAGCAGGGATAGCTTCGCGTGGCGATGCAGCAGGATGCGTCTGCTACGAGCAAACGCCTCCTGCTGTCACCATCGGGGGGCTTAGGGCACCCACGGTGCCCCTGAAGCCGCCCCTCTCAGAGGACAGGAAAACTCCGTCTTACGACAGAGATCCCTGTCCTCTTCCCACCACCGGCGGTGACGCGCCTCTGTTTTGACAAACGGAGGTCGTCCCCACCCCTTCCCTGCCTCCAGAGGGCAGCAGACGGTCAAACACTGACAGTCCGTTTGTTCCGCGGGACCCGGTCGCGCGCACGTGCAGAAGGGGTCCTGCTCATGCGCCAAGTACCGAAAATAAAACGGTACTTTGCAAGGACGGGGGCGCAGCTCCAACCACATGCCCTATATTGTATGTAAAGATAAGTAGATAGGTAGAATAGAGATTGCCATCTATAGCAACCTACTGTGTATCGACCTATCTGATGGTCCAAACTAACGCACGGAAGAAAAAAAAAGAAAAACGAACGCGGGGACGCGCATCACTCACCGTCGGTGCCTGCAACGCTAAACGATGCGAGGTTCTTTCTATCTTAGCTACCTATAACTCTATATCTTCCTATAGATCTACAATTAGCTATCGATATCTATCTATCTATCTACCTACCTACCTACCTTATAAAAGTATATGTATTTATCTTATTTATTTATTTAGATCTTATTTTTTTTATCTATTCTAGCTTCTTAAAATATTGATCTATTCTACCTAAACCTATAGTGCCTAACATCGACCATCCCCGCGGCGCTGCCGAAACCTAAGCCCCGCCGCCCGCCTCCCCCCTCTCCCCAGCCTAACCCTAACCTCCCACCGCAGCCTAACCCTTCTCGTGGGTTAAATAAGAGGTGGTTGGAGTTTGCTATCACTGCTGCTTCCTTGGAAGCAGCAGGGATAGCTTCGCGTGGCGATGCAGCAGGATGCGTCTGCTACGAGCAAACGCCTCCTGCTGTCACCATCGGGGGGCTTAGGGCACCCACGGTGCCCCTGAAGCCGCCCCTCTCAGAGGACAGGAAAACTCCGTCTTACGACAGAGATCCCTGTCCTCTTCCCACCACCGGCGGTGACGCGCCTCTGTTTTGACAAACGGAGGTCGTCCCCACCCCTTCCCTGCCTCCAGAGGGCAGCAGACGGTCAAACACTGACAGTCCGTTTGTTCCGCGGGACCCGGTCGCGCGCACGTGCAGAAGGGGTCCTGCTCATGCGCCAAGTACCGAAAATAAAACGGTACTTTGCAAGGACGGGGGCGCAGCTCCAACCACATGCCCTATATTGTATGTAAAGATAAGTAGATAGGTAGAATAGAGATTGCCATCTATAGCAACCTACTGTGTATCGACCTATCTGATGGTCCAAACTAACGCACGGAAGAAAAAAAAAGAAAAACGAACGAACGCGGGGACGCGCATCACTCACCGTCGGTGCCTGCAACGCTAAGCGATGCGAGGTTCTTTCTATCTTAGCTACCTATAACTCTATATCTTCCTATAGATCTACAATTAGCTATCGATATCTATCTATCTATCTATCTACCTACCTACCTACCTACCTACCTACCTTATAAAAGTATATGTATTTATCTTATTTATTTATTTAGATCTTATTTTTTTTATCTATTCTAGCTTCTTAAAATATTGATCTATTCTACCTAAACCTATAGTGCCTAACATCGACCATCCCCGCGGCGCTGCCGAAACCTAAGCCCCGCCGCCCGCCTCCCCCCTCTCCCCAGCCTAACCCTAACCTCCCACCGCAGCCTAACCCTTCTCGTGGGTTAAATAAGAGGTGGTTGGAGTTTGCTATCACTGCTGCTTCCTTGGAAGCAGCAGGGATAGCTTCGCGTGGCGATGCAGCAGGATGCGTCTGCTACGAGCAAACGCCTCCTGCTGTCACCATCGGGGGGCTTAGGGCACCCACGGTGCCCCTGAAGCCGCCCCTCTCAGAGGACAGGAAAACTCCGTCTTACGACAGAGATCCCTGTCCTCTTCCCACCACCGGCGGTGACGCGCCTCTGTTTTGACAAACGGAGGTCGTCCCCACCCCTTCCCTGCCTCCAGAGGGCAGCAGACGGTCAAACACTGACAGTCCGTTTGTTCCGCGGGACCCGGTCGCGCGCACGTGCAGAAGGGGTCCTGCTCATGCGCCAAGTACCGAAAATAAAACGGTACTTTGCAAGGACGGGGGCGCAGCTCCAACCACATGCCCTATATTGTATGTAAAGATAAGTAGATAGGTAGAATAGAGATTGCCATCTATAGCAACCTACTGTGTATCGACCTATCTGATGGTCCAAACTAACGCACGGAAGAAAAAAAAAGAAAAACGAACGAACGCGGGGACGCGCATCACTCACCGTCGGTGCCTGCAACGCTAAGCGATGCGAGGTTCTTTCTATCTTAGCTACCTATAACTCTATATCTTCCTATAGATCTACAATTAGCTATCGATATCTATCTATCTATCTATCTACCTACCTACCTACCTACCTACCTACCTTATAAAAGTATATAAATGTATCTTATTTATTTATTTAGATCTTATTTTTTTTATCTATTCTAGCTTCTAAAAATATTGATCTATTCTACCTAAACCTATAGTGCCTAACCTCGACCATCCCCGCGGCGCTGCCGAAACCTAAGCCCCGCCGCCCGCCTCCCCCCTCTCCCCAGCCTAACCCTAACCTCCCACCGCAGCCTAACCCTTCTCGTGGGTTAAATAAGAGGTGGTTGGAGTTTGCTATCACTGCTGCTTCCTTGGAAGCAGCAGGGATAGCTTCGCGTGGCGATGCAGCAGGATGCGTCTGCTACGAGCAAACGCCTCCTGCTGTCACCATCGGGGGGCTTAGGGCACCCACGGTGCCCCTGAAGCCGCCCCTCTCAGAGGACAGGAAAACTCCGTCTTACGACAGAGATCCCTGTCCTCTTCCCACCACCGGCGGTGACGCGCCTCTGTTTTGACAAACGGAGGTCGTCCCCACCCCTTCCCTGCCTCCAGAGGGCAGCAGACGGTCAAACACTGACAGTCCGTTTGTTCCGCGGGACCCGGTCGCGCGCACGTGCAGAAGGGGTCCTGCTCATGCGCCAAGTACCGAAAATAAAACGGTACTTTGCAAGGACGGGGGCGCAGCTCCAACCACATGCCCTATATTGTATGTAAAGATAAGTAGATAGGTAGAATAGAGATTGCCATCTATAGCAACCTACTGTGTATCGACCTGTCTGATGGTCCAAACTAACGCACGGAAGAAAAACGAACGAACGCGGGGACGCGCATCACTCACCGTCGGTGCCTGCAACGCTAAACGATGCGAGGTTCTTTCTATCTTAGCTACCTATAACTCTATATCTTCCTATAGATCTACAATTAGCTATCGATATCTATCTATCTACCTACCTACCTTATAAAAGTATATGTATTTATCTTATTTATTTATTTAGATCTTTTTTTTTTAATCTATTCTAGCTTCTAAAAATATTGATCTATTCTACCTAAACCTATAGTGCCTAACATCGACCATCCCCGCGGCGCTGCCGAAACCTAAGCCCCGCCGCCCGCCTCCCCCCTCTCCCCAGCCTAACCCTAACCTCCCACCGCAGCCTAACCCTTCTCGTGGGTTAAATAAGAGGTGGTTGGAGTTTGCTATCACTGCTGCTTCCTTGGAAGCAGCAGGGATAACTTCGCGTGGCGATGCAGCAGGATGCGTCTGCTACGAGCAAACGCCTCCTGCTGTCACCATCGGGGGGCTTAGGGCACCCACGGTGCCCCTGAAGCCGCCCCTCTCAGAGGACAGGAAAACTCCGTCTTACGACAGAGATCCCTGTCCTCTTCCCACCACCGGCGGTGACGCGCCTCTGTTTTGACAAACGGAGGTCGTCCCCACCCCTTCCCTGCCTCCAGAGGGCAGCAGACGGTCAAACACTGACAGTCCGTTTGTTCCGCGGGACCTGGTCGCGCGCACGTGCAGAAGGGGTCCTGCTCATGCGCCAAGTACCGAAAATAAAACGGTACTTTGCAAGGACGGGGGCGCAGCTCCAACCACATGCCCTATATTGTATGTAAAGATAAGTAGATAGGTAGAATAGAGATTGCCATCTATAGCAACCTACTGTGTATCGACCTATCTGATGGTCCAAACTAACGCACGGAAGAAAAAAAAAGAAAAACGAACGAACGCGGGGACGCGCATCACTCACCGTCGGTGCCTGCAACGCTAAACGATGCAAGGTTCTTTCTATCTTAGCTACCTATAACTCTATATCTTCCTATAGATCTACAATTAGCTATCGATATCTATCTATCTACCTACCTACCTTATAAAAGTATATGTATTTATCTTATTTATTTATTTAGATCTTATTTTTTTTATCTATTCTAGCTTCTAAAAATATTGATCTATTCTACCTAAACCTATAGTGCCTAACCTCGACCATCCCCGCGGCGCTGCCGAAACCTAAGCCCCGCCGCCCGCCTCCCCCCTCTCCCCAGCCTAACCCTAACCTCCCACCGCAGCCTAACCCTTCTCGTGGGTTAAATAAGAGGTGGTTGGAGTTTGCTATCACTGCTGCTTCCTTGGAAGCAGCAGGGATAGCTTTGCGTGGCGATGCAGCAGGATGCGTCTGCTACGAGCAAACGCCTCCTGCTGTCACCATCGGGGGGCTTAGGGCACCCACGGTACCCCTGAAGCCGCCCCTCTCAGAGGACAGGAAAACTCCGTCTTACGACAGAGATCCCTGTCCTCTTCCCACCACCGGCGGTGACGCGCCTCTGTTTTGACAAACGGAGGTCGTCCCCACCCCTTCCCTGCCTCCAGAGGGCAGCAGACGGTCAAACACTGACAGTCCGTTTGTTCCGCGGGACCCGGTCGCGCGCACGTGCAGAAGGGGTCCTGCTCATGCGCCAAGTACCGAAAATAAAACGGTACTTTGCAAGGACGGGGGCGCAGCTCCAACCACATGCCCTATATTGTATGTAAAGATAAGTAGATAGGTAGAATAGAGATTGCCATCTATAGCAACCTACTGTGTATCGACCTATCTGATGGTCCAAACTAACGCACGGAAGAAAAACGAACGAACGCGGGGACGCGCATCACTCACCGTCGGTGCCTGCAACGCTAAACGATGCGAGGTTCTTTCTATCTTAGCTACCTATAACTCTATATCTTCCTATAGATCTACAATTAGCTATCGATATCTATCTATCTACCTACCTACCTTATAAAAGTATATGTATTTATCTTATTTATTTATTTAGATCTTTTTTTTTTTATCTATTCTAGCTTCTAAAAATATTGATCTATTCTACCTAAACCTATAGTGCCTAACATCGACCATCCCCGCGGCGCTGCCGAAACCTAAGCCCCGCCGCCCGCCTCCCCCCTCTCCCCAGCCTAACCCTAACCTCCCACCGCAGCCTAACCCTTCTCGTGGGTTAAATAAGAGGTGGTTGGAGTTTGCTATCACTGCTGCTTCCTTGGAAGCAGCAGGGATAGCTTCGCGTGGCGATGCAGCAGGATGCGTCTGCTACGAGCAAACGCCTCCTGCTGTCACCATCGGGGGGCTTAGGGCACCCACGGTGCCCCTGAAGCCGCCCCTCTCAGAGGACAGGAAAACTCCGTCTTACGACAGAGATCCCTGTCCTCTTCCCACCACCGGCGGTGACGCGCCTCTGTTTTGACAAACGGAGGTCGTCCCCACCCCTTCCCTGCCTCCAGAGGGCAGCAGACGGTCAAACACTGACAGTCCGTTTGTTCCGCGGGACCCGGTCGCGCGCACGTGCAGAAGGGGTCCTGCTCATGCGCCAAGTACCGAAAATAAAACGGTACTTTGCAAGGACGGGGGCGCAGCTCCAACCACATGCCCTATATTGTATGTAAAGATAAGTAGATAGGTAGAATAGAGATTGCCATCTATAGCAACCTACTGTGTATCGACCTATCTGATGGTCCAAACTAACGCACGGAAGAAAAAAAAAGAAAAACGAACGAACGCGGGGACGCGCATCACTCACCGTCGGTGCCTGCAACGCTAAACGATGCGAGGTTCTTTCTATCTTAGCTACCTATAACTCTATATCTTCCTATAGATCTACAATTAGCTATCGATATCTATCTACCTACCTACCTACCTACCTACCTTATAAAAGTATATGTATTTATCTTATTTATTTATTTAGATCTTATTTTTTTTATCTATTCTAGCTTCTAAAAATATTGATCTATTCTACCTAAACCTATAGTGCCTAACCTCGACCATCCCCGCGGCGCTGCCGAAACCTAAGCCCCGCCGCCCGCCTCCCCCCTCTCCCCAGCCTAACCCTAACCTCCCACCGCAGCCTAACCCTTCTCGTGGGTTAAATAAGAGGTGGTTGGAGTTTGCTATCACTGCTGCTTCCTTGGAAGCAGCAGGGATAGCTTTGCGTGGCGATGCAGCAGGATGCGTCTGCTACGAGCAAACGCCTCCTGCTGTCACCATCGGGGGGCTTAGGGCACCCACGGTGCCCCTGAAGCCGCCCCTCTCAGAGGACAGGAAAACTCCGTCTTACGACAGAGATCCCTGTCCTCTTCCCACCACCGGCGGTGACGCGCCTCTGTTTTGACAAACGGAGGTCGTCCCCACCCCTTCCCTGCCTCCAGAGGGCAGCAGACGGTCAAACACTGACAGTCCGTTTGTTCCGCGGGACCCGGTCGCGCGCACGTGCAGAAGGGGTCCTGCTCATGCGCCAAGTACCGAAAATAAAACGGTACTTTGCAAGGACGGGGGCGCAGCTCCAACCACATGCCCTATATTGTATGTAAAGATAAGTAGATAGGTAGAATAGAGATTGCCATCTATAGCAACCTACTGTGTATCGACCTATCTGATGGTCCAAACTAACGCACGGAAGAAAAAAAAAGAAAAACGAACGAACGCGGGGACGCGCATCACTCACCTTCGGTGCCTGCAACGCTAAGCGATGCGAGGTTCTTTCTATCTTAGCTACCTATAACTCTATATCTTCCTATAGATCTACAATTAGCTATCGATATCTATCTATCTATCTATCTACCTACCTACCTACCTTATAAAAGTATATGTATTTATCTTATTTATTTATTTAGATCTTATTTTTTTTATCTATTCTAGCTTCTAAAAATATTGATCTATTCTACCTAAACCTATAGTGCCTAACCTCGACCATCCCCGCGGCGCTGCCGAAACCTAAGCCCCGCCGCCCGCCTCCCCCCTCTCCCCAGCCTAACCCTAACCTCCCACCGCAGCCTAACCCTTCTCGTGGGTTAAATAAGAGGTGGTTGGAGTTTGCTATCACTGCTGCTTCCTTGGAAGCAGCAGGGATAGCTTTGCGTGGCGATGCAGCAGGATGCGTCTGCTACGAGCAAACGCCTCCTGCTGTCACCATCGGGGGGCTTAGGGCACCCACGGTGCCCCTGAAGCCGCCCCTCTCAGAGGACAGGAAAACTCCGTCTTACGACAGAGATCCCTGTCCTCTTCCCACCACCGGCGGTGACGCGCCTCTGTTTTGACAAACGGAGGTCGTCCCCACCCCTTCCCTGCCTCCAGAGGGCAGCAGACGGTCAAACACTGACAGTCCGTTTGTTCCGCGGGACCCGGTCGCGCGCACGTGCAGAAGGGGTCCTGCTCATGCGCCAAGTACCGAAAATAAAACGGTACTTTGCAAGGACGGGGGCGCAGCTCCAACCACATGCCCTATATTGTATGTAAAGATAAGTAGATAGGTAGAATAGAGATTGCCATCTATAGCAACCTACTGTGTATCGACCTATCTGATGGTCCAAACTAACGCACGGAAGAAAAAAAAAGAAGAACGAACGCGGGGACGCGCATCACTCACCGTCGGTGCCTGCAACGCTAAACGATGCGAGGTTCTTTCTATCTTAGCTACCTATAACTCTATATCTTCCTATAGATCTACAATTAGCTATCGATATCTATCTATCTACCTACCTACCTTATAAAAGTATATGTATTTATCTTATTTATTTATTTAGATCTTTTTTTTTTTATCTATTCTAGCTTCTAAAAATATTGATCTATTCTACCTAAACCTATAGTGCCTAACATCGACCATCCCCGCGGCGCTGCCGAAACCTAAGCCCCGCCGCCCGCCTCCCCCCTCTCCCCAGCCTAACCCTAACCTCCCACCGCAGCCTAACCCTTCTCGTGGGTTAAATAAGAGGTGGTTGGAGTTTGCTATCACTGCTGCTTCCTTGGAAGCAGCAGGGATAACTTCGCGTGGCGATGCAGCAGGATGCGTCTGCTACGAGCAAACGCCTCCTGCTGTCACCATCGGGGGGCTTAGGGCACCCACGGTGCCCCTGAAGCCGCCACTCTCAGAGGACAGGAAAACTCCGTCTTACGACAGAGATCCCTGTCCTCTTCCCACCACCGGCGGTGACGCGCCTCTGTTTTGACAAACGGAGGTCGTCCCCACCCCTTCCCTGCCTCCAGAGGGCAGCAGACGGTCAAACACTGACAGTCCGTTTGTTCCGCGGGACCTGGTCGCGCGCACGTGCAGAAGGGGTCCTGCTCATGCGCCAAGTACCGAAAATAAAACGGTACTTTGCAAGGACGGGGGCGCAGCTCCAACCACATGCCCTATATTGTATGTAAAGATAAGTAGATAGGTAGAATAGAGATTGCCATCTATAGCAACCTACTGTGTATCGACCTATCTGATGGTCCAAACTAACGCACGGAAGAAAAAAAAAGAAAAACGAACGAACGCGGGGACGCGCATCACTCACCGTCGGTGCCTGCAACGCTAAACGATGCAAGGTTCTTTCTATCTTAGCTACCTATAACTCTATATCTTCCTATAGATCTACAATTAGCTATCGATATCTATCTATCTACCTACCTACCTACCTACCTTATAAAAGTATATGTATTTATCTTATTTATTTATTTAGATCTTATTTTTTTTATCTATTCTAGCTTCTAAAAATATTGATCTATTCTACCTAAACCTATAGTGCCTAACCTCGACCATCCCCGCGGCGCTGCCGAAACCTAAGCCCCGCCGCCCGCCTCCCCCCTCTCCCCAGCCTAACCCTAACCTCCCACCGCAGCCTAACCCTTCTCGTGGGTTAAATAAGAGGTGGTTGGAGTTTGCTATCACTGCTGCTTCCTTGGAAGCAGCAGGGATAGCTTTGCGTGGCGATGCAGCAGGATGCGTCTGCTACGAGCAAACGCCTCCTGCTGTCACCATCGGGGGGCTTAGGGCACCCACGGTGCCCCTGAAGCCGCCCCTCTCAGAGGACAGGAAAACTCCGTCTTACGACAGAGATCCCTGTCCTCTTCCCACCACCGGCGGTGACGCGCCTCTGTTTTGACAAACGGAGGTCGTCCCCACCCCTTCCCTGCCTCCAGAGGGCAGCAGACGGTCAAACACTGACAGTCCGTTTGTTCCGCGGGACCCGGTCGCGCGCACGTGCAGAAGGGGTCCTGCTCATGCGCCAAGTACCGAAAATAAAACGGTACTTTGCAAGGACGGGGGCGCAGCTCCAACCACATGCCCTATATTGTATGTAAAGATAAGTAGATAGGTAGAATAGAGATTGCCATCTATAGCAACCTACTGTGTATCGACCTATCTGATGGTCCAAACTAACGCACGGAAGAAAAACGAACGAACGCGGGGACGCGCATCACTCACCGTCGGTGCCTGCAACGCTAAACGATGCGAGGTTCTTTCTATCTTAGCTACCTATAACTCTATATCTTCCTATAGATCTACAATTAGCTATCGATATCTATCTATCTACCTACCTACCTTATAAAAGTATATGTATTTATCTTATTTATTTATTTAGATCTTTTTTTTTTTATCTATTCTAGCTTCTAAAAATATTGATCTATTCTACCTAAACCTATAGTGCCTAACATCGACCATCCCCGCGGCGCTGCCGAAACCTAAGCCCCGCCGCCCGCCTCCCCCCTCTCCCCAGCCTAACCCTAACCTCCCACCGCAGCCTAACCCTTCTCGTGGGTTAAATAAGAGGTGGTTGGAGTTTGCTATCACTGCTGCTTCCTTGGAAGCAGCAGGGATAACTTCGCGTGGCGATGCAGCAGGATGCGTCTGCTACGAGCAAACGCCTCCTGCTGTCACCATCGGGGGGCTTAGGGCACCCACGGTGCCCCTGAAGCCGCCCCTCTCAGAGGACAGGAAAACTCCGTCTTACGACAGAGATCCCTGTCCTCTTCCCACCACCGGCGGTGACGCGCCTCTGTTTTGACAAACGGAGGTCGTCCCCACCCCTTCCCTGCCTCCAGAGGGCAGCAGACGGTCAAACACTGACAGTCCGTTTAATCCGCGGGACCCGGTCGCGCGCACGTGCAGAAGGGGTCCTGCTCATGCGCCAAGTACCGAAAATAAAACGGTACTTTGCAAGGACGGGGGCGCAGCTCCAACCACATGCCCTATATTGTATGTAAAGATAAGTAGATAGGTAGAATAGAGATTGCCATCTATAGCAACCTACTGTGTATCGACCTATCTGATGGTCCAAACTAACGCACGGAAGAAAAAAAAAGAAAAACGAACGAACGCGGGGACGCGCATCACTCACCGTCGGTGCCTGCAACGCTAAGCGATGCGAGGTTCTTTCTATCTTAGCTACCTATAACTCTATATCTTCCTATAGATCTACAATTAGCTATCGATATCTATCTATCTATCTATCTACCTACCTACCTACCTACCTTATAAAAGTATATGTATTTATCTTATTTATTTATTTAGATCTTATTTTTTTTATCTATTCTAGCTTCTAAAAATATTGATCTATTCTACCTAAACCTATAGTGCCTAACCTCGACCATCCCCGCGGCGCTGCCGAAACCTAAGCCCCGCCGCCCGCCTCCCCCCTCTCCCCAGCCTAACCCTAACCTCCCACCGCAGCCTAACCCTTCTCGTGGGTTAAATAAGAGGTGGTTGGAGTTTGCTATCACTGCTGCTTCCTTGGAAGCAGCAGGGATAGCTTCGCGTGGCGATGCAGCAGGATGCGTCTGCTACGAGCAAACGCCTCCTGCTGTCACCATCGGGGGGCTTAGGGCACCCACGGTGCCCCTGAAGCCGCCCCTCTCAGAGGACAGGAAAACTCCGTCTTACGACAGAGATCCCTGTCCTCTTCCCACCACCGGCGGTGACGCGCCTCTGTTTTGACAAACGGAGGTCGTCCCCACCCCTTCCCTGCCTCCAGAGGGCAGCAGACGGTCAAACACTGACAGTCCGTTTGTTCCGCGGGACCCGGTCGCGCGCACGTGCAGAAGGGGTCCTGCTCATGCGCCAAGTACCGAAAATAAAACGGTACTTTGCAAGGACGGGGGCGCAGCTCCAACCACATGCCCTATATTGTATGTAAAGATAAGTAGATAGGTAGAATAGAGATTGCCATCTATAGCAACCTACTGTGTATCGACCTATCTGATGGTCCAAACTAACGCACGGAAGAAAAACGAACGAACGCGGGGACGCGCATCACTCACCGTCGGTGCCTGCAACGCTAAACGATGCGAGGTTCTTTCTATCTTAGCTACCTATAACTCTATATCTTCCTATAGATCTACAATTAGCTATCGATATCTATCTATCTACCTACCTACCTTATAAAAGTATATGTATTTATCTTATTTATTTATTTAGATCTTTTTTTTTTTATCTATTCTAGCTTCTAAAAATATTGATCTATTCTACCTAAACCTATAGTGCCTAACATCGACCATCCCCGCGGCGCTGCCGAAACCTAAGCCCCGCCGCCCGCCTCCCCCCTCTCCCCAGCCTAACCCTAACCTCCCACCGCAGCCTAACCCTTCTCGTGGGTTAAATAAGAGGTGGTTGGAGTTTGCTATCACTGCTGCTTCCTTGGAAGCAGCAGGGATAACTTCGCGTGGCGATGCAGCAGGATGCGTCTGCTACGAGCAAACGCCTCCTGCTGTCACCATCGGGGGGCTTAGGGCACCCACGGTGCCCCTGAAGCCGCCACTCTCAGAGGACAGGAAAACTCCGTCTTACGACAGAGATCCCTGTCCTCTTCCCACCACCGGCGGTGACGCGCCTCTGTTTTGACAAACGGAGGTCGTCCCCACCCCTTCCCTGCCTCCAGAGGGCAGCAGACGGTCAAACACTGACAGTCCGTTTGTTCCGCGGGACCTGGTCGCGCGCACGTGCAGAAGGGGTCCTGCTCATGCGCCAAGTACCGAAAATAAAACGGTACTTTGCAAGGACGGGGGCGCAGCTCCAACCACATGCCCTATATTGTATGTAAAGATAAGTAGATAGGTAGAATAGAGATTGCCATCTATAGCAACCTACTGTGTATCGACCTATCTGATGGTCCAAACTAACGCACGGAAGAAAAAAAAAGAAAAACGAACGAACGCGGGGACGCGCATCACTCACCGTCGGTGCCTGCAACGCTAAACGATGCAAGGTTCTTTCTATCTTAGCTACCTATAACTCTATATCTTCCTATAGATCTACAATTAGCTATCGATATCTATCTATCTACCTACCTACCTACCTTATAAAAGTATATGTATTTATCTTATTTATTTATTTAGATCTTATTTTTTTTATCTATTCTAGCTTCTAAAAATATTGATCTATTCTACCTAAACCTATAGTGCCTAACCTCGACCATCCCCGCGGCGCTGCCGAAACCTAAGCCCCGCCGCCCGCCTCCCCCCTCTCCCCAGCCTAACCCTAACCTCCCACCGCAGCCTAACCCTTCTCGTGGGTTAAATAAGAGGTGGTTGGAGTTTGCTATCACTGCTGCTTCCTTGGAAGCAGCAGGGATAGCTTTGCGTGGCGATGCAGCAGGATGCGTCTGCTACGAGCAAACGCCTCCTGCTGTCACCATCGGGGGGCTTAGGGCACCCACGGTGCCCCTGAAGCCGCCCCTCTCAGAGGACAGGAAAACTCCGTCTTACGACAGAGATCCCTGTCCTCTTCCCACCACCGGCGGTGACGCGCCTCTGTTTTGACAAACGGAGGTCGTCCCCACCCCTTCCCTGCCTCCAGAGGGCAGCAGACGGTCAAACACTGACAGTCCGTTTGTTCCGCGGGACCCGGTCGCGCGCACGTGCAGAAGGGGTCCTGCTCATGCGCCAAGTACCGAAAATAAAACGGTACTTTGCAAGGACGGGGGCGCAGCTCCAACCACATGCCCTATATTGTATGTAAAGATAAGTAGATAGGTAGAATAGAGATTGCCATCTATAGCAACCTACTGTGTATCGACCTATCTGATGGTCCAAACTAACGCACGGAAGAAAAACGAACGAACGCGGGGACGCGCATCACTCACCGTCGGTGCCTGCAACGCTAAACGATGCGAGGTTCTTTCTATCTTAGCTACCTATAACTCTATATCTTCCTATAGATCTACAATTAGCTATCGATATCTATCTATCTACCTACCTACCTTATAAAAGTATATGTATTTATCTTATTTATTTATTTAGATCTTTTTTTTTTTATCTATTCTAGCTTCTAAAAATATTGATCTATTCTACCTAAACCTATAGTGCCTAACATCGACCATCCCCGCGGCGCTGCCGAAACCTAAGCCCCGCCGCCCGCCTCCCCCCTCTCCCCAGCCTAACCCTAACCTCCCACCGCAGCCTAACCCTTCTCGTGGGTTAAATAAGAGGTGGTTGGAGTTTGCTATCACTGCTGCTTCCTTGGAAGCAGCAGGGATAGCTTCGCGTGGCGATGCAGCAGGATGCGTCTGCTACGAGCAAACGCCTCCTGCTGTCACCATCGGGGGGCTTAGGGCACCCACGGTGCCCCTGAAGCCGCCCCTCTCAGAGGACAGGAAAACTCCGTCTTACGACAGAGATCCCTGTCCTCTTCCCACCACCGGCGGTGACGCGCCTCTGTTTTGACAAACGGAGGTCGTCCCCACCCCTTCCCTGCCTCCAGAGGGCAGCAGACGGTCAAACACTGACAGTCCGTTTGTTCCGCGGGACCCGGTCGCGCGCACGTGCAGAAGGGGTCCTGCTCATGCGCCAAGTACCGAAAATAAAACGGTACTTTGCAAGGACGGGGGCGCAGCTCCAACCACATGCCCTATATTGTATGTAAAGATAAGTAGATAGGTAGAATAGAGATTGCCATCTATAGCAACCTACTGTGTATCGACCTATCTGATGGTCCAAACTAACGCACGGAAGAAAAACGAACGAACGCGGGGACGCACATCACTCACCGTCGGTGCCTGCAACGCTAAACGATGCGAGGTTCTTTCTATCTTAGCTACCTATAACTCTATATCTTCCTATAGATCTACAATTAGCTATCGATATCTATCTATCTACCTACCTACCTTATAAAAGTATATGTATTTATCTTATTTATTTATTTAGATCTTTTTTTTTTTATCTATTCTAGCTTCTAAAAATATTGATCTATTCTACCTAAACCTATAGTGCCTAACATCGACCATCCCCGCGGCGCTGCCGAAACCTAAGCCCCGCCGCCCGCCTCCCCCCTCTCCCCAGCCTAACCCTAACCTCCCACCGCAGCCTAACCCTTCTCGTGGGTTAAATAAGAGGTGGTTGGAGTTTGCTATCACTGCTGCTTCCTTGGAAGCAGCAGGGATAGCTTCGCGTGGCGATGCAGCAGGATGCGTCTGCTACGAGCAAACGCCTCCTGCTGTCACCATCGGGGGGCTTAGGGCACCCACGGTGCCCCTGAAGCCGCCCCTCTCAGAGGACAGGAAAACTCCGTCTTACGACAGAGATCCCTGTCCTCTTCCCACCACCGGCGGTGACGCGCCTCTGTTTTGACAAACGGAGGTCGTCCCCACCCCTTCCCTGCCTCCAGAGGGCAGCAGACGGTCCAATACTGACAGTCCGTTTGTTCCGCGGGACCTGGTCGCGCGCACGTGCAGAAGGGGTCCTGCTCATGCGCCAAGTACCGAAAATAAAACGGTACTTTGCAAGGACGGGGGCGCAGCTCCAACCACATGCCCTATATTGTATGTAAAGATAAGTAGATAGGTAGAATAGAGATTGCCATCTATAGCAACCTACTGTGTATCGACCTATCTGATGGTCCAAACTAACGCACGGAAGAAAAAAAAAGAAAAACGAACGAACGCGGGGACGCGCATCACTCACCGTCGGTGCCTGCAACGCTAAACGATGCAAGGTTCTTTCTATCTTAGCTACCTATAACTCTATATCTTCCTATAGATCTACAATTAGCTATCGATATCTATCTATCTACCTACCTACCTACCTTATAAAAGTATATGTATTTATCTTATTTATTTATTTAGATCTTATTTTTTTTATCTATTCTAGCTTCTAAAAATATTGATCTATTCTACCTAAACCTATAGTGCCTAACCTCGACCATCCCCGCGGCGCTGCCGAAACCTAAGCCCCGCCGCCCGCCTCCCCCCTCTCCCCAGCCTAACCCTAACCTCCCACCGCAGCCTAACCCTTCTCGTGGGTTAAATAAGAGGTGGTTGGAGTTTGCTATCACTGCTGCTTCCTTGGAAGCAGCAGGGATAGCTTCGCGTGGCGATGCAGCAGGATGCGTCTGCTACGAGCAAACGCCTCCTGCTGTCACCATCGGGGGGCTTAGGGCACCCACGGTGCCCCTGAAGCCGCCCCTCTCAGAGGACAGGAAAACTCCGTCTTACGACAGAGATCCCTGTCCTCTTCCCACCACCGGCGGTGACGCGCCTCTGTTTTGACAAACGGAGGTCGTCCCCACCCCTTCCCTGCCTCCAGAGGGCAGCAGACGGTCAAACACTGACAGTCCGTTTGTTCCGCGGGACCCGGTCGCGCGCACGTGCAGAAGGGGTCCTGCTCATGCGCCAAGTACCGAAAATAAAACGGTACTTTGCAAGGACGGGGGCGCAGCTCCAACCACATGCCCTATATTGTATGTAAAGATAAGTAGATAGGTAGAATAGAGATTGCCATCTATAGCAACCTACTGTGTATCGACCTATCTGATGGTCCAAACTAACGCACGGAAGAAAAACGAACGAACGCGGGGACGCGCATCACTCACCGTCGGTGCCTGCAACGCTAAACGATGCGAGGTTCTTTCTATCTTAGCTACCTATAACTCTATATCTTCCTATAGATCTACAATTAGCTATCGATATCTATCTATCTACCTACCTACCTTATAAAAGTATATGTATTTATCTTATTTATTTATTTAGATCTTATTTTTTTTATCTATTCTAGCTTCTAAAAATATTGATCTATTCTACCTAAACCTATAGTGCCTAACATCGACCATCCCCGCGGCGCTGCCGAAACCTAAGCCCCGCCGCCCCCCTCTCCCCAGCCTAACCCTAACCTCCCACCGCAGCCTAACCCTTCTCGTGGGTTAAATAAGAGGTGGTTGGAGTTTGCTATCACTGCTGCTTCCTTGGAAGCAGCAGGGATAGCTTCGCGTGGCGATGCAGCAGGATGCGTCTGCTACGAGCAAACGCCTCCTGCTGTCACCATCGGGGGGCTTAGGGCACCCACGGTGCCCCTGAAGCCGCCCCTCTCAGAGGACAGGAAAACTCCGTCTTACGACAGAGATCCCTGTCCTCTTCCCACCACCGGCGGTGACGCGCCTCTGTTTTGACAAACGGAGGTCGTCCCCACCCCTTCCCTGCCTCCAGAGGGCAGCAGACGGTCAAACACTGACAGTCCGTTTGTTCCGCGGGACCCGGTCGCGCGCACGTGCAGAAGGGGTCCTGCTCATGCGCCAAGTACCGAAAATAAAACGGTACTTTGCAAGGACGGAGGCGCAGCTCCAACCACATGCCCTATATTGTATGTAAAGATAAGTAGATAGGTAGAATAGAGATTGCCATCTATAGCAACCTACTGTGTATCGACCTATCTGATGGTCCAAACTAACGCACGGAAGAAAAAAAAAGAAAAACGAACGAACGCGGGGACGCGCATCACTCACCGTCGGTGCCTGCAACGCTAAACGATGCGAGGTTCTTTCTATCTTAGCTACCTATAACTCTATATCTTCCTATAGATCTACAATTAGCTATCGATATCTATCTACCTACCTACCTACCTACCTTATAAAAGTATATGTATTTATCTTATTTATTCATTTAGATCTTATTTTTTTTATCTATTCTAGCTTCTAAAAATATTGATCTATTCTACCTAAACCTATAGTGCCTAACCTCGACCATCCCCGCGGCGCTGCCGAAACCTAAGCCCCGCCGCCCGCCTCCCCCCTCTCCCCAGCCTAACCCTAACCTCCCACCGCAGCCTAACCCTTCTCGTGGGTTAAATAAGAGGTGGTTGGAGTTTGCTATCACTGCTGCTTCCTTGGAAGCAGCAGGGATAGCTTTGCGTGGCGATGCAGCAGGATGCGTCTGCTACGAGCAAACGCCTCCTGCTGTCACCATCGGGGGGCTTAGGGCACCCACGGTGCCCCTGAAGCCGCCCCTCTCAGAGGACAGGAAAACTCCGTCTTACGACAGAGATCCCTGTCCTCTTCCCACCACCGGCGGTGACGCGCCTCTGTTTTGACAAACGGAGGTCGTCCCCACCCCTTCCCTGCCTCCAGAGGGCAGCAGACGGTCAAACACTGACAGTCCGTTTGTTCCGCGGGACCCGGTCGCGCGCACGTGCAGAAGGGGTCCTGCTCATGCGCCAAGTACCGAAAATAAAACGGTACTTTGCAAGGACGGGGGCGCAGCTCCAACCACATGCCCTATATTGTATGTAAAGATAAGTAGATAGGTAGAATAGAGATTGCCATCTATAGCAACCTACTGTGTATCGACCTATCTGATGGTCCAAACTAACGCACGGAAGAAAAACGAACGAACGCGGGGACGCGCATCACTCACCGTCGGTGCCTGCAACGCTAAACGATGCGAGGTTCTTTCTATCTTAGCTACCTATAACTCTATATCTTCCTATAGATCTACAATTAGCTATCGATATCTATCTATCTACCTACCTACCTTATAAAAGTATATGTATTTATCTTATTTATTTATTTAGATCTTATTTTTTTTATCTATTCTAGCTTCTAAAAATATTGATCTATTCTACCTAAACCTATAGTGCCTAACCTCGACCATCCCCGCGGCGCTGCCGAAACCAAAGCCCCGCCGCCCGCCTCCCCCCTCTCCCCAGCCTAACCCTAACCTCCCACCGCAGCCTAACCCTTCTCGTGGGTTAAATAAGAGGTGGTTGGAGTTTGCTATCACTGCTGCTTCCTTGGAAGCAGCAGGGATAGCTTCGCGTGGCGATGCAGCAGGATGCGTCTGCTACGAGCAAACGCCTCCTGCTGTCACCATCGGGGGGCTTAGGGCACCCACGGTGCCCCTGAAGCCGCCCCTCTCAGAGGACAGGAAAACTCCGTCTTACGACAGAGATCCCTGTCCTCTTCCCACCACCGGCGGTGACGCGCCTCTGTTTTGACAAACGGAGGTCGTCCCCACCCCTTCCCTGCCTCCAGAGGGCAGCAGACGGTCAAACACTGACAGTCCGTTTGTTCCGCGGGACCCGGTCGCGCGCACGTGCAGAAGGGGTCCTGCTCATGCGCCAAGTACCGAAAATAAAACGGTACTTTGCAAGGACGGGGGCGCAGCTCCAACCACATGCCCTATATTGTATGTAAAGATAAGTAGATAGGTAGAATAGAGATTGCCATCTATAGCAACCTACTGTGTATCGACCTATCTGATGGTCCAAACTAACGCACGGAAGAAAAAAAAAGAAAAACGAACGAACGCGGGGACGCGCATCACTCACCGTCGGTGCCTGCAACGCTAAACGATGCGAGGTTCTTTCTATCTTAGCTACCTATAACTCTATATCTTCCTATAGATCTACAATTAGCTATCGATATCTATCTATCTATCTACCTACCTACCTACCTTATAAAAGTATATGTATTTATCTTATTTATTTATTTAGATCTTATTTTTTTTATCTATTCTAGCTTCTTAAAATAATGATCTATTCTACCTAAACCTATAGTGCCTAACCTCGACCATCCCCGCGGCGCTGCCGAAACCTAAGCCCCGCCGCCCGCCTCCCCCCTCTCCCCAGCCTAACCCTAACCTCCCACCGCAGCCTAACCCTTCTCGTGGGTTAAATAAGAGGTGGTTGGAGTTTGCTATCACTGCTGCTTCCTTGGAAGCAGCAGGGATAACTTCGCGTGGCGATGCAGCAGGATGCGTCTGCTACGAGCAAACGCCTCCTGCTGTCACCATCGGGGGGCTTAGGGCACCCACGGTGCCCCTGAAGCCGCCCCTCTCAGAGGACAGGAAAACTCCGTCTTACGACAGAGATCCCTGTCCTCTTCCCACCACCGGCGGTGACGCGCCTCTGTTTTGACAAACGGAGGTCGTCCCCACCCCTTCCCTGCCTCCAGAGGGCAGCAGACGGTCAAACACTGACAGTCCGTTTAATCCGCGGGACCCGGTCGCGCGCACGTGCAGAAGGGGTCCTGCTCATGCGCCAAGTACCGAAAATAAAACGGTACTTTGCAAGGACGGGGGCGCAGCTCCAACCACATGCCCTATATTGTATGTAAAGATAAGTAGATAGGTAGAATAGAGATTGCCATCTATAGCAACCTACTGTGTATCGACCTATCTGATGGTCCAAACTAACGCACGGAAGAAAAAAAAAGAAAAACGAACGAACGCGGGGACGCGCATCACTCACCGTCGGTGCCTGCAACGCTAAGCGATGCGAGGTTCTTTCTATCTTAGCTACCTATAACTCTATATCTTCCTATAGATCTACAATTAGCTATCGATATCTATCTATCTATCTATCTACCTACCTACCTACCTACCTTATAAAAGTATATGTATTTATCTTATTTATTTATTTAGATCTTATTTTTTTTATCTATTCTAGCTTCTAAAAATATTGATCTATTCTACCTAAACCTATAGTGCCTAACCTCGACCATCCCCGCGGCGCTGCCGAAACCTAAGCCCCGCCGCCCGCCTCCCCCCTCTCCCCAGCCTAACCCTAACCTCCCACCGCAGCCTAACCCTTCTCGTGGGTTAAATAAGAGGTGGTTGGAGTTTGCTATCACTGCTGCTTCCTTGGAAGCAGCAGGGATAGCTTCGCGTGGCGATGCAGCAGGATGCGTCTGCTACGAGCAAACGCCTCCTGCTGTCACCATCGGGGGGCTTAGGGCACCCACGGTGCCCCTGAAGCCGCCCCTCTCAGAGGACAGGAAAACTCCGTCTTACGACAGAGATCCCTGTCCTCTTCCCACCACCGGCGGTGACGCGCCTCTGTTTTGACAAACGGAGGTCGTCCCCACCCCTTCCCTGCCTCCAGAGGGCAGCAGACGGTCAAACACTGACAGTCCGTTTGTTCCGCGGGACCCGGTCGCGCGCACGTGCAGAAGGGGTCCTGCTCATGCGCCAAGTACCGAAAATAAAACGGTACTTTGCAAGGACGGGGGCGCAGCTCCAACCACATGCCCTATATTGTATGTAAAGATAAGTAGATAGGTAGAATAGAGATTGCCATCTATAGCAACCTACTGTGTATCGACCTATCTGATGGTCCAAACTAACGCACGGAAGAAAAACGAACGAACGCGGGGACGCGCATCACTCACCGTCGGTGCCTGCAACGCTAAACGATGCGAGGTTCTTTCTATCTTAGCTACCTATAACTCTATATCTTCCTATAGATCTACAATTAGCTATCGATATCTATCTATCTACCTACCTACCTTATAAAAGTATATGTATTTATCTTATTTATTTATTTAGATCTTTTTTTTTTTATCTATTCTAGCTTCTAAAAATATTGATCTATTCTACCTAAACCTATAGTGCCTAACATCGACCATCCCCGCGGCGCTGCCGAAACCTAAGCCCCGCCGCCCGCCTCCCCCCTCTCCCCAGCCTAACCCTAACCTCCCACCGCAGCCTAACCCTTCTCGTGGGTTAAATAAGAGGTGGTTGGAGTTTGCTATCACTGCTGCTTCCTTGGAAGCAGCAGGGATAACTTCGCGTGGCGATGCAGCAGGATGCGTCTGCTACGAGCAAACGCCTCCTGCTGTCACCATCGGGGGGCTTAGGGCACCCACGGTGCCCCTGAAGCCGCCACTCTCAGAGGACAGGAAAACTCCGTCTTACGACAGAGATCCCTGTCCTCTTCCCACCACCGGCGGTGACGCGCCTCTGTTTTGACAAACGGAGGTCGTCCCCACCCCTTCCCTGCCTCCAGAGGGCAGCAGACGGTCAAACACTGACAGTCCGTTTGTTCCGCGGGACCTGGTCGCGCGCACGTGCAGAAGGGGTCCTGCTCATGCGCCAAGTACCGAAAATAAAACGGTACTTTGCAAGGACGGGGGCGCAGCTCCAACCACATGCCCTATATTGTATGTAAAGATAAGTAGATAGGTAGAATAGAGATTGCCATCTATAGCAACCTACTGTGTATCGACCTATCTGATGGTCCAAACTAACGCACGGAAGAAAAAAAAAGAAAAACGAACGAACGCGGGGACGCGCATCACTCACCGTCGGTGCCTGCAACGCTAAACGATGCAAGGTTCTTTCTATCTTAGCTACCTATAACTCTATATCTTCCTATAGATCTACAATTAGCTATCGATATCTATCTATCTACCTACCTACCTACCTTATAAAAGTATATGTATTTATCTTATTTATTTATTTAGATCTTATTTTTTTTATCTATTCTAGCTTCTAAAAATATTGATCTATTCTACCTAAACCTATAGTGCCTAACCTCGACCATCCCCGCGGCGCTGCCGAAACCTAAGCCCCGCCGCCCGCCTCCCCCCTCTCCCCAGCCTAACCCTAACCTCCCACCGCAGCCTAACCCTTCTCGTGGGTTAAATAAGAGGTGGTTGGAGTTTGCTATCACTGCTGCTTCCTTGGAAGCAGCAGGGATAGCTTTGCGTGGCGATGCAGCAGGATGCGTCTGCTACGAGCAAACGCCTCCTGCTGTCACCATCGGGGGGCTTAGGGCACCCACGGTGCCCCTGAAGCCGCCCCTCTCAGAGGACAGGAAAACTCCGTCTTACGACAGAGATCCCTGTCCTCTTCCCACCACCGGCGGTGACGCGCCTCTGTTTTGACAAACGGAGGTCGTCCCCACCCCTTCCCTGCCTCCAGAGGGCAGCAGACGGTCAAACACTGACAGTCCGTTTGTTCCGCGGGACCCGGTCGCGCGCACGTGCAGAAGGGGTCCTGCTCATGCGCCAAGTACCGAAAATAAAACGGTACTTTGCAAGGACGGGGGCGCAGCTCCAACCACATGCCCTATATTGTATGTAAAGATAAGTAGATAGGTAGAATAGAGATTGCCATCTATAGCAACCTACTGTGTATCGACCTATCTGATGGTCCAAACTAACGCACGGAAGAAAAACGAACGAACGCGGGGACGCGCATCACTCACCGTCGGTGCCTGCAACGCTAAACGATGCGAGGTTCTTTCTATCTTAGCTACCTATAACTCTATATCTTCCTATAGATCTACAATTAGCTATCGATATCTATCTATCTACCTACCTACCTTATAAAAGTATATGTATTTATCTTATTTATTTATTTAGATCTTTTTTTTTTTATCTATTCTAGCTTCTAAAAATATTGATCTATTCTACCTAAACCTATAGTGCCTAACATCGACCATCCCCGCGGCGCTGCCGAAACCTAAGCCCCGCCGCCCGCCTCCCCCCTCTCCCCAGCCTAACCCTAACCTCCCACCGCAGCCTAACCCTTCTCGTGGGTTAAATAAGAGGTGGTTGGAGTTTGCTATCACTGCTGCTTCCTTGGAAGCAGCAGGGATAGCTTCGCGTGGCGATGCAGCAGGATGCGTCTGCTACGAGCAAACGCCTCCTGCTGTCACCATCGGGGGGCTTAGGGCACCCACGGTGCCCCTGAAGCCGCCCCTCTCAGAGGACAGGAAAACTCCGTCTTACGACAGAGATCCCTGTCCTCTTCCCACCACCGGCGGTGACGCGCCTCTGTTTTGACAAACGGAGGTCGTCCCCACCCCTTCCCTGCCTCCAGAGGGCAGCAGACGGTCAAACACTGACAGTCCGTTTGTTCCGCGGGACCCGGTCGCGCGCACGTGCAGAAGGGGTCCTGCTCATGCGCCAAGTACCGAAAATAAAACGGTACTTTGCAAGGACGGGGGCGCAGCTCCAACCACATGCCCTATATTGTATGTAAAGATAAGTAGATAGGTAGAATAGAGATTGCCATCTATAGCAACCTACTGTGTATCGACCTATCTGATGGTCCAAACTAACGCACGGAAGAAAAACGAACGAACGCGGGGACGCACATCACTCACCGTCGGTGCCTGCAACGCTAAACGATGCGAGGTTCTTTCTATCTTAGCTACCTATAACTCTATATCTTCCTATAGATCTACAATTAGCTATCGATATCTATCTATCTACCTACCTACCTTATAAAAGTATATGTATTTATCTTATTTATTTATTTAGATCTTTTTTTTTTTATCTATTCTAGCTTCTAAAAATATTGATCTATTCTACCTAAACCTATAGTGCCTAACATCGACCATCCCCGCGGCGCTGCCGAAACCTAAGCCCCGCCGCCCGCCTCCCCCCTCTCCCCAGCCTAACCCTAACCTCCCACCGCAGCCTAACCCTTCTCGTGGGTTAAATAAGAGGTGGTTGGAGTTTGCTATCACTGCTGCTTCCTTGGAAGCAGCAGGGATAGCTTCGCGTGGCGATGCAGCAGGATGCGTCTGCTACGAGCAAACGCCTCCTGCTGTCACCATCGGGGGGCTTAGGGCACCCACGGTGCCCCTGAAGCCGCCCCTCTCAGAGGACAGGAAAACTCCGTCTTACGACAGAGATCCCTGTCCTCTTCCCACCACCGGCGGTGACGCGCCTCTGTTTTGACAAACGGAGGTCGTCCCCACCCCTTCCCTGCCTCCAGAGGGCAGCAGACGGTCCAATACTGACAGTCCGTTTGTTCCGCGGGACCTGGTCGCGCGCACGTGCAGAAGGGGTCCTGCTCATGCGCCAAGTACCGAAAATAAAACGGTACTTTGCAAGGACGGGGGCGCAGCTCCAACCACATGCCCTATATTGTATGTAAAGATAAGTAGATAGGTAGAATAGAGATTGCCATCTATAGCAACCTACTGTGTATCGACCTATCTGATGGTCCAAACTAACGCACGGAAGAAAAAAAAAGAAAAACGAACGAACGCGGGGACGCGCATCACTCACCGTCGGTGCCTGCAACGCTAAACGATGCAAGGTTCTTTCTATCTTAGCTACCTATAACTCTATATCTTCCTATAGATCTACAATTAGCTATCGATATCTATCTATCTACCTACCTACCTACCTACCTTATAAAAGTATATGTATTTATCTTATTTATTTATTTAGATCTTATTTTTTTTATCTATTCTAGCTTCTAAAAATATTGATCTATTCTACCTAAACCTATAGTGCCTAACCTCGACCATCCCCGCGGCGCTGCCGAAACCTAAGCCCCGCCGCCCGCCTCCCCCCTCTCCCCAGCCTAACCCTAACCTCCCACCGCAGCCTAACCCTTCTCGTGGGTTAAATAAGAGGTGGTTGGAGTTTGCTATCACTGCTGCTTCCTTGGAAGCAGCAGGGATAGCTTTGCGTGGCGATGCAGCAGGATGCGTCTGCTACGAGCAAACGCCTCCTGCTGTCACCATCGGGGGGCTTAGGGCACCCACGGTGCCCCTGAAGCCGCCCCTCTCAGAGGACAGGAAAACTCCGTCTTACGACAGAGATCCCTGTCCTCTTCCCACCACCGGCGGTGACGCGCCTCTGTTTTGACAAACGGAGGTCGTCCCCACCCCTTCCCTGCCTCCAGAGGGCAGCAGACGGTCAAACACTGACAGTCCGTTTGTTCCGCGGGACCCGGTCGCGCGCACGTGCAGAAGGGGTCCTGCTCATGCGCCAAGTACCGAAAATAAAACGGTACTTTGCAAGGACGGGGGCGCAGCTCCAACCACATGCCCTATATTGTATGTAAAGATAAGTAGATAGGTAGAATAGAGATTGCCATCTATAGCAACCTACTGTGTATCGACCTATCTGATGGTCCAAACTAACGCACGGAAGAAAAACGAACGAACGCGGGGACGCGCATCACTCACCGTCGGTGCCTGCAACGCTAAACGATGCGAGGTTCTTTCTATCTTAGCTACCTATAACTCTATATCTTCCTATAGATCTACAATTAGCTATCGATATCTATCTATCTACCTACCTACCTTATAAAAGTATATGTATTTATCTTATTTATTTATTTAGATCTTATTTTTTTTATCTATTCTAGCTTCTAAAAATATTGATCTATTCTACCTAAACCTATAGTGCCTAACATCGACCATCCCCGCGGCGCTGCCGAAACCTAAGCCCCGCCGCCCCCCTCTCCCCAGCCTAACCCTAACCTCCCACCGCAGCCTAACCCTTCTCGTGGGTTAAATAAGAGGTGGTTGGAGTTTGCTATCACTGCTGCTTCCTTGGAAGCAGCAGGGATAGCTTCGCGTGGCGATGCAGCAGGATGCGTCTGCTACGAGCAAACGCCTCCTGCTGTCACCATCGGGGGGCTTAGGGCACCCACGGTGCCCCTGAAGCCGCCCCTCTCAGAGGACAGGAAAACTCCGTCTTACGACAGAGATCCCTGTCCTCTTCCCACCACCGGCGGTGACGCGCCTCTGTTTTGACAAACGGAGGTCGTCCCCACCCCTTCCCTGCCTCCAGAGGGCAGCAGACGGTCAAACACTGACAGTCCGTTTGTTCCGCGGGACCCGGTCGCGCGCACGTGCAGAAGGGGTCCTGCTCATGCGCCAAGTACCGAAAATAAAACGGTACTTTGCAAGGACGGAGGCGCAGCTCCAACCACATGCCCTATATTGTATGTAAAGATAAGTAGATAGGTAGAATAGAGATTGCCATCTATAGCAACCTACTGTGTATCGACCTATCTGATGGTCCAAACTAACGCACGGAAGAAAAAAAAAGAAAAACGAACGAACGCGGGGACGCGCATCACTCACCGTCGGTGCCTGCAACGCTAAACGATGCGAGGTTCTTTCTATCTTAGCTACCTATAACTCTATATCTTCCTATAGATCTACAATTAGCTATCGATATCTATCTACCTACCTACCTACCTACCTTATAAAAGTATATGTATTTATCTTATTTATTCATTTAGATCTTATTTTTTTTATCTATTCTAGCTTCTAAAAATATTGATCTATTCTACCTAAACCTATAGTGCCTAACCTCGACCATCCCCGCGGCGCTGCCGAAACCTAAGCCCCGCCGCCCGCCTCCCCCCTCTCCCCAGCCTAACCCTAACCTCCCACCGCAGCCTAACCCTTCTCGTGGGTTAAATAAGAGGTGGTTGGAGTTTGCTATCACTGCTGCTTCCTTGGAAGCAGCAGGGATAGCTTTGCGTGGCGATGCAGCAGGATGCGTCTGCTACGAGCAAACGCCTCCTGCTGTCACCATCGGGGGGCTTAGGGCACCCACGGTGCCCCTGAAGCCGCCCCTCTCAGAGGACAGGAAAACTCCGTCTTACGACAGAGATCCCTGTCCTCTTCCCACCACCGGCGGTGACGCGCCTCTGTTTTGACAAACGGAGGTCGTCCCCACCCCTTCCCTGCCTCCAGAGGGCAGCAGACGGTCAAACACTGACAGTCCGTTTGTTCCGCGGGACCCGGTCGCGCGCACGTGCAGAAGGGGTCCTGCTCATGCGCCAAGTACCGAAAATAAAACGGTACTTTGCAAGGACGGGGGCGCAGCTCCAACCACATGCCCTATATTGTATGTAAAGATAAGTAGATAGGTAGAATAGAGATTGCCATCTATAGCAACCTACTGTGTATCGACCTATCTGATGGTCCAAACTAACGCACGGAAGAAAAACGAACGAACGCGGGGACGCGCATCACTCACCGTCGGTGCCTGCAACGCTAAACGATGCGAGGTTCTTTCTATCTTAGCTACCTATAACTCTATATCTTCCTATAGATCTACAATTAGCTATCGATATCTATCTATCTACCTACCTACCTTATAAAAGTATATGTATTTATCTTATTTATTTATTTAGATCTTTTTTTTTTTATCTATTCTAGCTTCTAAAAATATTGATCTATTCTACCTAAACCTATAGTGCCTAACATCGACCATCCCCGCGGCGCTGCCGAAACCTAAGCCCCGCCGCCCGCCTCCCCCCTCTCCCCAGCCTAACCCTAACCTCCCACCGCAGCCTAACCCTTCTCGTGGGTTAAATAAGAGGTGGTTGGAGTTTGCTATCACTGCTGCTTCCTTGGAAGCAGCAGGGATAACTTCGCGTGGCGATGCAGCAGGATGCGTCTGCTACGAGCAAACGCCTCCTGCTGTCACCATCGGGGGGCTTAGGGCACCCACGGTGCCCCTGAAGCCGCCCCTCTCAGAGGACAGGAAAACTCCGTCTTACGACAGAGATCCCTGTCCTCTTCCCACCACCGGCGGTGACGCGCCTCTGTTTTGACAAACGGAGGTCGTCCCCACCCCTTCCCTGCCTCCAGAGGGCAGCAGACGGTCAAACACTGACAGTCCGTTTGTTCCGCGGGACCTGGTCGCGCGCACGTGCAGAAGGGGTCCTGCTCATGCGCCAAGTACCGAAAATAAAACGGTACTTTGCAAGGACGGGGGCGCAGCTCCAACCACATGCCCTATATTGTATGTAAAGATAAGTAGATAGGTAGAATAGAGATTGCCATCTATAGCAACCTACTGTGTATCGACCTTTCTGATGGTCCAAACTAACGCACGGAAGAAAAAAAAAGAAAAACGAACGAACGCGGGGACGCGCATCACTCACCGTCGGTGCCTGCAACGCTAAACGATGCAAGGTTCTTTCTATCTTAGCTACCTATAACTCTATATCTTCCTATAGATCTACAATTAGCTATCGATATCTATCTATCTACCTACCTACCTACCTACCTTATAAAAGTATATGTATTTATCTTATTTATTTATTTAGATCTTATTTTTTTTATCTATTCTAGCTTCTAAAAATATTGATCTATTCTACCTAAACCTATAGTGCCTAACCTCGACCATCCCCGCGGCGCTGCCGAAACCTAAGCCCCGCCGCCCGCCTCCCCCCTCTCCCCAGCCTAACCCTAACCTCCCACCGCAGCCTAACCCTTCTCGTGGGTTAAATAAGAGGTGGTTGGAGTTTGCTATCACTGCTGCTTCCTTGGAAGCAGCAGGGATAGCTTTGCGTGGCGATGCAGCAGGATGCGTCTGCTACGAGCAAACGCCTCCTGCTGTCACCATCGGGGGGCTTAGGGCACCCACGGTGCCCCTGAAGCCGCCCCTCTCAGAGGACAGGAAAACTCCGTCTTACGACAGAGATCCCTGTCCTCTTCCCACCACCGGCGGTGACGCGCCTCTGTTTTGACAAACGGAGGTCGTCCCCACCCCTTCCCTGCCTCCAGAGGGCAGCAGACGGTCAAACACTGACAGTCCGTTTGTTCCGCGGGACCCGGTCGCGCGCACGTGCAGAAGGGGTCCTGCTCATGCGCCAAGTACCGAAAATAAAACGGTACTTTGCAAGGACGGGGGCGCAGCTCCAACCACATGCCCTATATTGTATGTAAAGATAAGTAGATAGGTAGAATAGAGATTGCCATCTATAGCAACCTACTGTGTATCGACCTATCTGATGGTCCAAACTAACGCACGGAAGAAAAACGAACGAACGCGGGGACGCGCATCACTCACCGTCGGTGCCTGCAACGCTAAACGATGCGAGGTTCTTTCTATCTTAGCTACCTATAACTCTATATCTTCCTATAGATCTACAATTAGCTATCGATATCTATCTATCTACCTACCTACCTTATAAAAGTATATGTATTTATCTTATTTATTTATTTAGATCTTTTTTTTTTTATCTATTCTAGCTTCTAAAAATATTGATCTATTCTACCTAAACCTATAGTGCCTAACATCGACCATCCCCGCGGCGCTGCCGAAACCTAAGCCCCGCCGCCCGCCTCCCCCCTCTCCCCAGCCTAACCCTAACCTCCCACCGCAGCCTAACCCTTCTCGTGGGTTAAATAAGAGGTGGTTGGAGTTTGCTATCACTGCTGCTTCCTTGGAAGCAGCAGGGATAGCTTTGCGTGGCGATGCAGCAGGATGCGTCTGCTACGAGCAAACGCCTCCTGCTGTCACCATCGGGGGGCTTAGGGCACCCACGGTGCCCCTGAAGCCGCCCCTCTCAGAGGACAGGAAAACTCCGTCTTACGACAGAGATCCCTGTCCTCTTCCCACCACCGGCGGTGACGCGCCTCTGTTTTGACAAACGGAGGTCGTCCCCACCCCTTCCCTGCCTCCAGAGGGCAGCAGACGGTCAAACACTGACAGTCCGTTTGTTCCGCGGGACCCGGTCGCGCGCACGTGCAGAAGGGGTCCTGCTCATGCGCCAAGTACCGAAAATAAAACGGTACTTTGCAAGGACGGGGGCGCAGCTCCAACCACATGCCCTATATTGTATGTAAAGATAAGTAGATAGGTAGAATAGAGATTGCCATCTATAGCAACCTACTGTGTATCGACCTATCTGATGGTCCAAACTAACGCACGGAAGAAAAAAAAAGAAAAACGAACGAACGCGGGGACGCGCATCACTCACCGTCGGTGCCTGCAACGCTAAACGATGCGAGGTTCTTTCTATCTTAGCTACCTATAACTCTATATCTTCCTATAGATCTACAATTAGCTATCGATATCTATCTACCTACCTACCTACCTACCTACCTACCTTATAAAAGTATATGTATTTATCTTATTTATTTATTTAGATCTTATTTTTTTTATCTATTCTAGCTTCTAAAAATATTGATCTATTCTACCTAAACCTATAGTGCCTAACCTCGACCATCCCCGCGGCGCTGCCGAAACCTAAGCCCCGCCGCCCGCCTCCCCCCTCTCCCCAGCCTAACCCTAACCTCCCACCGCAGCCTAACCCTTCTCGTGGGTTAAATAAGAGGTGGTTGGAGTTTGCTATCACTGCTGCTTCCTTGGAAGCAGCAGGGATAGCTTTGCGTGGCGATGCAGCAGGATGCGTCTGCTACGAGCAAACGCCTCCTGCTGTCACCATCGGGGGGCTTAGGGCACCCACGGTGCCCCTGAAGCCGCCCCTCTCAGAGGACAGGAAAACTCCGTCTTACGACAGAGATCCCTGTCCTCTTCCCACCACCGGCGGTGACGCGCCTCTGTTTTGACAAACGGAGGTCGTCCCCACCCCTTCCCTGCCTCCAGAGGGCAGCAGACGGTCAAACACTGACAGTCCGTTTGTTCCGCGGGACCCGGTCGCGCGCACGTGCAGAAGGGGTCCTGCTCATGCGCCAAGTACCGAAAATAAAACGGTACTTTGCAAGGACGGGGGCGCAGCTCCAACCACATGCCCTATATTGTATGTAAAGATAAGTAGATAGGTAGAATAGAGATTGCCATCTATAGCAACCTACTGTGTATCGACCTATCTGATGGTCCAAACTAACGCACGGAAGAAAAACGAACGAACGCGGGGACGCGCATCACTCACCGTCGGTGCCTGCAACGCTAAACGATGCGAGGTTCTTTCTATCTTAGCTACCTATAACTCTATATCTTCCTATAGATCTACAATTAGCTATCGATATCTATCTATCTACCTACCTACCTTATAAAAGTATATGTATTTATCTTATTTATTTATTTAGATCTTTTTTTTTTTATCTATTCTAGCTTCTAAAAATATTGATCTATTCTACCTAAACCTATAGTGCCTAACATCGACCATCCCCGCGGCGCTGCCGAAACCTAAGCCCCGCCGCCCGCCTCCCCCCTCTCCCCAGCCTAACCCTAACCTCCCACCGCAGCCTAACCCTTCTCGTGGGTTAAATAAGAGGTGGTTGGAGTTTGCTATCACTGCTGCTTCCTTGGAAGCAGCAGGGATAGCTTTGCGTGGCGATGCAGCAGGATGCGTCTGCTACGAGCAAACGCCTCCTGCTGTCACCATCGGGGGGCTTAGGGCACCCACGGTGCCCCTGAAGCCGCCCCTCTCAGAGGACAGGAAAACTCCGTCTTACGACAGAGATCCCTGTCCTCTTCCCACCACCGGCGGTGACGCGCCTCTGTTTTGACAAACGGAGGTCGTCCCCACCCCTTCCCTGCCTCCAGAGGGCAGCAGACGGTCAAACACTGACAGTCCGTTTGTTCCGCGGGACCCGGTCGCGCGCACGTGCAGAAGGGGTCCTGCTCATGCGCCAAGTACCGAAAATAAAACGGTACTTTGCAAGGACGGGGGCGCAGCTCCAACCACATGCCCTATATTGTATGTAAAGATAAGTAGATAGGTAGAATAGAGATTGCCATCTATAGCAACCTACTGTGTATCGACCTATCTGATGGTCCAAACTAACGCACGGAAGAAAAAAAAAGAAAAACGAACGAACGCGGGGACGCGCATCACTCACCGTCGGTGCCTGCAACGCTAAACGATGCGAGGTTCTTTCTATCTTAGCTACCTATAACTCTATATCTTCCTATAGATCTACAATTAGCTATCGATATCTATCTACCTACCTACCTACCTACCTACCTACCTTATAAAAGTATATGTATTTATCTTATTTATTTATTTATTTAGATCTTATTTTTTTTATCTATTCTAGCTTCTAAAAATATTGATCTATTCTACCTAAACCTATAGTGCCTAACCTCGACCATCCCCGCGGCGCTGCCGAAACCTAAGCCCCGCCGCCCGCCTCCCCCCTCTCCCCAGCCTAACCCTAACCTCCCACCGCAGCCTAACCCTTCTCGTGGGTTAAATAAGAGGTGGTTGGAGTTTGCTATCACTGCTGCTTCCTTGGAAGCAGCAGGGATAGCTTTGCGTGGCGATGCAGCAGGATGCGTCTGCTACGAGCAAACGCCTCCTGCTGTCACCATCGGGGGGCTTAGGGCACCCACGGTGCCCCTGAAGCCGCCCCTCTCAGAGGACAGGAAAACTCCGTCTTACGACAGAGATCCCTGTCCTCTTCCCACCACCGGCGGTGACGCGCCTCTGTTTTGACAAACGGAGGTCGTCCCCACCCCTTCCCTGCCTCCAGAGGGCAGCAGACGGTCAAACACTGACAGTCCGTTTGTTCCGCGGGACCCGGTCGCGCGCACGTGCAGAAGGGGTCCTGCTCATGCGCCAAGTACCGAAAATAAAACGGTACTTTGCAAGGACGGGGGCGCAGCTCCAACCACATGCCCTATATTGTATGTAAAGATAAGTAGATAGGTAGAATAGAGATTGCCATCTATAGCAACCTACTGTGTATCGACCTATCTGATGGTCCAAACTAACGCACGGAAGAAAAACGAACGAACGCGGGGACGCGCATCACTCACCGTCGGTGCCTGCAACGCTAAACGATGCGAGGTTCTTTCTATCTTAGCTACCTATAACTCTATATCTTCCTATAGATCTACAATTAGCTATCGATATCTATCTATCTACCTACCTACCTTATAAAAGTATATGTATTTATCTTATTTATTTATTTAGATCTTTTTTTTTTTATCTATTCTAGCTTCTAAAAATATTGATCTATTCTACCTAAACCTATAGTGCCTAACATCGACCATCCCCGCGGCGCTGCCGAAACCTAAGCCCCGCCGCCCGCCTCCCCCCTCTCCCCAGCCTAACCCTAACCTCCCACCGCAGCCTAACCCTTCTCGTGGGTTAAATAAGAGGTGGTTGGAGTTTGCTATCACTGCTGCTTCCTTGGAAGCAGCAGGGATAGCTTCGCGTGGCGATGCAGCAGGATGCGTCTGCTACGAGCAAACGCCTCCTGCTGTCACCATCGGGGGGCTTAGGGCACCCACGGTGCCCCTGAAGCCGCCCCTCTCAGAGGACAGGAAAACTCCGTCTTACGACAGAGATCCCTGTCCTCTTCCCACCACCGGCGGTGACGCGCCTCTGTTTTGACAAACGGAGGTCGTCCCCACCCCTTCCCTGCCTCCAGAGGGCAGCAGACGGTCAAACACTGACAGTCCGTTTGTTCCGCGGGACCCGGTCGCGCGCACGTGCAGAAGGGGTCCTGCTCATGCGCCAAGTACCGAAAATAAAACGGTACTTTGCAAGGACGGGGGCGCAGCTCCAACCACATGCCCTATATTGTATGTAAAGATAAGTAGATAGGTAGAATAGAGATTGCCATCTATAGCAACCTACTGTGTATCGACCTATCTGATGGTCCAAACTAACGCACGGAAGAAAAACGAACGAACGCGGGGACGCACATCACTCACCGTCGGTGCCTGCAACGCTAAACGATGCGAGGTTCTTTCTATCTTAGCTACCTATAACTCTATATCTTCCTATAGATCTACAATTAGCTATCGATATCTATCTATCTACCTACCTACCTTATAAAAGTATATGTATTTATCTTATTTATTTATTTAGATCTTTTTTTTTTTATCTATTCTAGCTTCTAAAAATATTGATCTATTCTACCTAAACCTATAGTGCCTAACATCGACCATCCCCGCGGCGCTGCCGAAACCTAAGCCCCGCCGCCCGCCTCCCCCCTCTCCCCAGCCTAACCCTAACCTCCCACCGCAGCCTAACCCTTCTCGTGGGTTAAATAAGAGGTGGTTGGAGTTTGCTATCACTGCTGCTTCCTTGGAAGCAGCAGGGATAGCTTCGCGTGGCGATGCAGCAGGATGCGTCTGCTACGAGCAAACGCCTCCTGCTGTCACCATCGGGGGGCTTAGGGCACCCACGGTGCCCCTGAAGCCGCCCCTCTCAGAGGACAGGAAAACTCCGTCTTACGACAGAGATCCCTGTCCTCTTCCCACCACCGGCGGTGACGCGCCTCTGTTTTGACAAACGGAGGTCGTCCCCACCCCTTCCCTGCCTCCAGAGGGCAGCAGACGGTCCAATACTGACAGTCCGTTTGTTCCGCGGGACCTGGTCGCGCGCACGTGCAGAAGGGGTCCTGCTCATGCGCCAAGTACCGAAAATAAAACGGTACTTTGCAAGGACGGGGGCGCAGCTCCAACCACATGCCCTATATTGTATGTAAAGATAAGTAGATAGGTAGAATAGAGATTGCCATCTATAGCAACCTACTGTGTATCGACCTATCTGATGGTCCAAACTAACGCACGGAAGAAAAAAAAAGAAAAACGAACGAACGCGGGGACGCGCATCACTCACCGTCGGTGCCTGCAACGCTAAACGATGCAAGGTTCTTTCTATCTTAGCTACCTATAACTCTATATCTTCCTATAGATCTACAATTAGCTATCGATATCTATCTATCTACCTACCTACCTACCTACCTTATAAAAGTATATGTATTTATCTTATTTATTTATTTAGATCTTATTTTTTTTATCTATTCTAGCTTCTAAAAATATTGATCTATTCTACCTAAACCTATAGTGCCTAACCTCGACCATCCCCGCGGCGCTGCCGAAACCTAAGCCCCGCCGCCCGCCTCCCCCCTCTCCCCAGCCTAACCCTAACCTCCCACCGCAGCCTAACCCTTCTCGTGGGTTAAATAAGAGGTGGTTGGAGTTTGCTATCACTGCTGCTTCCTTGGAAGCAGCAGGGATAGCTTTGCGTGGCGATGCAGCAGGATGCGTCTGCTACGAGCAAACGCCTCCTGCTGTCACCATCGGGGGGCTTAGGGCACCCACGGTGCCCCTGAAGCCGCCCCTCTCAGAGGACAGGAAAACTCCGTCTTACGACAGAGATCCCTGTCCTCTTCCCACCACCGGCGGTGACGCGCCTCTGTTTTGACAAACGGAGGTCGTCCCCACCCCTTCCCTGCCTCCAGAGGGCAGCAGACGGTCAAACACTGACAGTCCGTTTGTTCCGCGGGACCCGGTCGCGCGCACGTGCAGAAGGGGTCCTGCTCATGCGCCAAGTACCGAAAATAAAACGGTACTTTGCAAGGACGGGGGCGCAGCTCCAACCACATGCCCTATATTGTATGTAAAGATAAGTAGATAGGTAGAATAGAGATTGCCATCTATAGCAACCTACTGTGTATCGACCTATCTGATGGTCCAAACTAACGCACGGAAGAAAAACGAACGAACGCGGGGACGCGCATCACTCACCGTCGGTGCCTGCAACGCTAAACGATGCGAGGTTCTTTCTATCTTAGCTACCTATAACTCTATATCTTCCTATAGATCTACAATTAGCTATCGATATCTATCTATCTACCTACCTACCTTATAAAAGTATATGTATTTATCTTATTTATTTATTTAGATCTTATTTTTTTTATCTATTCTAGCTTCTAAAAATATTGATCTATTCTACCTAAACCTATAGTGCCTAACATCGACCATCCCCGCGGCGCTGCCGAAACCTAAGCCCCGCCGCCCGCCTCCCCCCTCTCCCCAGCCTAACCCTAACCTCCCACCGCAGCCTAACCCTTCTCGTGGGTTAAATAAGAGGTGGTTGGAGTTTGCTATCACTGCTGCTTCCTTGGAAGCAGCAGGGATAGCTTCGCGTGGCGATGCAGCAGGATGCGTCTGCTACGAGCAAACGCCTCCTGCTGTCACCATCGGGGGGCTTAGGGCACCCACGGTGCCCCTGAAGCCGCCCCTCTCAGAGGACAGGAAAACTCCGTCTTACGACAGAGATCCCTGTCCTCTTCCCACCACCGGCGGTGACGCGCCTCTGTTTTGACAAACGGAGGTCGTCCCCACCCCTTCCCTGCCTCCAGAGGGCAGCAGACGGTCAAACACTGACAGTCCGTTTGTTCCGCGGGACCCGGTCGCGCGCACGTGCAGAAGGGGTCCTGCTCATGCGCCAAGTACCGAAAATAAAACGGTACTTTGCAAGGACGGAGGCGCAGCTCCAACCACATGCCCTATATTGTATGTAAAGATAAGTAGATAGGTAGAATAGAGATTGCCATCTATAGCAACCTACTGTGTATCGACCTATCTGATGGTCCAAACTAACGCACGGAAGAAAAAAAAAGAAAAACGAACGAACGCGGGGACGCGCATCACTCACCGTCGGTGCCTGCAACGCTAAACGATGCGAGGTTCTTTCTATCTTAGCTACCTATAACTCTATATCTTCCTATAGATCTACAATTAGCTATCGATATCTATCTACCTACCTACCTACCTACCTTATAAAAGTATATGTATTTATCTTATTTATTCATTTAGATCTTATTTTTTTTATCTATTCTAGCTTCTAAAAATATTGATCTATTCTACCTAAACCTATAGTGCCTAACCTCGACCATCCCCGCGGCGCTGCCGAAACCTAAGCCCCGCCGCCCGCCTCCCCCCTCTCCCCAGCCTAACCCTAACCTCCCACCGCAGCCTAACCCTTCTCGTGGGTTAAATAAGAGGTGGTTGGAGTTTGCTATCACTGCTGCTTCCTTGGAAGCAGCAGGGATAGCTTTGCGTGGCGATGCAGCAGGATGCGTCTGCTACGAGCAAACGCCTCCTGCTGTCACCATCGGGGGGCTTAGGGCACCCACGGTGCCCCTGAAGCCGCCCCTCTCAGAGGACAGGAAAACTCCGTCTTACGACAGAGATCCCTGTCCTCTTCCCACCACCGGCGGTGACGCGCCTCTGTTTTGACAAACGGAGGTCGTCCCCACCCCTTCCCTGCCTCCAGAGGGCAGCAGACGGTCAAACACTGACAGTCCGTTTGTTCCGCGGGACCCGGTCGCGCGCACGTGCAGAAGGGGTCCTGCTCATGCGCCAAGTACCGAAAATAAAACGGTACTTTGCAAGGACGGGGGCGCAGCTCCAACCACATGCCCTATATTGTATGTAAAGATAAGTAGATAGGTAGAATAGAGATTGCCATCTATAGCAACCTACTGTGTATCGACCTATCTGATGGTCCAAACTAACGCACGGAAGAAAAACGAACGAACGCGGGGACGCGCATCACTCACCGTCGGTGCCTGCAACGCTAAACGATGCGAGGTTCTTTCTATCTTAGCTACCTATAACTCTATATCTTCCTATAGATCTACAATTAGCTATCGATATCTATCTATCTACCTACCTACCTTATAAAAGTATATGTATTTATCTTATTTATTTATTTAGATCTTTTTTTTTTTATCTATTCTAGCTTCTAAAAATATTGATCTATTCTACCTAAACCTATAGTGCCTAACATCGACCATCCCCGCGGCGCTGCCGAAACCTAAGCCCCGCCGCCCGCCTCCCCCCTCTCCCCAGCCTAACCCTAACCTCCCACCGCAGCCTAACCCTTCTCGTGGGTTAAATAAGAGGTGGTTGGAGTTTGCTATCACTGCTGCTTCCTTGGAAGCAGCAGGGATAGCTTTGCGTGGCGATGCAGCAGGATGCGTCTGCTACGAGCAAACGCCTCCTGCTGTCACCATCGGGGGGCTTAGGGCACCCACGGTGCCCCTGAAGCCGCCCCTCTCAGAGGACAGGAAAACTCCGTCTTACGACAGAGATCCCTGTCCTCTTCCCACCACCGGCGGTGACGCGCCTCTGTTTTGACAAACGGAGGTCGTCCCCACCCCTTCCCTGCCTCCAGAGGGCAGCAGACGGTCAAACACTGACAGTCCGTTTGTTCCGCGGGACCCGGTCGCGCGCACGTGCAGAAGGGGTCCTGCTCATGCGCCAAGTACCGAAAATAAAACGGTACTTTGCAAGGACGGGGGCGCAGCTCCAACCACATGCCCTATATTGTATGTAAAGATAAGTAGATAGGTAGAATAGAGATTGCCATCTATAGCAACCTACTGTGTATCGACCTATCTGATGGTCCAAACTAACGCACGGAAGAAAAAAAAAGAAAAACGAACGAACGCGGGGACGCGCATCACTCACCGTCGGTGCCTGCAACGCTAAACGATGCGAGGTTCTTTCTATCTTAGCTACCTATAACTCTATATCTTCCTATAGATCTACAATTAGCTATCGATATCTATCTACCTACCTACCTACCTACCTACCTACCTTATAAAAGTATATGTATTTATCTTATTTATTTATTTAGATCTTATTTTTTTTATCTATTCTAGCTTCTAAAAATATTGATCTATTCTACCTAAACCTATAGTGCCTAACCTCGACCATCCCCGCGGCGCTGCCGAAACCTAAGCCCCGCCGCCCGCCTCCCCCCTCTCCCCAGCCTAACCCTAACCTCCCACCGCAGCCTAACCCTTCTCGTGGGTTAAATAAGAGGTGGTTGGAGTTTGCTATCACTGCTGCTTCCTTGGAAGCAGCAGGGATAGCTTTGCGTGGCGATGCAGCAGGATGCGTCTGCTACGAGCAAACGCCTCCTGCTGTCACCATCGGGGGGCTTAGGGCACCCACGGTGCCCCTGAAGCCGCCCCTCTCAGAGGACAGGAAAACTCCGTCTTACGACAGAGATCCCTGTCCTCTTCCCACCACCGGCGGTGACGCGCCTCTGTTTTGACAAACGGAGGTCGTCCCCACCCCTTCCCTGCCTCCAGAGGGCAGCAGACGGTCAAACACTGACAGTCCGTTTGTTCCGCGGGACCCGGTCGCGCGCACGGGCAGAAGGGGTCCTGCTCATGCGCCAAGTACCGAAAATAAAACGGTACTTTGCAAGGACGGGGGCGCAGCTCCAACCACATGCCCTATATTGTATGTAAAGATAAGTAGATAGGTAGAATAGAGATTGCCATCTATAGCAACCTACTGTGTATCGACCTATCTGATGGTCCAAACTAACGCACGGAAGAAAAACGAACGAACGCGGGGACGCGCATCACTCACCGTCGGTGCCTGCAACGCTAAACGATGCGAGGTTCTTTCTATCTTAGCTACCTATAACTCTATATCTTCCTATAGATCTACAATTAGCTATCGATATCTATCTATCTACCTACCTACCTTATAAAAGTATATGTATTTATCTTATTTATTTATTTAGATCTTTTTTTTTTTATCTATTCTAGCTTCTAAAAATATTGATCTATTCTACCTAAACCTATAGTGCCTAACATCGACCATCCCCGCGGCGCTGCCGAAACCTAAGCCCCGCCGCCCGCCTCCCCCCTCTCCCCAGCCTAACCCTAACCTCCCACCGCAGCCTAACCCTTCTCGTGGGTTAAATAAGAGGTGGTTGGAGTTTGCTATCACTGCTGCTTCCTTGGAAGCAGCAGGGATAACTTCGCGTGGCGATGCAGCAGGATGCGTCTGCTACGAGCAAACGCCTCCTGCTGTCACCATCGGGGGGCTTAGGGCACCCACGGTGCCCCTGAAGCCGCCCCTCTCAGAGGACAGGAAAACTCCGTCTTACGACAGAGATCCCTGTCCTCTTCCCACCACCGGCGGTGACGCGCCTCTGTTTTGACAAACGGAGGTCGTCCCCACCCCTTCCCTGCCTCCAGAGGGCAGCAGACGGTCAAACACTGACAGTCCGTTTGTTCCGCGGGACCCGGTCGCGCGCACGTGCAGAAGGGGTCCTGCTCATGCGCCAAGTACCGAAAATAAAACGGTACTTTGCAAGGACGGGGGCGCAGCTCCAACCACATGCCCTATATTGTATGTAAAGATAAGTAGATAGGTAGAATAGAGATTGCCATCTATAGCAACCTACTGTGTATCGACCTATCTGATGGTCCAAACTAACGCACGGAAGAAAAACGAACGAACGCGGGGACGCGCATCACTCACCGTCGGTGCCTGCAACGCTAAACGATGCGAGGTTCTTTCTATCTTAGCTACCTATAACTCTATATCTTCCTATAGATCTACAATTAGCTATCGATATCTATCTATCTACCTACCTACCTTATAAAAGTATATGTATTTATCTTATTTATTTATTTAGATCTTTTTTTTTTTATCTATTCTAGCTTCTAAAAATATTGATCTATTCTACCTAAACCTATAGTGCCTAACATCGACCATCCCCGCGGCGCTGCCGAAACCTAAGCCCCGCCGCCCGCCTCCCCCCTCTCCCCAGCCTAACCCTAACCTCCCACCGCAGCCTAACCCTTCTCGTGGGTTAAATAAGAGGTGGTTGGAGTTTGCTATCACTGCTGCTTCCTTGGAAGCAGCAGGGATAGCTTCGCGTGGCGATGCAGCAGGATGCGTCTGCTACGAGCAAACGCCTCCTGCTGTCACCATCGGGGGGCTTAGGGCACCCACGGTGCCCCTGAAGCCGCCCCTCTCAGAGGACAGGAAAACTCCGTCTTACGACAGAGATCCCTGTCCTCTTCCCACCACCGGCGGTGACGCGCCTCTGTTTTGACAAACGGAGGTCGTCCCCACCCCTTCCCTGCCTCCAGAGGGCAGCAGACGGTCAAACACTGACAGTCCGTTTGTTCCGCGGGACCCGGTCGCGCGCACGTGCAGAAGGGGTCCTGCTCATGCGCCAAGTACCGAAAATAAAACGGTACTTTGCAAGGACGGGGGCGCAGCTCCAACCACATGCCCTATATTGTATGTAAAGATAAGTAGATAGGTAGAATAGAGATTGCCATCTATAGCAACCTACTGTGTATCGACCTATCTGATGGTCCAAACTAACGCACGGAAGAAAAAAAAAGAAAAACGAACGAACGCGGGGACGCGCATCACTCACCGTCGGTGCCTGCAACGCTAAACGATGCGAGGTTCTTTCTATCTTAGCTACCTATAACTCTATATCTTCCTATAGATCTACAATTAGCTATCGATATCTATCTACCTACCTACCTACCTTATAAAAGTATATGTATTTATCTTATTTATTTATTTAGATCTTATTTTTTTTATCTATTCTAGCTTCTAAAAATATTGATCTATTCTACCTAAACCTATAGTGCCTAACCTCGACCATCCCCGCGGCGCTGCCGAAACCTAAGCCCCGCCGCCCGCCTCCCCCCTCTCCCCAGCCTAACCCTAACCTCCCACCGCAGCCTAACCCTTCTCGTGGGTTAAATAAGAGGTGGTTGGAGTTTGCTATCACTGCTGCTTCCTTGGAAGCAGCAGGGATAGCTTTGCGTGGCGATGCAGCAGGATGCGTCTGCTACGAGCAAACGCCTCCTGCTGTCACCATCGGGGGGCTTAGGGCACCCACGGTGCCCCTGAAGCCGCCCCTCTCAGAGGACAGGAAAACTCCGTCTTACGACAGAGATCCCTGTCCTCTTCCCACCACCGGCGGTGACGCGCCTCTGTTTTGACAAACGGAGGTCGTCCCCACCCCTTCCCTGCCTCCAGAGGGCAGCAGACGGTCAAACACTGACAGTCCGTTTGTTCCGCGGGACCCGGTCGCGCGCACGTGTAGAAGGGGTCCTGCTCATGCGCCAAGTACCGAAAATAAAACGGTACTTTGCAAGGACGGGGGCGCAGCTCCAACCACATGCCCTATATTGTATGTAAAGATAAGTAGATAGGTAGAATAGAGATTGCCATCTATAGCAACCTACTGTGTATCGACTTATCTGATGGTCCAAACTAACGCACGGAAGAAAAAAAAAGAAAAACGAACGAACGCGGGGACGCGCATCACTCACCGTCGGTGCCTGCAACGCTAAGCGATGCGAGGTTCTTTCTATCTTAGCTACCTATAACTCTATATCTTCCTATAGATCTACAATTAGCTATCGATATCTATCTATCTATCTATCTATCTACCTACCTACCTTATAAAAGTATATGTATTTATCTTATTTATTTATTTAGATCTTATTTTTTTTATCTATTCTAGCTTCTAAAAATATTGATCTATTCTACCTAAACCTATAGTGCCTAACATCGACCATCCCCGCGGCGCTGCCGAAACCTAAGCCCCGCCGCCCGCCTCTCCCCAGCCTAACCCTAACCTCCCACCGCAGCCTAACCCTTCTCGTGGGTTAAATAAGAGGTGGTTGGAGTTTGCTATCACTGCTGCTTCCTTGGAAGCAGCAGGGATAGCTTCGCGTGGCGATGCAGCAGGATGCGTCTGCTACGAGCAAACGCCTCCTGCTGTCACCATCGGGGGGCTTAGGGCACCCACGGTGCCCCTGAAGCCGCCCCTCTCAGAGGACAGGAAAACTCCGTCTTACGACAGAGATCCCTGTCCTCTTCCCACCACCGGCGGTGACGCGCCTCTGTTTTGACAAACGGAGGTCGTCCCCACCCCTTCCCTGCCTCCAGAGGGCAGCAGACGGTCAAATACTGACAGTCCGTTTGTTCCGCGGGACCCGGTCGCGCGCACGTGCAGAAGGGGTCCTGCTCATGCGCCAAGTACCGAAAATAAAACGGTACTTTGCAAGGACGGGGGCGCAGCTCCAACCACATGCCCTATATTGTATGTAAAGATAAGTAGATAGGTAGAATAGAGATTGCCATCTATAGCAACCTACTGTGTATCGACCTATCTGATGGTCCAAACTAACGCACGGAAGAAAAAAAAAGAAAAACGAACGAACGCGGGGACGCGCATCACTCACCGTCGGTGCCTGCAACGCTAAACGATGCGAGGTTCTTTCTATCTTAGCTACCTATAACTCTATATCTTCCTATAGATCTACAATTAGCTATCGATATCTATCTATCTATCTACCTACCTACCTTATAAAAGTATATGTATTTATCTTATTTATTTATTTAGATCTTGTTTTTTTAATCTATTCTAGCTTCTTAAAATATTGATCTATTCTACCTAAACCTATAGTGCCTAACCTCGACCATCCCCGCGGCGCTGCCGAAACCTAAGCCCCGCCGCCCGCCTCCCCCCTCTCCCCAGCCTAACCCTAACCTCCCACCGCAGCCTAACCCTTCTCGTGGGTTAAATAAGAGGTGGTTGGAGTTTGCTATCACTGCTGCTTCCTTGGAAGCAGCAGGGATAACTTCGCGTGGCGATGCAGCAGGATGCGTCTGCTACGAGCAAACGCCTCCTGCTGTCACCATCGGGGGGCTTAGGGCACCCACGGTGCCCCTGAAGCCGCCCCTCTCAGAGGACAGGAAAACTCTGTCTTACGACAGAGATCCCTGTCCTCTTCCCACCACCGGCGGTGACGCGCCTCTGTTTTGACAAACGGAGGTCGTCCCCACCCCTTCCCTGCCTCCAGAGGGCAGCAGACGGTCAAACACTGACAGTCCGTTTGTTCCGCGGGACCCGGTCGCGCGCACGTGCAGAAGGGGTCCTGCTCATGCGCCAAGTACCGAAAATAAAACGGTACTTTGCAAGGACGGGGGCGCAGCTCCAACCACATGCCCTATATTGTATGTAAAGATAAGTAGATAGGTAGAATAGAGATTGCCATCTATAGCAACCTACTGTGTATCGACCTATCTGATGGTCCAAACTAACGCACGGAAGAAAAAAAAAGAAAAACGAACGAACGCGGGGACGCGCATCACTCACCGTCGGTGCCTGCAACGCTAAACGATGCGAGGTTCTTTCTATCTTAGCTACCTATAACTCTATATCTTCCTATAGATCTACAATTAGCTATCGATATCTATCTACCTACCTACCTACCTACCTACCTTATAAAAGTATATGTATTTATCTTATTTATTTATTTAGATCTTTTTTTTTTATCTATTCTAGCTTCTAAAAATATTGATCTATTCTACCTAAACCTATAGTGCCTAACATCGACCATCCCCGCGGCGCTGCCGAAACCTAAGCCCCGCCGCCCGCCTCCCCCCTCTCCCCAGCCTAACCCTAACCTCCCACCGCAGCCTAACCCTTCTCGTGGGTTAAATAAGAGGTGGTTGGAGTTTGCTATCACTGCTGCTTCCTTGGAAGCAGCAGGGATAGCTTCGCGTGGCGATGCAGCAGGATGCGTCTGCTACGAGCAAACGCCTCCTGCTGTCACCATCGGGGGGCTTAGGGCACCCACGGTGCCCCTGAAGCCGCCCCTCTCAGAGGACAGGAAAACTCCGTCTTACGACAGAGATCCCTGTCCTCTTCCCACCACCGGCGGTGACGCGCCTCTGTTTTGACAAACGGAGGTCGTCCCCACCCCTTCCCTGCCTCCAGAGGGCAGCAGACGGTCAAACACTGACAGTCCGTTTGTTCCGCGGGACCCGGTCGCGCGCACGTGCAGAAGGGGTCCTGCTCATGCGCCAAGTACCGAAAATAAAACGGTACTTTGCAAGGACGGGGGCGCAGCTCCAACCACATGCCCTATATTGTATGTAAAGATAAGTAGATAGGTAGAATAGAGATTGCCATCTATAGCAACCTACTGTGTATCGACCTATCTGATGGTCCAAACTAACGCACGGAAGAAAAAAAAAGAAAAACGAACGAACGCGGGGACGCGCATCACTCACCGTCGGTGCCTGCAACGCTAAACGATGCGAGGTTCTTTCTATCTTAGCTACCTATAACTCTATATCTTCCTATAGATCTACAATTAGCTATCGATATCTATCTATCTATCTACCTACCTACCTTATAAAAGTATATGTATTTATCTTATTTATTTATTTAGATCTTATTTTTTTAATCTATTCTAGCTTCTTAAAATATTGATCTATTCTACCTAAACCTATAGTGCCTAACCTCGACCATCCCCGCGGCGCTGCCGAAACCTAAGCCCCGCCGCCCGCCTCCCCCCTCTCCCCAGCCTAACCCTAACCTCCCACCGCAGCCTAACCCTTCTCGTGGGTTAAATAAGAGGTGGTTGGAGTTTGCTATCACTGCTGCTTCCTTGGAAGCAGCAGGGATAGCTTCGCGTGGCGATGCAGCAGGATGCGTCTGCTACGAGCAAACGCCTCCTGCTGTCACCATCGGGGGGCTTAGGGCACTCACGGTGCCCCTGAAGCCGCCCCTCTCAGAGGACAGGAAAACTCCGTCTTACGACAGAGATCCCTGTCCTCTTCCCACCACCGGCGGTGACGCGCCTCTGTTTTGACAAACGGAGGTCGTCCCCACCCCTTCCCTGCCTCCAGAGGGCAGCAGACGGTCAAACACTGACAGTCCGTTTGTTCCGCGGGACCCGGTCGCGCGCACGTGCAGAAGGGGTCCTGCTCATGCGCCAAGTACCGAAAATAAAACGGTACTTTGCAAGGACGGGGGCGCAGCTCCAACCACATGCCCTATATTGTATGTAAAGATAAGTAGATAGGTAGAATAGAGATTGCCATCTATAGCAACCTACTGTGTATCGACCTATCTGATGGTCCAAACTAACGCACGGAAGAAAAAAAAAGAAAAACGAACGAACGCGGGGACGCGCATCACTCACCGTCGGTGCCTGCAACGCTAAACGATGCGAGGTTCTTTCTATCTTAGCTACCTATAACTCTATATCTTCCTATAGATCTACAATTAGCTATCGATATCTATCTATCTATCTACCTACCTACCTTATAAAAGTATATGTATTTATCTTATTTATTTATTTAGATCTTATTTTTTTTATCTATTCTAGCTTCTTAAAATATTGATCTATTCTACCTAAACCTATAGTGCCTAACCTCGACCATCCCCGCGGCGCTGCCGAAACCTAAGCCCCGCCGCCCGCCTCCCCCCTCTCCCCAGCCTAACCCTAACCTCCCACCGCAGCCTAACCCTTCTCGTGGGTTAAATAAGAGGTGGTTGGAGTTTGCTATCACTGCTGCTTCCTTGGAAGCAGCAGGGATAACTTCGCGTGGCGATGCAGCAGGATGCGTCTGCTACGAGCAAACGCCTCCTGCTGTCACCATCGGGGGGCTTAGGGCACCCACGGTGCCCCTGAAGCCGCCCCTCTCAGAGGACAGGAAAACTCCGTCTTACGACAGAGATCCCTGTCCTCTTCCCACCACCGGCGGTGACGCGCCTCTGTTTTGACAAACGGAGGTCGTCCCCACCCCTTCCCTGCCTCCAGAGGGCAGCAGACGGTCAAACACTGACAGTCCGTTTGTTCCGCGGGACCCGGTCGCGCGCACGTGCAGAAGGGGTCCTGCTCATGCGCCAAGTACCGAAAATAAAACGGTACTTTGCAAGGACGGGGGCGCAGCTCCAACCACATGCCCTATATTGTATGTAAAGATAAGTAGATAGGTAGAATAGAGATTGCCATCTATAGCAACCTACTGTGTATCGACCTATCTGATGGTCCAAACTAACGCACGGAAGAAAAAAAAAGAAAAACGAACGAACGCGGGGACGCGCATCACTCACCGTCGGTGCCTGCAACACTAAACGATGCAAGGTTCTTTCTATCTTAGCTACCTATAACTCTATATCTTCCTATAGATCTACAATTAGCTATCGATATCTATCTATCTACCTACCTACCTTATAAAAGTATATGTATTTATCTTATTTATTTATTTAGATCTTTTTTTTTTATCTATTCTAGCTTCTAAAAATATTGATCTATTCTACCTAAACCTATAGTGCCTAACATCGACCATCCCCGCAGCGCTGCCGAAACCTAAGCCCCGCCGCCCCCCTCTCCCCAGCCTAACCCTAACCTCCCACCGCAGCCTAACCCTTCTCGTGGGTTAAATAAGAGGTGGTTGGAGTTTGCTATCACTGCTGCTTCCTTGGAAGCAGCAGGGATAGCTTCGCGTGGCGATGCAGCAGGATGCGTCTGCTACGAGCAAACGCCTCCTGCTGTCACCATCGGGGGGCTTAGGGCACCCACGGTGCCCCTGAAGCCGCCCCTCTCAGAGGACAGGAAAACTCCGTCTTACGACAGAGATCCCTGTCCTCTTCCCACCACCGGCGGTGACGCGCCTCTGTTTTGACAAACGGAGGTCGTCCCCACCCCTTCCCTGCCTCCAGAGGGCAGCAGACGGTCAAACACTGACAGTCCGTTTGTTCCGCGGGACCCGGTCGCGCGCACGTGCAGAAGGGGTCCTGCTCATGCGCCAAGTACCGAAAATAAAACGGTACTTTGCAAGGACGGGGGCGCAGCTCCAACCACATGCCCTATATTGTATGTAAAGATAAGTAGATAGGTAGAATAGAGATTGCCATCTATAGCAACCTACTGTGTATCGACCTATCTGATGGTCCAAACTAACGCACGGAAGAAAAAAAAAGAAAAACGAACGAACGCGGGGACGCGCATCACTCACCGTCGGTGCCTGCAACGCTAAACGATGCAAGGTTCTTTCTATCTTAGCTACCTATAACTCTATATCTTCCTATAGATCTACAATTAGCTATCGATATCTATCTATCTACCTACCTACCTACCTACCTTATAAAAGTATATGTATTTATCTTATTTATTTATTTAGATCTTATTTTTTTTATCTATTCTAGCTTCTAAAAATATTGATCTATTCTACCTAAACCTATAGTGCCTAACCTCGACCATCCCCGCGGCGCTGCCGAAACCTAAGCCCCGCCGCCCGCCTCCCCCCTCTCCCCAGCCTAACCCTAACCTCCCACCGCAGCCTAACCCTTCTCGTGGGTTAAATAAGAGGTGGTTGGAGTTTGCTATCACTGCTGCTTCCTTGGAAGCAGCAGGGATAGCTTCGCGTGGCGATGCAGCAGGATGCGTCTGCTACGAGCAAACGCCTCCTGCTGTCACCATCGGGGGGCTTAGGGCACCCACGGTGCCCCTGAAGCCGCCCCTCTCAGAGGACAGGAAAACTCCGTCTTACGACAGAGATCCCTGTCCTCTTCCCACCACCGGCGGTGACGCGCCTCTGTTTTGACAAACGGAGGTCGTCCCCACCCCTTCCCTGCCTCCAGAGGGCAGCAGACGGTCAAACACTGACAGTCCGTTTGTTCCGCGGGACCCGGTCGCGCGCACGTGCAGAAGGGGTCCTGCTCATGCGCCAAGTACCGAAAATAAAACGGTACTTTGCAAGGACGGGGGCGCAGCTCCAACCACATGCCCTATATTGTATGTAAAGATAAGTAGATAGGTAGAATAGAGATTGCCATCTATAGCAACCTACTGTGTATCGACCTATCTGATGGTCCAAACTAACGCACGGAAGAAAAACGAACGAACGCGGGGACGCGCATCACTCACCGTCGGTGCCTGCAACGCTAAACGATGCGAGGTTCTTTCTATCTTAGCTACCTATAACTCTATATCTTCCTATAGATCTACAATTAGCTATCGATATCTATCTATCTACCTACCTACCTTATAAAAGTATATGTATTTATCTTATTTATTTATTTAGATCTTTTTTTTTTTATCTATTCTAGCTTCTAAAAATATTGATCTATTCTACCTAAACCTATAGTGCCTAACATCGACCATCCCCGCGGCGCTGCCGAAACCTAAGCCCCGCCGCCCGCCTCCTCCCTCTCCCCAGCCTAACCCTAACCTCCCACCGCAGCCTAACCCTTCTCGTGGGTTAAATAAGAGGTGGTTGGAGTTTGCTATCACTGCTGCTTCCTTGGAAGCAGCAGGGATAGCTTCGCGTGGCGATGCAGCAGGATGCGTCTGCTACGAGCAAACGCCTCCTGCTGTCACCATCGGGGGGCTTAGGGCACCCACGGTGCCCCTGAAGCCGCCCCTCTCAGAGGGCAGGAAAACTCCGTCTTACGACAGAGATCCCTGTCCTCTTCCCACCACCGGCGGTGACGCGCCTCTGTTTTGACAAACGGAGGTCGTCCCCACCCCTTCCCTGCCTCCAGAGGGCAGCAGACGGTCAAACACTGACAGTCCGTTTGTTCCGCGGGACCCGGTCGCGCGCACGTGCAGAAGGGGTCCTGCTCATGCGCCAAGTACCGAAAATAAAACGGTACTTTGCAAGGACGGGGGCGCAGCTCCAACCACATGCCCTATATTGTATGTAAAGATAAGTAGATAGGTAGAATAGAGATTGCCATCTATAGCAACCTACTGTGTATCGACCTATCTGATGGTCCAAACTAACGCACGGAAGAAAAAAAAAGAAAAACGAACGAACGCGGGGACGCGCATCACTCACCGTCGGTGCCTGCAACGCTAAACGATGCAAGGTTCTTTCTATCTTAGCTACCTATAACTCTATATCTTCCTATAGATCTACAATTAGCTATCGATATCTATCTATCTACCTACCTACCTTATAAAAGTATATGTATTTATCTTATTTATTTATTTAGATCTTTTTTTTTTTATCTATTCTAGCTTCTAAAAATATTGATCTATTCTACCTAAACCTATAGTGCCTAACATCGACCATCCCCGCAGCGCTGCCGAAACCTAAGCCCCGCCGCCCGCCTCCCCCCTCTCCCCAGCCTAACCCTAACCTCCCACCGCAGCCTAACCCTTCTCGTGGGTTAAATAAGAGGTGGTTGGAGTTTGCTATCACTGCTGCTTCCTTGGAAGCAGCAGGGATAGCTTCGCGTGGCGATGCAGCAGGATGCGTCTGCTACGAGCAAACGCCTCCTGCTGTCACCATCGGGGGGCTTAGGGCACCCACGGTGCCCCTGAAGCCGCCCCTCTCAGAGGACAGGAAAACTCCGTCTTACGACAGAGATCCCTGTCCTCTTCCCACCACCGGCGGTGACGCGCCTCTGTTTTGACAAACGGAGGTCGTCCCCACCCCTTCCCTGCCTCCAGAGGGCAGCAGACGGTCAAACACTGACAGTCCGTTTGTTCCGCGGGACCCGGTCGCGCGCACGTGCAGAAGGGGTCCTGCTCATGCGCCAAGTACCGAAAATAAAACGGTACTTTGCAAGGACGGGGGCGCAGCTCCAACCACATGCCCTATATTGTATGTAAAGATAAGTAGATAGGTAGAATAGAGATTGCCATCTATAGCAACCTACTGTGTATCGACCTATCTGATGGTCCAAACTAACGCACGGAAGAAAAAAAAAGAAAAACGAACGAACGCGGGGACGCGCATCACTCACCGTCGGTGCCTGCAACGCTAAACGATGCGAGGTTCTTTCTATCTTAGCTACCTATAACTCTATATCTTCCTATAGATCTACAATTAGCTATCGATATCTATCTATCTATCTACCTACCTACCTTATAAAAGTATATGTATTTATCTTATTTATTTATTTAGATCTTATTTTTTTTATCTATTCTAGCTTCTTAAAATATTGATCTATTCTACCTAAACCTATAGTGCCTAACCTCGACCATCCCCGCGGCGCTGCCGAAACCTAAGCCCCGCCGCCCGCCTCCCCCCTCTCCCCAGCCTAACCCTAACCTCCCACCGCAGCCTAACCCTTCTCGTGGGTTAAATAAGAGGTGGTTGGAGTTTGCTATCACTGCTGCTTCCTTGGAAGCAGCAGGGATAACTTCGCGTGGCGATGCAGCAGGATGCGTCTGCTACGAGCAAACGCCTCCTGCTGTCACCATCGGGGGGCTTAGGGCACCCACGGTGCCCCTGAAGCCGCCCCTCTCAGAGGACAGGAAAACTCCGTCTTACGACAGAGATCCCTGTCCTCTTCCCACCACCGGCGGTGACGCGCCTCTGTTTTGACAAACGGAGGTCGTCCCCACCCCTTCCCTGCCTCCAGAGGGCAGCAGACGGTCAAACACTGACAGTCCGTTTGTTCCGCGGGACCCGGTCGCGCGCACGTGCAGAAGGGGTCCTGCTCATGCGCCAAGTACCGAAAATAAAACGGTACTTTGCAAGGACGGGGGCGCAGCTCCAACCACATGCCCTATATTGTATGTAAAGATAAGTAGATAGGTAGAATAGAGATTGCCATCTATAGCAACCTACTGTGTATCGACCTATCTGATGGTCCAAACTAACGCACGGAAGAAAAAAAAAGAAAAACGAACGAACGCGGGGACGCGCATCACTCACCGTCGGTGCCTGCAACACTAAACGATGCAAGGTTCTTTCTATCTTAGCTACCTATAACTCTATATCTTCCTATAGATCTACAATTAGCTATCGATATCTATCTATCTACCTACCTACCTTATAAAAGTATATGTATTTATCTTATTTATTTATTTAGATCTTTTTTTTTTTATCTATTCTAGCTTCTAAAAATATTGATCTATTCTACCTAAACCTATAGTGCCTAACATCGACCATCCCCGCAGCGCTGCCGAAACCTAAGCCCCGCCGCCCGCCTCCCCCCTCTCCCCAGCCTAACCCTAACCTCCCACCGCAGCCTAACCCTTCTCGTGGGTTAAATAAGAGGTGGTTGGAGTTTGCTATCACTGCTGCTTCCTTGGAAGCAGCAGGGATAGCTTCGCGTGGCGATGCAGCAGGATGCGTCTGCTACGAGCAAACGCCTCCTGCTGTCACCATCGGGGGGCTTAGGGCACCCACGGTGCCCCTGAAGCCGCCCCTCTCAGAGGACAGGAAAACTCCGTCTTACGACAGAGATCCCTGTCCTCTTCCCACCACCGGCGGTGACGCGCCTCTGTTTTGACAAACGGAGGTCGTCCCCACCCCTTCCCTGCCTCCAGAGGGCAGCAGACGGTCAAACACTGACAGTCCGTTTGTTCCGCGGGACCCGGTCGCGCGCACGTGCAGAAGGGGTCCTGCTCATGCGCCAAGTACCGAAAATAAAACGGTACTTTGCAAGGACGGGGGCGCAGCTCCAACCACATGCCCTATATTGTATGTAAAGATAAGTAGATAGGTAGAATAGAGATTGCCATCTATAGCAACCTACTGTGTATCGACCTATCTGATGGTCCAAACTAACGCACGGAAGAAAAAAAAAGAAAAACGAACGAACGCGGGGACGCGCATCACTCACCGTCGGTGCCTGCAACGCTAAACGATGCAAGGTTCTTTCTATCTTAGCTACCTATAACTCTATATCTTCCTATAGATCTACAATTAGCTATCGATATCTATCTATCTACCTACCTACCTACCTACCTTATAAAAGTATATGTATTTATCTTATTTATTTATTTAGATCTTATTTTTTTTATCTATTCTAGCTTCTAAAAATATTGATCTATTCTACCTAAACCTATAGTGCCTAACCTCGACCATCCCCGCGGCGCTGCCGAAACCTAAGCCCCGCCGCCCGCCTCCCCCCTCTCCCCAGCCTAACCCTAACCTCCCACCGCAGCCTAACCCTTCTCGTGGGTTAAATAAGAGGTGGTTGGAGTTTGCTATCACTGCTGCTTCCTTGGAAGCAGCAGGGATAGCTTCGCGTGGCGATGCAGCAGGATGCGTCTGCTACGACCAAACGCCTCCTGCTGTCACCATCGGGGGGCTTAGGGCACCCACGGTGCCCCTGAAGCCGCCCCTCTCAGAGGACAGGAAAACTCCGTCTTACGACAGAGATCCCTGTCCTCTTCCCACCACCGGCGGTGACGCGCCTCTGTTTTGACAAACGGAGGTCGTCCCCACCCCTTCCCTGCCTCCAGAGGGCAGCAGACGGTCAAACACTGACAGTCCGTTTGTTCCGCGGGACCCGGTCGCGCGCACGTGCAGAAGGGGTCCTGCTCATGCGCCAAGTACCGAAAATAAAACGGTACTTTGCAAGGACGGGGGCGCAGCTCCAACCACATGCCCTATATTGTATGTAAAGATAAGTAGATAGGTAGAATAGAGATTGCCATCTATAGCAACTTACTGTGTATCGACCTATCTGATGGTCCAAACTAACGCACGGAAGAAAAACGAACGAACGCGGGGACGCGCATCACTCACCGTCGGTGCCTGCAACGCTAAACGATGCGAGGTTCTTTCTATCTTAGCTACCTATAACTCTATATCTTCCTATAGATCTACAATTAGCTATCGATATCTATCTATCTACCTACCTACCTTATAAAAGTATATGTATTTATCTTATTTATTTATTTAGATCTTTTTTTTTTTATCTATTCTAGCTTCTAAAAATATTGATCTATTCTACCTAAACCTATAGTGCCTAACATCGACCATCCCCGCGGCGCTGCCGAAACCTAAGCCCCGCCGCCCGCCTCCTCCCTCTCCCCAGCCTAACCCTAACCTCCCACCGCAGCCTAACCCTTCTCGTGGGTTAAATAAGAGGTGGTTGGAGTTTGCTATCACTGCTGCTTCCTTGGAAGCAGCAGGGATAGCTTCGCGTGGCGATGCAGCAGGATGCGTCTGCTACGAGCAAACGCCTCCTGCTGTCACCATCGGGGGGCTTAGGGCACCCACGGTGCCCCTGAAGCCGCCCCTCTCAGAGGGCAGGAAAACTCCGTCTTACGACAGAGATCCCTGTCCTCTTCCCACCACCGGCGGTGACGCGCCTCTGTTTTGACAAACGGAGGTCGTCCCCACCCCTTCCCTGCCTCCAGAGGGCAGCAGACGGTCAAACACTGACAGTCCGTTTGTTCCGCGGGACCCGGTCGCGCGCACGTGCAGAAGGGGTCCTGCTCATGCGCCAAGTACCGAAAATAAAACGGTACTTTGCAAGGACGGGGGCGCAGCTCCAACCACATGCCCTATATTGTATGTAAAGATAAGTAGATAGGTAGAATAGAGATTGCCATCTATAGCAACCTACTGTGTATCGACCTATCTGATGGTCCAAACTAACGCACGGAAGAAAAAAAAAGAAAAACGAACGAACGCGGGGACGCGCATCACTCACCGTCGGTGCCTGCAACGCTAAACGATGCAAGGTTCTTTCTATCTTAGCTACCTATAACTCTATATCTTCCTATAGATCTACAATTAGCTATCGATATCTATCTATCTACCTACCTACCTTATAAAAGTATATGTATTTATCTTATTTATTTATTTAGATCTTTTTTTTTTTATCTATTCTAGCTTCTAAAAATATTGATCTATTCTACCTAAACCTATAGTGCCTAACATCGACCATCCCCGCAGCGCTGCCGAAACCTAAGCCCCGCCGCCCGCCTCCCCCCTCTCCCCAGCCTAACCCTAACCTCCCACCGCAGCCTAACCCTTCTCGTGGGTTAAATAAGAGGTGGTTGGAGTTTGCTATCACTGCTGCTTCCTTGGAAGCAGCAGGGATAGCTTCGCGTGGCGATGCAGCAGGATGCGTCTGCTACGAGCAAACGCCTCCTGCTGTCACCATCGGGGGGCTTAGGGCACCCACGGTGCCCCTGAAGCCGCCCCTCTCAGAGGACAGGAAAACTCCGTCTTACGACAGAGATCCCTGTCCTCTTCCCACCACCGGCGGTGACGCGCCTCTGTTTTGACAAACGGAGGTCGTCCCCACCCCTTCCCTGCCTCCAGAGGGCAGCAGACGGTCAAACACTGACAGTCCGTTTGTTCCGCGGGACCCGGTCGCGCGCACGTGCAGAAGGGGTCCTGCTCATGCGCCAAGTACCGAAAATAAAACGGTACTTTGCAAGGACGGGGGCGCAGCTCCAACCACATGCCCTATATTGTATGTAAAGATAAGTAGATAGGTAGAATAGAGATTGCCATCTATAGCAACCTACTGTGTATCGACCTATCTGATGGTCCAAACTAACGCACGGAAGAAAAAAAAAGAAAAACGAACGAACGCGGGGACGCGCATCACTCACCGTCGGTGCCTGCAACGCTAAACGATGCAAGGTTCTTTCTATCTTAGCTACCTATAACTCTATATCTTCCTATAGATCTACAATTAGCTATCGATATCTATCTATCTACCTACCTACCTACCTACCTTATAAAAGTATATGTATTTATCTTATTTATTTATTTAGATCTTATTTTTTTTATCTATTCTAGCTTCTAAAAATATTGATCTATTCTACCTAAACCTATAGTGCCTAACCTCGACCATCCCCGCGGCGCTGCCGAAACCTAAGCCCCGCCGCCCGCCTCCCCCCTCTCCCCAGCCTAACCCTAACCTCCCACCGCAGCCTAACCCTTCTCGTGGGTTAAATAAGAGGTGGTTGGAGTTTGCTATCACTGCTGCTTCCTTGGAAGCAGCAGGGATAGCTTCGCGTGGCGATGCAGCAGGATGCGTCTGCTACGAGCAAACGCCTCCTGCTGTCACCATCGGGGGGCTTAGGGCACCCACGGTGCCCCTGAAGCCGCCCCTCTCAGAGGACAGGAAAACTCCGTCTTACGACAGAGATCCCTGTCCTCTTCCCACCACCGGCGGTGACGCGCCTCTGTTTTGACAAACGGAGGTCGTCCCCACCCCTTCCCTGCCTCCAGAGGGCAGCAGACGGTCAAACACTGACAGTCCGTTTGTTCCGCGGGACCCGGTCGCGCGCACGTGCAGAAGGGGTCCTGCTCATGCGCCAAGTACCGAAAATAAAACGGTACTTTGCAAGGACGGGGGCGCAGCTCCAACCACATGCCCTATATTGTATGTAAAGATAAGTAGATAGGTAGAATAGAGATTGCCATCTATAGCAACTTACTGTGTATCGACCTATCTGATGGTCCAAACTAACGCACGGAAGAAAAACGAACGAACGCGGGGACGCGCATCACTCACCGTCGGTGCCTGCAACGCTAAACGATGCGAGGTTCTTTCTATCTTAGCTACCTATAACTCTATATCTTCCTATAGATCTACAATTAGCTATCGATATCTATCTATCTACCTACCTACCTTATAAAAGTATATGTATTTATCTTATTTATTTATTTAGATCTTTTTTTTTTTATCTATTCTAGCTTCTAAAAATATTGATCTATTCTACCTAAACCTATAGTGCCTAACATCGACCATCCCCGCGGCGCTGCCGAAACCTAAGCCCCGCCACCCGCCTCCTCCCTCTCCCCAGCCTAACCCTAACCTCCCACCGCAGCCTAACCCTTCTCGTGGGTTAAATAAGAGGTGGTTGGAGTTTGCTATCACTGCTGCTTCCTTGGAAGCAGCAGGGATAGCTTCGCGTGGCGATGCAGCAGGATGCGTCTGCTACGAGCAAACGCCTCCTGCTGTCACCATCGGGGGGCTTAGGGCACCCACGGTGCCCCTGAAGCCGCCCCTCTCAGAGGGCAGGAAAACTCCGTCTTACGACAGAGATCCCTGTCCTCTTCCCACCACCGGCGGTGACGCGCCTCTGTTTTGACAAACGGAGGTCGTCCCCACCCCTTCCCTGCCTCCAGAGGGCAGCAGACGGTCAAACACTGACAGTCCGTTTGTTCCGCGGGACCCGGTCGCGCGCACGTGCAGAAGGGGTCCTGCTCATGCGCCAAGTACCGAAAATAAAACGGTACTTTGCAAGGACGGGGGCGCAGCTCCAACCACATGCCCTATATTGTATGTAAAGATAAGTAGATAGGTAGAATAGAGATTGCCATCTATAGCAACCTACTGTGTATCGACCTATCTGATGGTCCAAACTAACGCACGGAAGAAAAAAAAAGAAAAACGAACGAACGCGGGGACGCGCATCACTCACCGTCGGTGCCTGCAACGCTAAACGATGCAAGGTTCTTTCTATCTTAGCTACCTATAACTCTATATCTTCCTATAGATCTACAATTAGCTATCGATATCTATCTATCTACCTACCTACCTTATAAAAGTATATGTATTTATCTTATTTATTTATTTAGATCTTTTTTTTTTTATCTATTCTAGCTTCTAAAAATATTGATCTATTCTACCTAAACCTATAGTGCCTAACATCGACCATCCCCGCGGCGCTGCCGAAACCTAAGCCCCGCCGCCCGCCTCCCCCCTCTCCCCAGCCTAACCCTAACCTCCCACCGCAGCCTAACCCTTCTCGTGGGTTAAATAAGAGGTGGTTGGAGTTTGCTATCACTGCTGCTTCCTTGGAAGCAGCAGGGATAGCTTCGCGTGGCGATGCAGCAGGATGCGTCTGCTACGAGCAAACGCCTCCTGCTGTCACCATCGGGGGGCTTAGGGCACCCACGGTGCCCCTGAAGCCGCCCCTCTCAGAGGACAGGAAAACTCCGTCTTACGACAGAGATCCCTGTCCTCTTCCCACCACCGGCGGTGACGCGCCTCTATTTTGACAAACGGAGGTCGTCCCCACCCCTTCCCTGCCTCCAGAGGGCAGCAGACGGTCAAACACTGACAGTCCGTTTGTTCCGCGTGACCCGGTCGCGCGCACGTGCAGAAGGGGTCCTGCTCATGCGCCAAGTACCGAAAATAAAACGGTACTTTGCAAGGACGGGGGCGCAGCTCCAACCACATGCCCTATATTGTATGTAAAGATAAGTAGATAGGTAGAATAGAGATTGCCATCTATAGCAACCTACTGTGTATCGACCTATCTGATGGTCCAAACTAACGCACGGAAGAAAAAAAAAGAAAAACGAACGAACGCGGGGACGCGCATCACTCACCGTCGGTGCCTGCAACGCTAAACGATGCAAGGTTCTTTCTATCTTAGCTACCTATAACTCTATATCTTCCTATAGATCTACAATTAGCTATCGATATCTATCTATCTACCTACCTACCTACCTACCTTATAAAAGTATATGTATTTATCTTATTTATTTATTTAGATCTTATTTTTTTTATCTATTCTAGCTTCTAAAAATATTGATCTATTCTACCTAAACCTATAGTGCCTAACCTCGACCATCCCCGCGGCGCTGCCGAAACCTAAGCCCCGCCGCCCGCCTCCCCCCTCTCCCCAGCCTAACCCTAACCTCCCACCGCAGCCTAACCCTTCTCGTGGGTTAAATAAGAGGTGGTTGGAGTTTGCTATCACTGCTGCTTCCTTGGAAGCAGCAGGGATAGCTTCGCGTGGCGATGCAGCAGGATGCGTCTGCTACGAGCAAACGCCTCCTGCTGTCACCATCGGGGGGCTTAGGGCACCCACGGTGCCCCTGAAGCCGCCCCTCTCAGAGGACAGGAAAACTCCGTCTTACGACAGAGATCCCTGTCCTCTTCCCACCACCGGCGGTGACGCGCCTCTGTTTTGACAAACGGAGGTCGTCCCCACCCCTTCCCTGCCTCCAGAGGGCAGCAGACGGTCAAACACTGACAGTCCGTTTGTTCCGCGGGACCCGGTCGCGCGCACGTGCAGAAGGGGTCCTGCTCATGCGCCAAGTACCGAAAATAAAACGGTACTTTGCAAGGACGGGGGCGCAGCTCCAACCACATGCCCTATATTGTATGTAAAGATAAGTAGATAGGTAGAATAGAGATTGCCATCTATAGCAACCTACTGTGTATCGACCTATCTGATGGTCCAAACTAACGCACGGAAGAAAAACGAACGAACGCGGGGACGCGCATCACTCACCGTCGGTGCCTGCAACGCTAAACGATGCGAGGTTCTTTCTATCTTAGCTACCTATAACTCTATATCTTCCTATAGATCTACAATTAGCTATCGATATCTATCTATCTACCTACCTACCTTATAAAAGTATATGTATTTATCTTATTTATTTATTTAGATCTTTTTTTTTTAATCTATTCTAGCTTCTAAAAATATTGATCTATTCTACCTAAACCTATAGTGCCTAACATCGACCATCCCCGCGGCGCTGCCGAAACCTAAGCCCCGCCGCCCGCCTCCCCCCTCTCCCCAGCCTAACCCTAACCTCCCACCGCAGCCTAACCCTTCTCGTGGGTTAAATAAGAGGTGGTTGGAGTTTGCTATCACTGCTGCTTCCTTGGAAGCAGCAGGGATAGCTTCGCGTGGCGATGCAGCAGGATGCGTCTGCTACGAGCAAACGCCTCCTGCTGTCACCATCGGGGGGCTTAGGGCACCCACGGTGCCCCTGAAGCCGCCCCTCTCAGAGGACAGGAAAACTCCGTCTTACGACAGAGATCCCTGTCCTCTTCCCACCACCGGCGGTGACGCGCCTCTGTTTTGACAAACGGAGGTCGTCCCCACCCCTTCCCTGCCTCCAGAGGGCAGCAGACGGTCAAACACTGACAGTCCGTTTGTTCCGCGGGACCCGGTCGCGCGCACGTGCAGAAGGGGTCCTGCTCATGCGCCAAGTACCGAAAATAAAACGGTACTTTGCAAGGACGGGGGCGCAGCTCCAACCACATGCCCTATATTGTATGTAAAGATAAGTAGATAGGTAGAATAGAGATTGCCATCTATAGCAACCTACTGTGTATCGACCTATCTGATGGTCCAAACTAACGCACGGAAGAAAAAAAAAGAAAAACGAACGAACGCGGGGACGCGCAACACTCACCGTCGGTACCTGCAACGCTAAACGATGCGAGGTTCTTTCTATCTTAGCTACCTATAACTCTATATCTTCCTATAGATCTACAATTAGCTATCGATATCTATCTATATATCTACCTACCTACCTTATAAAAGTATATGTATTTATCTTATTTATTTATTTAGATCTTATTTTTTTTATCTATTCTAGCTTCTTAAAATATTGATCTATTCTACCTAAACCTATAGTGCCTAACCTCGACCATCCCCGCGGCGCTGCCGAAACCTAAGCCCCGCCGCCCGCCTCCCCCCTCTCCCCAGCCTAACCCTAACCTCCCACCGCAGCCTAACCCTTCTCGTGGGTTAAATAAGAGGTGGTTGGAGTTTGCTATCACTGCTGCTTCCTTGGAAGCAGCAGGGATAACTTCGCGTGGCGATGCAGCAGGATGCGTCTGCTACGAGCAAACGCCTCCTGCTGTCACCATCGGGGGGCTTAGGGCACCCACGGTGCCCCTGAAGCCGCCCCTCTCAGAGGACAGGAAAACTCCGTCTTACGACAGAGATCCCTGTCCTCTTCCCACCACCGGCGGTGACGCGCCTCTGTTTTGACAAACGGAGGTCGTCCCCACCCCTTCCCTGCCTCCAGAGGGCAGCAGACGGTCAAACACTGACAGTCCGTTTGTTCCGCGGGACCCGGTCGCGCGCACGTGCAGAAGGGGTCCTGCTCATGCGCCAAGTACCGAAAATAAAACGGCACTTTGCAAGGACGGGGGCGCAGCTCCAACCACATGCCCTATATTGTATGTAAAGATAAGTAGATAGGTAGAATAGAGATTGCCATCTATAGCAACCTACTGTGTATCGACCTATCTGATGGTCCAAACTAACGCACGGAAGAAAAAAAAAGAAAAACGAACGAACGCGGGGACGCGCATCACTCACCGTCAGTGCCTGCAACGCTAAGCGATGCGAGGTTCTTTCTATCTTAGCTACCTATAACTCTATATCTTCCTATAGATCTACAATTAGCTATCGATATCTATCTATCTATCTATCTACCTACCTACCTTATAAAAGTATATGTATTTATCTTATTTATTTATTTAGATCTTTTTTTTTTTATCTATTCTAGCTTCTAAAAATATTGATCTATTCTACCTAAACCTATAGTGCCTAACCTCGACCATCCCCGCGGCGCTGCCGAAACCTAAGCCCCGCCGCCCGCCTCCCCCCTCTCCCCAGCCTAACCCTAACCTCCCACCGCAGCCTAACCCTTCTCGTGGGTTAAATAAGAGGTGGTTGGAGTTTGCTATCACTGCTGCTTCCTTGGAAGCAGCAGGGATAGCTTTGCGTGGCGATGCAGCAGGATGCGTCTGCTACGAGCAAACGCCTCCTGCTGTCACCATCGGGGGGCTTAGGGCACCCACGGTGCCCCTGAAGCCGCCCCTCTCAGAGGACAGGAAAACTCCGTCTTACGACAGAGATCCCTGTCCTCTTCCCACCACCGGCGGTGACGCGCCTCTGTTTTGACAAACGGAGGTCGTCCCCACCCCTTCCCTGCCTCCAGAGGGCAGCAGACGGTCAAACACTGACAGTCCGTTTGTTCCGCGGGACCCGGTCGCGCGCACGTGCAGAAGGGGTCCTGCTCATGCGCCAAGTACCGAAAATAAAACGGTACTTTGCAAGGACGGGGGCGCAGCTCCAACCACATGCCCTATATTGTATGTAAAGATAAGTAGATAGGTAGAATAGAGATTGCCATCTATAGCAACCTACTGTGTATCGACCTATCTGATGGTCCAAACTAACGCACGGAAGAAAAAAAAAGAAAAACGAACGAACGCGGGGACGCGCATCACTCACCGTCGGTGCCTGCAACGCTAAACGATGCGAGGTTCTTTCTATCTTAGCTACCTATAACTCTATATCTTCCTATAGATCTACAATTAGCTATCGATATCTATCTACCTACCTACCTACCTACCTTATAAAAGTATATGTATTTATCTTATTTATTTATTTAGATCTTATTTTTTTTATCTATTCTAGCTTCTAAAAATATTGATCTATTCTACCTAAACCTATAGTGCCTAACCTCGACCATCCCCGCGGCGCTGCCGAAACCTAAGCCCCGCCGCCCGCCTCCCCCCTCTCCCCAGCCTAACCCTAACCTCCCACCGCAGCCTAACCCTTCTCGTGGGTTAAATAAGAGGTGGTTGGAGTTTGCTATCACTGCTGCTTCCTTGGAAGCAGCAGGGATAGCTTCGCGTGGCGATGCAGCAGGATGCGTCTGCTACGAGCAAACGCCTCCTGCTGTCACCATCGGGGGGCTTAGGGCACCCACGGTGCCCCTGAAGCCGCTCCTCTCAGAGGACAGGAAAACTCCGTCTTACGACAGAGATCCCTGTCCTCTTCCCACCACCGGCGGTGACGCGCCTCTGTTTTGACAAACGGAGGTCGTCCCCACCCCTTCCCTGCCTCCAGAGGGCAGCAGACGGTCAAACACTGACAGTCCGTTTGTTCCGCGGGACCCGGTCGCGCGCACGTGCAGAAGGGGTCCTGCTCATGCGCCAAGTACCGAAAATAAAACGGTACTTTGCAAGGACGGGGGCGCAGCTCCAACTACATGCCCTATATTGTATGTAAAGATAAGTAGATAGGTAGAATAGAGATTGCCATCTATAGCAACCTACTGTGTATCGACCTATCTGATGGTCCAAACTAACGCACGGAAGAAAAAAAAAGAAAAACGAACGAACGCGGGGACGCGCAACACTCACCGTCGGTGCCTGCAACGCTAAACGATGCGAGGTTCTTTCTATCTTAGCTACCTATAACTCTATATCTTCCTATAGATCTACAATTAGCTATCGATATCTATCTATATATCTACCTACCTACCTTATAAAAGTATATGTATTTATCTTATTTATTTATTTAGATCTTATTTTTTTTATCTATTCTAGCTTCTAAAAATATTGATCTATTCTACCTAAACCTATAGTGCCTAACCTCGACCATCCCCGCGGCGCTGCCGAAACCTAAGCCCCGCCGCCCGCCTCCCCCCTCTCCCCAGCCTAACCCTAACCTCCCACCGCAGCCTAACCCTTCTCGTGGGTTAAATAAGAGGTGGTTGGAGTTTGCTATCACTGCTGCTTCCTTGGAAGCAGCAGGGATAGCTTCGCGTGGCGATGCAGCAGGATGCGTCTGCTACGAGCAAACGCCTCCTGCTGTCACCATCGGGGGGCTTAGGGCACCCACGGTGCCCCTGAAGCCGCCCCTCTCAGAGGACAGGAAAACTCCGTCTTACGACAGAGATCCCTGTCCTCTTCCCACCACCGGCGGTGACGCGCCTCTGTTTTGACAAACGGAGGTCGTCCCCACCCCTTCCCTGCCTCCAGAGGGCAGCAGACGGTCAAACACTGACAGTCCGTTTGTTCCGCGGGACCCGGTCGCGCGCACGTGCAGAAGGGGTCCTGCTCATGCGCCAAGTACCGAAAATAAAACGGTACTTTGCAAGGACGGGGGCGCAGCTCCAACCACATGCCCTATATTGTATGTAAAGATAAGTAGATAGGTAGAATAGAGATTGCCATCTATAGCAACCTACTGTGTATCGACCTATCTGATGGTCCAAACTAACGCACGGAAGAAAAAAAAAGAAAAACGAACGAACGCGGGGACGCGCAACACTCACCGTCGGTGCCTGCAACGCTAAACGATGCGAGGTTCTTTCTATCTTAGCTACCTATAACTCTATATCTTCCTATAGATCTACAATTAGCTATCGATATCTATCTATCTATCTACCTACCTACCTACCTTATAAAAGTATATGTATTTATCTTATTTATTTATTTAGATCTTATTTTTTTTATCTATTCTAGCTTCTTAAAATATTGATCTATTCTACCTAAACCTATAGTGCCTAACCTCGACCATCCCCGCGGCGCTGCCGAAACCTAAGCCCCGCCGCCCGCCTCCCCCCTCTCCCCAGCCTAACCCTAACCTCCCACCGCAGCCTAACCCTTCTCGTGGGTTAAATAAGAGGTGGTTGGAGTTTGCTATCACTGCTGCTTCCTTGGAAGCAGCAGGGATAACTTCGCGTGGCGATGCAGCAGGATGCGTCTGCTACGAGCAAACGCCTCCTGCTGTCACCATCGGGGGGCTTAGGGCACCCACGGTGCCCCTGAAGCCGCCCCTCTCAGAGGACAGGAAAACTCCGTCTTACGACAGAGATCCCTGTCCTCTTCCCACCACCGGCGGTGACGCGCCTCTGTTTTGACAAACGGAGGTCGTCCCCACCCCTTCCCTGCCTCCAGAGGGCAGCAGACGGTCAAACACTGACAGTCCGTTTGTTCCGCGGGACCCGGTCGCGCGCACGTGCAGAAGGGGTCCTGCTCATGCGCCAAGTACCGAAAATAAAACGGTACTTTGCAAGGACGGGGGCGCAGCTCCAACCACATGCCCTATATTGTATGTAAAGATAAGTAGATAGGTAGAATAGAGATTGCCATCTATAGCAACCTACTGTGTATCGACCTATCTGATGGTCCAAACTAACGCACGGAAGAAAAAAAAAGAAAAACGAACGAACGCGGGGACGCGCATCACTCACCGTCAGTGCCTGCAACGCTAAGCGATGCGAGGTTCTTTCTATCTTAGCTACCTATAACTCTATATCTTCCTATAGATCTACAATTAGCTATCGATATCTATCTATCTACCTACCTACCTACCTACCTTATAAAAGTATATGTATTTATCTTATTTATTTATTTAGATCTTTTTTTTTTTATCTATTCTAGCTTCTAAAAATATTGATCTATTCTACCTAAACCTATAGTGCCTAACCTCGACCATCCCCGCGGCGCTGCCGAAACCTAAGCCCCGCCGCCCGCCTCCCCCCTCTCCCCAGCCTAACCCTAACCTCCCACCGCAGCCTAACCCTTCTCGTGGGTTAAATAAGAGGTGGTTGGAGTTTGCTATCACTGCTGCTTCCTTGGAAGCAGCAGGGATAGCTTTGCGTGGCGATGCAGCAGGATGCGTCTGCTACGAGCAAACGCCTCCTGCTGTCACCATCGGGGGGCTTAGGGCACCCACGGTGCCCCTGAAGCCGCCCCTCTCAGAGGACAGGAAAACTCCGTCTTACGACAGAGATCCCTGTCCTCTTCCCACCACCGGCGGTGACGCGCCTCTGTTTTGACAAACGGAGGTCGTCCCCACCCCTTCCCTGCCTCCAGAGGGCAGCAGACGGTCAAACACTGACAGTCCGTTTGTTCCGCGGGACCCGGTCGCGCGCACGTGCAGAAGGGGTCCTGCTCATGCGCCAAGTACCGAAAATAAAACGGTACTTTGCAAGGACGGGGGCGCAGCTCCAACCACATGCCCTATATTGTATGTAAAGATAAGTAGATAGGTAGAATAGAGATTGCCATCTATAGCAACCTACTGTGTATCGACCTATCTGATGGTCCAAACTAACGCACGGAAGAAAAAAAAAGAAAAACGAACGAACGCGGGGACGCGCATCACTCACCGTCGGTGCCTGCAACGCTAAACGATGCGAGGTTCTTTCTATCTTAGCTACCTATAACTCTATATCTTCCTATAGATCTACAATTAGCTATCGATATCTATCTACCTACCTACCTACCTACCTTATAAAAGTATATGTATTTATCTTATTTATTTATTTAGATCTTATTTTTTTTATCTATTCTAGCTTCTAAAAATATTGATCTATTCTACCTAAACCTATAGTGCCTAACCTCGACCATCCCCGCGGCGCTGCCGAAACCTAAGCCCCGCCGCCCGCCTCCCCCCTCTCCCCAGCCTAACCCTAACCTCCCACCGCAGCCTAACCCTTCTCGTGGGTTAAATAAGAGGTGGTTGGAGTTTGCTATCACTGCTGCTTCCTTGGAAGCAGCAGGGATAGCTTCGCGTGGCGATGCAGCAGGATGCGTCTGCTACGAGCAAACGCCTCCTGCTGTCACCATCGGGGGGCTTAGGGCACCCACGGTGCCCCTGAAGCCGCCCCTCTCAGAGGACAGGAAAACTCCGTCTTACGACAGAGATCCCTGTCCTCTTCCCACCACCGGCGGTGACGCGCCTCTGTTTTGACAAACGGAGGTCGTCCCCACCCCTTCCCTGCCTCCAGAGGGCAGCAGACGGTCAAACACTGACAGTCCGTTTGTTCCGCGGGACCCGGTCGCGCGCACGTGCAGAAGGGGTCCTGCTCATGCGCCAAGTACCGAAAATAAAACGGTACTTTGCAAGGACGGGGGCGCAGCTCCAACCACATGCCCTATATTGTATGTAAAGATAAGTAGATAGGTAGAATAGAGATTGCCATCTATAGCAACCTACTGTGTATCGACCTATCTGATGGTCCAAACTAACGCACGGAAGAAAAAAAAAGAAAAACGAACGAACGCGGGGACGCGCAACACTCACCGTCGGTGCCTGCAACGCTAAACGATGCGAGGTTCTTTCTATCTTAGCTACCTATAACTCTATATCTTCCTATAGATCTACAATTAGCTATCGATATCTATCTATCTATCTACCTACCTACCTACCTTATAAAAGTATATGTATTTATCTTATTTATTTATTTATTTAGATCTTATTTTTTTTATCTATTCTAGCTTCTTAAAATATTGATCTATTCTACCTAAACCTATAGTGCCTAACCTCGACCATCCCCGCGGCGCTGCCGAAACCTAAGCCCCGCCGCCCGCCTCCCCCCTCTCCCCAGCCTAACCCTAACCTCCCACCGCAGCCTAACCCTTCTCGTGGGTTAAATAAGAGGTGGTTGGAGTTTGCTATCACTGCTGCTTCCTTGGAAGCAGCAGGGATAACTTCGCGTGGCGATGCAGCAGGATGCGTCTGCTACGAGCAAACGCCTCCTGCTGTCACCATCGGGGGGCTTAGGGCACCCACGGTGCCCCTGAAGCCGCCCCTCTCAGAGGACAGGAAAACTCCGTCTTACGACAGAGATCCCTGTCCTCTTCCCACCACCGGCGGTGACGCGCCTCTGTTTTGACAAACGGAGGTCGTCCCCACCCCTTCCCTGCCTCCAGAGGGCAGCAGACGGTCAAACACTGACAGTCCGTTTGTTCCGCGGGACCCGGTCGCGCGCACGTGCAGAAGGGGTCCTGCTCATGCGCCAAGTACCGAAAATAAAACGGTACTTTGCAAGGACGGGGGCGCAGCTCCAACCACATGCCCTATATTGTATGTAAAGATAAGTAGATAGGTAGAATAGAGATTGCCATCTATAGCAACCTACTGTGTATCGACCTATCTGATGGTCCAAACTAACGCACGGAAGAAAAAAAAAGAAAAACGAACGAACGCGGGGACGCGCATCACTCACCGTCAGTGCCTGCAACGCTAAGCGATGCGAGGTTCTTTCTATCTTAGCTACCTATAACTCTATATCTTCCTATAGATCTACAATTAGCTATCGATATCTATCTATCTACCTACCTACCTACCTACCTTATAAAAGTATATGTATTTATCTTATTTATTTATTTAGATCTTTTTTTTTTTATCTATTCTAGCTTCTAAAAATATTGATCTATTCTACCTAAACCTATAGTGCCTAACCTCGACCATCCCCGCGGCGCTGCCGAAACCTAAGCCCCGCCGCCCGCCTCCCCCCTCTCCCCAGCCTAACCCTAACCTCCCACCGCAGCCTAACCCTTCTCGTGGGTTAAATAAGAGGTGGTTGGAGTTTGCTATCACTGCTGCTTCCTTGGAAGCAGCAGGGATAGCTTTGCGTGGCGATGCAGCAGGATGCGTCTGCTACGAGCAAACGCCTCCTGCTGTCACCATCGGGGGGCTTAGGGCACCCACGGTGCCCCTGAAGCCGCCCCTCTCAGAGGACAGGAAAACTCCGTCTTACGACAGAGATCCCTGTCCTCTTCCCACCACCGGCGGTGACGCGCCTCTGTTTTGACAAACGGAGGTCGTCCCCACCCCTTCCCTGCCTCCAGAGGGCAGCAGACGGTCAAACACTGACAGTCCGTTTGTTCCGCGGGACCCGGTCGCGCGCACGTGCAGAAGGGGTCCTGCTCATGCGCCAAGTACCGAAAATAAAACGGTACTTTGCAAGGACGGGGGCGCAGCTCCAACCACATGCCCTATATTGTATGTAAAGATAAGTAGATAGGTAGAATAGAGATTGCCATCTATAGCAACCTACTGTGTATCGACCTATCTGATGGTCCAAACTAACGCACGGAAGAAAAAAAAAGAAAAACGAACGAACGCGGGGACGCGCATCACTCACCGTCGGTGCCTGCAACGCTAAACGATGCGAGGTTCTTTCTATCTTAGCTACCTATAACTCTATATCTTCCTATAGATCTACAATTAGCTATCGATATCTATCTACCTACCTACCTACCTACCTTATAAAAGTATATGTATTTATCTTATTTATTTATTTAGATCTTATTTTTTTTATCTATTCTAGCTTCTAAAAATATTGATCTATTCTACCTAAACCTATAGTGCCTAACCTCGACCATCCCCGCGGCGCTGCCGAAACCTAAGCCCCGCCGCCCGCCTCCCCCCTCTCCCCAGCCTAACCCTAACCTCCCACCGCAGCCTAACCCTTCTCGTGGGTTAAATAAGAGGTGGTTGGAGTTTGCTATCACTGCTGCTTCCTTGGAAGCAGCAGGGATAGCTTCGCGTGGCGATGCAGCAGGATGCGTCTGCTACGAGCAAACGCCTCCTGCTGTCACCATCGGGGGGCTTAGGGCACCCACGGTGCCCCTGAAGCCGCTCCTCTCAGAGGACAGGAAAACTCCGTCTTACGACAGAGATCCCTGTCCTCTTCCCACCACCGGCGGTGACGCGCCTCTGTTTTGACAAACGGAGGTCGTCCCCACCCCTTCCCTGCCTCCAGAGGGCAGCAGACGGTCAAACACTGACAGTCCGTTTGTTCCGCGGGACCCGGTCGCGCGCACGTGCAGAAGGGGTCCTGCTCATGCGCCAAGTACCGAAAATAAAACGGTACTTTGCAAGGACGGGGGCGCAGCTCCAACTACATGCCCTATATTGTATGTAAAGATAAGTAGATAGGTAGAATAGAGATTGCCATCTATAGCAACCTACTGTGTATCGACCTATCTGATGGTCCAAACTAACGCACGGAAGAAAAAAAAAGAAAAACGAACGAACGCGGGGACGCGCAACACTCACCGTCGGTGCCTGCAACGCTAAACGATGCGAGGTTCTTTCTATCTTAGCTACCTATAACTCTATATCTTCCTATAGATCTACAATTAGCTATCGATATCTATCTATATATCTACCTACCTACCTTATAAAAGTATATGTATTTATCTTATTTATTTATTTAGATCTTATTTTTTTTATCTATTCTAGCTTCTAAAAATATTGATCTATTCTACCTAAACCTATAGTGCCTAACCTCGACCATCCCCGCGGCGCTGCCGAAACCTAAGCCCCGCCGCCCGCCTCCCCCCTCTCCCCAGCCTAACCCTAACCTCCCACCGCAGCCTAACCCTTCTCGTGGGTTAAATAAGAGGTGGTTGGAGTTTGCTATCACTGCTGCTTCCTTGGAAGCCGTTTTGTTGTTTTGCCAAGTACGTGGATTATAACCTGGACACTGGATTGAGGTGAGTATAATTTTATTCACAGGTACCCCGAATTTTACTTGGACAAGTGGACCGAACGTCGTGTCAACATAGGTAAGTATGTGTGTGTCGGCAGGTGTGAAATAAAGTTGTACTTTCAAGGTGTGCGTGTCCTGTTTTTATTTGGGTATTTTTTTTCCAGTAGAACTACAGGTACCAGCGGGCCCGTTTTTCTCCCGCATGCCGGTACTTGTGGTTCTCCAAGTACCAGCTTGCGGGGGAGGCTTGCTGGGACTTGTAGTACTACAGGAAAAAACAATATTCTTACACTTTTCTCAAAGCTATCAGCCCCCCATCCGCAGCCCTTGGATGGGGGGGTCAGCCTCGGGCTTCACCCCTGGCCCTTGGGTGGCTGGGGGGGGGGACCCCTTGATTGAAGGGGTTCCCACTCCCCCAGGGTACCCCGCCCAGGGGTGACTAGTTGGATATTTAATGCCACGGCCGCAGGGCGCTGTATAAAAGTGACCCCCGGCTGTGGCATTATCTGTCCAGCTAGTGGAGCCCGATGCTGGTGTAAAAAATACAGGGGACCCCTACTCTTTTTGTCCCCTGTATTTTTTGCACCAGGCGCAGAGCCCGGTGCTGGTTTTAAAAATACGGGGGATCCCATTACATTTTTTCCCCCGGATTTTTAGAACCAGGACCGGCTCGAAGAGCCCGAGGCTGGTTATGCTTTGGAGGGGGGACCCCACGCCATTTTTTTTTCCGTTTTTTTTCCCGTTTTTTAAAAATCGGAACAAAATCCGTCAAATCGGCCGTTTTTCGTCAGCGGGACTGTCGAATCCGTTTTTTATTGAATATGGTCAATTTCGGCACCCACTTGCCGAAATTAGACGGTCAAATTGTGTCAAATTAAAAAACGGCCGAAAAATTGCCGCGATTCGCCGCTAATTGCATATACCCCATAACATCTCGCTGAACTGAATCGAACCAACTGAAATCTTAAACAGTCATGTCAGGTAAAAGTTCTAGAATAAGTATCCCTCCCCACCTACAAAATCAGGCATTAAAAATTAAGACGACTTATTGAAGATGTCAATTTACAAAGAAGACTCAACTTACCAGCATCTTATTCAGATCTCCGGTACTCCATCCCCTTGCTGGAAAGGTAATAAAATACTACACAGCAAAGGTCACAGGGCAACTCATTCCAATTTAACAAGGAAAAATAACTACATTAAAAAGTACAAAATAAAAGTACCAGGGCTAGATGTACTACGCATTGGAAAGTGATAATGTGGAAATGGATCAAGTATCAGCCAGCCAGCTCCTGTCATGTTCCAAACGCAGCCTGTGACATCACAGTTAGGAGCTGATTGGCTGGTGCTTTATCTCTCTCCACATTATCACAAGGCTTAGTACATCTGCCCTTGGGAGGCCTTCAAATTAAACAAAAAATATATATACATATTTTAAAAAGAGCCACCATAGCACACTGCATATAGACCAAAAATAAGCGTACTGGCAACCTGGCACCTGGGGCACATTATGCTTTCATTGTGCACTTCTGTCCAAAAAAAAAAAAAACCTCCACTTTCATTAATATATACTTGCCACAATATCAGTGTAATCTGGGACACCTATGATGTATACCAATTTTAGACTAGCAAACATTTCCCGGGTTATTGCACGTGAACACGCATCAACCTGGAATTTTGCCTAGTCTGAAAAGCTCCTGAAGGAACATCCCAGGTCGAGCGTCCCGGCAATTCATCCCAGGTCACGACCTGGGTTGAAGCCGGATTCGACCTGGGATGCGTGCAGTGCGAACGCGTAAGCCGGGTGAAGGCAACCCAGCACCCCCCGTTCTCTGCATAGGAGGCGGCGCTTGGAGATGATCATCTCAAAGCGCCACCGCCTGTAACGTCGGCGGTGAAGTCACCAACCCGGCAAGAAGTGCAGAAGTGCAGCCGAGTCGTGCTGCACTTCTGAAAGGGGTCTCAAGCCGGGTCGCACATGGGAAGCACCCGTGTACACATTCCAGAGTGTGACCCGGCTGTTTCAGTCTGAAAGGGGTATCACACACGTTCTGGGGCTGACTAAATTCTATCCAGCATTAATTTGCGTAAATCATGTGTATCCCAGATTAAAGCGCTATTACTGCACGCAATTTCCTAAACCAGGGTGTGACCCACTCGTGCTGTACTAAATGCGGGCACTTGACATGACATGGGCGGTGATCTGAAGGGTTCTTATAAGTATACATGCATGCAACAAAGTGAGGGGTGAGGGGTCACAGTGATGGGCACAAGTAACTTAGGCACGAATAATGGGGGGCACGGTAACAATATGCCGCCAATCACCAACCCCAAACCCCCGGGTACCTAGACGCTGACATGGCAGATGCCCTGGGCCACGCCCCGCACCGCCAGGCTGGCCAAGACCGTGTAGCTCTCTTGCTCCGCGCCGATGATCAGCCCCAAATGCACGTGCAGCTTGTTGAGCTTGGCTCCGGGTCTCTGCAGCGACGATGCGGCCTGAGGTCTCGGTGCGGGTCGGGGATGTCACAGCGCGGCCGGAGTCAGGAGATGTTCGCCCCGCGCAACGGCCGTTATCATCTCGGGGTCACGCGAGGCACGTGACGTCTCCTCGCGGACCCTGCGCCGCTCGTGGTAGTCGCGTCACCCGGTACGAGGAGCGAGCGCGCCTGCTGTCCGCCACAAAAGGGAAGCATACATCCCAACATGACCCTCTCCAGGAGGGACACAATGCCCTGCTCTTAGACTGTTCTCTTAATTTATTATTGCAATCACCTGTTTTGAACAGGTTGATGGATAAGAAAGGTGTTCCTGTGCTGAAACACCTTTCTTAACATACATTAAGAGGGAAGTCCAGGAACAGAGCATTCTGTCCCTCCTGGAGAGGGTCATGTTGGGAGGTATGGGGAAGGGTATGGCCACAGGAATGTACAGCGGGCCCAATTGTGATCAGTCTTAGCAAACCCGATTCTCAGTAACTCCAGGATTTCTCTTTGTGCACATGGTACAGTATACAGTGTTTACTGCAACTGTGTTCTGCTGCCTGTCACCTGCAGCATCTCGCCGATTGTGTCTTTACAAATCGCAACTATGTATAAATTTGCCCCGTGGTGTTGGCTGCAGGCTGACCCAGCCATGTTCCAGAACGCTTCCTTTTGGTGGACTGTCTTGATAATAAGATTTTACTTACCGATAAATCTATTTCTCGGAGTCCGTAGTGGATGCTGGGGTTCCTGAAAGGACCATGGGGAATAGCGGCTCCGCAGGAGACAGGGCACAAAAAGTAAAGCTTTTTCCGATCAGGTGGTGTGCACTGGCTCCTCCCCCTATGACCCTCCTCCAGACTCCAGTTAGGTACTGTGCCCGGACGAGCGTACACAATAAGGGAGGATTTTGAATCCCGGGTAAGACTCATACCAGCCACACCAATCACACCGTACAACTTGTGATCTAAACCCAGTTAACAGTATGATAACAGCGGAGCCTCTGAAAGATGGCTTCCTACAACAATAACCCGAATAAGTTAACAATAACTATGTACAATTTATGCAGATAATCCGCACTTGGGATGGGCGCCCAGCATCCACTACGGACTCCGAGAAATAGATTTATCGGTAAGTAAAATCTTATTTTCTCTATCGTCCTAGTGGATGCTGGGGTTCCTGAAAGGACCATGGGGATTATACCAAAGCTCCCAAACGGGCGGGAGAGTGCGGATGACTCTGCAGCACCGAATGAGAGAACTCCAGGTCCTCCTTAGCCAGAGTATCAAATTTGTAAAATTTTACAAACGTGTTCTCCCCTGACCACGTAGCTGCTCGGCAAAGTTGTAATGCCGAGACCCCTCGGGCAGCCGCCCAAGATGAGCCCACCTTCCTTGTGGAGTGGGCCTTTACAGATTTAGGCTGTGGCAGGCCTGCCACAGAATGTGCCAGTTGGATTGTGCTACAGATCCAACGAGCAATCGTCTGCTTAGACGCAGGAGCACCCATCTTGTTGGGTGCATACAATATAAACAACGAGTCAGATTTTCTGACTCCAGCTGTTCTTGCAATATATATTTTTAATGCTCTGACAACGTCCAGTAACTTGGAGTCCTCCAAGTCACTTGTAGCCGCAGGCACTACAATAGGCTGGTTCAGATGAAATGCTGACACCACCTTAGGGAGAAAATGCGGACGAGTCCGCAGTTCTGCCCTGTCCGAATGGAAAATCAGATATGGGCTTTTGTAAGATAAAGCTGCCAATTCTGACACTCTCCTGGCAGAAGCCAGGGCTAGAAGCATGGTCACTTTCCAAGTGAGATATTTCAAATCCACCTTATTTAGTGGTTCAAACCAATGAGATTTTAGAAAATCCAAAACTACATTGAGATCCCACGGTGCCACTGGAGGCACCACAGGAGGCTGTATATGCAGCACTCCCTTAACAAAGGTCTGGACTTCAGGGACTGAAGCCAATTCTTTTTGAAAGAAAATCGACAGGGCCGAAATTTGAACCTTAATAGATCCCAATTTGAGACCCATAGACAATCCTGATTGCAGGAAATGTAGGAATCGACCCAGTTGAAATTCCTCCGTCGGAGCACTCCGATCCTCGCACCACGCAACATATTTTCTCCAAATTCGGTGATAATGTTGCACGGTTACTTCTTTCCTTGCTTTAATCAAAGTAGGAATGACTTCTTCCGGCATGCCTTTTTCCATTAGGATCCGGCGTTCAACCGCCATGCCGTCAAACGCAGCCGCGGTAAGTCTTGAAACAGACAGGGACCCTGCTGAAGCAAGTCCCTCCTTAGAGGTAGAGGCCACGGATCTTCCGTGATCATCTCTTGAAGTTCCGGGTACCAAGTCCTTCTTGGCCAATCCGGAACCACTAGTATCGTTCTTACGCCTCTTTGCCGTATAATTCTCAATACTTTTGGTATGAGAGGCAGAGGAGGAAACACATACACCGACTGGTACACCCAAGGCGTTACCAGCGCGTCCACAGCTATTGCCTGCGGATCTCTTGACCTGGCGCAATACCTGTCCAGTTTTTTGTTGAGGCGAGACGCCATCATGTCCACCATTGGTCTTTCCCAACGGGTTACCAGCATGTGGAAGACTTCTGGATGAAGTCCCCACTCTCCCGGGTGAAGATCGTGTCTGCTGAGGAAGTCTGCTTCCCAGTTGTCCACTCCCGGGATGAACACTGCTGACAGCGCTATCACATGATTCTCTGCCCAGCGAAGAATCCTTGCAGCTTCTGCCATTGCACTCCTGCTTCTTGTGCCGCCCTGTCTGTTCACATGGGCGACTGCCGTGATGTTGTCCGACTGGATCAACACCGGTTTTCCCTGAAGCAGAGGTTCTGCCTGGCTTAGAGCATTGTATATTGCTCTTAGTTCCAGAATGTTTATGTGAAGAGACGTTTCCAGGCTCGTCCATACTCCCTGGAAGTTTCTTCCTTGTGTGACTGCTCCCCAGCCTCTCAGGCTGGCGTCCGTGGTCACCAGGATCCAATCCTGTATGCCGAATCTGCGGCCCTCCAATAGATGAGGACTCTGCAACCACCACAGAAGAGACACCCTTGTCCTTGGAGACAGGGTTATCCGTAGGTGCATCTGAAGATGCGACCCTGACCATTTGTCCAACAGATCCCTTTGGAAAATTCTTGCGTGGAATCTGCCGAATGGAATTGCTTCGTAAGAAGCCACCATTTTTCCCAGGACTCTTGTGCATTGATGTACAGACACCTTTCCTGGTTTTAGGAGGTTCCTGACAAGCTCGGATAACTCCTTGGCTTTTTCCTCCGGGAGAAAAACCTTTTTCTGAACCGTGTCCAGAATCATCCCTAGGAACAGCAGACGAGTTGTCGGCATTAACTGGGATTTTGGAATATTCAGAATCCACCCGTGCTGTTTTAGCACTTCTTGAGACAGTGCTAATCCCATCTCTAGCTGTTCTCTGGACCTCGCCCTTATTAGGAGATCGTCCAAGTATGGGATAATTAATACGCCTTTTCTTCGAAGAAGAATCATCATCTCGGCCATTACCTTTGTAAAGATCCGAGGTGCCGTGGACAATCCGAACGGCAGCGTCTGAAACTGATAGTGACAGTTTTGTACAACGAACCTGAGGTACCCCTGGTGTGAGGGGTAAATTGGAACGTGGAGATACGCATCCTTGATGTCCAAGGATACCATAAAGTCCCCCTCTTCCAGGTTCGCTATCACTGCTCTGAGTGACTCCATTTTGAACTTGAACTTCTTTATGTACAGGTTCAAGGACTTCAGATTTAGAATAGGCCTTACCGAGCCATCCGGCTTCGGTACCACAAAAAGAGTGGAATAATACCCCTTCCCTTGTTGTAGAAGAGGTACCTTGACTATCACCTGCTGAGAGTACAGCTTGTGAATGGCTTCCAAAACCGTCTCCCTTTCGGAGGGGGACGTTGGTAAAGCAGACTTCAGGAAACGGCGAGGTGGATCCGTCTCTAATTCCAACCTGTACCCTTGAGATATTATCTGCAGGATCCAGGGATCTACCTGCGAGTGAGCCCACTGCGCGCTGTAATTTTTGAGACGACCGCCCACCATCCCCGAGTCCGCTTGAGGAGCCCCAGCGTCATGCTGAGGCTTTTGTAGAAGCCGGGGAGGGCTTCTGTTCCTGGGAAGGAGCTGCGTGTTGCTGTCTCTTCCCTCGACCTTTGCCTCGTGGCAGATATGAATAGCCCTTTGCTCTCTTATTTTTAAAGGAACGAAAGGGCTGCGGTTGAAAAGTCGGTGCCTTTTTCTGTGGGGGAGTGACTTGAGGTAGAAAGGTGGATTTCCCGGCTGTAGCCGTGGCCACCAAATCTGATAGACCGACTCCAAATAACTCCTCCCCTTTATACGGCAAAACTTCCATATGCCGTTTTGAATCCGCATCGCCTGTCCACTGTCGCGTCCATAAAGCTCTTCTGGCCGAAATGGACATAGCACTTACCCGTGATGCCAGTGTGCAGATATCCCTCTGTGCATCACGCATATAAAGAAATGCATCCTTTATTTGTTCTAACGACAGTAAAATATTGTCCCTGTCCAGGGTATCAATATTTTCAATCAGGGACTCTGACCAAACTACCCCAGCACTGCCCATCCAGGCAGTCGCTACAGCTGGTCGTAGTATAACACCTGCATGTGTGTATATACTTTTTTGGATATTTTCCATCCTCCTATCTGATGAATCTTTAAGTGCGGCCGTCTCAGGAGAGGGTAACGCCACTTGTTTAGATAAGCGTGTTAGCGCCTTGTCCACCCTAGGAGGTGTTTCCCAGCGCTCCCTAACCTCTGGCGGGAAAGGGTATAATGCCAATAATTTCTTTGAAATTATCAGTTTTTTATCAGGGGCAACCCACGCTTCATTACACACGTCATTTAATTCTTCTGATTCAGGAAAAACTATAGGTAGTTTTTTCATACCCCACATAATACCCTGTTTAGTGGTACCTGTAGTATCAGCTAAATGTAACGCCTCCTTCATTGCCAAAATCATATAACGTGTGGCCCTACTGGAAAATACGGTTGATTCGTCACCGTCACCACTGGAGTCATCGCCTGTGTCTGGGTCTGTGTCGACCGACTGAGGCAAAGGGCGTTTCACAGCCCCTGACGGTGTTTGAGTCGCCTGGACAGGCACCAATTGATTGTCCGGCCGCCTCATGTCGTCAAACGACTGCTTTAGCGTGTTGACACTATCCCGTAGTTCCATAAATAAAGGCATCCATTCCGGTGTCGACTCCCTAGGGGGTGACATCCTCATATTTGGCAATTGCTCCGCCTCCACACCAATATCGTCCTCATACATGTCGACACACACGTACCGACACACAGCAGACACACAGGGAATGCTCCTAACGAAGACAGGACCCACTAGCCCTTTGGGGAGACAGAGGGAGAGTTTGCCAGCACACACCAAAAGCGCTATATATATATATCAGGGATAGCCTTATAATAAGTGCTCCCTTATAGCTGCTTTGTTATATCAAATTATCGCCATAAATGTGCCCCCCCCTCTCTGTTTTACCCTGTTTCTGTAGTGCAGTGCAGGGGAGAGACTTGGGAGCCGTCCTGACCAGCGGAGCTGTGAGAGGAAATGGCGCCGTGTGCTGAGGAGATAGGCCCCGCCCCTTTTCTGGCGGGCTCGTCTCCCGCTATTTAGAAAAATTAGGCAGGGGTTAAATATCTCCATATAGCCTCTAGGGCTATATGTGAGGTATTTTTAGCCTTTATAGGTAATCATTTTGCCTCCCAGGGCGCCCCCCTCCCAGCGCCCTGCACCCTCAGTGACTGCCGTGTGAAGTGTGCTGAGAGGAAAATGGCGCACAGCTGCAGTGCTGTGCGCTACCTTTTGAAGACTGCAGGAGTCTTCAGCCGCCGATTCTGGACCTCTTCTGTCTTCAGCATCTGCAAGGGGGCCGGCGGCGTGGCTCCGGTGACCATCCAGGCTGTACCCGTGATCGTCCCTCTGGAGCTTGATGTCCAGTAGCCAAGAAGCCAATCCATCCTGCACGCAGGTGAGTTGACTCCTTCTCCCCTCAGTCCCTCGCTGCAGTGATCCTGTTGCCAGCAGGAATCACTGTAAAATAAAAAACCTAGCTAAACTTTTTCTAAGCAGCTCTTTAGGAGAGCCACCTAGATTGCACCCTTCTCGGCCGGGCACAAAAATCTAACTGGAGTCTGGAGGAGGGTCATAGGGGGAGGAGCCAGTGCACACCACCTGATCGGAAAAAGCTTTACTTTTTGTGCCCTGTCTCCTGCGGAGCCGCTATTCCCCATGGTCCTTTCAGGAACCCCAGCATCCACTAGGACGATAGAGAAAGATTAAAAGTGCGCTAGCACGGGAATGGCATCTTGATTTGGGACTAATGGGGGGGGGGGGGGTAGTCTCAATAGATGAGTTTTTGGCTAGGGTGGGTGGGTGTTAACAAAACCGCCCCAGCTATGTATTACATGTCCCTGTGAGTTACATCCCCACTTTACCAAATGTGACAGACTCCTGAGAATATGGCACTGCATGTATGACTGGAGGGGGGGAGGTTCAGGGGAAATTTGCGGAAAAATTACTTCACAGAAAGGGTAGTGGACAAGTGGAATAGCCTCCCATCGGAGGTGGTAGAGGCTAAGACAGTAGAGCAATTTAAACATGCATGGGATAGACATAAGGATATCCTTACAAAGAAATAAGGATCAATTAAGGTTAGAGATAAAAAAAAATAAAAAAAAAGGGGCAGACTAGATGGGCCAAGTGGTTCTTATCTGCCGACAAATTCTATGTTTGTATGTTTCTATGTTTCATGTGTGGAGTTATGCCCCAATGCTGGGACAGCATGTCCGTTCCCAGCGCCGGGAGTGCAGCGGGGGATCTGTGTCCTCTGCAGGGCACGGCGGTGGCTGGGGCGGTGTTTGTCCTCAGCGCCTGTCCCAAGTACGGCAACGGGCAGCGGCGCAGATTTTTTATCCGGCGCCATCCGTGAGCCAATCACGGCTCACGGGCGCCAGCCAATAGGAAGCGGGCGCGGTGAGCCAGTCAGTGCTCTCCGCATCATAGGCCCTGCCCCCAGCGAGTGACATCAGACACCCCCGGGACAAAGAGAAGAGAGGTTGAAGTGTATTACAATATTGGTATCATCTGTGCCAGTTTAGGTGTTATCCGTAATAAGGGTGAGCCCTTTATGGGCAACCGAGTGTCTGAATCGGACCCTGATTTTCCATCATTTTCTGGTTTGGAGAAAGGGATGAAGAATTATGATTCCAAATATGCTATGTCACACCTCTGATAATGATAGTATGTTTCTGTGATGTCAGAAACAAACCAGATTTCCATTCAGGTACAATGGGCTAGCTGGCAATCTTTATCTTGGACAGAAAACACATAGTACTGGCCCATAACCACTAGCTAACCTATAGATAGATAGACAGGCAGATAGATACTGTATGTGTATAGATAGATAGATAGATAGATAGATAGATAGATAGATAGATAGATAGATAGATAGACGTGGTGATGTGGGCGGCACTCCAAACAGACTTCGCAGCATAAGTAAAACAATACTTTATTAGGCCAACATGTTTCGGGGACCAAACCCCGTCCTCAGGGCCAGACAAGGCTCAATACACTGACACATATACTTATATAAGCTATACAAGACAAACATTAGTGCAGATCATACTCACCTGCTCAACGGCGCTGCCGCCCGCCAGTCCGTCCGGCCACGCTTGCACGTCGCCGAGCGATGACGTCACAGAGCGCCGTTTTGCAGGAGAGTAACCCAGGCAACCAAACGAAGCCTCCGCTCGGTCACCTGAAAAAGTGCAGAGTGAATACAATAAGAAACATAACATGAATGCAAGTGCTCAGACAATAAAAACAATGACCACGGAATACATACTGTTATTAGGAATCTAGGGCAACCATAGCTTATGCCCATAAACGGACTGCACACATTAATACTATTGTGATGAGGAGGGGACACAAAAATATAGAGATGTATAACTATACTATAATGGGGGGAGCAACAGACAGGAGCTGAACTATAAGATGGTATAATCAAAGGAAACACTGTAATCCAAGGTTCTCGTTGAGACCCCCGGGTGACAGAGTGCCCAATTTATAAATCCACCTGGATTCCTTTTGTAAAAGTATCCTGTCCCTGTTGCCACCCCTAAGTTTACGAGGAGCATGATCTATGAGAATGGCCCTAATACTGGCTACCCCATGGCCCATTAACATACAGTGCCGTGCGAACGGTTGTTCACTTTCTTTTTTCTCAAAGGCCTTTTTTATAGCGCTCCTATGGAGTGCCATCCTCTCACGGAACTGCCTAATGGTCTTGCCCACGTAGGCAAGACCACATGGGCACGTGAGAAGATACACCACATGAGTGGTAGTACAAGTTAACCGATGTTTAATGGGAATTTTGCGGCCTGTAGAGGGGTGATTAAAAGAGGTGCCTACTATCAATGTATTACACGTGGCACATCCCAAACAACGGTAACACCCATTCTTGGCTCGTAGGAAATGAGATTCTCTATTAGTAGCCATATCAGTGATATCTAATTTCACAATGTGATCTCCAATGTTCCTCCCTCTAGTGTGGCTTGGCAGTAATGCTGTATTTGCTAATGAAGACATGGCTCCATCCGTTTGTATTATGGGCCACATCTGTTTAGCTTTTTTAACTATTTGTTGACTCTTAGTGGTGTATTTATTGACCCAAGGAAATACCTCCCTCTTATGTTCTTGATGAACATGATTGGGTTCCAAAGCCTGTTGACGAGTCATGTTCAAGACGCGTCTTTTTGACGCCTCAAGATCCCCTAACGGATAACCCCTTTCCCCAAATTTGTTCTTCATGGTATCTAATGCCCTATGCGTCTCCTCTGGGTCAGATGTGATCCTCCGCGCCCGCAAAAATTGCGAGTACGGGAGGCCTCTACGTAAAGGGGCAGGGTGAAAGCTCTGATACTTCAATGTGGTATTCATGTCTGTTGCCTTTACATACAGTGAAGTAGTCAACCGACCATCTTTGTTAGTTATGGTCACATCTAAATAATTGATAGCATCATCATGTATGGTAAATGTAAACTGCACTGGGTGACTGCTTCTATTATGATTATCCAGAAGGGAAATAAGTTTATCCCTAGAACCCTGCCAAAAGATGAGCAAGTCATCTATATAACGCCTGTAATAAAAGATGTGTGAAGATACCTCAGGGTCTATAGAAAACATCTGGACTTCTAGTTGGTACATGAATGCATTCGCATACGATGGGGCCACTGCGGACCCCATCGCACACCCGGACAACTGCAGCCAAAATCTACCATTAAATACAAAGTAATTTCTCCTAAGTATTTTATCCAAAAGTGACAAAAAAAATACCACCTCTGGCCCATGATATGCAGAGTTATTCTCAATCAAAGACCTCACTGCCTCCATACCCGCCTCATGAGGAATGCAGGTATAGAGGCTAGTGACGTCAGCACTACATAGGGTCAACTCCGTGGGTAAGGGACCTAGGTCCTGGAGCTGGAGTAATAAGGCCGTCGTATCTTTAAGATATGACGGAATGGTTTGCACACAGGGATTGAGGAACGCATCAAGATAAATAGAGATGGGATGGTACAGAGACCCTCTGGCCGACACAATGGGATGGCCAGGCGGGTCCTGCAAAGTTTTGTGAACCTTGGGGACAGTGTAAAACAGTGGTGCTGTAGGAAATTCAACCACAAGCGCTTTATGCACTTGTGCATTAATGGTCCCTTGTGCACACGCTTCTTTCAGCAGAGCGTCCAACTCTTTCTTATATTCCATGGTAGGATCTTTGGTCAATCTTTTGTATACCACAGAGTCGTTCAATTGGCGCTCACTTTCCTTAATGTAGTCGCCCAGATCTTGCACTACTGTAGCCCCCCCTTTGTCCGCTTTCCGGATCACTATATCAGTCCTGCTTGACAGGTCCTTAAGTGCCTGCTTCTCTTGTTTAGACATGTTAGAGTATCCAGGGTTAACCACATTCATGGTACCCTCCGTCTCCAACATGCGTGTAAAAGTCCTGATGGACGGATTGAGGCTTGGCGGATCAAATTGCGAACGGGGAGCGATAGCCTGAAGTTGTGCTGGAATAGTTTCAGTAGATGGTCCCGATGTTCTACTATTGAAAAATTCTCTCCGTCTCAGAGATCTATTCAGGCGAAGCATCTCAATTTTCCATTCCAATGGATCAGGGGCATTGGTGGGGATAAAGGAAAGGCCCTTTGCCAAAACTTGATGTTCCATATCAGAAAGGGGAGTGGATGATAAATTAAAGACCGTTGCCTTCATGGCCTCGGAGGCTTTTGCCCTGATGTCCCTTTGGTTCTGCCCCGACCTCCTCGTCCTCTGCCGCGTCCTCGTCCTGGCGTAGGTACGCGGTTCGAACGAGTGTGTATGATCCGGGGGCCCTGCCCTAAAGGGAGCTGGGAATCAGATGTGGATGCTACCTCAGAGGTATATTCGGAGTCACTAGCCGATGTGCTGACTCCCTGTTGCTGTTCTCTTCGTCGACGTGACTGGTGTCGACGGTTAGGATATTGTCGGTCCTGCCCTGGTCTAGTGCTTCCTAACCAGGGGTAGACTTGCCTCTGCTGGTAATCCCTCTGTACGGTGAGGAGTTTATCTTTCTTGAAGCGTATGAGATCTTGTCGGTATTGTTCCAGCTGGATTGCAAGTTTCGCTGGCCAATCCGTTTGGGTATCTGATGAAAGGCTCGTCTTATGTTCAGCCTCAAAAGACTGAATCTGTTCCTTTACCGAATTCAACTCCCTTGTAGACTCCTCCACAACCAGCAGGATAAGGTCCATAGAACATTTGTTCAGGATCGCAACCCACCGACGGCAAAAGGTAGGATTGTACCGACCTATCGTGGGTGAGTTGCGAACCCTGAACCCTCTGGGTATTAAATTGGTCCGATAATAATCTAGTACGATCTGCACTAATGTTTGTCTTGTATAACTTATATAAGTATATGTGTCAGTGTATTGAGCCTTGTCTGGCCCTGAGGACGGGGTTTGGTCCCCGAAACATGTTGGCCTAATAAAGTATTGTTTTACTTATGCTGTGAAGTCTGTTTGGAGTGCCGCCCACATCACCACGTTTGTCTATCTGGGACTCTGTGTTCCTGACTAGGAGGGCACCACAGCAGTTGTCTACATTTGGAGTGGAGTGCCGGGCTGTTCCTGTTTGTTATAGATAGATAGATAGATAGATAGATAGATAGATAGATAGATAGATAGATAGTGCAGTAGTTCGGCGGCACTCAAGCAGACTTAGATGAAGAGTTTACAGTAATGGATATTTATTAGATCATCCAATGGCATTTCAGGGTATTACCCCGTCGTCAGGGACATTGGGGTCGATTCAATTCAGCAACAGTTGAATAGCGCCTGGAATTAGCTCCCGGCGCTATTCCATACAGCGACTAGCTACCCTCAATTGTTGGGAATTCTTCTCTCAGCCCCGTGGGGTGAGAGAAGAAAACCGACTAAAGAGCTGCCGCGCAGCCAGCGCGAGGCTGATTCTGTCGGGAATCAGCATCAGCGCGGGTAGTTAAGTCGGAGAATGCCCGTTACCCAGGAGCCACCCCCAGGATCTCCCATTAGCTCTCTGTCTGGAAGTGTTTTAGTAATAGCCTTTATCATGAGGCCTACTGTGACAAATGACATGGCCCTATGTGGGCACTGCTATTATGTAGGTTAGGACTGCTGTATCGGAGAAGCCGTGACGTGGCCAGCAGCTAAACATGTGTTTGCAAACATTTGTGACTAATTCTCTGAATTTTATTACCAGATAGGTTCAGGGATGGTTACAGGTAATTTTCAGTGTGCGGAAGGGAATTTAGGGGTGGGGATTTGCACCCCCCTCCTCTCTGTCTGTTGTTTGTTTGTGACCCCTCCCCCTTCCAGCACCTTATATATAATTATCTCCAGGTATGATTGAGCAACTGCCAAATTGTTTGTCTGCTTGTGTGCAAGAGGCATTGAATGGGAGCAGCATTTGGAAGGCATGCTGTTCCTTGTAGTGCCAATGGGAGATCCTGGGGGTGGCTCCTGGGTAAGTTAGCTCTCTGTCTGGAAGTGTTTTAGTAATAGCCTTTATCATGAGGCCTACTGTGACAAATGACATGGCCCTATGTGGGCACTGCTATTATGTAGGTTAGGACTGCTGTATCGGAGAAGCCGTGACGTGGCCAGCAGCTAAACATGTGTTTGCAAACATTTGTGACTAATTCTCTGAATTTTATTACCAGATATGTTCAGGGATGGTTACAGGTATTTTCAGTGTGCGGAAGGGAATTTAGGGGTGGGGATTTGCACCCCCCTCCTCTCTGTCTGTTGTTTTTCAAATAAAGAAGCAAGAAAGTCCGAGGTGCGTCCTTTCTTGCCAGAGGCGGGGGCAGAGGAAAGAAGCTGCACAACACAGCTAGTTCCCAGGAACAGAAGTCCTCCCCGGCCTCTACAAAAATCCACCGCATGTCGCTGGGGCTCCACAGGCGGAGCTGGGCCCGGTGGGGGCACGCCTTCGTAAGTTCAGCCACAAGTGGGTTCACTCCCTGTTAGATCCCTGGGCAATAGATATTGTGTCTCAGGGATACAAGCTGGACTTTGAGAAGATGCCCCCTCACCGACTGCCCTGCCGGCTTCCCCCCACGAGAGGGAAACAGTGTTAACTGCAATTCACAAATTGTATCTTCACCAGGTGGTGGTCAAGGTTCCCCTCCTTGTAGGAGGGGGTTATTATTCGACCATGTTGTAGTCCCGAAACCAGACGGTTCGGTCGGACCCATATTGAATTTAAAATCCCTGAACATATACCTGAAAGGGTTCAAGTTCAAGATGGAATCGCTAAGAGCGGTCATTGCAAGCCTGAAAGGGGGAGATTTTGTGGTGACTCGGGACATAAAGGATGCATACCTTCATGTCCCCATTTATCCACCTCATCAGGCGTACCTCAGAATTGCGGTATGGGATTGTCGTTACCAATTTCAGAAATATTCACCAAGGTAATGGCGGAAATGATGGTGCTCCTGCGGAAGCAAGGTGTCACTATTATCACGTACTTGGACGATCTCCTCATAAAAGCGAGATCAAGAGAGCAGTTGCTGAACAGCGTATCACTTTCTCTGGAAGTGTAACGGCAACGCGGCTGGTTTCTATATATTCCAAAGTCGCAGTTGGTTCTTACAGCTCCTCTGCCTCTCCTAGGCATGATCCTAGACACAGACCAGAAAAGGGTTTATCTCCCGATAGAGAGAGCTCAGGAGCTCGTGACACTGGTCAGGAATCTATTAAAACCAAAACAGGTGTCAGTGCATCACTGCACTCGAGTCCTGGGAAGGAGGGTGGCATCATACGAGGCCATTCCCTTCGGCAGGTTCCATACGAGAACCTTCCAATGGGACTTACTGGACAAGTGGTCCGGATCACATCTTCAGATGCATCGGTTAATCACCCTATCCCCCAGAGCCAGGGTGTCTCTCCTGTGGTGGCTGCAGAGTGCTCACCTTCTCGAAGGTCGCAGATTCGGCATTCAGGACTGGGTCCTGGTGAATATAAACAAATGCCGGGCGCTGACTATTTCAGGGATGGTCTAATCTTTCTCTTTAAGATTTAATCGATTCTAGAGTACTGCTGCTTCTTTGGGAGATCACTGAATCTCCACAAAAAACCGAAAGAAAGAAATAACAATTGAAGCGCTGCACTGCCAGAATCTTTATATTAAAATTAGATTTATTTATCCCACCACATCCTATAATAAAAATATATATATACATACAATGAAAACAAAAAAGGACAAAAAAATGTGTATCCTGGTGACCACGGATGCAAGCCTCCGAGGGTGGGGGGCAGTCACACAGGAAAAAAATTCCAGGGGCTGTGGTCATGGCAGGAGACTTGCCTTCACATCATTATCCTGGAACTAGGGGCCATATACAACGCCCTAAGTCAAGCGGAGACCCTGCTTCGCGACCAACCGGTTCTGATTCAGTCAGACAATATCACCGCAGTGGCTCATGTAAACCGCCAAGGCGGCACAAGGAGCAGGGTGGCGATGGTAGAAGCCACCAGAGTTCTTCGCTGGGCGGAGAATCACGTAAGCGCACTGTCAGCAGTGTTCATTCCGGGAGTGGACAACTGGGAAGCAGACTTCCTCAGCAGGCACGACCTCCACCCGGGTGAGTGGGGACTTCATCAAGAAGTCTTCGCGCAGATTGTAGGTCGGTGGGAACTGCCACAGTGGGACGTGCTGGCATCCCGCCTCAACGAAAAGCTACAGAGGTGTTGCGCCAGGTCAAGAGACTCTCAGGCGATAGTTGTAGACGCACTGGTGACACCGTGGATGTTCCAAGACTTACCGCAGCTGAGTTTGAAGGCATGGCGGTTGAACGCCAGATCCTAGTAGAAAAAGGGATTCCGGATGAGGTTATTCCTACGCTGATAATGGCTAGGAAGGACGTGACGGCTAAACATTATCACCGTATACGGCGAAAATATGTTGCTGGGTGTGAGGCCAGGAATGCCTCTACAGAGGAATTCCAGCTGGGCCGTTTCCTTCACTTCCTACAGTCGGGAGTGACTTTGGGCCTAGAGTTGGGGTCCATTAAGGGCCAGATTTCGGCCCTATCCATTTTCTTTCATACAAAAACTAGCTTCTCTACCTTAAGTTCAGACGTTTGTAAAGGGAGTGCTGCATATTCAGCCCTTTTTTGTGCCACCAGTGGCACCTTGGGATCTTAACGTGGTGTTGAGTTTCCTGAAATCTCACTGGTTTGAGCCGCTTAAGACCGTGGAGTTAAAATATCTCACGTGGAAAGTGGTCAAGAATTGGCGGCTTTGTCATGTAAAAGCCCCTATCTGGTTTTCGATATGGACAAGGCAGAATTACGGACTCGTCCGCAATTTCTGCCGAATGTGGTGTCATCTTCATTTGAACCAACCTATTGTGGTGCCTGCGGCTACTCGTGACTTGGAGGATTCCAAGTTCCTAGATGTAGTCAGGGCTTTGAAGATTTATGTAGCCAGAACGGCTGGAGTCAGGAAACCTGACTCGCTGTTTATCCTGTATGCATCCAACAAGCTGGGTGCTCCTGCTTCAAAGCAAACTATTGCTCGCTGGATCTGTAACACGATTCAGCAGGCTCATTCTGCGGCTGGCTTGCCGCCTCTAAAATCAGTAAAAGCTCATTCCACAAGGAAGGTGGGCTCTTCTTGGGCGGCTGCCCGAGGGGTCTCGGCATTACAGCTTTGCCGAGCAGCTACTTGGTCGGGTTCAAACACTTTTGCTAAGTTCTACAAGTTTGATACCCTGGCTGAGGAGGACCTTGTGTTTGCTCATTCGGTGCTGCAGAGTCATCCGCACTCTCCCGCCCGTTTGGGAGCTTTGGTATAATCCCCATGGTCCTTACGGAGTCCCCAGCATCCACTAGGACGTTAGAGAAAATAAGATTTTACTCACCGGTAAATCTATTTCTCGTGGTCCGTAGTGGATGCTGGGCGCCCGTCCCAAGTGCGGACTTCTTCTGCAATACTTGTATATAGTTATTGCTTAAATAAGGGTTATGTTATGGTTGCATCAGGTTTGTCTGATGCTCTGTTGTTGTTCATACTGTTGACTGGGTATGTTATCACAAGTTATACGGTGTGATTGGTGTGGCTGGTATGAGTCTTACCCTGGATTCCAAAATCCTTTCCTTGTAATGTCAGCTCTTCCGGGCACAGTTTCCTTAACTGAGGTCTGGAGGAGGGGCATAGAGGGAGGAGCCAGTGCACACCAGGTAGTACTAAATCTTTCTTTAGAGTGCCCAGTCTCCTGCGGAGCCCGTCTATTCCCATGGTCCTTACGGAGTAACCAGCATCCACTACGGACTACGAGAAATAGATTTACCGGTGAGTAAAATCTTATATATATATATATATATATATATATATATATATATATATATACACTGCTCAAAAAAATAAAGGGAACACTTAAACAACACAATGTAACTCCAAGTCAATCACACTTCTGTGAAATCAAACTGTCCACTTAGGAAGCAGCATTGATTGACAATCAATTTCACATGCTGTTGTGCAAATGGAATAGACAACAGGTGGAAATTATAGGCAATTAGGAAGACACCCCCAATAAAGGAGTTGTTCTGCAGGTGGTGACCACAGACCACTTCTCATCTCCTATGCTTTCTGGCTGATGTTTTGGTCACTTTTGAAAGCTGGCGGTGCTTTCACTCTAGTGGTAGCATGAGACGGAGTCTACAACCCACACAAGTGGCTCAGGTAGTGCAGCTCATCCAGGATGGCACATCAATGCGAGCTGTGGCAAGAAGGTTTGCTGTGTCTGTCAGTGTAGTGTCCAGAGCATGGAGGCGCAACCAGGAGGGCAACAGCCCAGCAGCAGGACCGCTACCTCCGTCTTTGTGCAAGGAGGAACAGGAGGAGCACTACCAGAGCCCTGCAAAATGACCTCCAGCAAGCCACAAATGTGCATGTGTCTACTCAAACGATCAGAAACAGACTCCATGAGGGTGGTATGAGGGCCCGACATCCACAGGTGGGGGTTGTGCTTACAGCCCAACACCGTGCAGGGCGTTTGGCATTTGCCAGAGAACACCAAGATTGGCAAATTCGCCACTGGCGCCCTGTGATCTTCACAGATGAAAGCAGGTTCTCACTGAGCACATGTAACAGACGTGACAGAGTCTGGAGACGCCAAGGAGAACGTTCTGCTGCCTGCAACATCCTCCAGCATGACCGGTTTGGCAGTGGGTCAGTAATGATGTGGGGTGGCATTTCTTTGGGGGGCCGCACAGCCCTCCATGTGCTCGCCAGAGGTAGCCTGACTGCCATTAGGTACCGAGATGAGATCCTCAGACCCCTTGTGAGACCATATGCTGGTGCGGTTGGCCCTGGGTTCCTCCTAATGCAAGACAATGCTAGACCTCATGTGGCTGGAGTGTGTCAGCACTTCCTGCAAGACGAAGGCATTGATGCTATGGACTGGCCCGCCCGTTCCCCAGACCTGAATCCAATTGAGCACATCTGGGACATCATGTCTCGCTCCATCCACCAACGTCACCTTGCACCACAGACTTTCCAGGAGTTGGCGGATGCTTTAGTCCAGGTCTGGGAGGAGATCCCTCAGGAGACCATCCGCCACCTCATCAGGAGCATGCCCAGGCATTGTAGGGAGGTCATACATGCACGTGGAGGACACACACACTACTGGGCCTCATTTTGACTTGTTTTAAGGACATTACATCAAAGTTGGATCAGCCTGTAGTGTGTTTTTCCACTTTAATTTTGAGTGTGACTTCAAATCCAGACCTCCATGGGTTAATAAATTTGATTTCCATCGATAAATTTTGTGTGATTTTGTTGTCAACACATTCAACTATGTATAGAACAAAGTATTTAATAAGAATATTTCATTAATTCAGATCTAGGATGTGTTGTTTAAGTGTTCCCTTATTTTTTTGAGCAGTGTATATATATATATATATATATATATATATATGCATCAGACCATCACATGCCACAAAGGACAAATATCAGGGGGGACAAGGGGCATCCTTGTCTTGTACCATTACTTATAAGGAAGTTGTCAGATAGGACCCCGTTAATCTGGACTCGAGCTGATGGACGTGCGTAAAGAGACAGCACTCTATAAAGCGGCTGCGGACCTAACCCAATGTGTTCCAATACGGCTCTCATGAAGTCCCAGTTGACCCTATCAAAGGCCTTCTCGGCGTCAGTTGATAGTAATATAGTAGGGGTCTGACTTTTGGTAGCCAAGTGTATAAGGCTGAGGATCTTTGGGGTATTGTCTTCGGCCTCACGGCCTGGGACAAAACCCACTTGATCATTGTGGATAAAATATGGGAGAAACTCATTCAGCCTAAGAGCCATCAACCTTGTGAAAAGCTTAAGATCCACATTAAGCAAAGAAATGGGTCTATAACTGGAACACACTGAGGGGTCCTTCCCCTGTTTAGGGATTACAGTAATTTGGGCTTCCAAGGATTGGCTGGAGAAGTATCAGCCGAGATGGAGTTAAAGGCTTGCAATAGTCGGGGGACAAGTATATCCTTAAATATTTTATAGTAAACAGCTGTAAAGCCGTCCAGGCTTGGACTTTTACCTGTGGGTGTAGAAGATATAACTTGCTCAACCTCTTGCAAGGTAAAGGGTTTTTCCAGGGAGTCTCTATCAGAGGGGGCAGTTTGGGATACGCAACCGTCTCCAAATACCGTTTAGATTTCAGTATAGTGGAAAGGGAGTCGTGGTCAGGGGAGGGGTCACCAAGATTATATAGAGTAGAATAATAATGTTTGAAACAAGCTGCAATTGCAGGCATTTTAAAACAAAGGGAGCCCGCCCCGTTTTTCATAGTGGGAATAAAGGAGGCAGCTCTCTGGAATCTAAGAGCCTGAGCCAATAAACAGCCTGGTTTATTACCACATTGATAGTACTTATTGCTACATTTATGTAGAGAGAATTGGGTTTTGTTGTTGAGTATTTTCTTTAGTTGTGCTCGAACCTCAGTCAATTCTGCTAAATCAGATGGGGATAGAGAGGATTTTGAAGAGTTTCCAGGCAATGGATCTTATGCAACAGTGTAGCGGTAAGGGCCATTCTATTTTTTTTTTTTCATGTACTGTAGGAGCCTAATTGAATCAATTTGCCCTGCATAACACATTTATGTGCTTCCCAAATGGTGAGTTTCGAAACCTCTTCCGTGTCGTTAGAGGCAAAATAATCTAACAGTGCCTTATCCAGTTCACCCTTACAGTATTTATCGTGAAGGAGAGATTCATTAAAATGCCAATTCCATTGGCCAGGGAATCGGGATGGGGCCAAGAGAGACATGAATACCGGAGCATGGTCCGACCATGTAATGGAGCCTATAGATCTGTCTACCAGCATGGGGAGATGTCTGTGACTCAAAGACAAGTAGTCTGAGCGGGAATAAGCCTGGTGTGGGTGGGAGAAGAATGAAAAATCTCGATCAGAAGGGTATGTAACCCTCCAGGAATCAGCAAGTTGAAGATTGTGAAATATCCTCTTAACCTGTCTATGTTTATCTTTAGAGAATTTAGGTGTGGTAGCGGAAGTATCAATGGATGGGTCCATAGTCCAGTTCAGATCACCACCTAGAACAACAATACCTGTAAAAAGGGCTTCAAGACGAGGAAGTAGATGTAAAAAAAGGACGGTTGGTCCTGATTAGGGGGGTAATTCCGAGTTGTTCGCTCGCTAGCAGATTTTAGCAGCATTGCACACGCTAGGCCGCCGCCCACTGGGAGTGTATCTTAGCTTAACAGAATAGCGAACTAAAGATTTGCAGAATTGCGAATAGAAAATTCTTAGCAGTTCCTGAGTAGCTCCAGACCTACTCACAGATTGCGATCAGCTCAGGCCGTTTCGTTCCTGGTTTGACGTCACAAACACGCCCTGCGTTCGGCCAGCCACTCCCCCGTTTCTCCAGACACTCCCGCGTTTTATCCTGGCATGCATACGTTTTTCCGCACACTCCCAGAAAATGTCCAGTTTCCGCCCAGAAACACCCACTTCCTGTCAATCACACTCCGAACACTTCAACTATGAAAATTCTTCGTTCGGACGTGAGTAAATCTACTAAGTTTTGTGCTAAAATACTAACCGCATGCGCACTGCGTACCATGCGCATGCGCATTTTTGCCTTAATCGCTCCGTTTTATGAACAGAGGTGTCAGCAACCTGCAGGGATTTGGAAAAAAGTATAGCGACCCCTTTGGATTTACTTCCAGGGTTGTTGGAGTAAAACGCAAGAGGTAATCTATTGTTGGTGAGGGAAGGGCGGCGGGCTGAAATTTTAAAGTATGTCTCCTGTATTAGGGCAATATCAACTCTGTCTGACCACAATGTCCGAAATTAATGGGACCGCTTTTCAGGGACATTAAGACCTTTAGCATTTATGGAGACAATTTTGAGCCTACAAGGAACAGACATAAAATCACATAACAGTACAATGTAGCTGGAATCTTGGATAGGTCAATAGAAAAGGAAACAGAAAAAGAGTAGAAGAAAAAAAACAAGTCACAGAAAATAAGAACATCAATAACAGGGAAAAATCCGCCATGGGAGGACTGGTATATATCGAACCAGAAGTCCCAAAGGGCACTATGGCCGTGTGCGGGAATGGGGCAAGGGAGTCACCTCTGTAGGCACAATTTAAACTAGTAATCAGAAAAATACAAACTGTCAGTAACTACGGGAGAAAACAGTGAAAATACCCTAAAACGTTCCAGATTTGTGCATAAAACTTGAGAAGGGGGGTAGAAACGGGAAAGCGGTTATATAGGATGGTACATAGTATGTCACACCCGTTATATAGCACCTGGAAAGTTGAAGACCTCTGCGGACAGGAGGGAGAAATGCCAACTTCCGGTCAGCCGGGAAACATGAAATCAGGTAACGGAGAAATCTTGACTAGCAGTAGGAGCTTTGGAGATCTTCCTTTAGGAATTTTGCACCACTTGCCATGATGCTCCATTTCCCGATAATTGCGGTGGATGGAGATTAGGGGGCGTGAATTCTCAGTCAGGAATCTTCATGGACAGGAGACCAAGACCAGAGCAGAACGTGGGAAGGTCGGAGGAAGTGTGTAGGGTATGGGTTTTGCCAGATGATGAGACCTGAAGGCTAAAAGGAAAGCCCCACCTGTATTTCAGCTGACGTTTGCGGAGTTACTCCGTGATGGGTCTAAGGGCTTTCCTTTGTTGGAGGGTGTGCCAAGAAAGGTCTTGATAGATGGTGATTGGTTCTCCATTAAAGTCTATTCCATCAAGGCGGCGGACCTTACCCATGATTTCTTCCTTTTGGGAATAGTAGTGTAAGCGACATATAACATCGCGAGGGCGGTCTGAAGGGAGTCCTCTTTGTTTAAGTGCACGGTGAGTTCTATCAAACGTTATAGTGTTAGCTGGATCCTTTTCCAGGACTTCATTAAAGATTTTTGTCAGAGCGTCCACCAAATCTGTCTGGGGTATATCTTAGGGAATACCTCGCGCTCATATATTATTCCTCCTACTTCTATTATCCAAAATCCAACACGCAGGACCGCAGTGACCGGATTTTGTTCGATTGAGCCGCGATAACATCTGTGAGAGATCTCATAAAAACATCATCTGAATCGCGGTGTTCCTCCAGTGCGTTCATCCGATCAGAAAGCTGGGATATGTCATGTTTAATAGAGGCCAATTCTCTTTGCATAGTATTCTGGAGGTCCTGCTTGGTGGGCAGGGTTTTCATAAATGCTAAAATGTCTTGGAGAGCTGAGTCTCTCTGAGTATGTGATGGTGACTGCTCCATCAGCAGGGGGGAGTTGGGAGGAGCGGAATGGCAGTAAAAGGGACTAGAGGGAGGGAGATCCTCAGAGAATTTAACAGGAGTAGGTTGTAGTAAGGATATCATTCCTGTCTGGGACGTGGTCTCTTTATGTTGTGGTGTATTTAGTTTATTTTTCCCGGATCTGACCATGCTGAAATTAGGATAGTAGGATAAGCGAGGTCATGAGGCAGAACGCTTAGATTAAGGGAAACTGCTCAGTTTGTTGTTAAGTGCCGTCAGTATGGTGACTACCAGTGGAATGGCGTTAGCATGCCATTAGGCCGTTTCTAGCCGTATGGACAATGAGAACATATTGGTTGCAAATGTCCCCACCTCCCGTGAAGAAGGAGACGTATCACCAGTGTACAGCAGATGTCACAGGGTGACTTACGGGTCCTTCCGGTATATACATTTATATAAGCAGATGAGAAAAGTAAATCAAGGAAGGTGAATCTACAGTATATATTCAAAAGGATCACTAGGGGGAGCTCCAATCCAAGGAGTGCACTTCACAGGGAGAATCTGTTACAGCACTTAAAAAGGTGTCAGGGGAAGGTAAATCAATGTTAGCTTGAAGAATAAAATATCACAACGGTGTGGTATGGCCCCTACCACAGTAATGGCAGAAAGCTCCCCTACCAGGTAAAGTGTGTAGAGGCCAACAGTATCAGAGAAGAGGAAATGTCTCACCGGCATATGTGTGACTGCAGCTATAACAGCACTTCCTAACTCCAGGGGAAGATGGCAGCCTCTCAGATATACAGGAGGGGGAGGCCGCAGCAGCGGGCACCTCCGCTCTGCAATATACCACAGGCCAGTATCTGGTGGCAGGCAGGGTGTCAAGTCCGAGCACCAGGGGGGAGCCACAGGAGAGATCCAGCGCTATTTCCACACGCAGCCGTGCAGGTCCGGTAGCGGGGGAAGCCGGCGAGTGTTGAGGCCAGTCCAGGGGCCATGCGGACAGCAGTCTCCGCAGACTGGAAGGTGGGGGCAGGTAGCGGGGAGAGCCGCTCGGCAGATTCAGAGAATGAAGGGTGCCTGGCCGCACAGTGAACTTTAACAGTGTCCGTCTCTTGAGGAGGAGGTAAATTTAGTCCCCGGCTCGGGCAGGGAAGGCAGGCCGCAACCCGCAGAGAGGTAGGAGACCTCTCCCTGCTCTGCGAGACCTGACTCCTGCGGTGGTGAGGCAATTGGGCTCCGAGGGAGTAGGTGGGAAGAGAGGGTAAACGAGGCAGGGTACACTTTTTGAGGGCTTTTATGGCTGGAGCTCATCAAAAGCATGTCTTTTCCCATTGGCAGCCAGGCCACGCCCCTCAATGAAAATTAATGTTGAGGTTAATAATACTGTAGGAACAAAAACAACCCCAAATTCTGTTATTTTAGCTGTTTTGATGATTATTTTGAAAAAAATTCGAAAAAATGCATATCCAAAACCAAAGCCAAAACCCGCAAGAGTGGTTTTGGCAAAACCAATCCAGATCCAAAACACGAAGGAGATCCAGATGCAAAACCAAAACACACAACCCTGAAAAATGGCCCGATGCACACCCATACCTCCAATCTATTATGACTGTAAATTATATAATTTTTGAACTATCTGCCTGCGCAGTTGACATATAGGAATTCATGAATGGTGATTAGCATATAGTAAGTATTATAAAAGAAAAATATATAAAAAAAATAATTCTAAATGGTTATAAAGTGGCATATAAGAAGACTATGGGGCATATTCAGTAGGGCATGAGGTATGCCCCCCCCCAAAAAAAAAAACCTCATGGACCTTTCTAGCCCAATTTTGGATTACCTCAGGTATGCACGTTTCTGATACCCATGGTATCCAATTTTTAAAAATGCACCCTGGGGTTTCTTCTTTGAAAACCCAGCAGTGCAAGAAAAAAACCCAAAAATAAATACTCACCAGCTAGAAATTAATAACAGCTGTAAATATTTATTGAATGGTCACTGGCATCACAGTCCATTTCTGCAGTGGGGTACACTGTGTTCCACAGGGAATACAGCGGGTTGTAGAGATGGATCTTGATCCAGAGGCACCAAAAGGCTAAAGCTTTAGACTGTCCCAGAATGCATTGTGGAGTCTCCTCTATAACCCCACCTACAGGCACTGTGAGCTCAGTTTTAGAGTTGGTGCCTGCATGAAGCAGGTCACTTAACGGGGGCTGCACTTTGCAGCCCTGAAAATGCTTTTTAGAAGACTTCAAGGACTGCAGCACTTCATATGTCAGTGTGACATACTGTGCTGCGGCTCCATCACTTCCCCAGCTGCATTGTATACTCCCGCTGGCTCTGTTCCCGGTTAATTGCAGCAGAGGTGCTCCGGTTCCTAGGCACACCACCGCAGACGCTCTCCTGGATCGCATGGCTGCTACTAAGGGAGGAGGTAAGAAGGTCCCCCAGGCAGGACCCACCATTAAATCGCGTTCCAGTCGCGGTTTAAGGAGACGAACCGTGACGCTGGCATGGACACTGTGACAGAGCAGGGACCCCACTATATCCACCAGGGCATGGGAGCACAGGTCGGATAGTAAAATATCCACTTTAATAAGGCTCAATAGTACCCAGTGGTGAGGACCAGCATAGGGGAAAAGACGCTTGACCTGTAGCCCCTCCACCATCTCCAGGTGCCATCTACTGCTGGTGTTCCCACCCTGGAGTTGCCTCACACTCTCCCTGACTGAGACGCTGGGCGCCATCTTCTCACAGTAGCAAGGTCTCCTCTGTAAATCTGCTTGATTCATCAGCACTGTGATTTTACAGACACTTAAGCATTCTACATGTCATTTTAAGACAGTGTTAGTTAAGAACAAGTGTACCTCTACCAGAATTTATTGTACGAGTATTCTGATATATACATCCGGTCTCGGACCGCGCATTGTTATATATACATATATATACATTTACAAGTCCAGTGCAGTTTTATTGTCTGACTAAAATAATTATCTGCATTGTCACTTTGACTGCATGTGCCTGTATCTGCTGTGTGGATTTCAGTTTCAGTGTATCCCAGCTATATCTATCACTGTATTCTGTACCCTAGGACTAGGTGCATCAGGGTCTCATATATAGTGCTGCACAGTATTTACCGTTAAGTGTATTCTCCTGTGTACTCAATCACTTCATACCGGATTTATTCGCTGGTGTGTACTGTGTGATGCTGGTGTTGTGTACTGTGTACGCTGTCACATACTAGGGGATTAATTCGCAGGTATTGTACTCTGGCTATATCGTGCTAACGCACAGGCCGGGAAATCCACGGACGCTCCTGTATCATGCAGCGCATGCGCCAGGGATTTGCCTGAGGGGGAAGCTTTGAATGATGGTCTATGTAATACGTGCCATACATCTCCCAGTCAGTCCGCAGCTTCTGTAACCAATCAGGAGCCACCTTGGGCGGCATTCTCATCTATGCTCAATACGCTTGTGGCCACATATGGTCCCTGTGGTAAATCCACCCTGGGTGGATGCTCTGTCTACCCAGATACAACAATTGAATCAATCTTTGGTTAGACAAAAAACCTACCCCACATCCATGTGGGGCCTCCATGTGGGGCCAAGGGATCATCTAAGCGGACCGCTTCCTCCTCACAATCCACTAATATTTCAGATTATACTTCTGATGTGGATGGGGAGTATACTGATCCATCAGACACTGATGCAGTTGCTTCTGACGAGGAACCTACAACTCAGGTTGATGTCCCTGACCTAGTGGAGGCTATTAAGCTGATTCTACAAATCATTGATGATGTAGATCCCACTACTGCATCTAAGAAACCTGATAAGTTTAAATGTCAGAAGGTAGCTAAAGTAGTCTTACCGCATTCTGACCATTTAGTATACATACGTCAGGAACCCTGGTCTTCTTCAGGAAAGAAATTCTCCCTGTCTAAAAAGATGCTAGCTTGTTATCCTCTCCCTGCTGAGCTGTGTAACAAGTGGGAAAATTCACTGCCGGTAGATTCCCATGTCACCCATCTTGTGGTGTCTTCTACTCTGCCTGTCACCACTGTCACATCACTGATGGAACCGACAGATAAGCGTGTGGAGGGATGCCTGATGTCTATTTACTCCTTTACAAGTGCTGTACATAGACCCACTATAGCAGCCTCTTGGGCTGCAAAAGGAATTGAAGCATGGGTTCAGGCAATAGAGGGTGAGCTGCCTCAGGATATATCTGACACTGCCAGACAATATGTCTCATATTACCACCACCTCCCAATATATTCAGGAGGCATCCTCTGAGGCAGGTGTAATGGCGGCCAAGGCGTTGACTACGTCCATCCTGGCTCGCCGAATTCTGTGGTTGAGGTCATGGAAGGTGGACCTGGACTCCAAAAAGACTTTGGAGGTACTTCCTTTTAAGGGAGACATCCTATTTGGGTAACATCTGAATAAGATCGTGTCTGACTTAGCGGCTGCTAAGACTGCATTTCTCCCGAATACTAATCCTTCTGCACAGAAGGCAAGGAGTACCACTTTTCGTTCCTTTCAACCTAAAGGGAAAGCAAAAAGTCAAACATATCCGAGACAAGCTTGTGCTCCCAAAACCACTAAGCCCAAAACAATCCTGGGCCGCTTGTCAGCCTGCTTCCAAACAAGACAAGCCTGCTGCATGACGGGGCGGGCCTCCCCCTGGGGGATCCCAGGGGTGGGAGGCCGACTTCTGCAGTTCACCCAGGTCTGGTTAAAGACCACTTCAGAGGCATGAGTGTGAGAAGTCGTCTCTCACGGGTACGCAGTCTCTTTCAAGAGACGTCCCCCTCACCAGTTCCACACGACGGTTATTCCTTCGGACCTGTTGAAGGCGCAAGCTCTACACCTGGTTGTGCATTCCCTCCTGGATACAGGAGTAGTAGTGCTGGTACCCCTGTCCCAGAGAGGCGGAGGATGCTACTCGACACTGTTTCTAGTCACGAAACCCGATGGGTCTTTCCAGTTTATACTCAACCTCAAATCACTGAACAAATTTGTGAGAGTGTCCAAGTTCCATATGGAAACGCTGCGCTCAATTGTACTGCCCATGGAACCCGGAGATTATATGGTATCCCTGGATATACAAGATTCTTATCTGCATATACCTATTGCCATATCACATCAGCAATATCTGCGGTTTGCTATTGGCAACCTTTACTATCAGTTCCAGGCTCTGCCGTTTGCACTGGCCACGGCCCCTCGGATCTTCACCAACGTAGTGGCTGTGATGACGGCTCATCTGCGTCGTCAGGGAATCAGGATCCTGCCGTATCTGGACAAATTGCTGATCCTGGCGAACTCCCAAGATGTCCTCCTTAGTCATCTGCAACTGACGGTACGTTTCCTACAAGTCCACGGGTGGCTTGTCAATTGGAAAAAGTCCTCGCTGGTCCCTGTTAAGAGCATGGTGCACCTGGGGCACTGCTGGACACACACAGCCAAACACTTTCTCCAGAGAAAGTCCTGAAATTTCAGGACAGGATCAGATACTTCCTCTCTCGCCCAAGAGTGTCGATACACTCGGCGATGCAAGTACTAGGCTTCATGGTGTCGGCTTTCAACATGGTGGAGTACGCTCAATTTAATTCCTGCCCTTTACATATGTTAATCCTTTCCAAGTGGGATGGCCTGCCTCATTGGATCAGGTCTCAAATGATCTCCTTTACTCCGGAGGTTCGTCTGTCACTGAGCTGGTGGCTACAGGACTAGCAGTTGAGCAGGGGCCATCCCTTCTGGGTCCTACTGACAATGGACGTCAGTCTGAGGGGTTGGGGCGCGGTGCTGGAGCAACACTCTCTCCAGGGTCGGTGGACCAAGGAGGAATCTCTCCTCCCGATAAACATTCTGGAATTGCAGGCAGTGTTCAATGCTTCAACTCTTGCCCTGCCTCTGATACAGAACAGGCCTGTTCAAGTACAATCAGACAACGCCACCATGGTGGCATATATAAACCATAAAGGCGGCACTTGAAAATGCATAGCAATTATGGAAGTGTCAAAAATCCTTTGTTGGGCGGAACGCCACCTGGCAGCAATATCAGCAGTGTTCATTCCGGGAGTCCTCAACTGGGAAGTGGATTTCCTAAGTTGTCAGGACGTACACGCCGGAGAGTGGAGTCTTCATCAGGAAGTCTTTCAACTCCTAGTGGACAAGTGGGGTCTACCAGATGTAGACCTGATGGTGTCTCGACACAATCACAAAGTTTAGATATTCGGATCACAAACAAGGGATCCTCAAGCAGCGTTCGTGGACGCACAGGCAATTCCATGGAACTTTCGGCTGCCCTACGTGTTCCCTCCAGTGTCACTTCTGCCCAGTGTACTACGGAAGTTCAAGCAAGAAGGAGGAATACTATTTCTAGTCACTCCAGCGTGGCCCAGACGGCATTTGTTCTCAGACCTGCAGGGTTTATCGATGGAGCGTCCTCTTCTACTTCCTCAACGCCCAGACCTCCTCATTCAGGGCCCTTGTGTATACCTGGACCTGGCCAGACTGGCTTTGACGGCGTGGCTCATGAAGCATCACTCCTGAGGGCCAAAGGATTCTCTGAGGCGGTTATCTAAACTATGCTAAAGGCCCACAAACCGGCTTCTGCATGGATTTATTATAGGGTCTGGAATTCTTATTTCACCTGGTGTGCTGCTAATAATTACAATGCTTCCAAGTTTAGTATACCCAAACTTCTGGCTTTTTTGCAACAAGGCCTGGATTTAGGACTTCGTCTGGCCTCCCTGAAGGTTCACATATCTGCCTTGTCGGTGTGGTTTCAGAGAAAAAGTGCATCTATACCCGACGTTCGTTCATTCAGTCAGGGCGGACTGCGGATTCAGCCTCTCTATGTCCCTCCTGTGGCTACATGGGATTTGTCTGTTGTCCTGAATGCCCTGCAAGAGTCTCTGTTTGAACTTCTTGAGTCAGTGGAATGTAAATGGCTCACAGCTAAGGTCCTGTTTCTGCTGGCTATTGCCTCTGCTAGAAGGGTGTCAGACTTAGGTGCTTTGTCCTGTCATCCACCCTTTTTGATATTTCATCATGACCGAGCAGTTCTTAGAACTCACCCTGATTATTTACCTAAGGTACTGTTATCTTTTCACCTTAATCAAGAGATTGTGGTTCCAGCCTTCATCTCTTCTGAATCTCTGTATATACAGTGCCTCGCTAAAGTATTCACCCCCTTGGCTTTTTACCTATTTCGTTACATTACAACCTATAATTTAATTTTTTTTAATCTGAATTTTATGTGATGGATCTGCACAAAATAGTCTAAATTGGTGAAGTGAAATGAGAAAAATTTATATAAAAAAGAATTTTTATAAATAAAAATTTGAAAATTGGCATATGTATTCACGCCCTTTGCTATGAAGCCCCTCAAAAGTTCTGGTGCAACCAATTACCTTCAGAAGTCACATAATTAGTGAACGGAAGTCCACCTGTGTGCAATCTAAGTGTCACATGATCTGTCAATATAAACACACCTTTTCTGAAAGGCCCCAGAGGCTGCAACACCACTAAGCAAGAGGCATCACACCATGAAGACCAAGGAGCTCCCCAAACAAGTCAGGGACAAAGTTGCTGAGAAGTACAAGTCAAGGTTGAGTTATAAAAAAAATCCAAATCTTTGATGATCCTTCGGAGCACCATCAAATCCATCATCAACAAACCTGCCAAGAGAGGGCCGGCCACCAAACCTGTCAGACCGGGCAAGGAGGGCATTAATCAGAGAGGCAGCACAGAGACCAAAGGTAACCCTGAAGGAGCTGCAGAGTTCCACAGCAGAGACTGGTGTATCTGCGCATGTGACCACAATAAGCCGTACAATCCACAGAGCTGAGCTTTATGGAAGAGTGGCCAGAAAAAACCCATTACTTAGTGTTAAAAATAAGATGACACGGGGGCGTGGCCTGGTCGTCTTGAAGAGCGGACGTGCTTTCTCTAGCTCTTGTAGGCACTGCCCTTCTAATTGCCCTCTTCTCCCCCTGACTTGCACCAGGCTGCCCCATACTGCCTGCTGGGACCCCTTGTGTGTGTCTGCAGCCGCTGTGGGGGACCCGCGGAGTCGGGCAGTGCTTTTAAGCGCTCCTGCGGATTGCGGCCTCCCCCCAGCCTGAAGCCGGGAGCTCGAGTTTGGGGATGGGCCGGAGCGGGGGGACCGGAGCCGAGATCTCGCTGTCGCCTGCCTCCCCCGGGAGCCACTGACCTTCTGACGCCCTGCCTGCATCCTCCCATACCCACACCTGGAGGCTGGGTGCCGGGGCTGACCGACCGGAGGACAATTCCCGGAGGCCGCAGTACGAGCAGCGGCCATCTTGCCTGAGGTCGCCGGGAGCCGGGGAGCTGAATCTGCAGCCAGGGAGGCCTGTGACTGGCGGCGAACGGCAGGATTTCCGCGGTATGTACAGCCATATGCAGCCCCTGCTTCTGCCCTGAGGCGCGATCCTGGGCATTGTGAGGGCTTCCGGCGGCTCCCGTGGGTTGAGGCCTTCTCCCCGATCTGAAGCCGGAGCCTGCATGCGACCATAACGTCTGCGAGAATCGAGGATCTTGTGAATCTCAAATTCGTCTCCATGTGCTGATTGGATCTTGGGTGATTTAGGCAGAGCGGCTCTGAACCGATTAAGTACCAATGGTTTTTAAGAGAGAAATATGAAATGCATTAGGAATTCTTAACTGCGGAGGTAATTTCAGTTTGTAAGCCACAGGATTCAACACTTTTTCGATTGGGTAAGGCCCAATAAATCTGGGAGCAAACTTCTCTGTAGGAACCTTTAATCTTAGTTTACTTGTGGAAACCCAAACCCGATCTCCTACCTTAAGGCTTGGTACAGCTTTTCATTTCAGATCTGCATAGGTCCTATATCTCTTGGATGTCTTGAGCAAAGTCTTATGAATCTGTTTCCAGGCTTCAGTAAATTGTCGAAGTGTTGACTCTGTGGCAGGAACCTCAAGCGTAGGCAGAAGTTGGAAGTCGGGAACTCTTGGATGGTAACCATAATTAATGAAGAATGGAGAAGATTTTGTGGCAGAGTGATAAAGATTGTTATGGGCAAATTCTGCGAACGGAAGGAAGTCCAGCCAGTCGTCCTGTGAGGAGGACATGAATAAACGCAGAAAGGTCTCCAGATCCTGGTTCACTCTCTCTGTTTGACCATCCGTTTGGGGATGATATCCTGAGGAGAAGTTTAATTTCACGCCAAGAGCAGAACATAGGGATCTCCAAAACTTGGCCACAAATTGAGGACCTCTATCAGACACGATTTTCTGTGGTAGACCGTGGAGTCGAAAGATCTCTGCTATAAACAATTTTGCCAACTGGGATGCAGATGGAAGATTAGCCAGCGGAACAAAGTGTGCCATTTTAGAGAATCAACTATGACCCATACGGTGTTCCGCCCACCAGACGTAGGTAAATCTGTAATAAAGTCCATAGAAATATGCGTCCATGGTCTTAGTGGTACCGGCAAAGGATGGAGTAACCCGACTGGTGGACCTTTGGGACTTTTATGCTGGGCACATTTTGGACAGGCAGCTACGAATTCCTGAACGTCAGTCCTGAGATGAGGCCACCAGTAGGAGTGCTGAATGAATTTAAGTGTCTTATGACCGCCCGCATGGCCCATGAAGGAGGAGGAGTGAGCCCATGTAAGAAGTTTTCTGCGAAGATTTGGTGCAATGAAGATCTTCCCTGGAGGAGGAAGTGGAGAGGTATTAGTTGCAGAAAAAGAGGTGGATTCCAGGATAAATTGCTCTTTTGAACGGTCAGAGGGTTCTTCTGAACATAGGGAGCGAGATAATGCATCTGCCTTTTTGTTGAGGGAACCTGGTCGGTAACTGAGTTTAAAATTAAAACGGGTAAAGAAGAGTGCCCATCTTGCTTGACGTGGGTTCAGACATCGGGCTGACTGTAGATACAGAAGGTTCTTGTGATCTGTGGTCACTGAAATTGGATGCTGAGCTCCCTCCAACAAAAACCTCCACTCCTCAAAGGCCAACTTAATTGCCAGTAATTCCTGTTCCCCAATAGCGTAATTCTGTTCAGCGGGGGAGAATCTTCGCGAGAAGAACGCACAAGGATGGACCTTCTTGTCCTCGAAAAGCTGGGATAATACTGCTCCTACTCCTACAGTAGAGGCATCAACCTCCAGCAAGAACGGATGGCTGAGATCGGGTTGTCGAAGAACGGGAGCAGATGTGAAGGCCTCCTTTAAAGATGAAAAAGCTTCCAAAGCCCCCGGAAACCACTTGGCAGGATCGACTCCCTTCCTAGTTAATGCGGTTATAGGAGCTATGACAGAAGAATAATTTTTAATGAATCTTCGGTAGAAGTTAGCAAACCCCAGGAAACTTTGAATTCCTTTAAGGGTAGCTGGAAGCACCCAATCCTGAATCGCCTGGACTTTAGCGGGGACAATCTGTAAACTCTGCCCTGAAAGAATGTAACCGAGGAATGGAATCGTGGGTACTTCAAAGGTGCACTTCTCTAACTAACAGAATAACTGATTCCTTCGTAAACGAGTTAACACTTCTTTGACTTGTTCCCGATGGGTCTACAGATCCCTAGAAAAAATTAGGATGTCATCCAGATACACTACCAAGCAGTCATAGAGGAGATCTCTGAAGATTTAGTTAACGAACTCTTGAAAGACAGCTGGGGTGTTACATAGGCCAAAAGGCATTACCAGGTATTTGTAATGGCCATCGCGGGTATTAAATGCCATCTTCCATTCGTCCCCTGGGCGAATACGTATAAGATTGTAGGCCCCCCGTAAGTCCAACTTAGTAAATACAGTAGCTTCTTTAACACGGTCGAACAGTTCTGGAATCAGAGGTAACGGATATCTGTTCTTAACTGTTATGTCATTGAGACCTCTATAGTCAATACAGGGCCGCAACCCCCATCCTTCTTTTTGACGAAAAAACCCCCCTCTCCGGCCGGAGATGTAGAAGACCTGATGAACCCTTTCTCCAAGTTCTCCCGGATATACTCCAACATGGCCTGTGTCTCGGGAAGTGAGAGAGGGTAAATTCGACCTCGGGGAGGAGTCTTACCGGGTACTAGCTCAATGGGACAATCCCAAGTACGATGCGGAGGCAAGGTGTCCGCCCAATGCTTACTGAAAACATCTTGAAAAGCTTGGTACTCCACAGGAAGGCTGGAAGGGCTGGAAGAACAGAGAGGTCTAACTGAAGGTAAACAGTTCTGAAAGCAGTCTTGTCCCCAAGAAAGAACATCCATAGTTTGCCAATCTATGTGGGGATTGTGTCTAAGTAACCATGGAAACCCTAGGATTAGTTCATGAGAGGCTTTAGGAATTACAAGGAAAGAGATTTTTTCTGAATGGAGAACTCCGACCTTCATCTTGAGAGGAATAGTACGAGAGGATATAATACCCTCAGGGATATAACTTCCATCCACTGCGGTAACAGAAATGGTACGATCCAAAGGAACCGTTTGTATTCCAGAACGTTTGACCAGAGCTGACGTAATGAAGCTTTCAGCGGCTCCGGAGTCGAGTAGTGCAGGGATGAGAAGAGAAGAAGAAGGGAGCTCCAATTGGGTTAACAGGACAGACTCTTTCTTGGTATGTAATTCTGCAAATTCTCCTAGCTTGACCTCTCCAGCACAAACTAGGAGCGGGCATTTCCCGGACGCAGAGTGCAAGTTTTAACAAAGTGATCAGATGCACCACAATACAGGCAGAGTTTCCCTTGTCGCCGTCTCTGACGTTCTTCATTGGAGAGGCGGGAGCGATTAATCTGCATGGGTTCTTCCGCAGTTGGTGCTGATGGTGTTGGTGGAAGAACAATTCTAGGCTTAGGGCGATCTGACCGCAACCTCTCCATACAGCGTTCTCTGTACCTCAGGTCTAACTTATTGCATAAAGAAATTAGTTTATCCAACTTATCAGGTACGTCCTGAGTTGCGAGGTCATCTTTGATCTTTTCGGAGAGACCGCTCCAGAAAGCTGCAATGAGAGCCTCCTCGTTCCAGTTCAGTTCTGAGGAAAGGGTGCGAAACTGGATCACATACTGACTGACCGGACGCATGCCCTGACGCAGGATCTCCAATGAGGTGGCAGAAGTCCTGCCCGGTTCATCGAAGATTCTTCGAAAGGTGGCCACGAATTCTGGATAGTTAGATAAGATGGGATCCATCCTCTCCCACAAAGGTGAAGCCCATTCCAACGCTTGCACGGTAAGTAAAGAAATTATATAGGCTAATTTGGTTCATGCTGATGGGAAGTTGGCTGACTAGTTCGAACTGGATTTCGCACTGGTTAAGAAACCCATGGCATTGTTTTGGATTCCCATCAAATTTACTGGGAGGTGGCAAATGCAACCGTGGAAGTGGTACTGGTACAGGAGGAAACGTGACCGGAGGTGCTAATGTGGGAGCAGCTGTAGATACTTGAGGTGCCGTCATGGCAACACAGAGAGAATCGAGACGTTCAGACATACTCTGCATGAACTGCACGATTTGAGATTGTGTGTCATCCTGCTTACTTAAGCGAGACCAGATATCTGCAGTTGAATCCCCTCATGAGGCCTGATCACCCGTCGGATCCATACGGCCAGTGCTTACTGTCACGTCTAGCAAAGTTTGAGGATCCGGCAGCTGAGATTTGCCCGAGGAGGTAGCAGGCTGTGAATGAACCAGATGAGGGGGCTGGATATAGTTCCTTCGCATGGGACACGGAGCAATGAAGAACGTAGGCGGGGTTTGAGAGTCAATGGAAAGTATTTATTATGTACAGGGCTGAGGTAAAGAACCGAGGCTGGTGCACGATGGTTAAAGACATGGCTGGGGGCGAAGAACTGTGGACTGTGATTTGAAAGACAAGACTGTAGATGATGAACTGTGGAACTGTGGATGGTGGTTGAAGACGTGGCTGGAGACAAGGACTGTGGACTGTGGTTTGGAAAACGAGGCTGAAGGTAATCTGCAGGCTATGGTCGGTGGTACAAAGGCGTGGCTGGTTAAAGAGATCTGTGGAGTGTGGCTTGAAAGACGAGGCAGAAGATCCGGGGCCGACTGTGCCCAAAGAGTCTTACTAGACCGGGTTTTCCAGGACGCTTCCACAGGCAGTAGCGGGCTAGAAACGGCAGGGCTGCAGCAGCAACAGAGAACCGACCAAGCAGGATCAGGAGGAACCAGAATACAGCAGGAATCCTGGGAGCACAGGCTAAAGCACCTACAACAGGGTTGTAACTTGAAGCACTGGCGTTCCTGTCCTAAACCAGCCCCCTTTTATAGGGAGAGCTTCCCCTGGATTGGCTGGAGGAAACAGGAACTATGCTTAAAACTTGGTCTCCAACATGGCGGCGCCCAGTAATGCAGACCTTTTTTGCAAAGCCACATTGCTCACTGCTCCTGGTCTCCTAGCAACGGGTCAGCAAGAGCGACTCGCTGTAGCGGCGTCCCGCCGCCATGAGCGGACCCCCTCACCGCTGCTACTGCTGCCCACGGATCCGGCACAGCAGCCCACCTCCGCCACTGCCCGCACAACGCCAAGGAAGCCAGCCCCGCGGCCCCAGCGTACCGGTAAGACTCCGGACGCTCACACCAGCAGGACAATGACCCGAAGCATACTGCTAAAGCAACACTCGGGTGGTTTAAGGGGAAACATTTAAATGTGTTGGAATGGCCTAGTCAAAGCCCAGATCTCAATCCAATTGAGAATCTGTGGTCAGACTTGAAGATTGCTGTTCACAAGCGGAAACCATCCAACATGAAGGAGCTGGAACAGTTTTGCCTTGATGAATGGGCAAAAATCTCAGTGGGAAGATGTGACAAGCTCATAGAGACTTATCCAAAGCGACTAGCAGCTGTAATTGCTGCAAAAGGTGGCTCTACAAAGTACTGACTATAGGGGGGGTGAATAGTTATGCACGCTGAAGTTTTCTGTTATTTTGTCCTATTTGTGGTTTGCTTCACAATAAAAATAAAAAAACATCTTCAAAGTTGTAGCCATGTTCTGTGAATGAAAAGATGCAAACCTTCAAACAGTCCATTTTATTCCAGGTTGTGAGGCAACAAAACATCAAAAATGCAAAGGGGGTGAATACTTTAGCAAGGCACTGTATGTGGAGAGGACTGTATGTCAGGAGGTCAGATTTCCTCTTTGTATTGTTTGGTTTCCACAAACGTGGCTGGCCTGCGAATAAGCAAGCCTAGGTCAGGTGCATTAGAATGGTGATTGCACATGCTTATGCGCAGACTGGACTCACAGCTCCTGCTGCTATTAGAGCCCATTCTACTCGGTCTGTTGGATCCTCTTGGGCGGCCCGTCGTGGCACATCCGCAGGATGCTTCCTTTGGATGCCGGGTTCTCATACCCACTCAGGTGTGTCCCCTCCCTTGAGGAACTCCTTTAGGACATCCCTGATGTATTCCCTGTGGAACACAGTGTACCCCGCTGCAGAAAAGGAGATTTATGGAAGACTTACCATGGTTAAATCTCTTTCTGCGAGGTACACTGGGTTCCAGAGGGCGCCCACCCTGACGCACTTAGGTTCTTTGGGTTTGTATGACATTAGCCACTAGTCCCTTCTACTGTCATGAGAACGTGGTTCTATGTGACTAACATCTGCTTTCTCTTTTACCTGCTTCTGCATTGGACTGTTTAACAAAACTGAGCTCACAGTGCCTGGAGGCGGGGTTATAGAGGAGGCCCCACAATGCATTCTGGGAAAGTCTAAAGCTTTAGTCTGTTGGTGCCTCTGGATCAAGATCCATCTCTACATCCCTGATGTATTCCCTGTGGAACCCAGTGTACCTCGCAGAAAGAGATTTAACCATGGTAAGTCTACCATAAATCTCCTTTTTTTTCTCCAAAACTTATAAATGGATCTTACTTTATAAGACATAATTGTTTGCTCACTCTTACTGTACATTCAGAGGTGTCGGAACGGGGGGAGGGCAAGGGGGCAGCATGCCCCCCAAAACATGTAAGAGGCGCTGGGGAGGGAGAGCGCTTACCACCAGATCCCCGCTGAGACTCCTACTTTAAAAGTCTGCCACTGGCGCCGCAGCGTGCTGCCCCCTGTCCTGTCCTAGCAGGTTTTTCACCACTGATGCATTGCTGGGAGGAGAAGGGGATGTCCCAGCATGGCCATGCCTCCTCCCAGTAATGCATCCCTGAAGAGTGAAGAGCAGACCAGACCAGGACATGTGGCAGCAGGCTGCGGCGCCGGCGGCAGCCTTTTCACAGTAGGCGTCTCTGCGGGGATCTGGAGGTAAGCGCTCCCCACATGTTTGGTCTGAATCAGGGGGGAGCGCCAAAATGTATATATTAGTATGCCCCCCCAACCACAAAGTATTCCTGTGCCCCTGTAGTACATTATATGGAAATCGGTGCACTTCAGTCAGCAGGAGCTATGGGTCTAAAGGGCCCTACACACTCGGTGACTGGCCGCCAAGCTGCCCGATGGCCCATACGGCCATCTGACGACCCAGTGGTGAGGGGGAATGAAGTTTCTTCACTTCCCCTGTTTTTTCACTCCCCCCATCACCCGGCTCAATAGCCCTGTATGCTAATATGGACGAGATTGTGCATACTGGTCTGCAGGTATGAACGAGCCAGCACCAACGATGAACGAGTGCGGGTCCGCGCATTGTTTATCGTTGGTGCTTACACACTGAAAGATATGAATGATATCTTGTTAATTAATGAACGAGATCGTTCATATCTTACAGTGAAATCTTTAAGTGTGTAGGGCCCATTATACTATGCTGTGTAACGTACCTATCAGAATGTTACACTCATACTATAATAGTTTTGGAGAGAAGTGGACTGTGGTGCCAGTGGAATTCCTTAATATGACCATTCAATAAACATTTACAGCAACAAATTTAACCTATGGACTGGAATACTGTACTAACAGACTGCAGTTCTTTTATGGCCTATGGCCCTCATTCCGAGTTGTTCACTCGCTAGCTGCTTTTAGCATTGCACACGCTAAGCCGCCGCCTACTGGGAGTGTATCTTAGCATAGCAGAATTGCGAACGAAAGATTAGCAGAATTGCGAATAGAAAATTCTTAGCAGTTTCTGAGTAGCTCGAGACTTACTCCTGCGATCAGTTCAGTCAGTTTCGTTCCTGGTTTGACGTCACAAACACACCCAGCGTTCGCCCAGACACTCCCCCATTTCTTCAGACACTCCCGCGTTTTTCCCAGAAAACGGCAGCGTTTTTTCGCACACTCCCATAAAACGGCCAGTTTCCGCCCAGAAACACCCACTTCCTGTTAATCACACTACGATCAGCACAGCGATGAAAAAGCTTCGTTATGCCGTGAGTAAAATACCTTACTTTTGTGTAAAATAACTAAGCGCATGCGCTCTGCGAACATTGCGCATGCGCAGTTAGCGGATAATCGCAGTATAGCGAAAATCGGCAACGAGCGAACAACTCGGAATCACCCCCTATGTTGGCTCTGGAATGAGCTATTGTAACTGGACTGCTTTTATGGCTGCATCCTTAGAACAAGCCATTGCGTGTAACAGACATACTCTGTGCTAACATAACAGCTGCTTTTAAACAGGAATGCATAAGCCAGCTATATTTTACCTTTTTTTTTTTATTATTATTTGAACATTGCATAAGCTTAAGGACCCATAAAATAGTTTTTATATTAATAACGCAGATGCAGACTTTAATAAGTTATATATATTATTGTGTATTAGATGTTTTATTAATTGTGATTTCATTTTCCCTGTGATTGGACAGTACTATCTATATGTTTTTATTTTGGTTAATATGCCATGATCAATGAAATTGGGAAATGTCACATTAAGCCTTTTTTTGGTTTCCATGTTCCATGTTAAGATGACATTTGCAGTGCAACGCAGGGCACTGTGGGTAGGCTGGGAGAAACGCCATTTCTCAAGGGGGAGCCGGGAGGGGCCGCGCTGGAGCGTGACAACAGACTTGAGCTGCAGCGCTACCTATGTGAGAAGGAGCTGGGCAATGCAGCTAGCAAGCGGCATCATGGATGGACCACACCGGTATGGCAGCACAGTCTAGTGGGTTTTGCCGTGGTTCTGCGCCCACATTTCTTATGTGCAGCACATGCACTGTGTGTTAGACACCGCTGGCACAGTGCTAGTTTCAGCCCTGATCGTTGTCATATGATAATACACATGTAAGGTGAAGGGCAAAAAATATTTAACAGAAATAAGTCACTAAAAACCATTGATTTTTTATATACATTGGACATGCTAGTAAACACATGGTAAAGATATATTTTATAGTCTACTAACATTTGTTTATGCTGGTACTGTGTACTTTTACATTTCAATTTAAACTATATTAATGTATAAAAATAAAATATGAATATTACTTACATACCTTTATGTAATTGTATATATTTATTAAACACATTTTAATAAAACTGTACTGCTGTCAAGACTCCACTAGATGGGTGTCATGGACTACGCCAGGGTAAAAATTGCTTCTCTGTACATGAAAATGTTTCCATCAGCCAAGCAAGCAAGCAAGGCAAATGTGTTACTGCTACATGTCACTTAGCTATAGAACCTGTAAATCTCTGATGAAATCTGCAGTAAATGAGGTCCTTTAGTACATTGCGAACTACCTGACATATTACTAGATAGTAGTTAAGATAACCTTTTAGATGAGGCATCATTTTTTGTTAATGTACAGTATGCATCATTTTGCCACTATTGTGAACTAATGGTGTGTACACACGGTGAGATATTTTCTTACGATTTTGACTAAATTGTAAGGTGAAAGTCACCTTGCGATCCCAATTCGATGCCGATGCGCGGTCGGCATTGCAAGACTAGATAGACTGTGCAGGCAAGTCAATTCTCGTAGAAAAGATAGTCAAAATTGACACACCCAAAATTGCACATAGTCAGTATCGCAAGCACAATCATTATGTGCTTGCGATGCCGACCTAGCCCCTGTCGCATAATGAGAATCGGGCATAGCCTGAATCTCACCGTGTGTATGGGCCATAACTGTATTTCTCTTTATCATATTGTAATCTTTTAAAATGTATGATTTATTTATATTTGCTCTGATTCTGATTATGTTTATTTCTACAGCGGGGTACACTGGTATTCCACAGGGAATAACATCGAGGTGTAGAGTTGGATCTTGATCCAAGGCACCAACAGGCTAAAGCTTTGACTGTTCCCAAGATGCACTGCACCGCCTCTTCTATATCCCTGCCTCCTGGCACTGGAGCTCAGTTTGTAAGTTGGTGCCTGCAGTGCAGGCAGCTAACAGGGAGGGCTGCGCTAGGCAGCCCTGAAAAGAGCTTTTCTGACAAGCAAGAAGACTTCAAGGGCCGCAGCATAGGCACTTGGGGCTATATGTCATACTGACATATCGTGCTGTGGCTCCCTTACCTCCCCCAGCGGCGCTGTATACTCCCGCGCCCTAGTTGCCGGGTAGTTACAGCGGAGGCGCTCCGGTCTCATCAGGCACACATACCACCGTTGCTCTCCAGGATCATGTGGCCGCACGATAGGGAGGGGGTAAGAGGGTCCCCCAGGCGGCACCTGCCAAAACCGCGATCCAGTCGCGGCCTTCGGAGATGGACCGCATCACTGGCGTGGACACTGTGGCCGTGCAGGGACCCCACTATATTCACCAGGGCAAGGAGCACTGGTCGGATTTACTAAAATCTGTTTAGTATAGGCTCCATAGTACCCAGTGGTGAAGTCCAGCAGAGGGGATAAGGCGCTGACCTGTAGCCCCTCCCCCATGCACCATCTACAGCAGATGTTCCCGCCCTGGAGCTGCATCTCTCACTCCCTGTCAGCGTTTGGACAGAGCTGCGCTGATTCTGGGACTGCTGGGCACAGCCTCCTCTGTAAAGCCACCTGCCTCATCAGTGCTGTGCATTTACAGGACACTTAAGTATTCTACATGTCGTTTAGACAGTGTTAGTTAAGAACAAGTGCATAACTATAGGGCTATTTAGTACCAGTATCCTGTGATATACAACCAGTATTTACTGTGCATTGTTATATCTGTATACATACATAGCTTTACTTAGTTTTGCTAGTCCAATGCAGTTTTATTGTTTGTAATTGTGACCGGACGGTCCCGTACGAAAGCCCTCACCACTTCCGCGTCCCGTCCCCAGTACACAGAATGGATGTTTAGGTCACACGGGACCTGGCCACATAGGGGATTCCCTCTTACTGTCAGTAACTGCCTGTTACTGACTCCACCCACTGCGCAGTGGGTGGGTTTACGCTGCCACCACCAAACTCCTAACCTGCCGTGGCGTTTGGAACCACGGTTCTGCTCTGTATGTGAGGACACGCCGCCTTACCACACCTGTGTGGTGTTGACAAATCCCCACTAGTCGCTTGACTAGGCCACTACCGGTAGCTGGCGGAAGGCGGAGCTTGGAGACGCTACCGGTAGACAGCCGGAGAACGGGGCTATGTTTGGCATAGCCCTTCAGGTCACAAGATGAAGTGGTCTTCTTGAGGCAAATGGTATTTATTTGCAATAGTTCTAAAGAGAACTCTTCCCTATTGCTAGGGGAAACGGCATACAGCAAGATGTTCACAGCAGAAAGTAGTTGGTATAATACACTTGGAGCTCACAGGCTACCTCTTTTTCTCTGACGTCCTAAGTGGATGCTGGGGACTCCGTCAGGACCATGGGGATTAGCGGCTCCGCAGGAGACAGGGCACAAAAGTAAAAGCTTTAGGACTAGCTGGTGTGCACTGGCTCCTCCCCCTATGACTCTCCTCCAAGCCTCAGTTAGGTTTTTGTGCCCGGCCGAGAAGGGTGCAATCTAGGTAGCTCTCCTGAGCTGCTTAGAATAAAAGTATAGACTTAGGTTTTTTTATTTTCAGTGAGTCCTGCTGGCAACAGGCTCACTGCATCGAGGGACTAAGGGGAGAAGAAGCGAACTCACCTGCGTGCAGAGTGGATTGGGCTTCTTGGCTACTGGACATTAGCTCCAGAGGGACGATCACAGGCCCAGCCATGGATGGGTCCCGGAGCCGCGCCGCCGGCCCCCTTACAGAGCCAGAAGAGTGAAGAGGTCCAGAAATCGGCGGCAGAAGGCATCTTGTCTTCAAGAAAGGTAGCGCACAGCACTGCAGCTGTGCGCCATTGCTCTCAGCACACTTCACACTCCGGTCACTGAGGGTGCAGGGCGCTGGGGGGGGGGCGCCCTGAGACGCAATGAAAACACTATTTATGGTAAAAAATACATCACATATAGCTCCTGGGCTATATGGATGTATTTAACCCCTTGCCATTTTACCTCATAAAAAGCGGGAGAAAGGCCGCCGTGAAGGGGGCGGAGCCTATCTCCTCAGCACACAAGCGCCATTTTCCCTCACAGCTCCGCTGGAAGGACGTCTCCCTGACTCTCCCCTGCAGTCCTGCACTACAGAAACAGGGTAAAAAAGAGAGGGGGGGGCACTAATTTGGCATATAAAAACATATATAGCAGCTATAAGGGAGAAACACTTATTTATAAGGTTGTCCCCTATACATATATAGCGCTCTGGTGTGTGCTGGCAAACTCTCCCTCTGTCTCCCCAAAGGGCTAGTGGGGTCCTGTCCTCTATCAGAGCATTCCCTGTGTGTGTGCTGTGTGTCGGTACGCGTGTGTCGACATGTATGAGGAGGAAAATGGTGTGGAGGCGGAGCAATTGCCTGTATTAGTGATGTCACCCCCTAGGGAGTCGACACCTGACTGGATGGTCTTACTTAAGGAATTACGTGATAGTGTCAGCACTTTACAAAAAACTGTTGACGACATGAGACAGCCGGCAAGTCAGTTAGTGCCTGTCCAGACGTCTCAAACACCGTCAGGGGCTCTAAAGCGCCCATTACCTCAGTCGGTCGACACAGACACGGACACTGACTCCAGTGTCGACGGTGAAGAAACAAACGTATTTTCCAGTAGGGCCACACGTTACATGATCACGGCAATGAAGGAGGCTTTGCATATTTCTGATACTACAAGTACCACAAAAAAGGGTATTATGTGGGGTGTGAAAAAACTACCCGTAGTTTTTCCTGAATCAGAAGAATTAAATGAAGTGCGTGATGATGCGTGGGTCTCCCCCGATAAAAAATTGCTGATATCTAAGAAATTATTGGCATTATACCCTTTCCCGCCAGAAGTTAGGGCGCGTTGGGAAACACCCCCTAGGGTGTATAAGGCACTCACACGCTTATCAAAACAAGTGGCGTTACCGTCTCCTGATACGGCCGCCCTCAAGGAGCCAGTTGATAGGAAGCTGGAAAATGTCCTAAAAAGTATATACACACATACTGGTGTTATACTGCGACCAGCGATTGCCTCAGCCTGGATGTGCAGTGCTGGGGTGGCGTGGTCGGAGTCCCTGACTGAAAATATTGATACCCTGGACAGGGACAGTATTTTATTGACTATAGAGCGTTTAAAAGATGCGTTTCTATATATGCGTGATGCACAGAGGGATATTTGCACCCTGGCATCAAGAGTAAGTGCGATGTCCATTTCTGCCAGAAGATGTTTATGGACACGACAGTGGTCAGGTGATGCGGATTCCAAACGGCATATGGAAGTATTGCCGTATAAAGGGGAGGAGTTATTTGGGGTCGGTCTTTCAGACCTGGTGGCCCCGGCAACAGCTGGAAAATCCACCTTTTTACCCCAACTCACCTCTCAGCAGAAAAAGACACCGTCTTTTCAGCCTCAGTCCTTTCGTCCCCATAAGGGCAAGCGGGCAAAAGGCCAGTCATATCTGCCCCGGGGTAGAGGAAAGGGAAAAAGACTGCAGCAGACAGCCTCTTCCCAGGAACAGAAGCCCTCCACCGCTTCTGCCAAGTCCTCAGCATGACGCTGGGGCCTTACAAGCGGACTCAGGTGCGGTGGGGGGTCGTCTCAAGAGTTTCAGCGCGCAGTGGGCTAACTCGCAAGTGGACCCCTGGATCCTACAGGTAGTATCCCAGGGGTACAGATTGGAATTCGAGACGTCTCCCCCTCGCAGGTTCCTGAAGTCTGCTTTACCAACGTCTCCCTCCGACAGGGAGGCAGTATTGGAAGCAATTCACAAGCTGTATTCCCAGCAGGTGATAATCAAAGTACCCCTCCTACAACAGGGAAAGGGGTATTATTCCACACTATTTGTGGTACCGAAGCCTGACGGCTCGGTGAGACCTATTCTAAATCTGAAATCTTTGAACACTTACATACAAAGGTTCAAATTCAAGATGGAGTCACTCAGAGCAGTGATAGCGAACCTGGAAGAAGGGGACTATATGGTGTCCCTGGACATCAAGGATGCTTACCTTCATGTCCCAATTTGCCCTTCTCACCAAGGGTACCTCAGGTTCGTAGTACAGAACTGTCATTATCAGTTTCAGACGCTGCCGTTTGGATTGTCCACGGCACCCCGGGTCTTTACCAAGGTAATGGCCGAAATGATGATTCTTCTTCGAAGAAAAGGCGTCTTAATTATCCCTTACTTGGACGATCTCCTGATAAGGGCAAAGTCCAGGGAACAGTTGGAGGTCGGAGTAGCACTATCTCGGGTACTGCTACAACAGCACGGGTGGATTCTAAATATTCCAAAATCGCAGCTGATCCCGACGACACGTCTGCTGTTCCTAGGGATGATTCTGGACACAGTCCAGAAAAAGGTGTTTCTCCCGGAGGAGAAAGCCAGGGAGTTATCCGAGCTAGTCAGGAACCTCCTAAAACCAGGAAAAGTGTCAGTGCATCATTGTACAAGGGTCCTGGGAAAAATGGTGGCTTCTTACGAAGCGATTCCATTCGGCAGATTTCACGCAAGAACTTTTCAGTGGGATCTGCTGGACAAATGGTCCGGATCGCATCTTCAGATGCATCAGCGGATAACCCTGTCTCCGAGGACAAGGGTGTCTCTTCTGTGGTGGCTGCAGAGTGCTCATCTACTAGAGGGCCGCAGATTCGGCATTCAGGATTGGATCCTGGTGACCACGGATGCCAGCCTGAGAGGCTGGGGAGCAGTCACACAGGGAAGAAATTTCCAGGGAACGTGGTCAAGTCTAGAGACTTCTCTCCACATAAATATACTGGAGCTAAGGGCAATTTACAATGCTCTATGCCTAGCAAGACCTCTGCTTCAAGGTCAGCCGGTGCTGATCCAGTCGGACAACATCACAGCAGTCGCCCACGTAAACAGACGGCGGCGCAAGAAGCAGGAGGGCAATGGAAGAAGCTGCAAGGATTCTTCGCTGGGCGGAAAATCATGTGATAGCACTGTCAGCAGTGTTCATTCCGGGAGTGGACAACTGGGAAGCAGACTTCCTCAGCAGGCACGACCTCCACCCGGGAGAGTGGGGACTTCACACGGAAGTCTTCCACATGATTGTGAACCATTGGGAAAAACCAAAGGTGGACATGATGGCGTCCCGCCTCAACAAAAAATTGGACAGGTATTGCGCCAGGTCAAGGGACCCTCAGGCAATAGCTGTGGATGCTCTGGTAACACCGTGGGTGTACCAGTCAGTGTATGTGTTCCCTCCTCTTCCTCTCATACCCAAGGTACTGAGAATTATAAGACGGAGAGGAGTAAGAACTATACTCGTGGCTCCGGATTGGCCAAGGAGGACTTGGTACCCGGAACTTCAAGAGATGCTCACAGAGGACCCATGGCCTCTGCCGTTAAGAAGGGACTTGCTTCAGCAAGGACCCTGTCTGTTCCAAGACTTACCGCGGCTGCGTTTGACGGCATGACGGTTGAACGCCGGATCCTAAGGGAAAAAGGCATTCCGGAAGAGGTCATACCTACCCTGGTCAAAGCCAGGAAGGAGGTGACCGCACAACATTATCACCGCATTTGGCGAAAATATGTTGCGTGGTGTGAGGCCAGGAAGGCCCCCACGGAGGAATTTCAACTCGGTCGATTCCTGCATTTCCTGCAAACAGGAGTGTCTATGGGCCTCAAATTGGGGTCCATTAAGGTTAAAATTTCGGCCCTGTCGATTTTCTTCCAGAAAGAATTGGCTTCAGTTCCTGAAGTCCAGACATTCGTCAAGGGAGTACTGCATATACAACCCCCTTTTGTGCCTCCAGTGGCACCGTGGGATCTCAACGTAGTTCTGGGATTCCTCAAATCACATTGGTTTGAACCGCTCAAATCTGTGGATTTGAAATATCTCACATGGAAAGTGACCATGCTGTTGGCCCTGGCCTCGGCCAGGCGAGTGTCAGAATTGGCGGCTTTGTCTCACAAAAGCCCATATCTGATTTTCCATTCGGACAGGGCAGAACTGCGGACTCGTCCCCAGTTTCTCCCTAAGGTGGTGTCAGCGTTTCACCTGAACCAACCTATTGTGGTGCCTGCGGCTACTAGGGACTTGGAGGACTCCAAGTTGCTAGATGTTGTCAGGGCCCTGAAAATATATATTTCCAGGACGGCTGGAGTCAGGAAAACTGACTCGCTGTTTATCCTGTATGCACCCAACAAGCTGGGTGCTCCTGCTTCTAAGCAGACGATTGCTCGTTGGATTTGTAGTACAATTCAGCTTGCACATTCTGTGGCAGGCCTGCCACAGCCAAAATCTGTAAATGCCCATTCCACAAGGAAGGTGGGCTCATCTTGGGCAGCTGCCCGAGGGGTCTCGGCTTTACAACTTTGCCGAGCTGCTACTTGGTCAGGGGCAAACACGTTTGCTAAATTCTACAAATTTGATACCCTGGCTGAGGAGGACCTGGAGTTCTCTCATTCGGTGCTGCAGAGTCATCCGCACTCTCCCGCCCGTTTGGGAGCTTTGGTATAATCCCCATGGTCCTGACGGAGTCCCCAGCATCCACTTAGGACGTCAGAGAAAATAAGAATTTACTTACCGATAATTCTATTTCTCGTAGTCCGTAGTGGATGCTGGGCGCCCATCCCAAGTGCGGATTGTCTGCAATTCTTGTACATAGTTATTGTTACAAAAATCGGGTTATTATTGTTGTGAGCCATCTTTTCAGAGGCTCCTCTGTTATCATGCTGTTAACTGGGTTCAGATCACAAGTTGTACAGTGTGATTGGTGTGGCTGGTATGAGTCTTACCCGGGATTCAAAATCTTTCCTTATTGTGTACGCTCGTCCGGGCACAGTATCCTAACTGAGGCTTGGAGGAGGGTCATAGGGGGAGGAGCCAGTGCACACCACCTAGTCCTAAAGCTTTTACTTTTGTGCCCTGTCTCCTGCGGAGCCTCTAATCCCCATGGTCCTGACGGAGTCCCCAGCATCCACTACGGACTACGAGAAATAGAATTATCGGTAAGTAAATTCTTATTTTATACAATAAAACCACACAGTACCACAGGGTGTCATGTCCTCCCTGAGTCCTTTCCATCCAATCAGGATATATTACAAAATACAAATAAATTAATTACATTTCAAAAGGATATAAGTGCATAAAACAATTTCCTCCATCCTGTCACATAGACTTTTGTTATCAGTTTAAGATTCGCTATTGATAAATTTATCACAGAGCTTCAAATACAGTTTGTATTTGATTTACCAAACAAATGTTCTTCCTTCCTGCATATACCATTCCGGATTCGTATATCAATTAAATCAGCTACATGAAACAGGTTCCAAGCCCGTACTACTTTATATATGGGATAAGGAGATCCCCCATGATTAACATCTTTCTCTAAGGAACTTACACATCAAAAGGTATTGTCATTCACACCTCTCTACTAGCAGAGGCGATTAGCATGCCACTTAATATTCCCAGAAAATAGGAGATGCTTATTCAGACAGATATAGTAAGTGCATTTTTCCCTTTAAAATACAGGTGAGCACATCTTAAAGATAAATACATTTAAACATGCAATCCTACAATTGTGCACAGAGCACTACATATGACATGTTAAAACACATCATTAAACATATTTTTAAACAGCCCGCGCCCAGCGCCTAAAGTACGTTTAACAGTGACGCCAAGCACCTATTGTCCAAATGGTGCCTGGCAGCTGAGGATTAACCCCTTCAGTGCCGCAGCCGCCATTACACGTGTGGCTGGTTAGTGTGTGCCAATAGCTGCTGTGTGGTTCCTATTCCGTGTATCTCACACATATTGCTATCCCTATATTCTGTACCCTGACGGGGGCTAAGTGCATCAGGTTCTTCTATATATAGTGTTTCACAGGATATACAGTTTGGTATTTTTCTCTGTTTATTTCAGTCACCATATACCACTTAAATCCTCCGTTTGTGATCTGCATTTGCAATCACACTCCACAGGGGTTTTTTTGTCAGGTACTGTGTCTGGCTATATTGTACTGTTACACCCTAGAGCTACATTCTCCAATAATGCCTGCATCACAGGGCGGAAGATCCATGGCTGATCCTGCGTCATACAGTGCTGACGCCGCAGATTTATCTGAGGAAAATTTTCCAGCTGAGGGTCCAGGTATTCGGGGCTCTGTACCCCTCGGTCAGCCTGCAGCACCGGTGGCACACCAAGATCCACCTTGGTCTGCTTTTTCTAATTTACTGACTACGCTAGTAACGAGACTTACGCCCCTTGTGGAACCTCCTGTGCCTGTACAATCACATATTGTCCCTGTTGTAAATCCACCATGGGTGGATTCTCTGTCGACTCAATTACAGTAGTTCAATCAGTCTTTAGTTAAACAAAAGCCTGACCCTTGCCCCCCTAGGACCAAAGGGTAATCTAAGCGGGCCATTTCTTCCTCACAATCCACGCATGTTTCGGATACTTCATCCGATGAAGATGGCGTATGTACTGACCCATCAGACACTGATGCAGATGCTTCTGATGGGGAATCTACAACACAGGTGGATGTTCCTGACTTCTTGGAGGCTATCAAACTGATTCTTCAGATCGATGATGAAACTGAACCTCCAGATACGTCTAAGAAACCTGATAAGTTCAAACATCAAAAGGTTACTAAATTAGTTTTGCCACATTCTGACCATTTAGTTGACCTACGTCAGGAATCCTGGAAGTCTCCAGGAAAGAAATTATCCCTGTCTAAAAAGATGCTAGCTTGTTATCCCCTTGCTGCAGAGTTAAGTAAAAATTGGGAAACACCACCTCTGGTGGACTCACGTGTTGCACGTCTGGTGGTGTCTTTTACTCTGCCTGTAACTACCGTCACCTCTCTGAAGGAACCGACGGATAAGCGTGTGGAGGGTTGCTTGAAGTCTATTTACACTCTTGCGGGTGCAGTGCAGCCTGGGTTCAAGAAGTTGAAGCGGAGCTACCTTCTAATTTCTCATACGTCCTAGAGGATGCTGGGGTCCACATTAGTACCATGGAGTATAGATGGGTCCACCAGGAGCCATTGGCACTTTAAGAGTTTGAGAATGTGGGCTGGCTCCTCCCTCTATACCCCTCCTACCAGACTCAGTTTAGAAAATGTGCCCGGAGGAGCCAGTTACATCTAGGGGAGCACTCCTGAGCTTTTCTAGTTAAAGTTAGTTTTTAGAGTTAATTTTTTTACAGGAGGCTGTTGGCAACAGCCTGCCTGCAGCGAGGGACTAAGGGGGGAGCAGTGTCCGCCCTGCGGGGTCTGAGCCACTGACTCCGCTGACTGGACACTGAGCTCCAGAGGGGTAGGATCGTTCTCCGCCACAAGGGACCGCTCGCCCCAGCAGCTTGCCACCAACCCCTTACAGAGCTGAAGAGTGGTGAGTGAGACACCGACCCCCATAACAAGCAGGGGGGGGGGGGGGGGGGGTGTGAAGATGGCGGCAATAGGGAGGGAGCTCTGTATTAACAGCGCTCCTGTGAAGGTTCTGAGGCACATGGTGCGGCGCTGTGAGGGGCGCACTGGGCCAGCGCTTACCCCCACACTGGTCAACAAGTCTGTAGGGGTCCGCAGATCTCAGCCAGCACATTTCTCCTCAGGCCAGTATAATCTATGCAGAGCGGGAAGACAGCACCATTAAGGGGGCAGAGCTTCTCAGAGCGGACCCAGTAGCGTTCCAGCGCCATTTCCCTGCCTGAACAGTGCTGGATGGAAGAACAGGTCCCTCCACAGCAACTCCAGCTATCAGTACACGGTACCAGGGGGTTGTAGAAGGGAGGGGAGGCTGTAAAACGACTGTGTCTCCTATTAAGGGACACAGTCTGCGCTGACAAGGGGTCTCCCTTTGTGAAAGCGCTGTGGTGTGGGTTGGCTCCAATCTCAGTATCTCTCTTGCCATTCTTGGGGGGGAAACTCTGTCTGCCCCCACCTGTGTGTGTGTGTGGAGTGTTTGGTGGTCTCCTTTAGCTATGTCCAGGGACACTGTGTCATATGCTGCAGAGGATTTATCCTCCCAGGATGATCCCATTCCGTGTAATCAGGATAGCACTGGTTTAGCGCAGATACCAGCAAGGGAACCAGAGAGGTTTTCCTCTATCATTGGATTTCTCAGATTTCTGACAGGGTTGCAAGTAATAAATCTGCAACCCAGGTATTACAGAGCTCTATGGCAGTATGGTCTGTTTCTGGTACCTCAGGACGCCCCGCTATATACCCTCACAAACGTGCGCTTGTGCATGTCACACAAGACAACACGGATACCAATTCTGACACTACAGATGGTGACGGGGTCCGCCTCTCTTGCAAAGGGGTGCAATTGTTGATAGAGGCTATAATGGATGTGTTAAATGTTAATGATACCACATCTGAGCAGGTTGAGCAGGCTTTTTTCACTGAAAAAAAAAAGCCTTGCTAACCTTCCCTGCGTCAAAGGAATTGAATGCTATATTTGAAAAAGCATGGGAAAACCCTGAGAAAAAAATCCAGGTCCCTAAAAGGGTCCAGGTGGCATTTCCTTTCCCTGCGGATAGGAAAAAATGGGAAAACCCGACGATTGTTGACACTTCTGTGTCCAAACTCTCAAAGAAGGTGGTTTTACTTTTACCTGTTCCAAGATCTACTGCCTTAAAGGAGCCGGCTGATAGGAAAATTGATAACATGCTTAAATCAATGCATACTGCTTCAGAGGCCATATTACGTCCCACTATTGCTACTGCATGGATTGCAAAGGTAGTAGTAAAGTGGTCGGCTACCTTACTTGAGGATTTGGATACTATGGATAGGGATGACGTTGCATTGTATTTACGCAACATACATGATTCTGCAGGTTTTCTGGTAGAATCCATGAAACACCTGGGTGTCATGGCTGTGGGAATTTCTTCCATGTCTGTTTCAGCTCGTCGGGGACTATGGCTGTGCCAGTGGTCGGCCGACGCGGAATCCAGGAGAAGTATGGAGTCCCTACCTTATACAGGTCAGGCTCTCCTTGGGGAAGCTCTAGAAGCGTGGATATCCACCGCTACAGTGGGTGAGTCTCCGTTTCTTTCCTCAGCAGCACCTACTCTGAAGAAAACTTTCTCTTCATCTGCAATGCAGTCCTTTCGGCCTAACAAGCCTAGAAAGGCCAGAACATCCAATACCTTCTCTAGGAGAGGTCGGGTTAAGTCCAAGAAACCTGCTGCTGCAGTTTCCCAGGAACAAAAGCCTGCTTCGGATACGCCAAAGTTCTCCGCATGACGGTGGACCGCACGCTTCAGTGGTGGGGCCAGTGGGAGTGAGACTCAGACACTTCAGTCATGTCTGGATATCGTCCGCCTGGATCCCTGGATGGTAGATATTGTGTCTCAGGGATACAGGCTAGAATTTCAAAGTCTCCCCCCTCATCGCTTTTTCAAGTCAGGCTTACCAACTCTGTTGGAGGACAGCACTGTACTACAAGACGCTGTCCAAAGGCTGGTGGAGACAGAGGTCATTGTGCCAGTACCACCTCACATGCTGAACAAAGGTTACTATTCGAACCTTTTCGTGGTACCGAAACCGGATGGTTCGGTCAGGCCCATTCTGAACCTAACATCATTGAACCCCTTTCTAAAGGAGTTCAAGTTCAAGATGGAGTCTCTCAGGGCGGTGATATCAGGTCTGGAAGAAGGGGAATTCCTGGTATCACTGGATATCAAGGATGCGTACCTCCACATTCTGATCTGGCTGCCGCATCAGGCTTATCTCCGCTTTGTATTGCTGGACTGTCATTTTCAGTTCCAGGCCCTGCCATTCGGCCTCTCCACTGCAGCATGGGTGTTTACCAAGGTGATGGCGGAAATGATGATTCTCCTCCGCAAGCAGGGTGTGAACATCATTCCATATCTGGACAATCTGCTGATAAAAGCATCGTCCAAGGAGAAGCTGCTGCAGTCCTTTGTTCTCACAACGCGACTGCTCCAGAGTCACGGTTGGATTCTGAACCTTCCAAAGTCACATTTGGAACCAACCCAGAGGTTGTCATTTCTGGGAATGATCCTGGATACGGAAGTGTAGAGGGTGTTTCTTCCGCAGGAAAAGGCGTTGGTGATACAAGCTATGGTCCGGGATGTCCTGAAGCCACCCCGGATGTCTGTTCATCAATGCATTCGCCTATTGGGAAATATGGTGGCCTCTTACGAGGCTCTCCAGTACAGGAGGTTCCACGCTCAGACCTTCCAACTGGATCTCCTGGACAAGTGGTCGGGATCTCACCTCCACATGCATCAGAGAATTCGTCTGTCGCCAAAGGCCAGGATTTCACTCCTCTGGTGGCTCCAACTTCCTCACCTTCTGGAAGGACGCAGGTTCGGGATTCAGGACTGGGTCCTTCTAACCACGGATGCGAGCCTTCGGGGCTGGGGAGCAGTCACTCAGGGAGTAACCTTCCAAGGACGATGGTCAAGTCTGGAAGCCGGCCTGCCCATCAACATCCTGGAACTCAGAGCCGACTACAACGGTCTTCTTCAGGCGGCCCCTCTTCTAAGAAATCAGGCCATTCAAGTGCAGTCGGACAATGTAACAACAGTGGCTTACATACACCGACAAGGCGGAACTATATGGTATCCCTGGACATTCAGGATGCTTACCTACATATACCTATTGCCATGTTGCATCAGCAATATCTGTGGTTTGCTATTGGCAACCTACATTATCAATTCCAGGCCTTGCCTTTTGGACTGACCACGGCTCTGCGAATCTTCACCAAGGTCATGGCGGTCATGACGGCCCTTCTACACCGTCGGGGTATCAGGATCCTGCCGTATCTGGATGACTTGTTGATCCTGGCGAACTCCCCAGAGGTTCTCCATCATCTGGAGCTGACGGTCAAATTCCTGCAAGCCCATGGGTGGCTCATCAACTGGAAGAAATCCTCGCTGGTTCCTGCTCAGAGCATGGTACACCTGGGGGCGTTACTGGACACACACAACCAACGGTTGTTCTTGTCTCCGGAGAAGGTCCTGAAACTTCAGGACAGGATACGATGCTTCCTCTCTCGCCCTCGTGTATCGATACACTCGGCGATGCAAGTACTGGGCCTCATGTTGTCGGCTTTCGACATGGTAGAGTACACTCAATTTCATTCTCGCCCTCTGCAGAGGTTAATCTTTTCCAAGTGGGATGGCCTGTCTCACAGCATCAGGTCTCACATGATTTCCTTGACTCCGGAAGTTCGTCTGTCTTTGAGCTAGTGGCTCCAGGACCAATGACTGAACAGGGGTCGTCCCTTCTGTATCTCCAGCTAGGTCCTCCACACAACGGATGCCAGTCTGCGGGGTTGGAGCGCGGTGTTGGAGCAACACTCTTCACGGTCGGTGGACCAGGGAAGAATATCTCCTTCCACTAAGTGGCTGTAGTTGCTGGTGTTTAAGTCAAATTACTTTCTAGCAAATATTTAAAATGCCAGCTCTATTATATACTGTGGACGCTTGCACATCTTATTACCATGTGCTATGAATGTGCGCTATACATCGCAAAACACTACATCCCAAAAGAGAAAACAATACACCCACACATTATCTGAGTTCCAAAGCTCATTGATGTATATATTTTCTATTAAAAGGATATGTATTCAATATATCACAATGTACAGTATATATATAGTTACATGGTTACAATTTACACAGGAAGCTGTTATTACAAACTAATTCATTACAGACATGGCCAGCAATACAGAACGAAAAAGAAATACCCGAAGGTATTACTATACCCAGGCGCTAGATGGGTGGTTCCCCACAGCAGCTAAACAAAAAGGGGTTGGTCAGACCCCCAAACAATATATAAACAAAGAAGTACAGCGCCTAATTGGTCACACATGCAAAAACAGGTAGCATAAAGAATCTTTTGTTTTATTAAAACATAAGGTAAGAGTATATTTAAAAAATGTATAATAATGGTTAGATCAAGTGCACATAACTGGCAACTGCCACATAAAATCAAGTGTAAATCAAGATTGGTGTTTTTCCTAGTATTATAAGTCCTTATAGAAGGTAAATACTGTACGGAACCTGTTCCTATAATAGTCCCCTTGGCTATATGGACCCAATGTCCTATCCGTGAGTTATAGTTACCACCAACGTCCCTTGAGGTAATTGGGCGAATCTGCGTCCGCAAAAGGCTGTTCCTCAGAGGGTGGTAGTTGTAAATCCTCCACGGTATGGTAGAAGGTTCTTTAGGGGTCCAAATGTTGGAAAACCAAAAGAGGGGGCTTGGTCCAGGTCCAGTCCTTCCAAGGTCTAGGCAAAAACGCTGCCAGGCAAGTCCCACCATATTGCTGTGCTCGCTGCGCGTATTTGCAAGCATAGCAACTCATAACGCGTTTCGGGCTTGCTAGATCATCCAAGATTAAGGACCAGCAAGTCCGAAATGCGTTGGTGAGGAATTAACAAGTGAAGCCCTGACGTCATCCCACCTGCGCCAGACGGGTGCGGGGACGAGAGTGCAAGAAACAGCATCGGGAACCAGCCGGCAGGACGCGATCTACATGGGAGAGCTGATGTTTGGACGTGACTGAAGGTAGGCAGCATTAGGGAAAGACAGACAGTTAGGTTTCCCCACTGCAGCCGCAGCACGGATCGCAGCTCCGGCATCTGTAAAAGGACTCCCGCACAGGACTTTCACATCAGCACAAAAGTGCTGTAAACATTATTTAATAATTACTTCTTTTTTTACAGGTGTTTGCAATCTTTATTTTATTTTAATTCATCTTATTTTAGCGCTCCTCTCGTGTTGTTTCAAATCCCATGAGACACTGTCCTAGATCCGCGCTCTGCAATTCTGACGCAGCACTCAGCATGCCCTCAAGGCTTTTTGTTGCTCCGTGACTGGTCGGCTGAAGGAAGATGGGTCCAGACAGATAACAGGAAATGCGCCGTGGTGTGTGTCATCATTGTATTGCGCGAGCACTGGAGGGGGGATGGCTTAGCATCAATATTTTTAGTGGGTGCTCCCACAACGTAGTTGCTCCTGGGTCCCCACAAGCCTTAATTCGGCCCTACATGCAGTGCTTGTGTACTGCAAAATGGGTAATTCTGGGATGTGAACTGGGCAGTGACAAAGTGATCCCATGGAACTACCCTGGTTTGTGGGAGTGTCATGGGATTATCATGGAAGTGCTGTGGCCATATATCAAAAGCTCTATGTGATTCTGAGTCATGTGTGTGTCTGCTTCATATTGGATCTTTTATGTAGCCTTCGATCCCTAACCCAGATGGCCACTGTCTGTACTACTGCACATGCATGGTGGCATCTTGTCACAGTTTTAGAGTGCCAATGTGGGACACAGATGTGCTCCACTTAGCTCCAGAGAGACCTTTCTATTGCCACTAGTTCCATCTTGCAACAACTGCTGGTACCACTTGCATCCTGCACCGCTACCTACATACAGTCACCGGTTGGTGATATGTATGCTCTGCTAAAGCTCCACTCTATACAAAAAGTCTGTATAAGAATAACTGTGAGCATGGCTGTCCAAATCACATACTGTAACTGCTGAAAAAACCACCCCACTGGTTAAGTGCTGGGCTGATCACTGAGTCAGGGCATCCACTGGTGTGTACCATCACTCAGCCATACCACCGCCAATTGCACACACATATTTCAAGAAGTAAAACAGGCTTAACTACAAGAAAATATAATACTTATGTTTACCTGTGACACTCGTGGGTGTTGTATGCTTTGCTGAGATCCATCATGTCATTATTCACAATGTTGTCATTGACCACGTTGCCATCTATAATGCCAGCACAGAGACTTACCTGGCTCCAGCAATGTCTTCCTGGTATGGCAGTTATGTCATAATGACATCTGGCTCATCAGTCAACTGTTCAAACAGTGAGTATCAACTTCCACCCCCGCAGCCTAACATTAAACCTCCCCCCTAGTGCCTATCCCTAATCCTCCCCCTACTGCATAATCCTCCCATCCTGTAGCATAACCTGCTGCCACAACCAAGATATGGCTGTCTATTCAGTTTACTTTTTTATTATTGTCATTTCGGATTACTTGAGGAAAGAATATTTCCATTGCATTCATAAAGTAGTCATTGATGGATGTGGAGGTGTTTGCATTTCATTAAATTTTATATGAAAAATACAACTTTCACAATTATTTGTACACTATTCTCTCTCTGTATATGATGCATCATTAAATTATATTGTGTAATAATTGCAGTATATTGTGATTATGTATTTTCTGTCATGCTGCATCTCTACTTTGGTGAAAGCTGCTTTCTTACACCTGATGCAGAAATACTGCTGTATGTTGCACTGATCATAGCTGAATATATGTGTACTTCAACATACATGCCTAGTACTCGTTTTACTTTATTATGGAGTGCAAAATACCAACAATCAAAATGGGGCCCTATAACAATTATGCATCAGAAAAAGGATACAGTTACCCCCCTCTTAAAAAAAATAAAAAAATATGATTTTGGTAACTACCAGTAAATCCTTTTCTCGTATTCCGTAGAGGATGCTGGGGTCCACATTAGTACCATGGGGGTATAGACGGGACCACCAGGAGCCATTGGCACTTTAAGAGTTTGAGAGTGTGGGCTGGCTTCTCCCTCTATGCCCCTCCTACCAGACTCAGTCTAGAAACTGCCCGAGGAGACGGCATACTTCGAGAGAAGGACGTAACACAGTGGTGAGATTCATACCAGCTCACACATACAATGCACGTCAAGACAATTAGCTTGAACAACTTAGCAACAGCTGAGACATTACTTACCAAATAACAATGCAGTACTCAACTAAAACGAAGTTGTACTGAACCAAATAACAAATGCAGGAAAATGAAGCGCTGGGCGGGCGCCCAGCATCCTCTACGGACTACGAGAAAAGGATTTACTGGTAGGTACCAAAATCCTATTTTCTCTTATGTCCTAGAGGATGCTGGAGTCCACATTAGTACCATGGGGATGTACCAAAGCTCCCAGAATGGGAGGTAGAGCGCGGAGGCTCCCGCAGAACTGATTGACTGAATTTCAGATCATCAGAGGCCAAAGTATTGAACTTGTAGAACTTTGCAAATGTGTTCGACCCAGACCAAGTTGCAGCTCGGCAAAGTTGCACTGCCGAGACACCACGGGCAGCCGCCCAGGAGGACCCCACCTTACGAGTAGAGTGGGCCTTAACAGATTTTGGACACGGCAGTCCTGCCATAGAATAAGCGTGCTGGATAGTTAACCTAATCCAGAGAGAGATAGCAGGACACCCAATTTTCTTGGGATCATATAGGACAACAGAGAGTCCGACTTCCTGTGACGAGAAGTTCTCTTCACATAAATCTTCAGAGCCCTCACGACATCCAAGGACTTTGGTTGATATGAAATGCAGACACAACCTTTCGGACGAAACTGCTGATGAGTCCGGAGCTCAGCTCTATCTTCATGGAAGATCAAGTAAGGGCTTTTACAGGATAAAGCCCCCAGTTCAGAGACACGTCTAGCAGAAGCCAAGGCCAACAAAGTGACCACCTTCCATGTAAGAAATTTGAGCTCCACCCCCTGTAGAGGCTCAAACCAATCCGACTGGAGGAACTGCACCACCACGTTAAGGTCCCATGGCGCCGTAGGCAGAACAAAGGGAGGTTGGATATGCAGAACTCCCTTAAAAAAGGTCTGAACCTCAGGGAGGGCAGCCAATTGCTTCTGAAAGAAAATGGATAAGGCTGAAATCTGGACTTTCACAGATCCCAACCTCAGACCCATATCCACTCCTGCTTGCAGGAAGAGTAGGAAACGTCCCAGTTGAAAGTCCACCGCAGGAAACTTCTTGGACTCACACCAAGAAACATATTTCTTCCAAATACGATGGTAATGTTTTGACGTTACCCCTTTCCTAGCCTGTATGAGGGTAGGAATAACTTTCTTCGGAATGCCCTTCCGAGCAAGAATTATGCGCTCAACTTCCATGCAGCCAAACATAGCCGCGGTAAGTCTTGACTCGACCTGGAACAATAACACCAAAGCTTCTTGTTGAGACGAGAGGCCATCATGTCTATTTGGGGCAATCTCCAAAGATCTGTTATTTCCTTGAAAACCTCCGGATGGAATCCCCACTCTCCTGGATGGAGATCGTGTCTGCTGAGGAAGTCTGCTGCCCAGTTGTCTACTCCCGGAATGAAGATGGCTGACAGCGCTAACGCGTGTTTTTCTGTCCATTGCCGCTCTGCTCTTCGTTCCGCCCTGTCGGTTTATGTAAGCCACTGTTGTTACGATGTCCGACTGAACTTGGATGGCCCAATTTCTCAGAAGAGGGGCCACCAGAAGAAGACCATTGTAGATGGCTCTGAGTTCCAGGATGTTGATGGGCAGGCCGGCTTCCAGGCTTGACCACCGTCCTTGTAAGGTTACTCCTTGAGTGACTGCTCCCCAGCCCCGGAGGCTCACATCCATTGTTAGCAGGACCGAGTCCTGAATCCCGAACCTGCGTCCCCCCAGAAGGTGAGGCAATTGGAGCCACCAGAGGAGAGAAATCCTTGCCCTTGGCAACAGACGAATTCTCTGATGCATGTGGAGGTGAGATCCCAACCACTTGTCCAGGAGATCCAGTTGGAAGGGCCGAACATGTAACCTCCCATACTGGAGAGCCTCGTAGGAGGCAGCCATCTTTCCCAATAGGCGAATGCATTGATGAACTGACACCCGGGGTGGCTTCAAGACATCCCGGACCATGGATTGGATCACCAATGCCTTGTCCCGCGGAAGAAACACCCGCTGCACTTGTGTATCCAGGATCATTCCCAGAAATGACAATCTCTGGGTTAGTTCCAAATGTGACTTTGGAAAATTCAGAATCCAACCGTGACTCTGGAGCAGTCGCGTTGTGAGAACAATGGACTGCAGCAGCTTCTCCTTGGACGAAGCCTTTATCAGGAGATCGTCCAGATAAGGAATGATGTTCACACCCTGCTTGCGAAGTAGTATCATCATTTCCGCCATCACCTTGGTAAACACCCTTGGTGCAGTGGAGAGGCCGAATGGCAGGGCCTGGAACTGAAATTGACAGTCCAGTAGTGCACAGCGGAGATAAGACTGATGCGGCAACCAGATCGGAATGTGAAGGCACGCATCCTTGATATCCAGTGATACCAGGAATTCCCCCTCTTCCAGACCTGATATCACTGCCCTCAGAGACTCCATCTTGAACTTGAACTCCTTTAGAAAGGGGTTCAATGATTTTAGGTTTAGAATGGGCCTGACCGAACCATCCGGTTTCGGTACCATGAAAAGGTTCGAATAGTAACCTTTGTTCTGCATGTGAGGTGGCACCGGCACAATGACCTATGCCTCCACCAGCTTTTGGACAGCTTCCTGAAGCACTGTGCTGTCCTCCAACAGAGTTGGTAAGCCCGACTATCCTGTGATCCAGGCCGGACGATACCCAGACATGACAGAACTGTCTGAGTCTCGCTCCCACAGGCCCTACTTCCGGGGCGTGCAATCCACCGTCATGCGGAGGACTTTGGGATACTTGAAGCAGGCTTTTGTTCCTGGGAACCTGCAGGGGCAGGTTTCTTGGACTTAACCTTACCTCCCCTAAAGAAGGTATTGCAAGATCTGGCCTTTCTAGGCTTGTTAGGCCGAAAGGACTGCTGCGCAGCTGAGGAGAAGGATTTCTTCAGAGCCGGTGCTGCTGAGGGAAGAAACGGAGACTTCCACGCTGTATTGGAGGATATCCATGCGTCTAGAGCTTCCCCAAAGAGAGCCTGACCAGTATAGGGTAGCGACTCCACACTTCTTCTGGATTCCGCGCCGGACGACCACTGGCGGAGCCACAGTCCCCGACGAGCTAAAACAGACATGGAAGAAATTACCGCAGCCATGGAACCCAGGTCTTTCATGGATTCTACCATAAAACCTGCAGAATCATGAATGTTGTGTAAATACAATGCAACGTCATCCCTATCAATAGTATACAAATCCTCAATTACGGTAGCCGACCACTTCACTATTGCCTTTGCAATCCATGCACTAGCAATAGTAGGACATAATATGGCCCCTGAAGCAGTGTACATTGATTTAAGCGTGTTATCAATTTTTCTATCTGCTGGCTCCTTTAAGGCGGTAGATCCCGGAACAGGTAAAACCACCTTTTTTGAGAGTCTGGACACAGATGCGTCAACAATCGGCGGGTTTTCCCACCTTTTCCTATCCTCCTCAGGGAAAGGAAAAGCCACCAGAATCCTCTTAGGGATATGAAACTTCTTTTCAGGGTTTACACATGCTTTTTCAAATATAGCATTCAGCTCTTTTGACGCAGGGAAGGTTAGCGAGGCTTTCTTATTTTCAATGAAAAAAGCCTCCTCAACCTGCTCAGTATCATTAACATTTAACACATCCCTGACAGCCTCTATCAAGAGAGGCGGACCCCAGCGACACATCCCCATCACCGTCTGTAGTATCGGAATCGGTATCCGTGTCGTCTTGTGTGACATGCACAAGTGCACGTTCATGGGGATATATAGCGGGAAATCCTGAGGTACCAGACACAGGCCACACTGCCATAGAGCTCTGTAATACCTGGGTTGCAGATTTTGATAGAGGGAAAACCACTCTGGTTCCCTTGCTGGTATCTGTGCTAAATCAGTGCTAGCCTGATTACATGGAATGGGATCATCCTGGGAGGATAAATCCTCAGCAGCATATGACACAGTGTCCCTGGACATAGCTAAAGGAGACCACCAAACACTCCACACACACAGGTGGGGGCAGACAGAGTTTCCCTCCCAAGAATGGCAAGAGAGAGACAGAGATTGGAGCCAACCCACACACAGCTCTTTTGTAACCAGGAGAAAATCCCTTGTCAACGCTGACTGTGCTCCTTAATAGGATACACAGTCTAATTACAGCCTCCCCTCCCTTCTACAACCCCCTGGTACCGTGTACAGTAAGCTGGAGTTGCTGTGGAGGGACCTGAATCTTCCTCACAGTGCTTGCATGCAGGAAAATGGCGCTGGAACACTGCTTGGTCTGCTCTGAGGAGAAGCTCCGCCCCCTTAATGGCGCTGTCTTCCCGCTCTTCAGATGATTATACTGGCCTGAGGAAAGTTGCTGGCTGAGATCCCTGGACCCCGACAGGCTTGCTGACCAGTGTGGGGGGTTGGCGCTGGCCCAGGGCACCCCTCACAGCGCCGCACTATGTGCCTCTGGTACCATCCCGGGAGTGCAGTTAATACCGCACTCCCAACCCCATTGCCGCCATCTTCACACCGGCCCCCCGCTTGCCAGGGGGGTCGGTGACTAACTCACCACTTTCTTCAGCTCTCTAAGGGGTCGGCGGCATGCTGCTGGGGCGAGCGGTTCCCCTGTGGTGGAGACCAATCAGACCCCTCTGGAGCTCAGTGTCCAGTCAGCGGAGTCAGTGGCTCAGACCCCGCAGGGCGGACACTGCTCCCCCCTTAGTCCCTCGCTGCAGGCAGGCTGTTGCCAACAGCCTCCTGTAAAATAAAAAACTCTAAAATAAAACTCTACCAGAAAAGCTCAGGAGCGCTCCCCTAGCTGTGACCGGCTCCTCCGGGCACATTTTCTAAACTGAGTCTGGTAGGAGGGGCATAGAGGGAGGAGCCAGCCCACACTCTCAAACTCTTAAAGTGACAATGGCTCCTGGTGGACCCGTCTATACCCCCATGGTACTAATGTGGACCCCAGCATCCTCTAGGACATAAGAGAAAATACTTAATTAATTATAGTTCAAAGCCACACTTGAATTGCCCAGATTTCCAGCTGCTTTGTGTGTCTGAAAAAAGATGACATCTCTAGATATCTGTATCTATTTGAGAAGACGGGATACAGTCATCAGTTCGTCATTCAAAATGACAACGATCATAATGTCAACATTACAATTGAAACAGTGACAGGCAACATGTTGACATCTTCAGACAGTCGTCATGTACACATATGGGTTAGGCTAAGGGAGGGGAGGGTTTGGGTCGGGCAATAGGAGGAGGTCAGGAGTTAAGATTAGCCTGGGGAGGGGGGGGGGGCACTAGGGGAGGTTAGTGATAGGGAAGAATACTACCACAACACCACTCCATCAACCAGATCTGTTTCACACGTGAACCCGAAAAGCTACCACAACCTTCAGAGCCAGGTAAACCACTGCTATAGCACTAGAGATGGATTGTCAACATCCTATCTTATTGACATTTCAGCAATGTGAATAAGGGGGAGATGTACTAAGCAGTAATAAGAGTGGGGAAGTGATCCAGTGGAGAAGTTGCCCATGGCAACCAATCAGCTGCCCTGTATACTTTTATAGTATGCAAATTATAAATGTTATGTCAATGCTGATTGGTTACCATGTGCAACTTCTCCACTGACTCACTTCTCCATTCTTTTTACTGCTTAGCACATCCTACCACAAAGGGGTCTATTTACTAAGCCTTGGACAGAGATAAAGTCCCAGACAATCAGCTCCTAAATGTCATTTTTCAAACACTGCCTGTGGCATGGCAGTTAGGAGCTGATTGGCTAGTACTTTATCTCCATTCAAGGCTTAGTAAATAGACTCCTTATAGTCACTTCCCACAGAGGATGCTGTCAGTATGACGGTGGTCAAGATCAGAGCCGGATTAAAGGGGGGGCCCTGGGGGTAAGTACCCCGGGTCCCCCTTTTTAAATGGGCCCCCCGCCGACCACCCGCCACAGATCGGAGCTCTCTTACCGATCTGTGGCGCTGCGCTGTGCTCCCGGCTCCTAGGTTGCCCTGGCAACCTAACAGCCGCAGCGCCGCATAGCAGTACAGGACAGCTGATCGACGGCTCAGCTGTCCAATAGTTTTTTCAATAGCAGCCTGCGGCTCAGTCATTGGCTGGGCACACAGGCTGCTCTTCTGCAGGGAAGGGAGATGTGGAGGCTGGGGATGGAGCGTTCTGCTTAGAGGAGACAGAAACAAGCTCTCTCTCCTGTTGGACATCAGCACATCAGCCTACATGGAAGCAGCAGAGGAAACAGTAATGCTGGCTCTGTGTGTGTATACATATATATATATATATATATATATATAAAGCACAGAAATGCCCGGCACTCCCACTAAAACAGCATAAATCCGGGTGCCCTCCGCAACAAATGGTACAGTGAAAAGCAAAAAGAAGGCAGCGGCACTCCGTCAAAATCAAAACCGTGTATTCAATTGTAAAAAACAGTGGTCACATATCAACCAACGTTTCGGGACCCTAAGATCCCTTTGTCAAGGCGTGAACAGTGTAATGGAAGAAGACCCCTTACCTTTATACCACCCGGTGCAGACCCGGTGCACGTGGAGGAGAGCGGGGCCTGACGCCGTCAATCGCAGGGATCGCCGGAAGTCCTCCGGCGTCTCCAGGAAGTGACGTGGTATCGGGTTCGTGACGCGGCTGCCATGGCAACCAGCGTCGCTTTCCCGTAGCACCCGCGCCGGCCCTGCAATGACAATAGATGTGATTAAAGAAAAAGACAAGTGTAGCTGCAGCATGAAATGTAGAGGAAACACTCTAGGGACGGTTGTAGTAGTTAATATGAGATGGTGAAATTTGACAGCATGGGCAGTCTGTATGTCTAAGTGATGCGCTGGGCGGTAGTTGACAGATTTGGTGTGTATGGGGTGTTTGTGCATAAGTGTGAAGCCATGTTGGGAAAAAAATGGGAACAAGGCTGGCAAAAGGGAGGAAGTGGGGTGGAAGTGAAAAAGAAAAAGGGAATCAGATGGAATAAAGAAAGGGAATGGTATGGGGAGAAGGTGAATGATGGGAGAACGGTGTGTGGGAGAAAGGGCGAAAGAAGTGATGAAATGGGGAATGTCAAAAGGCTGGGAAAAGAGGGGAAGAGCAAGAAAGGGACGAAGATCTGGTGGAATAGTGACCATGGTGTGGTGATGGTGGGAAGGTCGGTGAGCAGGAATGTGGTGAACACTGTGTGAGTAAAACATGGAAAAATCAAAGTGCAACGTGACAAAAATTTAAATTTAAAGCGTGTCTGTTGGGTGTGAACTGGATGTCAAAGAGGGTCATGTTAGAAGGAAAAAGAGGAGAAGAAGAAGGGGGAAAGGGAGAAAAAAAAAAGGGGAGACGGAGAAGACCCCACTGTGTGTAAAAGTAAAAAAGAGTGTGGAAGAATCAGTGTGAAGAGGATAGAGAAATGAGGAAAAACAGGAGAAAACAGAAACCGCTGTCAACCGTTAATAATGACTGTAGATTGTGTCAAATGCTGTTCCACTGGATTTTTTCATTGAGTCCCTTCGGTGGGAAAGTTTCCAGTTTGAAAATCCAGCGCGCCTCCAATTTCAGTAACGCACCGCTTCTGTCACCACCTCTTAGGTTTGCTGGAACATGGTCGATTACCATGTGCTTCAGTTGGGCTATTGAGTGTCCTTTAGTCGCAAAATGATGCGCCACTGGTTGTTCGGAACTCCCCTTCTTAATTGCTGCATTGATGGCCGATCTGTGCTGGGCCATCCTGGTTCTGAAACTGGTGATGGTTTTGCCAACGTACCCTAGCCCGCATGGGCAAATTATTAGATATACCACGTAGGTGGAGGTGCAGGTCAGCACATGCTTTAATCTGAACATGAGGTCTTTAGTTGGAAGTTTAAAGGAAGGTCCGCTGATCATATTCTTGCAGGTGGTGCAGCCCAGGCATTTATAACAACCTGGCTGCTTGGTGAGGAAGTTAGAGGGTGTAGGGCTGGAGAAGCCGGTGATGTCTGCATGCACAATGGTGTCTTTAATGTTTCTGGCCCTCGTGAAGCAGTTCATGGGCCTCTTGTTGCTGAAACATGTAAGTTTGTTGTCGGTGGCCACTATGGGCCATAACGCTCGACATTAAAGACACCATTGTGCATGCAGACATCACCGGCTTCTCCAGCCCTACACCCTCTAACTTCCTCACCAAGCAGCCAGGTTGTTATAAATGCCTGGGCTGCACCACCTGCAAGAATATGATCAGCGGACCTTCCTTTAAACATCCAACTAAAGACCTCATGTTCAGATTAAAGCATGTGCTGACCTGCACCTCCACCTACGTGGTATATCTAATAATTTGCCCATGCGGGCTAGGGTACGTTGGCAAAACCATCACCAGTTTCAGAACCAGGATGGCCCAGCACAGATCGGTCATCAATGCAGCAATTAAGAAGGGGAGTTCCGAACAACCAGTGGCGCATCATTTTGCGACTAAAGGACACTCAATAGCCCAACTGAAGCACATGGTAATCGACCATGTTCCAGCAAACCTAAGAGGTGGTGACAGAAGCGGTGCGTTACTGAAATTGGAGGCGCGCTGGATTTTCAAACTGGAAACTTTCCCACCGAAGGGACTCAATGAAAAAATCCAGTGGAACAGCATTTGACACAATCTACAGTCATTATTAACGGTTGACAGCGGTTTCTGTTTTCTCCTGTTTTTCCTCATTTCTCTATCCTCTTCACACCGATTCTTCCACACTCTTTTTTACTTTTACACACAGTGGGGTCTTCTCCGTCTCCCCTTTTTTTTTTTCTCCCTTTCCCCCTTCTTCTTCTCCTCTTTTTCCTTCTAACATGACCCTCTTTGACATCCAGTTCACACCCAACAGACACGCTTTAAATTTAAATTTTTGTCACGTTGCACTTTGATTTTTCCATGTTTTACTCACACAGTGTTCACCACATTCCTGCTCACCGACCTTCCCACCATCACCACACCATGGTCACTATTCCACCAGATCTTCGTCCCTTTCTTGCTCTTCCCCTCTTTTCCCAGCCTTTTGACATTCCCCATTTCATCACTTCTTTCGCCCTTTCTCCCACACACCGTTCTCCCATCATTCACTTTCTCCCCATACCATTCCCTTTCTTTATTCCATCTGATTCCCTTTTTCTTTTTCACTTCCACCCCACTTCCTCCCTTTTGCCAGCCTTGTTCCCATTTTTTTCCCAACATGGCTTCACACTTATGTGCAAACACCTCATACACACCAAATCTGTCAACTACCGCCCAGCGCATCACTTAGACATACAGACTGCCCATGCTGTCAAATTTCACCATCTCATATTAACTACTACAACCGTCCCTAGAGTGTTTCCTCTACATTTCATGCTGCAGCTACACTTGTCTTTTTCTTTAATCACATCTATTGTCATTGCAGGGCTGGCGCAGGTGCTACGGGAAAGCGACGCTGGTTGCCATGGCAGCCGCGTCACGAACCCGATACCACGTCACTTCCTGGAGACGCCGGAGGACTTCCGGCGATCCCCGCGATTGACGGCGTCAGGCCCCGCTCTCCTCCACGTGCACCGGGTCTGCACCGGGTGGTATAAAGGTAAGGGGTCTTCTTCCATTACACTGTTCACGCCTTGACAAAGGGATCTTAGGGTCCCGAAAAGTTGGTTGATATGTGACCACTGTTTTTTACAATTGAATACACGGTTTTGATTTTGACGGAGTGCCGCTGCCTTCTTTTTGCTTTTCACTATATATATATATATATATATATATATATATATATATATATATACTTGCAATGCAGTCGGCACTCTATTGGTTAAATGACCACAGCTAGCCTCCGTGCAGCGTTAACCATATCAAATGCAGTACTCCAAAAGAAACGGCACTGGAGGCAATAGATACAAAATGAAGGTGTATTGTAAAGCAGCAACAGCTGTTTCAGGGCAGCAGCCCTTTCCTCAAGCAAAGATACAACACCACCAAATGTTGGACAAGACAAACATACATAGAACACTTACCCCACCTAAATACCCGCCGAAGTGCTCCCCGCCATCACCTCTCCGCGCGTCCCTGCTTCCGGAATGAAGCCGCCGGGTCACTTCCGGTAAGCGCGTCACTGGTTGCCATGGTGAGCCGATGTTTGCGGCTCACCTCGTCACCGCTGCGTCTCACAGGTGGCCGGCTCAGCTTTCTCCGTAGCCTGGGAACCAACGGACAGAGGGGGAAGACATTAAACTTGTGCACCTCAGTCTGTGAATAATATAACAAATAACGGATGCTGTACATAGGAAACACAGGGCAGTAACTAAAAACACAGAGCAGAAAAATGAAAATAACATGAAATGCAACCATCTATGAATAAGGTCACAAGCAACAAATCAATAGGGATCCCTGCTCTAAACCCCGAAGGCAGGGGAACCAAGCTTCAAATAGATGAAAGATAGAAAAATCCCAATGTTAATGGACCTTATAATGATGGAGCTATACTGTATAAATATAAATATAAAGGTTACATGGGTTCAAGCTCACCAATACTATCTTGGATATACATAAATATTGGATGACAGGCACATAGTGCCTAGCCAAGTGCATTCCAATTAATCTTGTCGTTCAGGCCGCGAGGCCAAAACGTATCTAATTTTAAAATCCAACGGGTCTCCTTCTCCAGTAGGATCCTCGCTCTGTCCCCTCCCCTCATAGATAATGGTACGTGTTCAATACCAAAATATTTCAGGGAACTAAGAGAATGGCCCGCATTTTTAAAATGCCGGGCCACCGGCTGGTCAACAGGTTTGCCCTCCAGGATCAATTTGATGGCAGAGCGGTGTGCTGCCATCCGTTCACTAAATTTACGTGTAGTTTGCCCTATGTAGAATAAACCACATGGGCAAACAATAACATACACCACAAATGTGGTGCTACAAGTGATTACCTGTCTAATTGTAAATTTAAGATTCTTATGGGGGTGTTGAAATTCTTTACAAGCAACCATATGATTGCATGTTGCACACTTCGGGCAACGATAACACCCCGGAGCTTTTCTTTGAATATTAGCTACAGGTAAACCACCCATCCCAGTGATGTCAGTTTTAACAATTTTGTCACGTAAATTGGCTCCTCGCCTGAATGCAGCAATGGGTTTGATATTTTTAAAAGATGGTAATTCCGGGTCCGAAGCCACTATGGGCCACAAAGCTTTTGAAGCTGTTATCGCAACCTGCTGTCTAGGTAGCATGTTGTCCAGTTTCCTTCAAGTATCATGTCACTTCTGGATATCAGGTCATAATGTATTGCTGAGAGAACCCAATAAGACACACAGCCGTATGTCTCATAGGTAATCTGTTTACTGTAGTTTCTTCAGAGCATATATAAGGCACATTGTACATATTAGTCATGGTGGTCAGCTCACATTACTGTCCCCGAAGGTGGGGGCACACTCAATATAACATATGTTCTTTCCATCTTTGGTAATCAGCAAATGTGCAGTGTACAGTTCATTTTACGACAAATTACATCACATACTTTCTATAGATGTTTCTCCCTACCAACAGAGTATATTCTTAACTCTGTACTTATACTGCTGTCTCCAGCTGTCCCTTACTTCATATAGATAAATATAGTACAGACAAGTTTGCTGACTGTCTCTAAGCTCAATACAGTTCATTAAATCTGTTTCATATAGTGAGGCTTATAACATTTTCAGCCCTTACTTGGAACTCACTTCTTTATTTAACATAAAAACACCTCTCCTATATGTAGAGATGAGCGCCTGAAATTTTTCGGGTTTTGTGTTTTGGTTTTGGGTTCGGTTCCGCGGCCGTGTTTTGGGTTCGAACGCGTTTTGGCAAAACCTCACCGAATTATTTTTGTCGGATTCGGGTGTGTTTTGGATTCGGGTGTTTTTTTCCAAAAACACTAAAAAACAGCTTAAATCATAGAATTTGGGGGTCATTTTGATCCCAAAGTATTATTAACCTCAAAAACCATAATTTACACTCATTTTCAGTCTATTCTGAATACCTCACACCTCACAATATTATTTTTAGTCCTAAAATTTGCACCGAGGTCGCTGTGTGAGTAAGATAAGCGACCCTAGTGGCCGACACAAACCCCGGGCCCATCTAGGAGTGGCACTGCAGTGTCACGCAGGATGTCCCTTCCAAAAAACCCTCCCCAAACAGCACATGACGCAAAGAAAAAAAGAGGCGCAATGAGGTAGCTGTGTGAGTAAGATTAGCGACCCTAGTGGCCGACACAAACACCGGGCCCATCTAGGAGTGGCACTGCAGTGTCACGCAGGATGGCCCTTCCAAAAAACCCTCCCCAAACAGCACATGACGCAAAGAAAAAAAGAGGCGCAATGAGGTAGCTGACTGTGTGAGTAAGATTAGCGACCCTAGTGGCCGACACAAACACCGGGCACATCTAGGAGTGGCACTGCAGTGTCACGCAGGATGTCCCTTCCAAAAAACCCTCCCCAAACAGCACATGACGCAAAGAAAAAAAGAGGCGCAATGAGGTAGCTGTGTGAGTAAGATTAGCGACCCTAGTGGCCGACACAAACACCGGGCCCATCTAGGAGTGGCACTGCAGTGTCACGCAGGATGTCCCTTCCAAAAAACCCTCCCCAATCAGCACATGATGCAAAGAAAAAGAAAAGAAAAAAGAGGTGCAAGATGGAATTATCCTTGGGCCCTCCCACCCACCCTTATGTTGTATAAACAAAACAGGACATGCACACTTTAACCAACCCATCATTTCAGTGACAGGGTCTGCCACACGACTGTGACTGATATGACGGGTTGGTTTGGACCCCCCCCAAAAAAGAAGCAATTAATCTCTCCTTGCACAAACTGGCTCTACAGAGGCAAGATGTCCACCTCATCTTCACCCTCCGATATATCACCGTGTACATCCCCCTCCTCACAGATTATCAATTCGTCCCCACTGGAATCCACCATCTCAGCTCCCTGTGTACTTTGTGGAGGCAATTGCTGCTGGTCAATGTCTCCGCGGAGGAATTGATTATAATTCATTTTAATGAACATCATCTTCTCCACATTTTCTGGATGTAACCTCGTACGCCGATTGCTGACAAGGTGAGCGGCGGCACTAAACACTCTTTCGGAGTACACACTTGTGGGAGGGCAACTTAGGTAGAATAAAGCCAGTTTGTGCAAGGGCCTCCAAATTGCCTCTTTTTCCTGCCAGTATAAGTACGGACTGTGTGACGTGCCTACTTGGATGCGGTCACTCATATAATCCTCCACCATTCTATCAATGTTGAGAGAATCATATGCAGTGACAGTAGACGACATGTCCGTAATCGTTGTCAGGTCCTTCAGTCCGGACCAGATGTCAGCATCAGCAGTCGCTCCAGACTGCCCTGCATCACCGCCAGCGGGTGGGCTCGGAATTCTGAGCCTTTTCCTCGCACCCCCAGTTGCGGGAGAATGTGAAGGAGGAGATGTTGACAGGTCGCGTTCCGCTTGACTTGACAATTTTGTCACCAGCAGGTCTTTCAACCCCAGCAGACCTGTGTCTGCCGGAAAGAGAGATCCAAGGTAGGCTTTAAATCTAGGATCGAGCACGGTGGCCAAAATGTAGTGCTCTGATTTCAACAGATTGACCACCCGTGAATCCTTGTTAAGCGAATTAAGGGCTGCATCCACAAGTCCCACATGCCTAGCGGAATCGCTCCGTGTTAGCTCCTTCTTCAATGCCTCCAGCTTCTTCTGCAAAAGCCTGATGAGGGGAATGACCTGACTCAGGCTGGCAGTGTCTGAACTGACTTCACGTGTGGCAAGTTCAAAGGGCATCAGAACCTTGCACAACGTTGAAATCATTCTCCACTGCACTTGAGACAGGTGCATTCCATCTCCTATATCGTGCTCAATTGTATAGGCTTGAATGGCCTTTTGCTGCTCCTCCAACCTCTGAAGCATATAGAGGGTTGAATTCCACCTCGTTACCACTTCTTGCTTCAGATGATGGCAGGGCAGGTTCAGTAGTTTTTGGTGGTGCTCCAGTCTTCTGTACGTGGTGCCTGTACGCCGAAAGTGTCCCGCAATTTTTCTGGCCACCGACAGCATCTCTTGCACGCCCCTGTCGTTTTTTAAAAAATTCTGCACCACCAAATTCAAGGTATGTGCAAAACATGGGACGTGCTGGAATTTGCCCATATTTAATGCACACACAATATTGCTGGCGTTGTCCGATGCCACAAATCCACAGGAGAGTCCAATTGGGGTAAGCCATTCCGCGATGATCTTCCTCAGTTGCCGTAAGAGGTTTTCAGCTGTGTGCGTATTCTGGAAAGCGGTGATACAAAGCGTAGCCTGCCTAGGAAAGAGTTGGCGTTTGCGAGATGCTGCTACTGGTGCCGCCGCTGCTGTTCTTGCGGCGGGAGTCCATACATCTACCCAGTGGGCTGTCACAGTCATATAGTCCTGACCCTGCCCTGCTCCACTTGTCCACATGTCCGTGGTTAAGTGGACATTGGGTACAGCTGCATTTTTTAGGACACTGGTGACTCTTTTTCTGAGGTCTGTGTACATTTTCGGTATCGCCTGCCTAGAGAAATGGAACCTAGATGGTATTTGGTACCGGGGACACAGTACCTCCAACAAGTCTCTAGTTGGCTCTGCAGTAATGATGGATACCGGAACCACGTTTCTCACCACCCAGGATGCCAAGGCCTCAGTTATCCGCTTTGCAGTAGGATGACTGCTGTGATATTTCATCTTCCTCGCAAAGGACTGTTGAACAGTCAATTGCTTACTGGAAGTAGTACAAGTGGGCTTACGACTTCCCCTCTGGGATGACCATCGACTCCCAGCGGCAACAACAGCAGCGCCAGCAGCAGTAGGCGTTACACGCAAGGATGCATCGGAGGAATCCCAGGCAGGAGAGGACTCGTCAGACTTGCCAGTGACATGGCCTGCAGGACTATTGGCATTCCTGGGGAAGGAGGAAATTGACACTGAGGGAGTTGGTGGGGTGGTTTGCGTGAGCTTGGTTACAAGAGGAAGGGATTTACTGGTCAGTGGACTGCTTCCGCTGTCACCCAAAGTTTTTGAACTTGTCACTGACTTATTATGAATGCGCTGCAGGTGACGTATAAGGGAGGATGTTCCGAGGTGGTTAACGTCCTTACCCCTACTTATTACAGCTTGACAAAGGGAACACACGGCTTGACACCTGTTGTCCGCATTTCTGGTGAAATACCTCCACACCGAAGAGCTGATTTTTTTGGTATTTTCACCTGGCATGTCAACGGCCATATTCCTCCCACGGACAACAGGTGTCTCCCCGGGTGCCTGACTTAAACAAACCACCTCACCATCAGAATCCTTCTGGTCAATTTCCTCCCCAGCGCCAGCAACACCCATATCCTCCTCATCCTGGTGTACTTCAACACTGACATCTTCAATCTGACTATCAGGAACTGGACTGCGGGTGCTCCTTCCAGCACTTGCAGGGGGCATGCAAATAGTGGAAGGCGCATGCTCTTCACGTCCAGTGTTGGGAAGGTCAGGCATCGCAACCAACACAATTGGACTCTCCTTGTGGATTTGGGATTTCAAAGAACGCACAGTTCTTTGCGGTGCTTTTGCCAGCTTGAGTCTTTTCAGTTTTCTAGCGAGAGGCTGAGTGCTTCCATCCTCATGTGAAGCTGAACCACTAGCCATGAACATAGGCCAGGGCCTCAGCCATTCCTTGCCACTCCGTGTGGTAAATGGCATATTGGCAAGTTTACGCTTCTCCTCCGACAATTTTATTTTAGGTTTTGGAGTCCTTTTTTTTCTGATATTTGGTGTTTTGGATTTGACATGCTCTGTACTATGACATTGGGCATCGGCCTTGGCAGACGACGTTGCTGGCATTTCATCGTCTCGGCCATGACTAGTGGCAGCAGCTTCAGCACGAGGTGGAAGTGGATCTTGATCTTTCCCTAATTTTGGAACCTCAACTTTTTTGTTCTCCATATTTTATAGGCAGAACTAAAAGGCACCTCAGGTAAACAATGGAGATGGATGGATTGGATACTAGTATACAATTATGGACGGACTGCCACGGTTAGGTGGTATAAAAAAACCACGGTTAGGTGGTATATATTGTAATACAATTATGGATGGACGGACTGCCTGCCGAGTGCCGACACAGAGGTAGCCACAGCCGTGAACTACCGCACTGTACACTGGTTGATAAAGAGATAGTAGTATACTCGTAACAACTAGTATGACTGACTATGACGGTATAAAGAATGAAAAAAAAACCACGGTTAGGTGGTATATATTGTAATACAATTATGGATGGACGGACTGCCTGCCGAGTTCCGACACAGAGGTAGCCACAGCCGTGAACTACCGCACTGTACACTGGTTGATAAAGAGATAGTAGTATACTCGTAACAACTAGTATGACTGACTATGACGGTATAAAGAATGAAAAAAAAACCACGGTTAGGTGGTATATATTATAATACAATTATGGATGGACGGACTGCCTGCCGACTGCCGACACAGAGGTAGCCACAGCCGTGAACTACCGCACTGTACACTGGTTGATAAAGAGATAGTAGTATACTCGTAACAACTAGTATGACTGACTATGACGGTATAAAGAATGAAAAAAAAACCACGGTTAGGTGGTATATATTATAATACAATTATGGATGGACGGACTGCCTGCCGACTGCCGACACAGAGGTAGCCACAGCCGTGAACTACCGCACTGTACACTGGTTGATAAAGAGATAGTAGTATACTCGTAACAACTAGTATGACACTATGACGGTATAAAGAATGAAAAAAAAACCACGGTTAGGTGGTATATATTATAATAATACAATTATGGATGGACGGACTGCCTGCCGAGTTCCGACACAGAGGTAGCCACAGCCGTGAACTACCGCACTGTACACTGGTTGATAAAGAGATAGTAGTATACTCGTAACAACTAGTATGACTGACTATGACGGTATAAAGAATGAAAAAAAAACCACGGTTAGGTGGTATATATTATAATAATACAATTATGGATGGACGGACTGCCTGCCGACTGCCGACACAGAGGTAGCCACAGCCGTGAACTACCGCACTGTACACTGGTTGATAAAGAGATAGTAGTATACTCGTAACAACTAGTATGACACTATGACGGTATAAAGAATGAAAAAAAAACCACGGTTAGGTGGTATATATTATAATAATACAATTATGGATGGACGGACTGCCTGCCGAGTTCCGACACAGAGGTAGCCACAGCCGTGAACTACCGCACTGTACACTGGTTGATAAAGAGATAGTAGTATACTCGTAACAACTAGTATGACTGACTATGACGGTATAAAGAATGAAAAAAAAACCACGGTTAGGTGGTATATATTGTAATACAATTATGGATGGACGGACTGCCTGCCGAGTTCCGACACAGAGGTAGCCACAGCCGTGAACTACCGCACTGTACACTGGTTGATAAAGAGATAGTAGTATACTCGTAACAACTAGTATGACTGACTATGACGGTATAAAGAATGAAAAAAAAACCACGGTTAGGTGGTATATATTGTAATACAATTATGGATGGACGGACTGCCTGCCGAGTTCCGACACAGAGGTAGCCACAGCCGTGAACTACCGCACTGTACACTGGTTGATAAAGAGATAGTAGTATACTCGTAACAACTAGTATGACTGACTATGACGGTATAAAGAATGAAAAAAAAACCACGGTTAGGTGGTATATATTATAATACAATTATGGATGGACGGACTGCCTGCCGAGTTCCGACACAGAGGTAGCCACAGCCGTGAACTACCGCACTGTACACTGGTTGATAAAGAGATAGTAGTATACTCGTAACAACTAGTATGACTGACTATGACGGTATAAAGAATGAAAAAAAAACCACGGTTAGGTGGTATATATTGTAATACAATTATGGATGGACGGACTGCCTGCCGAGTTCCGACACAGAGGTAGCCACAGCCGTGAACTACCGCACTGTACACTGGTTGATAAAGAGATAGTAGTATACTCGTAACAACTAGTATGACTGACTATGACGGTATAAAGAATGAAAAAAAAACCACGGTTAGGTGGTATATATTATAATACAATTATGGATGGACGGACTGCCTGCCGACTGCCGACACAGAGGTAGCCACAGCCGTGAACTACCGCACTGTACACTGGTTGATAAAGAGATAGTAGTATACTCGTAACAACTAGTATGACTGACTATGACGGTATAAAGAATGAAAAAAAAACCACGGTTAGGTGGTATATATTATAATACAATTATGGATGGACGGACTGCCTGCCGACTGCCGACACAGAGGTAGCCACAGCCGTGAACTACCGCACTGTACACTGGTTGATAAAGAGATAGTAGTATACTCGTAACAACTAGTATGACACTATGACGGTATAAAGAATGAAAAAAAAACCACGGTTAGGTGGTATATATTATAATAATACAATTATGGATGGACGGACTGCCTGCCGAGTTCCGACACAGAGGTAGCCACAGCCGTGAACTACCGCACTGTACACTGGTTGATAAAGAGATAGTAGTATACTCGTAACAACTAGTATGACTGACTATGACGGTATAAAGAATGAAAAACAAACCACGGTTAGGTGGTATATATTATAATAATACAATTATGGATGGACGGACTGCCTGCCGACTGCCGACACAGAGGTAGCCACAGCCGTGAACTACCGCACTGTACACTGGTTGATAAAGAGATAGTAGTATACTCGTAACAACTAGTATGACACTATGACGGTATAAAGAATGAAAAAAAAACCACGGTTAGGTGGTATATATTATAATAATACAATTATGGATGGACGGACTGCCTGCCGAGTTCCGACACAGAGGTAGCCACAGCCGTGAACTACCGCACTGTACGCTGGTTGATAAAGAGATAGTAGTATACTCGTAACAACTAGTATGACTGACTATGACGGTATAAAGAATGAAAAAAAAACCACGGTTAGGTGGTATATATTGTAATACAATTATGGATGGACGGACTGCCTGCCGAGTTCCGACACAGAGGTAGCCACAGCCGTGAACTACCGCACTGTACACTGGTTGATAAAGAGATAGTAGTATACTCGTAACAACTAGTATGACTGACTATGACGGTATAAAGAATGAAAAAAAAAACCACGGTTAGGTGGTATATATTGTAATACAATTATGGATGGACGGACTGCCTGCCGAGTTCCGACACAGAGGTAGCCACAGCCGTGAACTACCGCACTGTACACTGGTTGATAAAGAGATAGTAGTATACTCGTAACAACTAGTATGACTGACTATGACGGTATAAAGAATGAAAAAAAAACCACGGTTAGGTGGTATATATTGTAATACAATTATGGATGGACGGACTGCCTGCCGAGTTCCGACACAGAGGTAGCCACAGCCGTGAACTACCGCACTGTACACTGGTTGATAAAGAGATAGTAGTATACTCGTAACAACTAGTATGACTGACTATGACGGTATAAAGAATGAAAAAAAAACCACGGTTAGGTGGTATATATTATAATACAATTATGGATGGACGGACTGCCTGCCGACTGCCGACACAGAGGTAGCCACAGCCGTGAACTACCGCACTGTACACTGGTTGATAAAGAGATAGTAGTATACTCGTAACAACTAGTATGACACTATGACGGTATAAAGAATGAAAAAAAAACCACGGTTAGGTGGTATATATTATAATACAATTATGGATGGACGGACTGCCTGCCGACTGCCGACACAGAGGTAGCCACAGCCGTGAACTACCGCACTGTACACTGGTTGATAAAGAGATAGTAGTATACTCGTAACAACTAGTATGACACTATGACGGTATAAAGAATGAAAAAAAAACCACGGTTAGGTGGTATATATTATAATACAATTATGGATGGACGGACTGCCTGCCGAGTGCCGACACAGAGGTAGCCACAGCCGTGAACTACCGCACTGTACACTGGTTGATAAAGAGATAGTAGTATACTCGTAACAACTAGTATGACTGACTATGACGGTATAAAGAATGAAAAAAAAACCACGGTTAGGTGGTATATATTATAATACAATTATGGATGGACGGACTGCCTGCCGACTGCCGACACAGAGGTAGCCACAGCCGTGAACTACCGCACTGTACACTGGTTGATAAAGAGATAGTAGTATACTCGTAACAACTAGTATGACACTATGACGGTATAAAGAATGAAAAAAAAACCACGGTTAGGTGGTATATATTATAATACAATTATGGATGGACGGACTGCCTGCCGACTGCCGACACAGAGGTAGCCACAGCCGTGAACTACCGCACTGTACACTGGTTGATAAAGAGATAGTAGTATACTCGTAACAACTAGTATGACACTATGACGGTATAAAGAATGAAAAAAAAACCACGGTTAGGTGGTATATATTATAATAATACAATTATGGATGGACGGACTGCCTGCCGACTGCCGACACAGAGGTAGCCACAGCCGTGAACTACCGCACTGTACACTGGTTGATAAAGAGATAGTAGTATACTCGTAACAACTAGTATGACTATGACGACGGTATAAAGAAAGAAAAAAAAATACCACGGTTAGGTGGTATATAATTATACAATTATGGATGGACGGACTGCCTGCCGAGTGCCGACTGCCGACACAGAGGTAGCCACAGCCGTGAACTACCGCACTGTACTGTGTCTGCTGCTAATATAGACTGGTTGATAAAGAGATAGTATACAACAATATACTACTATACTGGTGGTCAGGCACTGGTCACCACTAGTCACACTGGCAGTGGCACTCCTGCAGCAAAAGTGTGCACTGTTTAATTTTAAATTAATATAATATTATGTACTCCTGGCTCCTGCTATAACAACCTGCAGTGCTCCCCAGTCTCCCCCACAATTATTATAAGCTTTTATACATTGATGTGCAGCACACTGGGCTGAGCTGAGTGCACACAGACTGAGTCACACTGTGTGACTGCTGTGTATCGTTTTTTTCAGGCAGAGAACGGATATAGCAGAGAACGGATATATTAAATAAAAGTTAACTTAACAACAACTGCACTGGTCACTGTGGTAAACTCTGTCTGCACAATCTCTCTCTCTCTCTCTCTCTCTTCTAATCTATTCTAATGGAGAGGACGCCAGCCACGTCCTCTCCCTATCAATCTCAATGCACGTGTGAAAATGGCGGCGACGCGCGGCTCCTTATATAGAATCCGAGTCTCGCGAGAATCCGACAGCGTCATGATGACGTTCGGGCGCGCTCGGGTTAACCGAGCAAGGCGGGAAGATCCGAGTCGCTCGGACCCGTGAAAAAAAAAGTGAAGTTCGTGCGGGTTCGGATTCAAAGAAACCGAACCCGCTCATCTCTACCTATATGTGTATTTATCCATTTGATTATTATAACACAATATAGTAATAAAACTTTAAGCTAACATTTTCCCTCCTTTTTATAATAAATCAAAGATTACAGGTTTATCTAGCACATTCCTAACAAGTCTATGCAATAACAGTCTACTCTAATGATACTGATGGCTACCTATCTCCCTACAGGTAGGAAGCTACACCCTATTTGTCACAAAATTGGTGTCTTTGTCTTGGCTTTGGTTGGTAGACCTTTGATTCATATCCATTAGGGCAGACTGTTGTTGGACCTGCTTCGCTAGACGCTTCTGTATTGACCTATATTTGGAGGTGTCCAAAGCATCTTTTACTCGTTTCTGGCAAACTGAAAAACAACAAAGCAGCATCTTAAAACACAAATATAATATAATTGCAATTCCAACTGCTTTTAACAAAAACATTAGGATTCCTACAATCCATCCTTTAATTCCACTGAACCATGAAACTGGATTCAGCCATGACAGCCAACCCCATTCACCCTCTAGTGTATCAGGGATATTATGTTTGTTGGCATAAGTCAGCTTTGCATCTTCTATCTCTTGTATATGTTTTTCCACTATTTCTTGAGCATTATCTGTTTCATTGGTAATAAAAGTACAACACAATTTTCCTGTCTGCGTGTACAATGTCATGCAATAACCTCCTGTCTGAGCTGTTAAATAATCCAACAAAAACCTGTGTTGTAACTGTTCTTTCTTTATTTCTTGAATTTCTTTACCTACATATCTGAAGGTACTATCATACATTTCAGTAATGTCATCTAAGAGTCCTGCAAGAGATTCAACTCTGTAATATGCATTTGACCCAAAGAGGTCCAGAAATCCCATTCTCTCATGCCAGGGTGCATAGATTAGTTTCTTTGCATTTCTCCCTGCTTGCTTTACCTCTCTCCTACCTCTGTGCATAGGACTATACTTGTTCACATTACCTTTTTCTAACTTTAATGCAAAAGAATGTACATTTTTTTTTTTTTATCCAAACTTAACTTTCAAAAGTTTGCAGTGTGATGCATGTACCCAAGCCGCTCTGTCCTTCAATTTCACAGATGTCGGTGTAGTTAGTAACACCTGGAATGGACCATCATATCTGGGCTCCAGAGGTTTCCTCACGTGTCTCTTCAGGTACACCCAATCTCCTGGCTGGAGATGATGTGGATTCTGATCTGCAGTAGAATCTGGAAGGGAATCACGTGCTACAACACGAAGATGGGTTAGTCTCTCAGTTAGACTTTTCACATAAGCAGTTAAATCACCATGTTTATGCTGCAATTCCTGTGGATAATAACATCCTATCTTAGGTATACTACCAAACAAGATTTCATATGGTGAATAACCTGACTTTTTGTTAGGTGCAGTTCTAAGACTAAATAGTGCCAAAGGCAAACAGTCAACCCATCCCTTCCCTGTGTCTTGCATAGCCTTCATGAGCTTTGCCTTGATGCTATAGTTCATATTCTTTTCTGGTCCACTTGCCTGTGGACGGTAGGCCGTGTGGAAGGCCTGTTGTATGCCCATGTCCTCCATGATATGACTCATGACTGCTCCTGTGAAGTGACTTCCTCTATCTGATTCAATCACTTCCGGTACTCCATACCTGCATACTATTTCAGTCAATATTTTCTTTGCTGTATTCTTTGCTGTGGCTTTGGCTACTGGGAAGGCCTCTACCCATTTGGAGAAGGTATCGACACAAACCAGTACAAACTGGAACGGGCCTTGAGTTGGCATCTGAATATAGTCTATCTGTAGTCTCTGAAATGGCATATTGGCTTTTGGAATGGCTCCTGCTGGAGTCTTGGTTCTACTTCCTGGATTTGAAATTCCACATATCCAACATGCTTGTGTGTGCTTCTCTGCTGCCCCTTGGAATCCTGGGGCTATCCATTTTTGGTTGACTTGTCTCGTCATTTGATCTTTTCCTGCATGGGTAATTCCATGGCTTACTTGGCACATAGCTGAATATAGCACTCTTGGCAAACATATCTTATCTTCTGTTTTCCAGAGTCCTGTATCTTGGTCTTGTATGGCTCCCTTCTTTAGCCATGTGGCTTTTTCTAAGGGACCTGCTTGATTCTGGAAAATGATGAGTTGCTGTAGATCAGCCATGTGTGCTGGGTTCTGAGTTTCATCTTCAGCTAGCACTATTTGTACTGCTGATTTGTCAGAGCTTTTGGCTGCTCTCTTTGCTTCGGCATCCGCCAAGTTATTTCCTCTTGTTTCTTTAGTTTGGTTCTTGGTGTGTGCTTGGATTTTTATGATGGCTACTTTGGTTGGCTTGTCCAGAGCTTCAAATAGTTTCTTTATCAGATCTGCATGCTGTATCTGTTTTCCTGTAACTGTCTTGAAGTCTCTGCTTTTCCAAATCTGGCCATAATCTTGCGTAATTCCCCAAGCATATCTGGAGTCTGTGTATATATTAGCTGTTGTGTTTTCTGCATACTCCAGAGCTTTAGTGAGAGCTATTAGCTCTGCAGCTTGTGCTGATAGCTGTGCTGGTAAGCTTCCTGATTCAATGATATCAGTCTCTGTTGTAACAGCATACCCTGTATATGGGGTTCCATTATCATAGTATCTTGATCCATCCACATAGAGGTTGTGCTGGGCATCAGGAAGGGCTGTGTCTGTGACATGAGGTAACAGTTGAGTCTCTTGTTCCATTAGAGCCATGCAGTCATGGGAAAAATTTGTATTGTGAATATTTTCATCACTTTCTGCATTCCCATAGTTCATGTGGTCCTCATCATCCTGGTTATTCTGGGTACCATTGCTAGAGATATTATATGTCTCTCTTCTCCCTCCTTTTGAATCTAGCGATTCATACTCTGCTCCTTTTTCCTGCAATAGGGCTGGTAGTAGAGTTGCTGGGTTGAGGGTAGTGCATCTTTTAATGGTGACATTTGTGGCACTTAGTAAAGCTACTTCATACTTGGTGAGTCTTGCAGCTGATAAGTGCTTAGTTCTGGCTTGCTGTAGTATTTCAGTCACCGCATGTGGTACCTGAATGATCAGTTCATGATTAAGCACAATGTCTATGCATTTCTGTTTGAGGACTGCTGTTGCTGCAACTGCTCTGATGCAGGTGGGTGCTCCTTGGATAATGTTGTCTAGTTTGCTTGAAAGATAAGCCACTGGGCGTTGCTTGCTTCCATGCATCTGTGTAATGACTCCAAGTGCATGACCTCTTTCCTCATGGCAATAAAGAGTAAGCGGCTTGGTGTAGTCTGGCAGACCCAATGCCGGTGGAGATGCTATGGCAGCCTTAAGGTTCTGAACTGCTTCTTCAACTTGTTCTGTGGTGTAGATTGGAGCATCTTTCTTTGTACTGTCATACAAAACTTGCATGTAGATAGAAGCATGTGGTATCCATTCTCTGCAGTACCCAACAAGACCTAGGAATGATCTGGTCTGTTTAATAGTCTTTGGTACTTTGGTTTGTAGAATAAGCCGTTTCCTTTCTTCTGTAAGGTGTCTGGCTCCTTGTGAGATACAGTGACCAAGGAAGATGACCTTCTTCTGGCATAGTTGAAGCTTTGCTTTGGAAGCTCTGCAGTTTTGTTCTTCCAAAAATTTCAACAGTGATACAGTCTCTTGTTTACATTGGTCTTCTGTGCTTGTGGATAGCAGTAGATCATCTACATACTGTATGAGCTGGGTGTTTTCTGGAAACACTGGTCTCCAAGCTTGTAAGATGAGTGACATTGCTTCAGTGTAGTCTGATGGACTAGTTGCTCCTCCTTGTGGAAGTCTGGTCCAACAGTACTGTCTTCCATCATGAGTGAAGGCTAGCATTGCCTGTGATTCTTCAGTGATCGGTACGGAAAAATATGCGTTGGCCAAATCAATTACCGTAAACCAGGCCCCTGAAGGTGGGATCTGGTTCAGCAAGGTATGAGGATTTGGTACAATAGGAGAATTGATCACCAGTCTCTTGTTGACTTCTCTTAGATCATGAACAAGTCTATATTGTACTTCTTGTGCTTCATCTTGACTTTGACTTTGAGTTTGACTTAGACCTTGACCTTGACTTTGACCTTGACTTTGACCACCTTTCTTTTTCACAGGAAACAATGGAGTATTCCATGGGGATCTACACTGGACAATGATCCCATTTTCTTGAAAGGCTTGGATTTGCTTTGTAATAGCTTCAGTTTGTGCTGGGGTGAGAGGATACTGCCTGATTGAGACAGGTATGGTTCCAGGCTTGAGCTGTAGGTGGACAGGTTGAACTCGTAGTAGTCCAGTATCCATCTTTCCTTTTGACCATAGTCTGTCTGGAACTTGAGAAGTAACCCATTCTGGGAGGGTTAGTTCTGAGCTGGACTTGGCAGTTTCTTGCAGTAGGTAAACTTCAATTGCTGCTTCAATGTTAGGCTTCATGATAGCTGGAATATTGATGGTGTACTTGATTCCTTGTGGAGTATACTGAATAGTAGCTTGCATGATGCTAAGGATATCAGCTCCCAACAAATTCACTGGGCATGTAGGTGAAGTCAGAAATTCAATGGGTACAGGTGTAAGTTCATCATTTATAAGGAGAGAAGTTGGCTTACTTCTTTGAAGAGGGAGGGGCCGTCCTCCCAGTCCTGTCCCATTAACATAGTGATTGGTTAAAAGTTCTTTTGGGACATCAGTTTTCTTAAGTACAGTGACTGCTGCTCCAGTGTCCAAAAGGCATTCCAGGGTGTTTCCTGTAGGTAGAGTAAGCATAACAGTACCTTTAATGGGGTCAGTGTAGGTGTTGCTTGAGCAGGTGGACCCCGGAGCAGGAATCTGTCATTCCCGTTCTACCGTGAAAGCTGGAACACCATCCTTAGACTTCAGCCACGTTAGGAATCTTCTGCATTTCTTCTTCAGATGACCTGAAACCTTGCACAAAAAACTTTTACCAGTCATGTCTTCACCTTGTACATCCCTTGTAGTGTAGGGCCTAGAGTTATTAACACCTCTACCTTGGTTTTTGACCTTATGTGTCTTGGTGTTAGACTGGGCAGCCTGTACCACATGTATAGTAACAGCTGGTGTTTTGGATGTTTTTTTATCCTGTTTTCCTCTCTCATTGTCCTGAATTCCTTCTAGGACTTCTACTAATGAGGTAATGTTCATCAAATTTGCTTCTGGTCTGACAGCATACAACTGCTGCCTGTATTCAGGTCTAAGTCCATTAAGGAATCTAGTCTTGAACAGTCTGGCATTATTAGGCTCTGCAATGGGAAAACCTTCATTTTCTTGCTTGACAGACAGTCTGTCATAATATTCCCTTATGCTGAGGTTTTTCTGTATCAGATCAGGCTCAGCTGGTGCAGTGTCTCTGATTTGCTGACATCTGACTTGTACTCTATACAACAGTTGTGAGCCTGAAGCCATAGTATAGCGGTTGGCTTCAAGGGGAGCATTCTCAATTTTCCCTCTATCACCATCTGCCTCCTGAGCAGCTATGGCAAGAAGCATATTATATTCACCTATTCCTATAGAAGCTCTAAGAATCTGTTCTAAATCAACCCAACATGGTCTATACACAAGATACACTTGTTTAATCTTTTTTTCAAATTCTGCTGGGCTTTTTCTGATATTTGGTAACTCATTTACAATTCGCATAATGTCTGAGGGGAACCATGGTATGTACTGTTCCTGTTCCACATATTCTGCAATGTACCCGTCATCATTAGGTAACAAATTAGTTGTATGTCTGGGATTAGCATGACTACTAACTCTAACAGGCATTACATTGTAACTTTTACGAGATATTCCTCTTGGATCTCTGTTAGGACTACTAGCAAAGTTCCACAACCTCCTAAATATCCCTGGAGTTTTTGGTTTAACATTTCCCCCATCATTAACATTTTGTGATTCACATGGTCCTGAATTTGGCTCTACCCAGTTACCACAAAAGAAAAATTTTTCACTTCCCTCCGGAACACATCTCCCACAATAAAGACACTTTCTTTCAGGGTAGTGGATAACATCCCTAAGAACCAGTGTACCTTCTGGATTCTTTTCATAACTTAAAGTATTTACATAACGTTTTTCAGGTGTCATTTGTTCTGCATATGTTGCTGAAGGAGTTAAAACTCCTGCTTTATCATGTGTCTTTGATTCTGCATGCATTGATATCAGTGAGAGATATAAGCTCCCTGTAACAGCTGGTGACTTTAGCTCTGTGTGCATTGATACTGCCGAGGGGGCTGACCCCCCTTCTACATTCCCATCATTATAAATAGCATTACATGTTATTGGAACATAGGGTGGTGGTATTACATTAGACATACAATCATCCTGTCTAATTCTTCTCTCGTCTTCCAGTTCTTGTGAAACAATAAGCCATATATTTACAGTGTCCAAATAACCTTTCTTTTGTAACCAGTGACCATCTGTGGCCTGGAACCTTTTCCAAGCCTGAGTATCTAATATTCCTTCCTTTGGAAAATTAGCTCTTTTAAGGATAGCGTTTATACGCTTAATTCCTCTCCTTCCCTCACGTTCTACTACAATGCCTATAGGTGTTTTTATAGGTGAGCGCTTCATTCTACTCCCTTTCCCTCCCATTGGGGTAATTAAGCCCTCTGGGTGTGGCCGAATCCACCTGCGGTGAAGAGGGATATGTCCTTGAACGAGAAGTATCTGTGTATCACTGGCTATAAGTTTTGTTTGGACACAAACCTTTCTTAGCCTATTTTTGTTTCTACTGAAAATTAACTTAACTTATCTGGTTTTAACCTACCACATCTACAATGCATGTAATTTAAAACACCATATTTACCATTTACTAATGTCTGAGAACTTGCTGTGCACACTGTCAGTCTGCTACAATGATCAATAAGTCAATTATTCATTTCTATGCACTGAATTTGAGCATTCAAATGATATCCCATTATACTAGCAAATTCTGTTAAAACGCCTTTCCTATTCTGATTTGCTATCTATGTTGCAAAAAACACTGGGTAAATACTGCAAAAATAATTAACCTTGGTACACCTTTGTACCGCACACAATTGCAAACTTGGTACGCCTTTGTACACAATTTCAATTGTTCTGTGGGCGCATGCGCTAATAGGACATAAACAAGGATTCAGTCATTCAGCCACTTTAGACTTTGTACAACATGTAACAATGATTTTATCAATGATGTAGGCAAGGCAAGGTTTGTGTCTCATATGACCACCCAGGTGCTTCCATTGACAGGTGACAGGACAAGCCTACGGTTGCGCGTGCCAAGGGCCGTCTTTGATGACCTTATGGACCAACCTCCTTTATACACTTTACACCGTTTCTTGTTATCTTAAAACAGACAGTTTACATGACACAGACAAGACAGTAAGCTGTTCATTATGGCGTCAACTGTTGGTCAGCATACCACAAATTCTAGCTAGCATTCAGGTCCCGTAAATGGCTGACCCAACTTTCATACAAACATATGACATACAAACATATGACAACAACTGCAATATGCCTTACGCCTTATGTCTTATCTTTATCTGTAGCTGCAACAAGCAATGCACCTTAGCTTAAGCAATATACCTGTATATGCCTTAGATTACAATAAGCAATAAACTTTAGCTGCGCAAGCAATACACCTGTATCTGCCTTAGATTACAACAAGCAATACTTTTTTGCTGCGCAAAACATCATAATTTAAGTAATCTAGGCTGTGTGACAAGATACTTGGGTTTCTTTATAATGACAGTTCAAGGAAAAACATAAATGCACATTGTTTTCTATAATGTACTAAAAATTACACTCATGGATTCTGATTTTGAGTAAAATATGACTGTTTTACAATCGTTTTACTCACCCAATGTGAAATCAGAGTCCGTGAGAACAATTTTCTTCCAACACAGAAACTTCTCATTAGATGCTTTTCCTTGTGTTAGTCATTCCGTGACGAGCCCTCATTTAATGATATCGCAACCTGCTGTCTAGGTAGCATGTTGTCCAGTTTCCTTCAAGTATCATGTCACTTCTGGATATCAGGTCATAATGTATTGCCGAGAGAACCCAATAAGACACACAGCCGTATGTCTCATAGGTAATCTGTTTACTGTAGTTTCTTCAGAGCATATATAAGGCACATTGTACATATTAGTCATGGTGGTCAGCTCACATTACTGTCCCCGAAGGTGGGGGCACACTCAATATAACATATGTTCTTTCCATCTTTGGTAATCAGCAAATGTGCAGTGTACAGTTCATTTTACAACAAATTACATCACACACTTTCTATAGATGTTTCTCCCTACCAACAGAGTATATTCTTAACTCTGTACTTATACTGCTGTCTCCAGCTGTCCCTTACTTCATATAGATAAATATAGTACAGACAAGTTTGCTGACTGTCTCTAAGCTCAATACAGTTCATTAAATCTGTTTCATATAGTGAGGCTTATAACATTTTCAGCCCTTACTTGGAACTCACTTCTTTATTTAACATAAAAACACCTCTCCTATATGTGTATTTATCCATTTGATTATTATAACACAATATAGTAATAAAACTTTAAGCTAACAAAGCCCTGCGAATAATCGGACTAGCCATTGAAAAATCTGTGGCCCAAGGGAGAATATTACTGGAATCTTTTTTTGTTGGGTGTAACTGCTGATTCCTAGACATCCGTAGCACTTGTTGTTTTTGGGACTGCAAAGCTGAGTCCTCATATCCCCTCTGTAAAAATTTAAGAATCATGTTATCAAGGAGGGCAGGGATCTGTTCACTGTCACTTGTGATGCGAGCTACCCGCATCATTTGGGACAGGGACACTCCCTTTTTCAACGGCTTGGGATGATGACTGGAGGCCATCAATAATGTATTTCTGTCAGTGGGTTTAGAGAAAATTTCAGTAGAAATACAACCCTCCAAGAGTACAATCTTAACGTCTAGAAAATTAGCTTCCCTCTCCTCACAGGTATACGTAAATTTGATAGGGGATGGAAGAGCATTTATTTCTGACATTAATCCCTGGAAGGCCTCTTTCCCACCCCCCCATAACAGGAACACATCATCAATATATATCTAGTATATAAAATGATGTTTTCAGCCACAGCTGGATTAGTGAAAAACATCTTGTGTTCTTGAGCAAACATGTAGATGTTAGCATACGAGGGTGCTACCGATGATCCCATCGCGCACCCTCGCAGCTGCAAGTAGAACTCACCGTCAAACAGAAAGTAGTTTCTGCTTAAGGTGAGCTCTAACAAGGTCAAGAACAAACTGTGGTTGAATACTGATAGAAGTAAATTATCCTCCAAGAAATCCCTCATCGCACACATCCCCTCCTGATGTGGGATGGATGTGTATAAGCTGCAAACATCCAGGCAGCACATCAATGTGCCTGGAGGTACTGTCTCAAGCTCCTGCAATTTCAAAATGAATGAGTTAGTGTCCTTTAAGAATGTTCCTTGTTCTAATAATAACGGCTGTAAGATGGTGTCCAGAAGCCGAGACACAGGTTGAAATAGAGAGTCTCTGGCGGAGATGATCGGTCTCCCAGGCGGTTTAAATTGATGTTTATGAAGCTTCGGGATGGTATACAGTATAGGGCTCTTTGGGAACTGGACACATAACACTTTATGCACTTTATCGGGCAATACGCCCTGTGTTTTAGCTTCATCCAGTATAGTAAACAGTTCCTGTTGGTATTCCAACGTAGGATTCTTAGAGAGCTTACGATATACCTCCTGATCAGCTAACTGGCTCAGAGCTTCCTCCCTATAGTACTCGAGATCCATAATGACAATGGCCCCGCCCTTATCGGCGGGCCGGATCACAATATCCTGGTACGTTTGGAGATTCTTTAAGGCCTCTCTCTCACTAGAAGACATATTTAATCTGATATTGCCTGGAGCAGCCACAAATCTGCTGACCGAGTCTTCCATACGCCTGCTGAAAGTTCTAATGGAGGAGTTGGAGGAAACTGGATCAAACTTGGATCTGGAGGCCCGTTGTAAAAATTTATCGAACACAGAAGGAGCCGCTGTTTGTTGGGGAGAATTTTGAAAGAATTCTTTAACGTCCTGAGCCACAGTAACAATCTGCTCCATGGTCCTATGTACAAAAGCACACCTCAATGTAGTGCAGTGTAATGGTGAGTGTCCCACTGCACACAAAAACACAGTCAACTGTGTTTTTGTGTGCAGTGGGACACTCACCATTACACTGCACTAATGGAGCAGATTGTTACTGTTGCTCAGGACGTCCCAGGGTGTAATATCATGGGCACAATGACCCCTGGTGAGACGTTCAGTTTCACTCAGGAACAGATTGAGAACATTTTGTCCAAGGAAATTCTACCTGTCATGGATACAGCGATGAAAGCTGAAGATTGTCTGTTCCAGCTAATGAAATTTAAACGCAGGGAAATAGACTTTCTGTTACATGGCATATCCCTCACCGAATACTATAGAGAGCATAACATTTCCAGAGGGTTTCGTATCCGCAATGTGCTGACTATTGGGCGTCACAACCCAGAATTTGTCAGAAAATGGATCGGAATTCTCAATAGATGTGCCTTCGATCTAATGGTCCTGGTGATCGAGGAGGCCAATAGGGAATTACAGCTCACACGACAGAAGATTGCCACCTTTGAAAGGGAGAATATGAAGGTGTTTGAATCTGACAAATCCCAAGATTGGGTTCACAAATTGGAGACCCAGTGTGATCTATATAGACGGGATCTCCTTAAGTTCAAACGTAACAAAAAGATGACTGTGGATCAGGACTATGACGACAACAAAGTCTACAGGTGGCTGGCAGGCGTTGATGGCTCGGATAAACCGCGAGCAACACAGAGACGTAGACCATGGCAGAGGACGAAACAAGGTCCCAGGAGTGCCAAGTCTAGCAGCGACAGCGGTTTTGCCTTTTCAGAATCAGAGGAAGCCTCTGGCAGTGTCCCTTTAGGACAAGCCACGAAAGGAGGCACTGACAGGTCCGACGCACTCCCACCCGCAGGGGTGGCCAGAACAAAAGGGGTCCGAAAAGCCGCCCAGAACAAGAACTACACTTAATATTCAATTTGTCTCATAGAACTATCACGCCTACAGAAACTCAAGTCCTGAGTCGTGGACTTAGTTTTGTACCAACTAATGCGCATGATCCATTTAATTGGTCGCGAGACCTGCATCAATTTACCAGAAAGCTTAGGCTTAAAGAATTCTTTCAAAATTCTCCCCAACAAACAGCGGCTCCTTCTGTGTTCGATAAATTTTTACAACGGGCCTCCAGATCCAAGTTTGATCCAGTTTCCTCCAACTCCTCCATTAGAACTTTCAGCAGGCTTATGGAAGACTCGGTCAGCAGATTTGTGGCTGCTCCAGGCAAGATCAGATTAAATATGTCTTCTAGTGAGAGAGAAGCCTTAAAGAATCTCCAAACGTACCAGGACATTGTGATCCGGCCCGCCGATAAGGGCGGGGCCATTGTCATTATGGATCTCGAGTACTATAGGGAGGAAGCTCTGAGCCAGTTAGCTGATCAGGAGGTATATCGTAAGCTCTCTAAGAATCCTACGTTGGAATACCAACAGGAACTGTTTACTATACTGGATGAAGCTAAAACACAGGGCGTATTGCCCGATAAAGTGCATAAAGTGTTATGTGTCCAGTTCCCAAAGAGCCCTATACTGTATACCATCCCGAAGCTTCATAAACATCAATCTAAACCGCCTGGGAGACCGATTATCTCCGCCAGAGACTCTCTATTTCAACCTGTGTCTCGGCTTCTGGACACCATCTTACAGCCGTTATTATTAGAACAAGGAACATTCTTAAAGGACACTAACTCATTCATTTTGAAATTGCAGGAGCTTGAGACAGTACCTCCAGGCACATTGATGTGCTGCCTGGATGTTTGCAGCTTATACACATCCATCCCACATCAGGAGGGGATGTGTGCGATGAGGGATTTCTTGGAGGATAATTTACTTCCATCAGTATTCAACCACAGTTTGTTCTTGACCTTGTTAGAGCTCACCTTAAGCAGAAACTACTTTCTGTTTGACGGTGAGTTCTACTTGCAGCTGCGAGGGTGCACGATGGGATCATCGGTAGCACCCTCGTATGCTAACATCTACATGTTTGCTCAAGAACACAAGATGTTTTTCACTAATCCAGCTGTGGCTGAAAACATTATTTTATATACTAGATATATTGATGATGTGTTCCTGTTATGGGGGGGTGGGAAAGAGGCCTTCCAGGGATTAATGTCAGAAATAAATGCTCTTCCATCCCCTATCAAATTTACGTATACCTGTGAGGAGAGGGAAGCTAATTTTCTAGACGTTAAGATTGTACTCTTGGAGGGTTGTATTTCTACTGAAATTTTCTCTAAACCCACTGACAGAAATACATTATTGATGGCCTCCAGTCATCATCCCAAGCCGTTGAAAAAGGGAGTGTCCCTGTCCCAAATGATGCAGGTAGCTCGCATCACAAGTGACAGTGAACAGATCCCTGCCCTCCTTGATAACATGATTCTTAAATTTTTACAGAGGGGATATGAGGACTCAGTTTTGCAGTCCCCAAAACAACAAGTGCTACGGATGTCTAGGGATCAGCTGTTACACCCAACAAAAAAAGATTCCAGTAATATTCTCCCTTGGGCCACAGATTTTTCAACGGCTAGTCCGATTATTCGCAGGGCTTCAAAAGCTTTATGGCCCATAGTGGCTTCGGACCCGGAATTACCATCTTTTAAAAATATCAAACCCATTGCTGCATTCAGGCGAGGAGCCAATTTACGTGACAAAATTGTTAAAACTGACATCACTGGGATGGGTGGTTTACCTGTAGCTAATATTCAAAGAAAAGCTCCGGGGTGTTATCGTTGCCCGAAGTGTGCAACATGCAATCATATGGTTGCTTGTAAAGAATTTCAACACCCCCATAAGAATCTTAAATTTACAATTAGACAGGTAATCACTTGTAGCACCACATTTGTGGTGTATGTTATTGTTTGCCCATGTGGTTTATTCTACATAGGGCAAACTACACGTAAATTTAGTGAACGGATGGCAGCACACCGCTCTGCCATCAAATTGATCCTGGAGGGCAAACCTGTTGACCAGCCGGTGGCCCGGCATTTTAAAAATGCGGGCCATTCTCTTAGTTCCCTGAAATATTTTGGTATTGAACACGTACCATTATCTATGAGGGGAGGGGACAGAGCGAGGATCCTACTGGAGAAGGAGACCCGTTGGATTTTAAAATTAGATACGTTTTGGCCTCGCGGCCTGAACGACAAGATTAATTGGAATGCACTTGGCTAGGCACTATGTGCCTGTCATCCAATATTTATGTATATCCAAGATAGTATTGGTGAGCTTGAACCCATGTAACCTTTATATTTATACAGTTTAGCTCCATCATTATAAGGTCCATTAACATTGGGATTTTTCTATCTTTCATCTATTTGAAGCTTGGTTCCCCTGCCTTCGGGGTTTAGAGCAGGGATCCCTATTGATTTGTTGCTTGTGACCTTATTCATAGATGGTTGCATTTCATGTTATTTTCATTTTTCTGCTCTGTGTTTTTAGTTACTGCCCTGTGTTTCCTATGTACAGCATCCGTTATTTGTTATATTATTCACAGACTGAGGTGCACAAGTTTAATGTCTTCCCCCTCTGTCCGTTGGTTCCCAGGCTACGGAGAAAGCTGAGCCGGCCACCTGTGAGACGCAGCGGTGACGAGGTGAGCCGCAAACATCTGCTCACCATGGCAACCAGTGACGCGCTTACCGGAAGTGACCCGGCGGCTTCATTCCGGAAGCAGGGACGCGCGGAGAGGTGATGGCGGGGAGCACTTCGGCGGGTATTTAGGTGGGGTAAGTGTTCTATGTATGTTTGTCTTGTCCAACATTTGGTGGTGTTGTATCTTTGCTTGAGGAAAGGGCTGCTGCCCTGAAACAGCTGTTGCTGCTTTACAATACACCTTCATTTTGTATCTATTGCCTCCAGTGCCGTTTCTTTTGGAGTACTATATATATATATATATATAATTATATATATATATATATATATATATATGTGTGTGTATATGTAAACATACTGTATGTACTGTATATGCATGTGTACATATATATGTGCATGCATATACTGTATGTTTACATACACACACACACACACACACACACACACACACACACACACACACATATATATATATATATAAAGCAGTTAGCTTCCCGGCGGTCAATATACTAATGTCGAAGGACGCCGCAATCTCGGTGTCTATATACCGACGCTACAAGGAATACCGTCGTCATGTATATATATATATATATATATATATAATATAATTTCATCTGCCTGCCTCTGTATTAGGGGCCCCGCTGTCTGACATGCCCCGGGCCCCCCATAGCTTGATCTGGCTCTGGTCAAGATCCTGACAGCCAGAATGCCGGGTTAGGTACTTGGGGAGTGTAAGGGTTAGGCTGTGGGGGAAGGACAGTTAGGGCTAGCCCGAGGAAGGGGACTGTTAGGAATAGGGGAAGGGTTAAAATACTTACTGGGATTCTGTACATCGGCATACTGCTTTTGGCATTCTGACTATCGGGATTCGGATACCATCCCTCCCACAATGCCCCGTTGTCAACCAGCTACACTCATTTAGGCACAAGTGAAAATGTATCTGATTTCCGTGTGACTATACCTTATGGGCTGATCTGCGGAGATGCATATCTATGCCTCTGATGACCTCAGACGCATACACAGTGCAAAAAAAATGCCTATGACTGCTTTGTGAAAATGAAGCAGGCCCATTATGTCAGCGTCCGGAGTCTTACCGGGTACGCTGGAGCCGCGGAGCTGGCTTCTCAGGTGGCGTGCGGGCAGCGGTGGAGGTGGGCTGCTGCGCTGGGTCCGAGGGCAGCAGTAGCGGCGGTGAGGGGGTCCGCTTGTGGCGGCGAGACAACGCTGCAGCGGGTCGCTCTTGCTGAGCCGTTGCTAGGAGACCAGGGGCAGTGAGCTGTGTGGCTATGCAGAAAGGTCTGCATTACTGGGCGCCGCCATGTTGGAGACCAAGTTTGAGGCATAGTTCTTGTTTCCTGTTTCTTCCATCCAATCCAGGGGACCTTCTCCCTATAAAAGGGGGGCTGGTTTAGGACATGGACGCCAGTGCTTCAAGTTACAACCCTGTTGTAGGTGCTTTAGCCTGTGCTCCCAGGATTCTTGTCATATTCTAGTTGCTCCTGACCCTGTTTGGCCGGTTCTCTGTTGCTGCTGCAGCCCTGCCGTTCCTGGCCTGCTGCTGCCTGTGGAGGCGCTCCTAGAAAGCCCGGTCCAGTAAGACTCTTTGGGCGCGGTCGGTCCTGGGTCTTCTGCCTCGTCTTTCAAGCCACAGTCCACAGTCCTTTGTCTCCAGCCACGTCTTTAACCACCATCTGCAGTTCATAATCTACAGCCTTGTCTTTCAAGCCACAGTCCACAGTACTTTGTCTCCAGCCACGTCTTTGACCACTATTCACAGTTCCGCAGTTCATTATTCGCAACCTCGTCTTTCAAGCCACAACCCGCAGTTCTTTGTCTACATCTACGTCTTTAGGTCATCGTTCACCAGCCACAGTTCTCTACCTCAGCCCTGTCCATAAGAACTACAATCCACTGACTCTTAGCTCCGCCTATGTTCTTCATTGCCCCTTGTCCCATGAGAAGGAACTATATCCAACCCCCTCGTCTTGTTCATCCACAGCCAACTACCTCCTTGGGCAAGTCTCAGCTGCCGGATCCTCAAACTTCGCTAGCCGTGACACATTATGTTTAAGTAAAATACTAATGAAAAAGCATCTTTTAGAGAACAAACTATACTATTGTACAATATACAACAATAAGAAAACATTCAGCTTTATAGTAGTCCCTATTTATATGATAGCACTAGCATCTCTAAAACGGGATCCAGTTTCTAGGCCGACAGTAACTAGGTCGACCACTATTGGTCGACAGTAATTAGGTCGACAGGGTCTCTAGGTCGACATGTTCTAGGTCGACATGAGTTTTTCACGGTTGTTTTCTTTTTTGACCCTTTTCATACTTAATGATCCATGTGGACTACGATTGGAATGGTAATCTGTGCCGAGCAAAGCGGTAGCGGAGTGAGGCACCTTGTCCGAAGCATGGCGAGCCATGCGAGGGGACACAGTGCACTAATTGGGGTTCCCGGTCACTCTACAAAGAAAATGACACCACAAAAACGTAAAAAAAAACCTCATGTTGACCTTTTGACATGTCGACCTAGTTACTGTCGACCTAGTTACTGTCGACCAATAGTGGTTGACCTAGAGACTGTTGGCCTAGTTACTATCTGCCTTCCATACCACACACCTCTAAAACATTAACCATTGACTAGGTACATATAGGACTAGTGCTCTAACAGGAGGAAGGATTTATTTTATATCCTCTTTCTATAGCACAGTGGCAGAGACCATTCTTCTATACTAATAGATTGTTTCTACCAACATGAAATAGAGAAAGCAGATTAAAAAGGTAAATAACAAAACAAAATATTTCTGGAACAAATAGCATGAATTGTGGGTAATTTTGCATATATAGTTTCAGGAAATTTGATTTCACAGTGACAGGCAAACCATTAGCATTGCTCAAAAAAGTTTACGGCATTGTATTTGAGTTTAAAGGAGCAATTCTACAGACTGTAGAATTAAACAAGTAAAGTAACAAAAACTAATATCTAATAAAAACCTATGAGATTTTTTGAAAAAAGTAAGTGTCACAAAAACGTCTAAGGAGCCAAAAAAATGTCAACACCAATTAATTGTTCTATGAGCTAATGTGTCAGTTCGAAATTATTAATATTTTATTTAAATCAAAACAAAGATTAAGGTCCACATTTATTAGTAATTAAGTTCTAGACGCAAAAATGCATTCTTCTCCCAGTCATTTCTGCATAAAGCTGCCTATGGGCTACAATGGCTACCAGACCTTCGTAAATTCTGCAATTTCAAATGATTTGGCTCCGTAGCAGCTTTTGGGCCTGTTTCTGATTTCCACCCAATCCACATGCAATGCCAGTGTTCACATACTTGAGTGATTATTTGAAACTCTGAATGCACAAAAAGATCTGCAAACCCCTACAATGCATGCATTGCAAAGACTGTATGGACAAAGTGCTGTTGCGATCAGACAGATAGACATCATCAAAAAGATGCCAGAAAAGTGATAGGAATTCTTCCATGTTGAAAACAATGGTGGCATATAAGCATGCACCTATGTATCTATAATGGGTGCAGGGTTTTTGGTGTACACAGGCCGCCGGGTCCAGGGGGGCCCACAACACACACTTGGTACCCATATGATTATATTTATCCCTCCAGAGTCCCACAGCAACTGGCGCTGCAGACATAAATCACCAGGAAAATGGTGTGGCGGCCATTTTCCCAGTGATTTGCACATGCGCATTAGATATGTCCCTCAGGAACATGTACAATAGCTTCTGGCACAAAGCTAGAGTCTACATCACTACGGCCGCTGACAGAGCGGAGGAGGTCTGCACACGGGCCTTCTCCTCTCTTAATCCACCCACCCTGAATCAGTTTTAGATAGTGTAACACAGGAGTGTTACTAGAACTATGTGGACCCTATAGTAAAATTTGTATGGGGCCACCCAACACAGGTCTCCACCACAGTGGTTATGCCTGTCAGTACACCTCACCCCCCCCCCCCAAGGCAAACGAATATGCAGCCATCCTACACCCTATCAGCCCTCCAGCGGCCATCAGCACCCCCTTTCCCACTCACAGCACACACCTGCAGCAGCTGCTATACACCCACACCCTGCAACACAGCCATGCTATGCACCCCTGGATGTCAGTAGCATGTACACTACAGAGTGGTGCTAAAGCTCTGTAACTTCCCCCCTCCCCAGTACACAGTGGCTGGCCGGCGACCCCCCCCCCCCCCCCCTCCACTGTACAGAATGGCATCCTCAAACACCCACTACCTACCCACAATATAAAGACAGACGTCTGCCATGTCATCCCCTCCCCACAACATAGTACACAGTCAGCCAACATCCTTCCTCCCCGCTCAGGTAACTGGTACTAAAGTGTGCCTATGATTCAGCATGGGGGAGGGGTCTCACGAGTCTACTGTCCAATAGACAGCTCGGGGCACACTTTGATAGTGGTGACACCGCTCCCCTACCCTGTCCTGGCAGGAAGTAATCTGCCGTGAACGGGACCCAGCATGCTACTAATAAAGAATAAATAAATAAAAACGGTGCAGTAGGGTTACTTGCTAGGTCGTCAGTCCCCCCAAGTGGCCTAGCCCCATAGCAATTGCATCCCCTGCACCCTCTATAGTTACGCCACTGTTGTAACACTTGTCACTATATAATAAATACAAAACACATAGAGTTATCCTTTGCATATTCATTCTTCATTCTAAAACAGGTAGCAGAAAATAAAGGAGACAAGAAAGTTACCTTGTTGAGCATAAACTATATAGAAGTCTCAGAAAACAAGTTTTCGTACTAATAGACAACCTCATTGGTCACTTTTTGTTATTTAAAAAGAACAGCTAGGGCCTCAAGTTCCAGGGCCCCATGCTTGAAGGACTGATATACACAGAGGCGTAAATAAGGTTTTCGGAGACCAGGACAAGATGAACAGTGGCGCCCCCCCCCCCAAAAAAAATAAAAAAATAAAAATAAAAATACATAAAACCAACTATATGTGCGCGCCTAAGGTGCACGCCAAATAAATGGGCATGCCCACGCACCAGAAGGGCCATGGCCACTGAAAATGGAGCATGCCAACATGACACGCCACCTGATTCACGTCACACTGGCATCATTCTTTTCAATTCCACATGTACCTTACTTATGTGTTGGTTTCTCACACTGTGGAACCTCTGAGGAAATGTATCCTCTAAGGCAGACAGCGTCTTCAGTTGGTATTCTCTATTCATGTAGGAGATCACATCATCCAGAAGATGCCTGTTTGTGTAGGAATATTAACAATGTCAGCATCATACAACAGCGGTTCAACCAGACTCACATTCTGCCCCGTTTCACATCCTGCCCCCTGCGCCTCTCAGCCACATCATCCTCTTACCCCACCATCGTCTATCAGCAACTATCACCTCCCCATGCGACATCTCTCACAGCACACCTTCACCTTACCCTGCGTTGTCTCTCAGCACACCATCACCTCCCCCTGTGACATCTCTCAGCCCACCATCACCTCCCCCTATGACATCTCTCAGCACACCATCACCTCCCCCTACGTCATCTTTCAGCACACCACCACCTACCCCCCTGCATCATCTCTCAGCACACCACCTACACCGTCTCCCAGCACACCATTACCCCCCCTGCAACGTCTCTCAGCACACCACCACCTACCCCTGCGACATCTCTCAACACACCATCACCTCACCCCGTGACATCTCTCAGCACACCATCACCTCCCCCTGTGACATCTCTCAGCACACCATCACCTCCCCCTGTGACATCTCTCAGCACACCATCACCTCCCCCCGTGACATCTCTCAGCACACCATCACCTCCCCCTGTGACATCTCTCAGCACACCATCAACTCCCACTACGTCGTCTTTCAGCACAGCACCACCTACCCCCCTGCGTCATCTCTCTGCACACCACCACCTACCCCATGTCATCTCTCAGCACACCATCACCTACCCCCTACACCGTCTCCAAGCACACCATTGCCCCCCCTGCAACGTCTCTCAGCACACTACCACCTACCCCTGCGACATCTCTCAACACACCATCACCTCACCCTGCGTTGTCTCTCAGCACACCATCACCTCCCCCTGCGACGTCTCTCAGCACACCACCACCTACCCCCTGTGTCATCTCTCAGCACACCATCACCTACCCCCTACATCATCTCTCAACACTCCATCACCTCACCCTGCGTTGTCTCTCAGCACACCATCACCTCCCCCTGCGACATCTCTCAACACACCATCACCTCACCCTGCGTTGTCTCTCAGCACACCATCACCTACCCCTGCAACGTCTCTCAGCACACCACCACCTACCCCCTGTGTCATCTCTCAGCACACCATCACCTACCCCCTACATCATCTCTCAGCACACCATCACCTACCCCCTACATCATCTCTCAGCACATCATCACCTACCCCCTACATCGTATCTCAGCACATCATCACCTCCCCCTACATCATCTCTCAGCACATCATCACCTTCCCCTGCAAAGTCTCTCAGCGCACCATCACATTCTATGTCTCGGTGTCTCCCCTCCACTTCAATTTGTCTCTCAGTGTGTCTCTTCCCTCAGTGTGTCTCCCCTCCCTTTTTCTATGTCTCTTAGTGTCTCTCTGTCTCCCCTTCTATGTCTATCAGTGTGTGTCCCCCCTTCTATGGGCACAATTCAATTCGATGAAAAGTTCCAGGAATTAGCTCCTGGTGCTATTCAATACAGCGCAGTGGTAAGTCGGAGAATGCCCATTCTCCCGGACTAAGCAGGGTGTTTTGTCGGGAGAACCGACATTCTCCAACTTAAGTGCCCAGTGCAACGCTGTTTCTGTTGCGTTAAGGGCAGAAATCAGCATCACGCCGGCACTATTGTCAGATTTCTTTTCGCACCCCTCCAGGGGTACGTGAAGAAATCCCATTGCCAGGTGTCACAGGGCGCTGTATTGAATAGCACCGGGAGCTACCGTATTTTACGGACCATAAGACGCACTTTTTCTCCCCAAAAATGTGGGGGAAAAAGTATGTGCGTCTTATGGAGCGAATAAGAGCCAGCACAGATGGAGGTTGCAGGTAGCGGGTAGCGCTGGCGGGTAGCGGCGGGTTCTGGATGCTGCTGCTGCGCCGTCATCAGCAGAGCGCCCGCATCTCAGAGCCCAGCAGCAGAGCGGGCATCATGTGACTCCCCCGCTCCCCCCCCCTCACCTCCTCACTCCACAGGAGTGCACCACGGGCAGCGTTAGCTGAGAGCCTGGACGCGGGGAACCACTGGTACTGTCTATGTGTGTGTGTGTGTGTGTGTGTGTGTGTGTGTGTGTCTATGTGTATGCTGGCTCTGATGTGTGTGTGTGTGTCTGTGTATGCTGGCTCTGACAGAAGGCTGCGCTCTGACAGAAGGCTGCACTGTACAGAATCCTTGTAGGAGTCTGACAAATAACACAGAACTGGAAATATCTCTTAGAGGTCGGTGAAAACTAGGGAGGCAGGGCTATTCTGTTATAGTTTATTAAATATTAAATATTTTATTACACTATTTGGTTCAGAATATTTTTTTTCCAGTTTTCCTACTCTAAAAACTAGGTGCGTCTTATGGTCAGGTGCGTCTTATGGTCCGAAAAATACGGTAATTCACGGCGCTGTTCAACTGTCATCTAATTGAATTGTGCTCAATGTATCTCTCTCCCCCTTCTATGTCTCTTAGTGTGTGTCACCTTTCGTTGTCTCTCAGTGTGTCTCACCCCCCCTTCTATGTCTCTCAGTGTGCGTGTCCACTTTCGTTGTCTCTCAGTGTATCTCTCCTCCCTTCTGTGTCTTTCAGTGTCTCACTCTCCCCCCTTCTATGTCTCTCAATGCCTCAACCCCCCATGTCTCCCACTGTCTCTGCCCCCCCTTCTATGTCTCTCTGTGTCTCTCCTCTCCCCCATGCCTCTCAATGTGTTTCTTTTAGCAATCCTTCCCCCTCTTCTAATAATATAACAGGGTCACCCCCCCCCCCCCTTTACCTCAAGGAAGCCAGCGGGGTGAGGCGGCTGGGAGCTGGGATCGGTGGACCGGGAGCCAGTGGCTAGGAGCTGGTATCTGAGTACAGGAAGCCAGCGAGTAGCTGGGATCTGGCGGAACCTGAGGGCAGCAGGCTGATCAAACAGGGAGCATGACACATCGTGGCCACGCTCTCTGCAGCAAGAGGACAGCAGCCGGGTGGAAGGCGGCGGAGGACTGACGGAGCTCTGGCGGGCCCAGGCGGTGGTGAGCGCAATGGTTCACAGTGGGGTGAGCAGACCATGCAGGTGCCGGTGGCACCCCTCTGTTGGACCTGCCATGGCATCTAGGACATGTGCTTTGCTAGTCCCGTGCTAGTTACGCCTCTGCTGACAGCACCACTTTCCCCTCACAGCACCCAACTCCACTCACAGCACCCTACTAATGACAGCACCCTTCTCCCCTCTCAGCACAGCACAATACAGTGCCCCCTCCCCTCATAGCACATTGCAGCAACCCAGTTCCCTCACAATACAGCACCCCTCTCACCTCACAACACAGATCTCCATATCCCAGTCAGCATTATGGCTCCTTAAGTGGCAGGCAAGTCAGGAGGAGTCACTTCACAGGAAGGGTGGCCGGGCTAGGGATGGCCATCGATAATTCAAAATCATTGATGGTTTATGGCCGATATAGAATACTTTTGCCATCGATGGGGGCGAACCAGATGGAAAGGTATAACCAAATACTTTTTTTTATAATGTAGTGCCGGGACATGGATCATAGCTCCACCCCCGACACCTGCTAAGCCCCACCCCTGGTTTTTCATTGGTCTGCGGACCAGCCTGCACCTTTCAGTGGTGGCCATCGAGTGGTGCAAACCATTGATGGTTCACCATAGATGGTTTGTGTACCATTGATGGTTATTATCGATGGTATCATCGATGGCAACCATTGATGGACACCCCACGGATGGCCATCCCTAGGCCGGGCCGGATAATTCAAAGGACGGCCAAATCACGGAGGCTTGACCACGCCCCTGAAAAAATTACAGAAAAATTATGCCTCTGCTACAAGCAGATCACTGTGATTGCATCACCCCCAATCCACCCTCTCCCATACAGGCAGAGAAATACCACTGCAGCCGTCCTCCAGTCTCCAGAGTGCATCCCAGTGCACACTTCACGGTCAGCTGCATGTGCTGGCTGCTGCCGGCTGACAGCCTCAGCTGAGGAAGGGTGGAAGTAGCAGACCCCTCAAGCAAGCAAGGGCCTCCCCAGCTCCTCTGTGGGTAGCTCAGGGAGCGTGACACTGGCATTGCAGTCACGCCACCTCCAGCCAGCAGCAGCACATAAAGTGGGAGGGAGGAAGGAGCTGCATGCTGCCGGCATGCCGCAGAGCACCACTGGCCTAGCTCGGCGGCACAATGGTAACGGGCAGGAGGGCGACAGCAGCGCAATGGTGGAGGTGGGCAGGTACAAAGCCCTGGCCAGTGGCGCCCCCTATGCTAGGCTTGCCACAGCACCCAGGGCATGTGCCCTGCTCGAATCCCCTTAGTTACGCCTCTGGATATACCTATCACTTGATAAAGCTAAATATTTATCTTATAACATACACTATATATGGGTAAGAGACTCAGTACGCAATTGGCGTATGGGGTACCGTAAGGGTACGCACTTAGCGTTGCAGACGCTTAGCCGTGGTCGAGACGCACATGCGGCACGCTCGCTCACAGCTAACGCTTGGTGTCGAGCACGCTATGGGCGGCCGACCACCGTAATGCTACGCTACTAGCGTAGCGGACGCTCGTGACCACGAGGGGAACACGAGCGGCCCAGACGCTCACGGGATTACACTCAGTAAACCTTGTATGCAACACACTGAAAGATTGAGTTTATACTGTAAACCTTACTACTGAAATACTGTAGCGATATAACGCTGCTTAACCTTATTAATACAAAAGCTGCTTGAGCGATTGAGACGCTCCGAATACCCTCAGTAATGTAATAAACACACAATACCTTGCTAAGGTTCCAACACAGTAATGGGTTGGGGTTTTGGAATCCGCACTGGTTCAGATTGTAATTAGATGAAAGCAGTTAGTAAACAAATTTTTATCTGCCGTAGAGGGCAGAAATCATACTGATAACCAACATAAAACTACCAGTTCGCCTGATCGGCTTTTGTGGGTAGTATAGGGTTGGCGGTGCTCCCTGACATAAGTTCAGAACAAACTTTGTAGGGTTTTTTTTGCGAAGAAGCAAAAAGAGACTGTTTAGATGTCTTTCTGGGGCACACTTTAGATAATTCAATTGGTAATGAAGATGAAGTAATGTGAGATATAATTATAAAGATAAAACATAACTTTTATTACATATCAGATGATAAAAAAAGGGGGGAGAGACAAACAAAATAAATAAATGATGCTGTATATATCAGCAAGGTGAATAAAATAAGTATTAAATCACAATGTGACGATATGTGACTCTCTTAATGTAAAGTAGGTGGCAGAGGGTTTATCCGCACACCCACTGGGAATAAGCGAGTATTGATGTTTGAATTGAATCAGAGCGAAAATTTGTTGGTAAATCCTGTATTCTCTATGGATTTATGAATTTTTATACTTAAGTATATTCATATGAGAGAAACAGGAAAAACCGGCTTTAACGACTCTGGACTCCTTCTTAGGTAACACAATTATTAGTGCTGCAAAGAACAATAGCAATAGGGATATAGGTGAATTAAAGATATATACACGGAAGGTGTATTCCTTGATACTACAGTACCTGGTATTCCCAGAGGGTCACCCTTTCTGGTACTGACCAGGCCCAATGCTGCTTAGCTTCAAAGATCAGACGAGATCGGGCATATCCAGCATGGTATGACTGTAGACAGTCAGGTATAAACCTATCTGCGTATGGAAAAACCAATTGCTTAATAGGTTTGGGCTGGTCTGAGAAGGTATCAGGAAAAGTATAGATAAAATGAAACCCGGTTACTGAAAAGTATCTAGACACTGTATCCCAATAATTTGGGTGAAAAAAGATATAACCGGGTGCAAGGGGAATATTCACATATGTGTAGTATCAAAATGAAGCATAGGGCAGCCGGTATCCTGGAGTTGACAGTACACTGGTGCCAAGTATATGAATGTTGTCAAATTATTTGCCCACAATGTAGCATTCAGAATATAGCCGTAGTGGGAATTTATAAGAAACCATGAAAAGAGACACATACATGAAGCAAAAGTCCTCAAAGAGGGCAAAACAAATTCTGCATGCACATCCAATTATATCAGTCTGGAAATGACAAGGTAGATATAAATATCTACTTAATCCAAATAGGAATGCAAGGTAAAAGGTTGTTCTAATAATTGAAAAAATCTGTTAGTCTGGATTTAGACAGATTCAAAATAAATAAATAAATTGCTAAATGCTTTGCAAAAATAATATATGTTACCACATGAAAAGCATAATGATACCCATAAATTCCAGCACACAAGCACAAAACCACAGTATAATCAATGATCAATTTGCATGGAAAAAATTATTATTATTTTACACACATAAGTCCATATTTGTCATAATTTGTACAGTGCAGATTATGTGTAAAGACCTTCTGTGGATTTGTTCAGATTCTCCAAAACACTGTCCTGACTTAGCTATTTAAAGAGATGGTTGAGAGGATGATATAAGCATTGCCATCTGATTGATGGTCTCTCTGAATGGTTAAATAACTTCCGGTCCGGCGCTCGACTTCCGGGATCTCCGTTACGGAGCTCCGGCGGGCGGACTCCTCCACAGCACACCGCAAGTACCACACACCTCCCCCTGTTAGTTTGTGGCAGGCTCTCCTACAGGCACCTCATCCCTCTGTGTTTTTCTGATTCACAGGGGATGAGCATTCTCCGCTCCGTGCATATGGCACGGATAAGATAGGTTGCCATAGCAACAAGCCCTGACTTAAACAGCAATTGGTGGCTGTCTCTCCAGATTTCTTTCACACAGACCAGTTATTTAACCATTCAGAGAGACCATCAATCAGATGGCAATGCTTATATCATCCTCTCAACCATCTCTTTAAATAGCTAAGTCAGGACAGTGTTTTGGAGAATCTGAACAAATCCACAGAAGGTCTTTACACATAATCTGCACTGTACAAATTATGACAAATATGGACTTATGTGTGTAAAATAATAATAATTTTTTCCATGCAAATTGATCATTGATTATACTGTGGTTTTGTGCTTGTGTGCTGGAATTTATGGGTATCATTATGCTTTTCATGTGGTAACATATAATATTTTTGCAAAGCATTTAGCAATTTATTTATTTATTTATTTTGAATCTGTCTAAATCCAGACTAACAGATTTTTTCAATTATTAGAACAACCTTTTACCTTGCATTCCTATTTGGATTAAGTAGATATTTATATCTACCTTGTCATTTCCAGACTGATATAATTGGATGTGCATGCAGAATTTGTTTTGCCCTCTTTGAGGACTTTTGCTTCATGTATGTGTCTCTTTTCATGGTTTCTTATAAATTCCCACTACGGCTATATTCTGAATGCTACATTGTGGGCAAATAATTTGACAACATTCATATACTTGGCACCAGTGTCAACTCCAGGATACCGGCTGCCCTATGCTTCATTTTGATACTACACATATGTGAATATTCCCCTTGCACCCGGTTATATCTTTTTTCACCCAAATTATTGGGATACAGTGTCTAGATACTTTTCAGTAACCGGGTTTCATTTTATCTATACTTTTCCTGATACCTTCTCAGACCAGCCCAAACCTATTAAGCAATTGGTTTTTCCATACGCAGATAGGTTTATACCTGACTGTCTACAGTCATACCATGCTGGATATGCCCGATCTCGTCTGATCTTGGAAGCTAAGCAGCATTGGGCCTGGTCAGTACCAGAAAGGGTGACCCTCTGGGAATACCAGGTACTGTAGTATCAAGGAATACACCTTCCGTGTATATATCTTTAATTCACCTATATCCCTATTGCTATTGTTCTTTGCAGCACTAATAATTGTGTTACCTAAGAAGGAGTCCAGAGTCGTTAAAGCCGGTTTTTCCTGTTTCTCTCATATGAATATACTTAAGTATAAAAATTCATAAATCCATAGAGAATACAGGATTTACCAACAAATTTTCGCTCTGATTCAATTCAAACATCAATACTCGCTTATTCCCAGTGGGTGTGCGGATAAACCCTCTGCCACCTACTTTACATTAAGAGAGTCACATATCGTCACATTGTGATTTAATACTTATTTTATTCACCTTGCTGATATATACAGCATCATTTATTTATTTTGTTTGTCTCTCCCCCCTTTTTTTATCGTCTGATATGTAATAAAAGTTATGTTTTATCTTTATAATTATATCTCACATTACTTCATCTTCATTACCAATTGAATTATCTAAAGTGTGCCCCAGAAAGACATCTAAACAGTCTCTTTTTGCTTCTTCGCAAAAAAAAAAAAACCCTATAAGGTTCCAACACCTTTACTAACAATATCTAGCTATGTAAAAAGGGGAAAACAGTTAACAGTTCATACACTACAGGCTAACATCAATATCTAAACATAATAACTACACATATACAATATACAACAGTTTAACAATAACAGAGAGAGAGAGAGAGAGAGAGTATGGCAAATACAGAGAATAAGTTGGTTACAGAGAATAACTTACACATATGGGAATGAATCGCAGGCGCAATCTGGAAATCCAGCTCTCAGTTAATCAGTGATGAAAACCTTGTGGAGAGTAAAGTCTTGTGTCCCCAAGCCTATTGCAAACTATATTTATTTACTAGCTCAAGACATACTACAATAGATACTGTGTGCCCTCTTTCCATTGGTTAGGGGGTGGGACATGTACTGCACCTGGGATCATTGGTTAGTTCAAGAAGTGGGCGATGGCTAGGACTAGTTAGTATTCTAAATTCCTCTTTGTCTTGTTATATTGAGGAAAGCTATTGTTTGGATCTTCCAAACAAACTCTGTCTCTGGGCTTTGTTTACCCCACTGTCACCCTCCTTCGGTTGAGACAATGACACCTCAGCACTCATTCATCTGGAGAGAAACCTGGACCTATTCATAAACAAAGGTGTAAGCCCTCTTCATAGAATCTCAAAGCTTAGTGTAACTAAGGCTATTGTTTTCAGTCTGTGGGAAAGAAGTGACTGAATTCCATTCACCCACCCTGCATTTATGTGTAATTTATTCGGAATGCAATTAATCTTATTTTCTATTTCTGTGCATAACCATGAGCAGGAACTATGCGAGTCCCTCCCAATTATCATAGGCACAACATCCCTTCAATACCCCACAGCTGGACACCATACACTACCCTCCAACCTTTGTCTGAGCCCTCCCAGCATGCAAAGAGGAATCTCTCAGGTCCAAGAGCCGTTTTAAACTTACCATACTTGCTGACATTATGAAGGGGAATATTAACTATAAAACGCATTATATTGGTTAAATATGTAGCGATCGAGTCGCTCGCTAGTCGCACACAAACACCGCCCTAAATACCCATCCCCATGCGCAGGCGACGTCAGAGCATCCCCTACGCAACCTGAGGGGATGCGCACGCACGGGGGAGTCGGTGCGCGAGCAGCGGGCACGTGCATTGGGGTTAGTACAAGGCATCATAGGTCGCTATATTTTTCGACTTTGACAGTCGACCCTTTGGCAGTCATCAATAACTGCCACTTCCTAAACAATTCAAACAGAAAAATATATGTCATCATGGAATACCTTTTTATGATTGGGTAGAGGGAGGAGAGGAGAAGGTGGGAAAGGTATGACCTAGTGAGATAGTAGAAGCATGTGTGTATGAATCCATGTTTGAGGGGTCATGTATCATCGTGCCGTACGTGTTTTAAATCAAGCTTCGAGGTATTGCGAAGTATACATTTGAATCCTTCTTATCCCGTATTAAGGGTCTGTGGATGGGCTGTCAAACTTTACCGAGCTCTTTTCGGCTTTTGGTTGCAACAAATGGGGGAGCACATTTAGTTGATGATACATGAATGGGGGAAACATGTGTCTATATTCCCTGTCGACTATGTGTGTCATTACCTGAGGGTTGTAGTGGTGAAGGTAAGAAACAACGTTATAAATGCAGTCATAAACTATGTGAGTTTATATAAACAGTCGCCGATTGAGGTCTTGCCTGATGTCTTGTATTGATGTACATGTTGTCTGATGTCTCTCGGTGCTTTTGCTATAAATAGCGAGCAAAAGTTGTTCCATTGTCCATAAAATGCATTATATTGGTTAAATATGTAGCGATCGAGTCGCTCGCTAGTCGCACACAAACACCGCCCTAAATACCCATCCCCATGCGCAGGCGACGTCAGAGCATCCCCTACGCAACCTGAGGGGATGCGCACGCACGGGGGAGTCGGTGCGCGAGCAGCGGGCACGTGCATTGGGGTTAGTACAAGGCATCATAGGTCGCTATATTTTTCGACTTTGACAGTCGACCCTTTGGCAGTCATCAATAACTGCCACTTCCTAAACAATTCAAACAGAAAAATATATGTCATCATGGAATACCTTTTTATGATTGGGTAGAGGGAGGAGAGGAGAAGGTGGGAAAGGTATGACCTAGTGAGATAGTAGAAGCATGTGTGTATGAATCCATGTTTGAGGGGTCATGTATCATCGTGCCGTACGTGTTTTAAATCAAGCTTCGAGGTATTGCGAAGTATACATTTGAATCCTTCTTATCCCGTATTAAGGGTCTGTGGATGGGCTGTCAAACTTTACCGAGCTCTTTTCGGCTTTTGGTTGCAACAAATGGGGGAGCACATTTAGTTGATGATACATGAATGGGGGAAACATGTGTCTATATTCCCTGTCGACTATGTGTGTCATTACCTGAGGGTTGTAGTGGTGAAGGTAAGAAACAACGTTATAAATGCAGTCATAAACTATGTGAGTTTATATAAACAGTCGCCGATTGAGGTCTTGCCTGATGTCTTGTATTGATGTACATGTTGTCTGATGTCTCTCGGTGCTTTTGCTATAAATAGCGAGCAAAAGTTGTTCCATTGTCCATAAAATGACAGTCTCTAAAGTATTGGGCTATCATAAAAGTTAAAGTCACTAGGGATATTGGGGGTCTGTGGCATAGTCCATCAATGGTCTGTATAAAAGAGGTTGTCAAATTCTTCTTCCAAGCGGATGTCTTTGTACCTTGGAGGAAAACAAAGGAGAAACGGGTGAAAGAAACGGACCAAGGAATCACATTTTCGTCACAACATTGTCTCTATCGTTGGGTCATAAATCAAATTAGTTGTTGTTATTACAGTGTCCTCGCTCCTCAGACTCATCACTCTGGTACTACCTTTACACTTCGTTAAAGTCCGAACGCATCTAAATATCAGGCCAACCAATATGACGACTCCCAGAATACACAAGAGAAATTTATCCAACGTCCATTATAATACCTTGGGTCCATTCTCCTAAACCAGAGAACCAATTTCGTGGGTTTAACCATGACACCCAACTGGTCAGCTCATTACCCACAGCAGCGAGTGTGAGATTGTGTTGCCTTCGAAACTCCCACTTCAATTGCAAAATGTCATCCATCTTTTGGTCTATGACCTCGGCCGGGTCCTCAGTGCTGTTTGTAATATACGTGCAGCACTTTACACCATTTTGAGTCGCTAGGGTAACACAATACCCGCCTGTCACTGCTGTGAGATAATTGAGAATCATCCTATGCTGAACCAGCTCTGTTTTGTAGGCTTGTAACTCTTTCCCAGTGTACCTGAACGTTTCATCATACATTTCGGTGATATTGTCTAACAAGTTCGCTAGCGCAGATATATATTTATAATTTATCACTCCTCTGGCAGTACGAGTGATATCTTACGCGAGTAGGAATTGAATCCCGGTGGATTCATGGATCAGATCAGAGGCCGTGCTCTGTCCTCTCTATCAGGTGCCTTTTAACGACGTGCTCGTAATGAGTGTGAGTATAAGGAGCTTGGGCACCGCGATTAATGTTTTTCATTTTGTTATGGGATACAGTCATTACTTCAGGCAGTACTTTTCCAATGTAACACAATCCCTCTGAGTTTGGGGCGAGGAACCTATACGCCTTCCTCCCGCATATGAAATATGCATCATCGGGGAGAACATATGGGACTGAGTATGACATAACCATGTTACAAACTGTCCATGTGAAATCTCCTAACCCTAACTCTCCCATCTGTCTAGTACACGTATCAGGTTGTACGATATGTGCACAGTATCCTGGTGATACTTCTCCAACTCGCATGGTCCTACTTCCTAAAGTGTACCTATACCGGAAAAATCTTCCATTGTCGGCTATCTGGCGTATAAGTTCTGTGTCTATGGGCATTCTATCGGCTCTATATGAAAATGTCATGGTTTGATTACTCCATGACACTTCCCAATTTCCCGGCTTTCGGGGATTGGAAATGTTAAAGCATACTAAGGACTTATCCACATGATACTGGTGGAGCTTCAAACTAGGAGGACTAGAGATATTAAACCTCTTGTCCACCGGCCTCCCACCACTTAACTCAAGTACCTCTCCTACAGTTAAAGGGAATGGTACTAGTCCTGATTTGCTATGACCTTGAGGTACTTGAGAGCATACCCAACAGTCTGTCTGATTTAACACTTTACCCACTAAGGAGTGATAGTCACTCAATGGATGCCGGTCCATGTGGACATTAAAACTGGACTGACATTTCTTGATGCACCCATCATCAACTATATTGTCACAATGCCTACAGATGCAGTTCTCTTCAGCTAACAATCTTTCACAATTCCTTCTATTGTCAATGCTACCAGATCGTTTTCTGATACTCGCCTTTATTCGGTGATTATGTTGTTCTTGGAAAACTACGCCTCCATCCTGGTCATCAGAACCCATTCCAGATCCTCTCTCGACCTCCATGGTACTCTCACCGAAACAGACTGCTCTGGTCAACATCATGGTCAACAGGAAAATCCGGATCACAGTCTCTTGGGGCAAGTCCATCTTATAGGAGGAAAAGGAGAAATTTGTAATGGGGGTACAAAAAAATAATTGAGGGGAAAGAAAAATGTTACGATGTCTTTTGTCCTCTAGTCTTGTTGTTTTTCTTGCTCTGTTGTCATCTCAAAGGTGCTGTCTCTCAGTCTTCCAAATGAACATTCTGGTGATACAGAAAGATCGCAGATTTGGAAGGAATATTGTAAGGAGCAAAAATCTTGCATTACCATTTGTCTAACTGATGTGTGACATACCATCTGTAAACATGAGAGAGAAGAGGAAAAAAAAACAAACGAGAGAGAGAACAATTCATATATATGTTACCTAAAACAACAAACAAAAAAAAAAACATTGTCAGATCTTCCGTTCACCATCAGGCTGTCACACCATCACATCCATTGGTATCTTTGCGCAGTCTCCCCCCACCAGTATTTCCACACTCTAACCTTTTGTGCCTGGCCAGGACACACCGATGTCGGTAGGTCACACTGGGGTTAGATAGACTTCTGCAAAGACCAAGTAGCTATGTGGTGTTTGAGTTCTGCCGATGAACGTCAGAGATGGGGAAAAAGAAACATTTATAGATAAATTTACAACGTTTACCCGGCCGTTCCTGAGTCTACACGGAACTGACCTCCCATTTTCATTAACTATAACCTCAGGCTTACTATCAGTCCTAATGATCACCTTTCCTGACTGCATCTTACAGGTGCGGCCCAAAATTCTTCTTATGTGATCCCTGATTACAATTTCGTGTATCATGACTTTGCTCATGTTTTTGTCTAGGGGGTTGATATGATTTTTGTGCATTTTTCAATCTACAGTCTCGTGCAAAATGTCCCTCTTTATGACAGTAATAACAAGTTACCACATTTGACTTACCCACAGGGGTCGGAGACTTATACTGAGGTGGCCTTGTGGTCAGGGCCTGTATACTTACAGCCATCAGCTTATCACTCTGCGACTCCCTGTGTCTGGTGATGTTTTGCTCATGCCCAACAGCGGACTTTCTTAATGCAGACACCGAGATATTTCTCCAGTTAGGTAGAGAGGTCTGTACCCTGATTCTTAGTGTGTCTTTTAAGCCGTCCATTAATACGGACACAGCTACCTCCCTATGATGTACATTTGTTTTGATGTCCGTGATCCCAGTGTTTCTAGCCATTACTTGCAGTGCTCGATTGAAATAATTAGAAGTACTTTCCCCTTCTTTTTGTCTTATGGAGAAGATTTTGTTCCACTCGACAACGGCTGGGAAATATACTCCTAACTGTCGGTTGATCTGCTTAATACATTCCTGATTGTGTTCCTCCGTACGAGGTACTTCTGTGTTTAACTTACAATCAGTAATAAACTTTGCAGGGTCAACACTGGAGGGCAAACATGCCCTCAGCACTGTCCGCCACTCTTTGTTGGTGGGTTCTGTGGAGTTTCCTAGTTCTTTAATAAACCTCTGACATGCAACTAGCTCTTTCCTAGGGTCAGGGAATTCAGACATAATTGTCCTTAATTCTGTCCGGGACCAGGGACGGCGCATTGCACTGTCCCTGGCGGGAATGACTCCCTGAGCGTCAGTCTGTCCATTTGGGACTGTGATCACCCTGACAGGGTTAAGTTCAACTACATCATCTTGTGTTGGTTCTACAATATGAGATACATTTGTTTGTGCGTGATATATAACACCGTACGTACCTGTGGACACGACCTCACCTGAGGGTTTGATTACTGCCTTTACCGATTTGGTCGCGTCCAAATGTATGATGGCTGCTGGAAAAGGTGCCGACATCGTGCTGGGCTCACTTTCTTGCTGGTAATCCTGAGGGAAGTTTAACATGGAGTGCAACTTGCACGGGTTAACAATTGTACATTTAACAGTTTTACTTTTATCTTTGTCACATTTGTTACTTTTATCATTAATACATTTGTTACTTTTATCATTAATACATTTGTTACTTTTATCATTAATAATACAGTTGCTAAGTGCATGTTTATCATACCCCAGTGTGCCACTCTCTGTAACCACTTTCTCTCTTGTTGCCATATTTTTCTTACCAAAGTGAGAGTCAGCTGTGTAAGCTAATCCTCCTAGTATTTCACCTTCCTGTTGCCAAAACTGTAAACAATCATAATGTTGGATCCGTTTATTTGCAGATTTAATGAGACATATCCTTCTCCTTAGATTTTGTAACACCTCGGGACTAAAACTGCCTACCCGTGGGAACTTTTCCCCGTCATGCACAGTCATTCTTTCCCATTCATCGCACAAAACCTCTGTGTGTGAACCGTATTTCTCACACATGATATACCTTGCCGACCCGATTGGTCAGTTTACTAAGTCAACCTGAACCGAGGTTGATCGCCCCCTACCTGAACAACTGGCCCCCATCTTTGCAGGTGTTGCTTTCACTACCTCTGACTTTCAAATCAGGGTCTTCAGCGAACCCTTACAAAAACCAAGATGTCCGGGGTAGGCTGGCGGCGGAAGTTTACCGAGTACCTCCACTCACTCTTCGCCCACGTTGGCCAGTACTTCAATCACTGACTCAGGGCTGCTGTACCCAACCTAGGGCCCCTATGAATCTTTATTTACTGGGGCGTGTGGGTGTGATCCGAAGAGCACTTAACCCTTCTCTGTAACTATTGGTTGTTAGAGAATTCCCGAGTGACCAGCGAACCTCCCTTAAAATAAAAAAAATTACACAAATCACGTTAGAATGTACAAATAGCGTTTATGACCCCTCTAGCGTACGCAAATGGTACTGGGTCAAGTTACTAACTAATGCACACAATTACATGCGGTACAATCGTTCTGCACATAAGCAACTAATCTTATGTGCGGAGCGACCAGTGGAATCGAAAATTGTGGCTGCGAATTCCTTCAGCCAGAGCTTAATGGCCTATATGGGTACCGCACCAACCCTTCCTGGTGTTGTGCTTCTTTACTCTTTATCTATAGCGGACTTCCTAGTCTGCTGTACCTGGACCTCCTGGTCCGTGACCTCCTGGTCTGTGCTACAGTAGACCTCCTGGTCTGCTATACTCTAATGCTCTTCTTTTAATATGTTTAACAAGGGATGCCTCCCAAGCTACCGTGCCGTCACTTACACGTATGTACCTCACGAGAACTCGATGATTTCCTGTGGTTCCACCCAAAAATTAGAAACTTATATATATGTATACACACACTTTCACCTCATATACTCTTTACTTTCGTTTCTGCGCAGAAATCCCTTTCATTCAGTATCGCAGGCTAATCCAGAGGAGTTGCAACTAGAGAAGGATCTATTAGCTTAAAATTTTGGACACTGAGATTGATTTGCGCTATTATCGCATTGCCTCCGTATCACCTACTAAAACAATACTATCGTGTGATTTGTATTATGTGGGCGTACCCAGACGCTCCGTTGCGTAATATATGCTCCGTGCGTCGGCCCTTGCGTCGCGTACGCTAGTCCCGCCCTTTGTTAGAGACACGTGTACGCAAGCCAGGTATATCCACAGAAATACAACTAACACGTTTATATCAATGTAGATGATCTTTAACTGTAATCATCTACCGAGCACCACACAGATCTTTCCTTGTATCTTTAGGTAAAGCCGTGTGCGTGTTTTGCAATTTACTCCTTAACGTATTAATATTACTTTTAACTACCAATAGCAACAAATCTTTCTCAGCACGTTATCAATTATAAATGGCAAGCAGGAAGGTGAGATGTGAAAATACACAAATGAAAAGAAATGCAGGTGTGTGCGTGTGTTGCGTACGCAAAACAGAGATAAACAGTTTTAAAAGACAATAGCGTTTTGTTCTTACATTCCGGTTCCGGATTCCACCAGCACTCCTACAGCGTAGCGATGCAGACGCTTATCTAGTCAGCACTACTGTATCCCTCACCACTAATACGGATACGAAGGGATACTGCCTTCCCGCCCTTGCTGACAGATAAAGTCTGTGTTCGCTAGTGCGGATATGTGGAGGACGGACGAGCCGCCAATTGATAATGCTGATTTATTACCTTATAACATACACTATATATGGGTAAGAGACTCAGTACGCAATTGGCGTATGGGGTACCGTAAGGGTACGCACTTAGCGTTGCAGATGCTTAGCCGTGGTCGAGACGCACATGCGGCACGCTCGCTCACAGCTAACGCTTGGTGTCGAGCACGCTATGGGCGGCCGACCACCGTAATGCTACGCTACTAGCGTAGCGGACGCTCGTGACCACAAGGGGAACACGAGCGGCCCAGACGCTCACGGGATGACACTCAGTAAACCTTGTATGCAACACACTGAAAGATTGAGTTTATACTGTAAACCTTACTACTTAAATACTGTAGCGATATAACGCTGCTTAACATTTGACAATGCTAAATTCCTTTGTCGAATAAACAACCCTTTATGAAGCTAAGAACACTGTACGCTGTTTACTTAAGAAGTACCGTAATGGTACGCTATCTGCGTAGCGATCGCTCAGCCGTAGGCGAGACGCTCAAGCGTCACGTTCGCTCACGGCCCAGTGATCACAGGACACGTTATTGGTTATGTCTAGGGGGATGATTCGCTGTAGCGTAGCATACGCTCGAGACCACGAGGAGGTCACCAGCGATGCAGACGCTTACAACACTATACCTTTATGTTAAAACCTTATACCAATGAAATACACTGAATACCTTAATGTGAGTACAGGGTGTAAGTGCAACCTTGTGTAACCTGACTATCTACAAAGCTGCTTGAGCGTCACCGACGCTCAAGTGAACACTTATCACTATAGAAAATACACAGATACTGGTTTAGGTTCCAAGGCCTATTAACTGTATTATGTCTAATATACTTGTAAAAGGGGATAACAGTACATATGATACACTACAATATAACAGAGACTTCCTAACCACAGATCTAAACAATAAATACAAAAAGACAATACTATACTAACCTGAATGCTATACAATACAATGCTATAATACTATGAGAGATATAAGAGTAAAGAAGAGAGAGAGAGATGGAGAGAGAGAGAGAGGAATTGGCTCACAGAAAGACAATGATTACGGAGAGAAACTTACGCACAAAGGGTAACGATCGCAAGCGCCTCTGGACAGCCAGCTTCCCGATTATCAGCAATGATAACCGTTTGAAGAGAAGTAAAGGCTGGATGTCACAGGCCCGTCTTTTATGCTACTCACACAATGCAATCTATTGGTCCCTACAGTCTCACTGTCCATTGGACGCAGGAACTCGGCTTCGCATTATAACAAAGGTCACAAGTTGATTCATATCAGTGGCCCTGGTTATGCAAAACAATGGGTGATAACTAACACATTCCTGTCTTCTGGAGGGGGTATTGTTTGGCGAATACAAAACAGAATCCTGTCTGGGTTCTGTTCTATATTCATGATGTCCACTTTCAGTTGAGACAATGACATCTCAGCCCTCATTCTCCTGTATACAAATCCAGCCCCATTTGTAAACACAGGTGTTGACCCTCCTCATTGAGTCTCAAAAGCTCAGTGTAATTAAAGACTATTGTACTCCGTCTGCGGGAAAGATACTGATTTGGAGTACAATTGATCTTCAATTACTATTCCTGTGTTTACCTTATGCATGTGTAGATATGAGGCCCTCTTAACATGCAAACTATTGTTTGGGGGATCTCTGAGGTCAAAGAGACATTTGAGACCTACTGATGCCTGTCTCCAACTGTTCAGATGCATGACTAAGTAAGGACAAATAATAATAAATAAATGGACATAACTTCTTATGTCCATAACTATTCGCACGAGCAATTAATCTGCTCCAAACCAACACCGGAATATTGCTATTTAAATACTCTTCCGATAGGTACCAAACACCACTGTCTGACTCCTGTTAGACCCTTCGCACAATACAAAGAGGGATTCCTCCGTTCAGGGACATTCTATATTAACCAAACTTTCAGAATCTATCAAAGGGACCATAATCTATAAACTACATTAATTGTGAAAATATGTAACGAATGAGTCGCACGCTACGACTACGTAAACTCTACCGTAAATACGCATACCGCGCCTGTGAGTGCACGTTATTGCGGGTATGCGAATCCACGGGAGAGCGCATGCACGCGCAGCGCGGACCAGTGTGCGGTGCAAATATGGCAACGTGCATTGAGACATTTTTCTGACTTTGACAGTCCACCCTTTGGCAGTCAATAATAACTGCCACAAAACATTTAAGGAGAAAAATGTAAGTCAGGGGTTAATTGATTTCCATGGTTGGGTAGGGGAGGAGAGAGGAGAAGGTGTGAAGAGGGTATGACCTAGTGAGATAGCAGAAGCATGTGTGTATGAATCCATGTTTGGGGGGTCATGTATCATCGTGCCGTACGTGTTGTAAATCAAGCTTCGAGGTATTGCGAAGTATACATTTGAATTCCTTCTTATCCTGTGGTACAGGTCTGTGGATGGGCTGTCAAACTCTACCGAGCTCATTTCGGCTGTGGTTGTAACAAAATGGGGATGCACATTTTAGTTGATGATACATGAATGGGGGAGGTATGTGGTTGCTGATATCTGTGCATGTATTCCCTATCGTCTATGTGTGTCGTTACCTGAGGGTTGTAGAGATGAAGATAAAGAACACTTACGAAAAATGCAATGATATTCTATGTCAGGGAAATGTACATCTGTCGTCGAAGTTGTTTTCGGTATCTGTTGAGAGTCGTCTTCTTTGCGCTGTATTGCTCCTTAGGCATGAGCAAATAGCTTTGTCTGAGCCATCAGATTTACAAAAATGTTGGGCTAGCGTGAGTTTAAAAATACTAGGGAAACTGGGGATCCATGGCAAAGTTCATCAAGTGTCCATATTTAAAGTTGTCAAATCTTCTTCTTCGGTCAATCCGTTGTCCGTATACATCTCGTCTCGTCAGCTTCCTCGTCCAAGGGGGTCTTTGTATCTTGGAGAAAAGCAGAAAAACAGGTGAAAGAAACGGACCGTATAATCGCATTTTCATCACATTCTGGTTTCTATCATTGGGTCATAAATCAAATCCAGGTTAATTACAGTTTCCTCACTCCTCAAGCTCATCATTTTTGTACTTTGTTTGCACCTCATTAAAGCCTGCCCGCATCTAAATATCAATCCAATCGATATAACGACACCCAAGATACATAGTAGAAACTTTCCAACATCCATTATGACTCCTTGAGCCCAGTCTCCTAAACCGGAGAACCAATTTCGCGGGTTCAACCATGACACCCAACCAGTCAGCTCATTACCTACAGCAGCAAGGGTGAGATTGTGTTTTCGACGAAATTCCCACTTTAGTTGGAGAATATCGTCCATCTTTTGGTCTATGACCTCTACCGGATCCTCGGTGCTATTTGTGATATACGTGCAACACTTTATGCCGTACTGTGTTGCCAATGTAACACAATATCCGCCTGTTACTGCTGTAAGGTAATTAAGAACCATCCTATGCTGAACTAGTTCTGTTTTATAAGCTTGAAGTTCTCTTCCAGTGTATCTAAACGTGTCATCATACATTTCAGTGATATTATCTAACAAATTGGCGAGTGCGGAAATGTATTTATAATTCATCACTCCCCGAGCGGTACGAGTGAAATCTAACGCTACCAGAACCTGAATCCCGGTGGATTCATGGATAAGATCAGAGGCCGGATGCTCTAACCTTTCTGACAGTTGTCTTTTAACTCGGTGCTCGTAATGAGTGTGAGTATAAGGAGCTTGGGCACCACGGTGTATGTCCTTCATTTTGTCATGTGTAACAGTCATCACTTCAGGCAATACTTTTCCAATATAACACAATCCTTCAGAGTTTGGGGCTAGCCACTTGTACGCCTTTCTCCCGCATATGAAATATGCATCATCGGGGAGAACATAAGGGACGGAGAAAGACATGACCATGTTACAAACCTTCCAGGTGAAATCTCCTGACCCTAATTCTTCCATCTGCCTAATGCACGTATCAGTTTGTATGACATGTGCACAGTATCCTGGTGATACCTCTCCAACTCTAGTAATCCTATTTCCTAAGGTATATCGATACCGAAAAGATTTTCCTCTACTGGCTATGTGGCGTACCAGCTCTGTATCTGTAGGCATTCTATCTGCTCTGTGTGAAAAGGTCATGGTAAGGTTGCTCCATGACACTTCCCAATTTCCCGGTTTTCTGGGATTGGAGATGTTAAAACATATGAGGGACCTATCCACATGGTATTGGTGGAGCTTCAAACTAGGAGGGCTGGAGATATTAAACCTCCGGTCCACCGGTCTCCCACCACTTAGCTCAAGTACCTCCCCTAACGTTAAAGGAAATGGTACTAGCCCTGATTTGCTGTGACCCTGAGGTACTTGAGAGCATACCCAACAATCGGTCTTATTTAACACATTACCCACTAAGGAGTGATAGTCACTCAATGGATGCCGGTCCATATGGATATTAAAACTGGATTGGCATTTCTTTGTTACAGAGCCTACAGATACAACTTTCTTTTTGAACTAACATTCCTTCACAGTTGTTTACAAATAACATGGTTGTTAGATCGTGCCCGGTACTCGCCTTTGCTTGGTGATTGGGTTGCTATTGGAAATTTACACCTCCGTCTCAGTCATCAGGACCTTTCTGGATCCTTTCTCGACCTCACTGGTACTCTCACCGAAACAGACTGCTCTGGTCAACATCATGGTTAACGGGAAAATCCATGTCACAGTCTCTTGGGGCAAGTCCATCTTACAGGAGGAGAAAAGAAGAAATTTGTAAAGGGGGTATAAGAAAATCAGTTTGAGGGGGAGAGAACTCGTTACGATAATAAGTTCTCTCGTTTTGTTGTTCTTTTTGTTCTGCTGTCCTCTCAAAAGGTGCTGTCTCTTCAGTCTTCCGAATGAACCTTCTGGTGATGTAATCTTTCTTCCTGACTAGCGATCTTTCTGTGTGGAGCAAAAATCTGGCATTACCATTGGTTAACACTTAGGGGTGACATACCATCTTTAAATCATGGAAACATGAGTGAGGAGAGAGAGAAAATAAAAAAACAAAAGAGATAGAGAACAATTCATGTGCATATATACATTACATAACCCGACAATAACCATCAATAAGAGAAGAGAAACAAAGCATTTTTAAACATTGTCAACATTAAGAAAACATTGTCAGACTATTTGGCTGTCGTATCTACGTGTCTAATGGTTTCCTTGAGCAGTCCCTCCCCACCAGCACTTGCATTATTCCACTGTCTGTATCTGGCCAGAATACATAGTGGTGGATAGGTCATGCTGGGGTTTGGTAGACTTCTGCAAGGACCAAGCGAATATGCAATGTTTGAATTCTTACCAATAATCGTCAGAGATGGGGATAGAGAGAGGGAGAAAAAAACATTTTTCACAAATACATTTACAACTTTTCACCTGGTCATTCCTGTGTCTTTAGTGAATGACCTCCCACTTCATTAACCGTTACTTCAGGCTTGCCTCCATTCCTAATAATCACCTTTCCTGCCTATGTGATCCTTGATTATAATGGTGTGTGTTGTAATTTTGCTCATTTCTTGGTCTAGGGGGTCTAACTTTATGTGGGTTATTACAGTAGTTGGCATAATGCCCTTCTCTTCTACAATGGTAACAAATCCTTGGCTTTCTCCATGTGCCAATGGCCTGGGGTTTTGGTTGATTTGATGCCTCCTCAAACGCTCGGATGTTCATCATCATCAATCGTTTCCCCTGTACTTCCCTGATTCTTTGGTTACCATGATTATGTCGTTGTCTAGGGGGTTGGTATGCCTTCTGTGAATCTTTGATCATACAGTTAGATCTTTCCTAGGATCTGGGTAATCAGACATGATTGATCTCAATTCTGTCCGGGACCAGGGATGGCGCATTGCACTGTCCTTGACGGGAATGGTTCCCTGATCGTCAGTCTTCCCATTGGGGACTGTGATCACCCTGGCAGGACTAAACTCAATTACATCACCTTGTTTTGGTCTTATAATATGGGGTACATTTGTTTGTGCGTGATATAAAACATTGTACGTACCTGTGGACACGACCTCACCTGACCCTCCGTTAGGGGGTTTGATTATTGCCTTTACCAATTTGGTCGTGTCCACCTGGATGTCTTGTAGGATGGCTTCTGGAAGAGGTGCCGACATCGTTCTGGGCTCACTTTCTTGTTTGTATTCCTGAGGGAGGTTTGACATGGGGTGCAGCTTGCACAGGTTAATAGTTGTACATTCAACAGTATTACAATAATCATTGTTACATTTATTACACTTATTCTTATAATCTATATTACAGTTGCTAAGAGCGTTTTTATTGTTCCACCTTTGTGCTTTTCTCTCCGCAATCAACTCCTCTCCTCCTGCCATATCTCTCCCCTCAAGATAAGAGTCAGAAAAGTCAATAGACTCTTTTTGTAATTCACTTTCCTGTTGCCATAACTGTAAATATTCATAATGTTTATTTTGTCTCTTCGTTGGTTCAACGAGACTTATCCTCCTCCTTAAATTTTGTAACACTACTGGACTGAAGCTACCTATTCTTGGGAATTTGTCCCTGTCTTGTACAGTCATTCTCTCCCATTCATCACATAAAACTTCAGCGTGATTTCCATATTTCCGACCCGATGGATCGGTTCTCTGAATCAACCCGAACCGAGGTTGATCGCCCCCTACCTGAACAAATGCCCCCCATAATCTGCAGGCGTTGCCTATTCCTCCTTGAATATCAAGGCTTTCAGCGAACCCTTACAAACAAACCAAGATGTCCTTGGGCAGGCCGGCGGTGGTGGTTTATCAAGTACCCCACTTACTTCTCGCCCACGTTGGCCTGTGCTGCAATCACTGTAGCCAGAGCTGCAGTACCCAACCTAGGGCCCCTGTGAACCTTTATTTACTGGGGCGTGCTGGACCTACCAGTCCCCAGTAAGTATCGGTTGTTGGATAGTTCCCGAGTGACCAGCGAACTTCCCTTCCCAAAAAATAAAAAATTACACAAATCACGTCAGAATGTACAGATAGCGTTTGTGACCACTTTACTCTAATGGTATTAGGTCAGATTACTAACTACTGCACACAATAACGTGCGGTCCAATCGTTCAGTATACGAGCACTACTTGTCATGTACTGAAAGATCAATGGAATCTATGTTTCCGGCTGCGATTCCTTCAGCCAGAGCTTGTATGGCCTATATGGGTTCTGCACCAACACCCCAGGCGTTGTGCCACTGGACTTTTATAGCGGACCTCTTTGTCTATTTTACCTGTTACCTTATGACCTCCTGGTCTGTTACCTTATGACCTCCTGGTCTTGTTACCTTATGACCTCCTGGTCTTGTTACCTTATGGTCCGCTATACTCTAATGCTCAAATATTATTTAACCAGAGATGCCTCCCTAGCCACCGTATATGTCACTTACACGTATGTCCCTTGACGAGTACCCGGCTTTCCTTTTGGTTCCACCTTAAAGTTATATAAACTTTTGTATACAAAACACACTCACTCAACACATGTACACTTTTGTTTCTATATCTATTTCTGCGCAGAAATTGTCTTCAGGCCAAGAGTGTTACCAATTAGGAGCAGGATCTGTTAAACTAAATTTCAGATTTTCTAAAAATAGATTTGCGTTATTTACCGCGTCGCGTTATCTACCGCTGTGCGTTAATTATCGCCTTTGCGTTACTTCACTTTATCACAACTTGAGCTTACGTGGGCGTAACCGGACGCTACGTTGCGTAATGAACGCTGCGTGCGTCTGCCTTTTGGATTGCGTACGCTAGTCTTTGTTAGCGACACGTGTATGCAATGCAAAGGATCCACCGTAACACAATATATTTTTATCAATGTAAATGATCCCTGATCATCTACCGCAATCCACACTGACTGCCTTGTATCTTCAGACAAACCGTGTGTTGTTCTATACTTTAACTATTACCTCTACTATTAAATAACAGCAAATCTCCTTTTAGCACTTTCTATCAACTATAAAATTTGGCAAACAGGAATAGTGATATACGAAAAATGAAATACACAAGTGAAAAGAAATGCAGGTATGTATGCGTACGCAAGACAAAAGAAAAATAAACAGTTTTAAAAAGACACAAGCGTTTTGTTCTTACTTCCGGTTACCGGGTTCCTTCAGCACTCTTTATCTAAGCGAAGCAGACGCTTATCCCGCCAGCACTTATGAGACAATCTCCCACCCTTTGCTGGGGGATAATGTCTGCTGATCTACCTAGTGCAGATGTGAGAAGTATAGGACGAGCCCGCAATTGACAATGCTAAATTCCTTTGTCGAATAAACAACCCTTTATGAAGCTAAGAACACTGTACGCTGTTTACTTAAGAAGTACCGTAATGGTACGCTATCTGCGTAGCGATCGCTCAGCCGTAGGCGAGACGCTCAAGCGTCACGTTCGCTCACGGCCCAGTGATCACAGGACACGTTATTGGTTATGTCTAGGGGAATGATTCGCTGTAGCGTAGCATACGCTCGAGACCACGAGGAGGTCACCAGCGATGCAGACGCTTATAACACTATACCTTTATGTTAAAACCTTATACCAATGAAATACACTGAATACCTTAATGTGAGTACAGGGTGTAAGTGCAACCTTGTGTAACCTGACTATCTACAAAGCTGCTTGAGCGTCACCGACGCTCAAGTGAACACTTATCACTATAGAAAATACACAGATACTGGTTTAGGTTCCAAGGCCTATTAACTGTATTATGTCTAATATACTTGTAAAAGGGGATAACAGTACATATGATACACTACAATATAACAGAGACTTCCTAACCACAGATCTAAACAATAAATACAAAAAGACAATACTATACTAACCTGAATGCTATACAATACAATGCTATAATACTATGAGAGATATAAGAGTAAAGAAGAGAGAGAGAGATGGAGAGAGAGAGAGAGGAATTGGCTCACAGAAAGACAATGATTACGGAGAGAAACTTACGCACAAAGGGTAACGATCGCAAGCGCCTCTGGACAGCCAGCTTCCCGATTATCAGCAATGATAACCGTTTGAAGAGAAGTAAAGGCTGGATGTCACAGGCCCGTCTTTTATGCTACTCACACAATGCAATCTATTGGTCCCTACAGTCTCACTGTCCATTGGACGCAGGAACTCGGCTTCGCATTATAACAAAGGTCACAAGTTGATTCATATCAGTGGCCCTGGTTATGCAAAACAATGGGTGATAACTAACACATTCCTGTCTTCTGGAGGGGGTATTGTTTGGCGAATACAAAACAGAATCCTGTCTGGGTTCTGTTCTATATTCATGATGTCCACTTTCAGTTGAGACAATGACATCTCAGCCCTCATTCTCCTGTATACAAATCCAGCCCCATTTGTAAACACAGGTGTTGACCCTCCTCATTGAGTCTCAAAAGCTCAGTGTAATTAAAGACTATTGTACTCCGTCTGCGGGAAAGATACTGATTTGGAGTACAATTGATCTTCAATTACTATTCCTGTGTTTACCTTATGCATGTGTAGATATGAGGCCCTCTTAACATGCAAACTATTGTTTGGGGGATCTCTGAGGTCAAAGAGACATTTGAGACCTACTGATGCCTGTCTCCAACTGTTCAGATGCATGACTAAGTAAGGACAAATAATAATAAATAAATGGACATAACTTCTTATGTCCATAACTATTCGCACGAGCAATTAATCTGCTCCAAACCAACACCGGAATATTGCTATTTAAATACTCTTCCGATAGGTACCAAACACCACTGTCTGACTCCTGTTAGACCCTTCGCACAATACAAAGAGGGATTCCTCCGTTCAGGGACATTCTATATTAACCAAACTTTCAGAATCTATCAAAGGGACCATAATCTATAAACTACATTAATTGTGAAAATATGTAACGAATGAGTCGCACGCTACGACTACGTAAACTCTACCGTAAATACGCATACCGCGCCTGTGAGTGCACGTTATTGCGGGTATGCGAATCCACGGGAGAGCGCATGCACGCGCAGCGCGGACCAGTGTGCGGTGCAAATATGGCAACGTGCATTGAGACATTTTTCTGACTTTGACACATTATTAATACAAAAGCTGCTTGAGCGATTGAGACGCTCCGAATACCCTCAGTAATGTAATAAACACACAATACCTTGCTAAGGTTCCAACACCTTTACTAACAATATCTAGCTATGTAAAAAGGGGAAAACAGTTAACAGTTCATACACTACAGGCTAATATCAATATCTAAACATAATAACTATACATATACAATATACAACAGTTTAACAATAACAGAGAGAGAGAGAGAGTATGGCAAATACAGAGAATAAGTTGGTCACAGAGAATAACTTACACATATGGGAATGAATCGCAGGCGCAATCTGGAAATCCAGCTCTCCGTTAATCAGTGATGAAAACCTTGTGGAGAGTAGAGTCTTGTGTCCCCAAGCCTATTGCAAACTATATTTATTTACTAGCTCAAGACATACTACAATATATACTGTGTGTCCTCTTTCCATTGGTTAGGGGGTGGGACATGTACTGCACCTGGGATCATTGGTTAGTTCAAGAAGTGGGCGATGGCTAGGACTAGTTAGTATTCTAAATTCCTCTTTGTCTTGTTATATTGAGGAAAGCTATTGTTTGGATCTTCCAAACAAACTCTGTCTCTGGGCTTTGTTTACCCCACCGTCACCCTCCTTCGGTTGAGACAATGACACCTCAGCACTCATTCATCTGGAGAGAAACCTGGACCTATTCATAAACAAAGGTGTAAGCCCTCTTCATAGAATCTCAAAGCTTAGTGTAACTAAGGCTATTGTCTTCAGTCTGTGGGAAAGAAGTGACTGAATTCCATTCACCCACCCTGCATTTATGTGTAATTTATTCGGAATGCAATTGATCTTATTTTCTATTTCTGTGCATAACCATGAGCAGGAACTATGCGAGTCCCTCCCAATTATCATAGGCACAACATCCCTTCAATACCCCACAGCTGGACACCATACACTACCCTCCAACCTTTGTCTGAGCCCTCCCAGCATGCAAAGAGGAATCTCTCAGGTCCAAGAGCCGTTTTAAACTTACCATACTTGCTGACATTATGAAGGGGAATATTAACTATAAAACGCATTATATTGGTTAAATATGTAGCGATCGAGTCGCTCGCTAGTCGCACACAAACACCGCCCTAAATACCCATCCCCATGCGCAGGCGACGTCAGAGCATCCCCTACGCAACCTGAGGGGATGCGTACGCACGGGGGAGTCGGTGCGCGAGCAGCGGGCACATGCATTGGGGTTAGTACAAGGCATCATAGGTCGCTATATTTTTCGACTTTGACACACTTGAGATCTCAGTTGAAACTAATTGGGTATCATATAATATTTTCCTGAATAGGGCATTTCAAGTTTCAAATTGTAATGGATGATACTGGTCCCATCAAAGCACTATAAGGATTTTATTATGGGGCTACAGCAATTTCTCATACTCTAGTTATAGTGAGCACCTATGCCACATACTGTAAACTGTTCTGTATATGTTTCCCAAAGGTGTTTGTTTAATTATTTTTATTATACAGATCACAATGTACCCAGAAGTGCACTTTTCAGCACAAGTTCAATTGGTAGATGCAAAAGGCTTCCCATTGCAGTATAACTAAAGGAATAGTACTAGGTGACTTACAATTTCTTGGAAATCAGCAGAAAGTAAGGCACAATTAAAAAAACACTGACACTGCAAAGGGGGTTGGTTGTATTTTGCGGATATTCATTGATAGAATGTTGACATGATTGGAATCTTGACAAACTGTTCCTGGTAGTCCAGTGATGACTTACCTTGTTTGGTGGGCAGGCATGGTGACAGGGGGGGGGGGTCAAAGGAGACAGCTAAACCAGGCCCTGTGGTTCAGAGGGGCCCCTGAGGCAGAGAGGCACAAAAAAGGATGCCAGTGTCCACTCTGCCTGCCAGTTGAGTAAAAAGACATAACAATTAACTGGCCCCACCTTCCATTTGCACTCCCCGGATGTCCAGTCACTTGGTCAGGTCCTGTGCTGCCGACGTCGCAACGCATGATGCTGCGCTAGCCCTAGTGTACGGCAGTACTGGTAGTCATCACTGAGTGACACACTAATAGAAATATATTTTTTCTATTGGTGTGCCACTCAGTGACGACTACTAGTACAGCCATACACTGCTGCTATATATCTGTGTGTGATACAAAGCAAAACATATATTTCTATTGGTGCGTCACTCTGACTACTAGTACTGCGGCTGCTGTACATTACTGCTATATATCCTTTGTGTGTGATACAGAGCAAAAAATATATTTCTATTGCGCCCCTTTTTACTGTGTATCTCCCTTGTTTTCTTCACCTTTTTCTCTTTCTGCCCATTTTTGCCTTTTTATTCTCCTGATCTTTTTTCTATGGCCACTCATACTCTGTCTTGATTGTCATGCCCCATCCCTGCCATTCACTCCCTGCCATCTGGCTGACTTCTCCCAGCCCCTGTCAGCACACCAACCTGTGTAGCTGGATGGTGGTTGTCTGCTCCCTGCCTGGCTATTGCTCCCCCAGCTGCTCTGTGGCAGTCTGCAGGGACTCCATCCTGCCCCTATCCCCTGGCCAGTACTCCAGCTGTATCCTTTGCTCTGGCAGGGCTGCCCACAGCTCTGACAGGCTCCCTCTCATGCCCGGTGCCTGTTCTTCTGGATGACTCATGCGCAGTGGCCTGTTAATCTGGGGTCTTCTGTTGATCCTGGGTTGGGCACACTGGTGGCCATTTTGGGGGTGACAGAAATGTTAGGATTGGACCCTATGACGGTGCCTAGCCCTTTGGTTTAGTCCACAGACACCTCTTTCTCTTATTTCTCCAAACTCTCCTCCCTTCCCTCTACTGTGGGGGTTTTGCTGGGAGTTTACTTTTAGCACTCCCCTTCCTGGAGATTACCTTGCCTGCATTAGTTTTCCTTTGGCCTTTCCACCACACCCTTCCACTGTACATGCTCCCACTTTTGCCGCTTGGCACCAGACATCCTGAAGCTTGGGGTTTATCCCACTGTCTCGGCCACCCCTCCTCCTCCCTGAGTGCATCCTTTGCCACCCCCCTTCAGCCGGCTTACCCATATCTGTATTGGCCCTCTACTTTTTCTGGCCCCAACCGATGGTATTACACCCTCCTTTCCCACCCTTGGGGTTGGTGGGTTCAAGTATGTTGGACTTGTAGATCAAGTTCTTTATCCACTGTACCAGGACCTAAGGGTTGTCAACATCTTGAAATCATATCACTTCCTTTTGGTGACCATACTTAATCCTAGGTTTAAGTCATACAAAAAGTCTTTCTTTACTGCTGACACAGATCTTAAGAGATGCAAAGAGCTCCTTGTGAGCAAGTTAGCAGCTCAAGTGGCACATGACACAATTACGTCACCTCCTTTAGTTTCTCCTCCAACTGCCAGGAAAAAAATAACTTTTTTTAAGAGACCCACTGGTGATAAGGATGTCAGCGCACCATAGGGACACAGCAATTTGACATCTAGTTAGGTCTGAAAGAATTGACCCCCATTAGTGACACCTCTATTCAGCCTGATACGGTAACCATCCATAGAATGGTGGAGGATTATTTTAATGACAGTGTACAAAATAAGTGTACCAGACTGTACCTTTAACTACTGGGAGAAAAAAAGGCAATTTGGAAATTAATGTTATTGAGGTTAATAATACTGTAGGAACAAGTGTCAAAGTCGAAAAATATTGCAGTACACACATCACGTACAAACCACACACACATGTCCGCCATGCGTGCACATATCCGCAAATTGCGTATGGTCGCACCTGCGGTCCTGCGCGGTTTGAGCGTGGTATGAGTAATTACAGTGGAGTTTGTATTCTCATGGAAAAGCCACAAAGACATATCATAAATCTAATATATATATATATTGTATAAATCCCACACTGTCTGCTTTAACCTTTAAATAGCAGGAAAATCAGTCACACATAAATTAAAACTCCCAGAGACTAAAATACAATGGCCTTATTTACACTAAGCTTTGAAATTCTATGAAGAAGGCAAACACCTTTGTTTACTAAAATAGCCAAGTTTCTATTTAAAACAATGAGTACTGAATTGTCATTGTCTCACCTGAAAGCAAAAACAAACGAAGTGACAATACCCAGGAACCGATTCTGTTCAGAAAATCAGAAACAATAGCTAACCACAACACAAGACCAGACAGATAGAAATTTAAGATATTAACATTCCTAGTCTAAAACCCATGGAGATAAAGGTGTTCATATATAGCAATATTTCCACTGGGTGGAAGGTGCACTCTCGCTGAAATGAATGAAGTCCGTTCTTAAAAAAAAGAGACTTTTATTGGGAAAGTCCAAAAGCCTTACATGTCGACGTTTCGGTCCGTATGACGAACCTTTCTCAAGACTAATGACTCTTTAGGTTAACATCGTTCATCAAATCTTAATCATGTGTCTAAGATCAGGTCATAGTCATCAAAAAACTTTCTAGCACAAAAGGAATAGCATATCCGGACACAGCCATAAAAGTCGTAGATGTAAATGATATTGAATATATATCTGATCAAACAGATCCTGCTACCATGATGCAGCTACAGGGTCACGATATACACGACGTGAGAGGTCGGGAAAGGAGCAGAGCGTCCCTTCATGCAGCACAGGGACGCTCTGCTCCTTTCCCGACCTCTCACGTCGTGTATATCGTGACCCTGTAGCTGCATCATGGTAGCAGGATCTGTTTGATCAGATGTATATTCAATATCATTTACATCTACGACTTTTATGGCTGTGTCCGGATATGCTATTCCTTTTGTGCTAGAAAGTTTTTTGATGACTATGACCTGATCTTAGACACATGATTAAGATTTGATGAACGATGTTAACCTAAAGAGTCATTAGTCTTGAGAAAGGTTCGTCATACGGACCGAAACGTCGACATGTAAGGCTTTTGGACTTTCCCAATAAAAGTCTCTTTTTTTAAGAACGGACTTCATTCATTTCAGCGAGAGTGCACCTTCCACCCAGTGGAAATATTGCTGTTCGAGTGGACCTGATTGGGTTCATTGGGAGCACCCGCAACGTTGGAATTTATGGGATGAGAGTGCAGGATCAACGTGGATATATATATATATATATACTAGGTGCTTCATCGCGCCCTACGGGCGCTCTTCACACCGTCGCAAGGGGCTACGCCCCCTTAACCCTTGCATGCCTTTCTGGGGTTTAATATTTGTATTATATGGAGTATTACCTGCATTCCTTTGTTAGTGGTTAAATATTGCACAATGAAAGGGCGTGCGATGGTGAAGGAGGCGCGGCCCCTTGCGACGGCGTGAACAGCACCTGCAGGGCACGATGTACAGAATGTAGCGGGTGCGGGGGGGACTGCGGATGGTGTCTGTAGATGCTGCGGGTGGAGGGGAGGCAGAAGTGGGGGTGGGGCCCAGATGGGGAAGGTTCGGGAGGTGCTGCGCGTGGGGGAGGGGCAGAGGAGTGGGGGATGCAGATGGGGGAGGGGTCCGGAGGCACCGCAGGTGGGGGAGGGGCAGGGGTGCCACGGGTGGGAGAGGCAGGTGTGGGGATGTTGTGGATGGGTGAAGGGTTCCGGAGGTGCTGTGGGATGGGAAGGGACGGGTGTGCCGGGGGTTGGGTAGGGGACCGCAGGCACCATGGGTAGGGTAGGGGCAGGTACGGGTGTTGCGGCGGATGGGAAAGGAGGTCCGGAGGTGCTGCAGGTGGTGGAGGGGCAGGTGCAGGGGTGCCATTGGTGGGGGAGGGGTGGGTGAGGGGGGGACCGCTGATGGAGGAGGGTGTCTGCAGATGCTGCGGGTGGAGGGGGGCAGGTGTGGGGGGAGACGTATAAGGGGGGTGAATGGTGGAAGGGGCCTGGAGGTCCTGTGGGTGGTGAAGGGGTGGAGGAGTGGGAGCCACGGGTGGTGTAGGGGGTCTGGAGGCACAGCATGTGGGGGAGGGGTGGAGTGCCGCATGTGGTGGAGGGGAAGGTGCGGAGGTGTGGTGCATTGGGGAGAGGTCTGGAGGAGCTGCGGGTACTGTACATGCCATAAAAGGTAGTTGGAGGGTATGCAGTAACAGGGCCAGGACAGGGGTGACAGGGTCAGTACAGGGTTGACGGGGCCAGGACAGGGGTGACGGTGCCAGGATAGGGGTGACGGGGCCAGGACAGGGGTGACGGGGCCAGGACCGGGGTGACGGGGCCAGGACAGGGGTGACGGGGCCAGGACAGAAATGATAGGGACAGGATAGGGGTGACAGGGCCAGGGTAGGGGCGGCAGGACCAGGACAGGGGTGACGGGGCCAGTATAGGGTTCACAGGGCAATCACAGGGGTGACAGGGCCAGGATAGGGGTAACAGGGCCAGCATAAGGGTGACAGGGCCAGGATAAGGTGAAAGGGCCAGAATAAGGGTGGCAGGGCAAGGCCAGGGACATGACAGAACACAGGGCACGGGAGAGATTGGTATTAGGGACAAAACAGTGGTGACAGACAGATGTGTCTTACCGGAGTCACTGCTGCTGGCTGCTGCTGTTCCATTCCAACCTGTTGGGATCTGCTGCTGCTGGAGACTTGGCATGGCTGACTCTCTCAGGCTGGAGTCCTGCTTTCTCTGCCAGTCCGCATCCCTCCCCCCCCTCCTCAGTCACACACCGCAGACCTCGCGCAGCTGCCGGGCACTGTGGTAAGGTGAGACTGGAAATGACTGGTTAGCCCCCAGGAGATGCTGCGGCTGGAGGGAGGAGGGGGTCATAGCATGCACGTGGCGCGGACCTCGCGGCTTTCGGGCACTGTGGTAAGGGGAGACTGGGAGTGACTGGTTAGCTCCCAGGAGACGCTGCGGCTGGAGGGAGGAGTGGGTCAGAGCCTGCAAGCAGCTCGGATTTCTGCAGCGCTACCCGCCAGCTAAAGTGTGTGAATGAGCTGGGCGCACTCCACTGCGGGTGGCAGCGCTGCAGCTAGCGGTGGGGTTGCCGGGGCTGGAGATAACAGAGGTAGTATGGAACCTGCACAGCGGCAGGTGCCTCACTAAACTGCAGCTAAGAAGCGTGGAGTGTGTCAGAAAGTGACGCTCCTCCGCACCAGAGAGACCCTGCTGAGTATGCCGATGTGGGGGGTCAAGCACACAGTGAGCCGGTGCCCGTCTGTCTGTATGACATACCCCTCACACACCCCCATACCTCCCAAATGTCCCGATTTTTGTGGGACAGTCCCATTTTTTGGGGTCTGTCCCGCTGTCCCACCCGCGGGTCGCAGTGTCCTGCGGTGGGGGGGGGGGGGGCAGTTGGAAAGCTCCTGTACTCGCTGTTCTGCTTAGCAGAGCAGCGGTGAATAGTGGAGACAGAGGGAGAGGGGGCATCAGGGGGTACGGATTAATGGGGGGGTTCCAGCAGCAGAGCCGGATTAAGGGGGGGGGGGGCGGGGGATACGTACCGTTGGCTCCACAGTTTTAGAGGCCCCCCCGGCTGGAGTAGCTCTGTCCCAGCTCAGAAGCTCCCCCCCCCGTCCTGCCAGCAACAGTGGCAGCATTGTGCTACAGTCAGCACACGCTGCTGCATATTGGCAGGTCTGTGGTGTTGCAGGGAGGCAGCAGTCTCCCTGCTTTCTTCTCCCTGTGCGGGTGTGTAGGGGGGAGCGACCACCTCCTCTGGATTTAGCCCTAGCTGAGGGGCCAAAATCCCATAAAAAAAATAAAAACAAAAATCGGAATTTGCATAAGGGGGCGTGGCCGCGCGGTCCGCGATTAGGCCACGCCCCCAACCCCCAGCAGGCACAGCAATGAGATAGGGCTCCCCTGTCTCAAGTGCCCTGGGCCCCCCGGACTCATAATCAGCCGCTGGGGGCATGCCAGCAGCTCACAGAGCGCTGGGCATGCCCCCTCACTGACGAAAACGGGGACCCTCCCGTGAAGCCATGCCCCCTTTTCGCCGAGTGTGTTTCCCTCCTTCTGCCTGGAGAAAGCTCCTGCAGAAAGCTGGGAGGTATGCAGCCCTGTCTGTGACATGCCCAATGTCCATGCTATCTGCTTCTGCTCCTAGTCTCCTGTAGATTTGGCCAGATCTCTGTGACTCATTTGAATAACTCCGCCCACTGTTGTGACTCCGCCCAGCGTTAGCAAATGAATCACAAGGTCACAGAATAGGGCTATTATATAGGAGATATATAGCAAAAAGACGAGGCGGCACTCAGAGGCTTGTAATTGCAATCATATATTTGTGCAAATGGTGCAAGTCATATCAACGTTTCGGGGACCTAGTCCCCTTCTTCAGGATAACACAATTGCCAAACAGTGAAAGTTTAAATAGACAAGACAAACACTTACCCCCTGACCCCATTCTCTCCACAGCTGCAGCATGTCCATGTGGCCGCCCCTTCATGGCTTCCGCCCGGCTGTGCATCTCAGCGGGACCGGAAGTGACGTCATGAGTGCAAGCCGCGTTACCATGGCTACCACTCCAAGCATACTCACCGCCCGGGTGTCGCTCCCTGGCCGCGTCATTCAAGCTACCTCCAGTGCGTCTCCAGATCCCGCGAGATCACAAGCCTTGGCTGAGAAGACCTTGGCGTTACCATGGTGAGGCTGTAAGCTGTGACAATGCAAAAAAAACCAAAACAGTGGCTGGAGTGATATTTTAAGATGACATATAACAGTCAATATTACATCAATATAAAGTGCTGGTGCTAATAAAATACTCTAAACAATTAAAAACATCAGAATGTGCACACGGAAAAATCTGTAGAAAAAAAGGCCCCCTTTGTTATACCAAGGACCTGCTAAATGTGATAAAAAGTTCTAAAAGGCAACTCATGTATGACAGCTAGCTCTGGACCCGATACCTACTGTTGGAAAGACTTTTTCAGTTAATTACACTAACAAGAAGCTCCCCAAAAGTGCATCTCGCTTTATACGGCATCACTATACTAGGGCTAAACAAAACTCACAAAAAGTTAATCAATCCCAAATTATCATTCAACCCCCCAGGTTTCAGAGTGTTGAGCCTGTGGATCCACATGGACTCCAGCTGTAATAGCTTGCGACCTCGATCGCCCCCCCGTATAGATTCGGGGACGTGGTCGATTATGCGGTGTTTGAACGTGGCCATAGAGTGTCTAAAGGTCACGAAATGCTTGGCCACAGGCTGATCACCACTACCCGATGCCAAAGCATTTCGGATGGCCAATCTATGCTGTGCCATTCTGATTTTGAACTGGCATTCTGTTTTGCCGATGTAATATCGCCCACATTGGCAAATAATGGCGTAAATGACGAACTTCGTGCTACATGTGAGGGGCCACTTTATCTTATACAGCTTTCCTGAAAAGGGATGCGCTATGGTGGTCCCTGGTGACATGTGAGAACAAGTGGTGCAACCGGTGCACTTAAAGCAACCGTTGCGCCTGGTGAGAAAATGTGTGGGATTCACTCTCAATTTTGCCATATCGGTTTTCACCAATATGTCCCTAATGCTTTTTCCTTTTTTGTAGCTAGGCATATATAATTCCTAACAAATTGTAATAGCAGGAGTATGTGTGTACGTGTGTATATATATATATATATATATATATATATATATATATATCAATATGTGGATATATGTATATCTTGAAGATTGAAATAGATAATCATATCATGTGTGGGATCATATTGTTCAGAGTCATGTAAACATTAATCTGGTGGGAATAAGAACATTATTAAATATTACCTAATTAAGTTATTAATAATACCAGATTTATGATTAATGTGATGGGTTTAACTGATCATGGGGCGGGAACTCAGAGGTAAACAACAGAAACCACATCTCAAGTCCTAGCCATCGCCCACTTCTTGAACTGACCAATGGTCCCCGGTGCACAGGATATGTCCCACCCCCGAACCAATGGAAGAAGAGCACACAGTGTCTATTGTATTATGTTTTGATCTACTGAATAAAGAGAGAGTATCTAGAGGTATAGCTTTATGGTTTAAGATAATATCGACATTATCAATTGGGAGCATCGTCCGGTTTTTCCTCATACCCGCAGCCTAGCAGGTTACAACAGACTTTATCTATCAGCAATAGGGCGGACAGGTACCCTGCGTGAACCCTTTCCTGCTCGCAGGATACACTGGAAACCCTATTTGTATGCTGATTAGATGGCGTCTGCTCTGCATGGTTTGTAGGGATGCTGGTGGGACCCGTAAAGTGAATAAGCAAAGCTATTTAAAAAGTCTGTGAATTTCTGTTTGGCCCCAAATGCGCACACAATACAAGCATACACCTGTACTCTGCATATCTGATCATATTGTTGCAAAACAAGGTTCAAATGAGTCATATTGTGTTTGATTCAGATTGGATTGCTTATCTGTTAAGTAGGGTAAAAGTACATTTAAACGTTGCTGCAAAAGCCTTGATATAGTGTTTTTTTTTAACTCAGGCCTAAAATAACTTCAGGGGCTTTCATGGTATGTGATTTCTTTGTGACAAAGGAAGCTGCATGGTCTGTCCTCCATTTTGGACTAACCACATGGCTTGTCCACCATTTTGTGTAACCCTCATGGATGTGGAAGGGGGAGGAGCAGCGGCCATGTTGGGAAGGTCATTTTTCTAAATGGCTGATTTTCACTGCCTGGAATAATCAGCCCTCCTTGGTCAAAAACAAATCACCATTTATGAGTTACCAATGCATTTATTTAACCCATGCCATAGTCAATTACAAATAGTATCAGATGGGGCTTAATGAAAGTTAATAGTAAGATGAATACTTGATGTAAGAAGTACACACAGATATAAAAAAAAAGTTTATTTTTCTCTAAGATTCAGTTAACTCTGCTTGCTATAAGATAGCCATTGAAATGCAAATTAACCTGTGTAACTGCTTTTTCCTAGCAGTGAAAAAAACCACCTTTACAGGCAGCCAATAGCACAAATTGTTCAGTGTCCAAGATTTAGTTTAAATAAAACCTTCCCTACTGTATTACCTCTGGGGAAAGCTATCAGTTAACAGGAAAAGATATTTTTCTGATCAGAAAACTATAGAGTGTTAGTGTGGGCTGAATAAGGTGTGAATGTATTGAACCCCGCTTGGTGAACTTGGTGAACTCGGTGAACTTGGTGAAACTTGGTGAAACTTGGTGAACACGGTCTAGGTGAATACGTGGTGAGCATGGTCTAGGTGAATACGTGCAACGGAGTGTGATAAAGTTTTCGTGGTATTACATTTCGGCTGTTTTGGAGCACAGTGTGAAGACTCCAGTGATCCTACCACTTATAGATAGCAAGTGTCTATGAGCGGTACGATAGGACCGAACGGTTGTGTGGGCAATAAGTGGCGCAACGTGATACAAAGTTTTGCATATTTGTGTGTAAATCTCGTCATCATACGCGTTGTGTAAAGCACATGCAAGTGTGATTTGTGTAAAGTAAAGGTTTAGGGAGTTTTCGCTGGTCCCTCCAGAGGCAGATATTCACTGGGTAACTAAAGGCCCAGGGGATATAGGCCGAAGTTGGGCCTGCAACGGCTACACGTGTCTGCTAAAAAAAAAGGCGGATCCGTGATACTCGGAGCAGAAGAAGTTAGTGGAAGAACTTTAAGGACTTCCACCGGTAGACTACTGTGTTTGGTGCATTTTAGGAAGTTTTCCCGTGTTAAAAAGGTCCACAATGGGAGCCAAGTGCACAACACAGGGATGTTCCTCAGTCAGGGTTCAGACAGCAGAATTGAGACCCAGGGGGTCAGCTCGGTTAGTAATGTGGGGGAAGTATGGTCCCCACACTGAGACCTTTTGTGATGAATGGACACGAATGACTGTGGGGGATAAAGCATCATTTCCTGGGATAGGTAGTTTTGAACCAGAGGTATTGCAGAATTTAAGGGTTAGGATATGTCTGATAAAATCCCAAAAGCAAAGGGTCAGACACACAAACTTTAAATTTATGGCAGCAAGAGGGCGATATGCAAGAGAAATTAACAAATCGGTTCCAAACCTAGCGGGAATGAGAACACAAACGGTATCCGGACTCCAGGTCGACAACAAAAAGGTCGACACACCTTAGGTCGTAGCCAATTGGACAAAAGGTCGACATGGACAAAAGGTCGACAGGAACAAGGTCGACATGGAAAAAGTTCTACATGAGTTTTTCCACAATTTTTGTCTTTTTTGGAACTTTTTCATACTTAACGATCCATGTGGACTACGACTGGAACGGTAATCTGTGCTGAGCGAAGCGGAGTGGAGCGAAGGCACCATGCCCGAAGCATGGCGAGCGAAGCGAGCCATGCGAGGGGACGCGGTGCACTAATTGGGGTTCCCTGTCACTCTACGAAGAGAACGACACCAAAAAAACATAAAAAACTCATGTCGACCTTTTTCCATGTCGACCTTGTTCCTGTCGACCTTTTATCCATGTCGACCTAAGGTGTGTCGACCAATTGGCGTCGACCTAAGGTGTGTCGACCTTTTTGTTGTCTACCTGGAGTCCCAGACCCAACACAAACACACCATTGTCGACACAGGTCGAAGGGGAACAGAAGGCTACAGTCAATGATACATCCGTAAATGATCGTAATATGAAAGAGCAATGTATTAACCCTAACTTTTGCAAAATGTATCCTGTTTTGAAGTCTCTCCAAGGTTTTAGGTCACAGGAAGATGAAGGAGTCAGCCAAATCGCAGCTCTCCTCCAAGCAGTCATGTTGCAGGAAACTCAGGTGGGACCTGTCCAACCAGGTAGTGCAGTAACAGTATTCCCCAATGAAAGAACGGGTGAGGTCACAGCTACCGGTAAGTATGAGACAGTTCATTGCACAGAAACAACATCACACAGTAAACAGATTAGGAACGGAATGGTAGGATTACACCCTGTCTTGGAAATAGTAACTCCCAATGGGGGAACCGATAGTCAGGGAGTAGTCCTCATCGAGAATAATGCAATGTATAGCCCGTGGCCCAGAGATGAGCTGCGATCAATCATTTCAGAATTCCCCAACCCTCGGAAGCATTTAGCCAGATGTCAGAAATTTATCAGAGATCTGGGTAATGTGTATGAACCAACAAACCAACATTGGCGGACATTTTTGAAAGCATGCCTACCCCCAAATATTGACATCCAAAAATTTATCACTGATTGTAGATTAGATTCAGATATTCCTATGACTGACAGAAACAATCAGGAAAATATAGAACGAATTAATAAGCAACTAGAGTTGTGTTTTCCCACTGAGTGGAGAATAATTTTCTCCATAAAACAGAGGGAAAATGAAATGACATCTGAATATTTCCACCGAGCACTGCAGGAAATGGATAGCTACATGGGGGTATTAGATGCAGGGAACGATGAAAATTACAGAGAAGTGGCTGTGTCTGTGCTAATGGACGGACTCGATCAGACAGTGAGGGACAGAGTACAAACCTCTTTGCCTGGTTGGAGAGGGGTCACAGTAGCTTGCCTTAGAGAGTGCGCAATTGAACATCATAGGAATATTGGTAGGCGTAGAAAACTGCGAGAGAAGAGGCTGAGGATTGAAAGTATGCAGGCTCTTACACCAAAGTCTCATCAGCCTAAACCCCAAAACCCTAGTAGTAACAAAAGACCGATAATATGTTACATTTGTAAAAATAAAGGACATTTTGCTAGAAATTGTAGGAGTAGTAGAGCACATAGCCAATATAGACCCCTAGACAGAATAAATAAGCCACGTTAGTAAACACATAGACGGGATCAAGGGACATATAGTAAGGAATCACGAGCAGTATAGAAAAACACAGATTCGGTTAATGGGAAGAACAGAATAAATGCAACTTTACCCTTTTGACAGAAGTTACGGAGATTAGGAGGAGGCTTCTAAACTTCTGCTTCTCTCCCTCTAGCAGAAGTGACCTCTAAGTAATTTAACAGGAGTTTTGTTAGAGATGGTATACATATAGAGTGCTCCCACCCAGGAAGCACAAAATATGTTAAAATACCCACGAAGACTAATATTGCATTTCACTGTTTTATAAGCATGTCCGTCACAGGTAGAGGAAATTATCTCAAAGATACCGGGTTCCCTATGAACTTAGAATGGACAAGACACTGGATTGATGGCTGGGATAGTCCCAGTAGAGATATAATACACATATAATTTTTTTTTAAGGGAACAGCCTGATTAGGGAATCATTCCCCGTAGTGCCCAATCCAGATGTCAAACTTTGTAAAATCTTCTTTGTTACTAAACTCTGTGATTTGTCTTCAAAGTTTCCTCTTCATCTCTGACGTTCACCGACAGATTTACAGCTCAAACATCACATGTCTACTCTGTCTTTTCAGAGGTCTGCCCAAACCCAGTATATCTCACCAGCATCACTGTGCCTGGCCATTCACAAAGGGTGGAGAGTGGAAATACTGGTGAAGGGAGACTGTGCATAGATACCGATAGACATGATGGTGTGACAGCCTGATGGTGAACGCAAATCTGACAAATTTTCTTTTTATTATTTTCTCTCTCTTTTTCACTTTCCACGGATGGTTTACTTCACACAACTGATAATACACAACAGTTAAACACATTGTAATGCAAGATTCATGTTCCCTATAGAAAGGTCGCTGACTCAGAGAGAACATCGTATCACTGGAGTGTCTGTTCCGGGAAGGTTGAGAGGCAGGACTATTGTCACGGCACCTGAGCACGGAGAACAACAAGACCAGAGGCGGTTGTCGCACCAGTTTTTCTTTTTCCTCTTTATTATTTTCTCCATCTCCCATTACCCTCCTTTCCTCCCCCTTCTTGTTCCCTTTCTCTCCCCTTAACAAGATGGACTTACCCCAAGAGACTGCGTTCCGGGTTTTCCTGTTAACCCTGTTGTTGACCAGAGCAGTCTGTTTCGGTGAGAGTACCAGAGAGGTCGAGAAAGGATCTGGAATGGGTTCTGATGGCAAGGACGGATTTGTAGAATTCCAAGAGCAACACATCCATCGAGCAAAGGCGAGTATCAGAAAACGATCTGGTAGTCAGGAAACTAGGAGGCACTGTGAAGGATTATTGGCTGAGGAAAATTGTATTTGTAGGAATTGTGAAAACATAGTCGAGGATGGGTGCATCCAGAGATGTCAGTCCAGCCTTAATATCAACATGGACCGTCATCCATTGAGTGATTACCACTCACTAGTGGGTAAGGTCTTAAACCAGACAGAATGCTGGGTGTGCTCACAAGTACCTCAAGGTCAGAGCAAGTCAGGATTAGTACTGTACCCGTTAACGATAGATGAGGTACTCGAATTACGGGGTGGGAGACCGGTAGACAAGAAATTTAATATTTCTAGGCCCCCTAGTTTGAAGCTCCACCAGTACCATGTGGATAGATCCTTAGTGTGTTTCAACATTTCCAATTCCCGAAAGCCGGGAAATTGGGAGGTGACATAGAATAACCAAACCATGGCATTTTCACACAGAGCTGACAGAATGCCCGTAGACTCTGAACTTATACGCCAAATAGCCAACAGTGGAAGGGATTTTCGGTATAGGTATACTCTAGGAAGTAGGAGAAGTATCACCAGGGTACTGAGTGCATATAATACAGCCTGATACGTGTACTGAACAGATGAGAGAACTAGGGATTGGGTTTTTCACTTGGAAAGTTTGCAATATGGTAATGTCATATTCTGTCCCATATGTTCTCCCCGATGATGCCTATTTCATATGTGGGAGGAAGGCTTATAAGTGGCTTGCCCCAAACTCAGAGGGATTGTGTTACATTGGAAGAGAGACAATGTTGTGATAAGACGTGATTCCACGGCCCGTTTCTCTCACCCGTTTTTTCCTTTGTTTTCCCTCAGCAAAAATACACCCATCCGGAAAAGACTTCGATCAACACCCAAGAATGATTACGCAAATGTTATGTGAATGTATTTTTGATATGTGTCTTATCTTCATCTCAACAACCTTCAGGTAGTGACACACATAGTCGACAGGTGATATCCACATATTAGCATTCACATGTGTTCCCCCTCCATGTATCATCAACTAAATGTGCACCCCATTTGTTGGAACAAGAAGCCGAAAAGAGCTTGGTAGTGTTTGTTGGCCCACTTACAGACCCTTAATACGGGATAAGAAGGATTTAATGTATACTTCGCAATACCTCGAAGCTTATTTAGAACTTATACGGCACAATGATACATGCCCCTCAGACACGGATTCATACATACATGCTTTTTACTATCCCACTAATTCATACATTTCCTACCTACCCCTCTCTCCTGACTACCCAAACTTCTGTAGATATTGTATTGATATTTTTCTGTTTAGTGATTAGATAGTGGCAGTTATTGTTGACTGCGAAAGGGTAGACTGTCAAAGTCGAAAAATATTGCAGTACACACATCACGTACAAACCACACACACATGTCCGCCATGCGTGCACATATCCGCAAATTGCGTATGGTCGCACCCGCGGTCCTGCGCGGTTTGAGCGTGGAATGAGTAATTACAGTGGAGTTTGTACTCTCATGGAAAAAGTCACACAGACATATCATAAATCTAATTTATATATATATTGTATAAATCCCACACTGTCTGCTTTAACCTTTAAATAGCAGGAAAATCAGTCACACATAAATTAAAACTCCCAGAGACTAAAATACAATGGCCTTATTTACACTAAGCTTTGAAATTCTATGAAGAAGGCAAACACCTTTGTTTACTGAAATAGCCAAGTTTCTATTTAAAACAATGAGTACTGAATTGTCATTGTCTCACCTGAAAGCAAAAAACAAACGAAGTGACAATACCCAGGAACCGATTCTGTTTAGAAAATCAGAAACAATAGCTAACCACAACACAAGACCAGAGAGATAGAAATTTAAGATATTAACATTCCTAGTCTAAAATCCATGGAGATAAAGGTGTTCATATATATATATATATATATATATATATATAATATATATAATATATATATATGAATGAATAAATATATAATTCCTAACAAATTGTAATAGCAGAAGTATGTGTGTACGTGTGTGTATATATATATATATATGAATATGTGGATATATGTATATCTTGAAGATTGAAATAGATAATCATATCATGTGTGGGATCATATTGTTCAGAGTCACGTAAACATTAATCTGGTGGGAATAAGAACATTATTAAATATTACCTCATTAAGTTATTAATAATACCAGATTTATGATTAATGTGATGGGTTTAATTGATCATGGGGCGGGAACTCAGATGTAAACAACAGATACCACATCTCAAGTCCTAGCCATCGCCCACTTCTTGAACTGACCAATGGTCCCCGGTGCACAGGATATGTCCCACCCCGAACCAATGGAAGAAGAGCACACAGTGTCTATTGTATTATGTTTTGATCTACTGAATAAAGAGCGAGCTGCAGGCCAGGTCACTATCACAGACTCTTAACGCTTTCAACCTGATTAGCGGAGGACCGGGGCCGGGAAGCGCTTGCGAACATTCTCACGTATGTACATTGACTGTAGCCATTATTCTGTTGTAGATTTATCTTTTTAGCCTGTAGTGTATAATTTGTACTGTTTTACCTTTTGAAATAATCCACTGAGGCCTTAGAACCCTGTGGTTCAACTACATATCGGTGTTGTGTCCTCATTTCCCTGCTAGGGTTTAAAGCGTATTTAACTGTATAAGGTTTATAAGTATTGATAAGGTGTACGCACTGGGGGTACTTTATACCGTCAGCGCTACTTAAGGTTTAAGGTATAACATCATTGCAGTGCTTTGCTGCATAAAGGTTTAAAGTGTAACCATATTATTACATTGTATTACTAATAAGGTTTAAAGGTTATCAATTGTGTGTGCGCGCGCTGTGCGTACTCTGTACACTCAGCGCGGCGTGTGTACGCCAAGTATGTACCACGTATGGGACTCTGTACGCAAATAGCGTACAAAGTGCGTAGCGCGTGTATTCAGGTAAAAGTGTATCTAGAGGTATAGCTTTATGGTTTAAGATAATATCGACATTATCACAAGAACATGCCCAAATTACATGATTTCAGCAGTTTTTAGGGTTTTTTTTTAAATACAGATCTGAAACAAAACACGTTTTGGTGGTTTTTGTTAAAATATGAAATTAGTACGAATCCAACACAGGGGTCGATGTTCATCTCTAATTTAATATCAAACAACTCTCCTTTAACATTGGACTTTAAGTTCTGATGACCAAGTGGTATTCATATTATAAAAATTAGACGATCTGATACTTTTAACTACAAAATGACTTGAAGCTAGTGCCTTGTTGAGTGTAGTAAAAATTATGGAAGGGATATTTGGTACTTCTTGTTTTAATATACTCTCTTGCATTAAAATCAGGACATTTTTTTAAATAATCTTTTTTATTTGTCTCGAGGAGTTATTATTCTCCTACAATTAAGTACTTTTTTGGTCCCCATTTAGGCATCTGCCACCACTATGCAGACCAATGTCATTGCTGGGCACTAACATATATATTTTTTTTAATGTATTAACTGGCGTTATTACTCATTGGGGCAACCAGTCTGTCATGAAAACATCTGAATATTTCCACCGAGCACTGCAGGAAATGGATAGCTACATGGGGGTATTAGATGCAGGGAACGATGAAAATTACAGAGAAGTGGCTGTGTCTGTGCTAATGGACGGACTCGATCAGACAGTGAGGGACAGAGTACAAACCTCTTTGCCTGGTTGGAGAGGGGTCACAGTAGCTTGCCTTAGAGAGTGCGCAATTGAACATCATAGGAATATTGGTAGGCGTAGAAAACTGCGAGAGAAGAGGCTGAGGATTGAAAGTATGCAGGCTCTTACACCAAAGTCTCATCAGCCTAAACCCCAAAACCCTAGTAGTAACAAAAGACCGATAATATGTTACATTTGTAAAAATAAAGGACATTTTGCTAGAAATTGTAGGAGTAGTAGAGCACATAGCCAATATAGACCCCTAGACAGAATAAATAAGCCACGTTAGTAAACACATAGACGGGATCAAGGGACATATAGTAAGGAATCACGAGCAGTATAGAAAAACACAGATTCGGTTAATGGGAAGAACAGAATAAATGCAACTTTACCCTTTTGACAGAAGTTACGGAGATTAGGAGGAGGCTTCTAAACTTCTGCTTCTCTCCCTCTAGCAGAAGTGACCTCTAAGTAATTTAACAGGAGTTTTGTTAGAGATGGTATACATATAGAGTGCTCCCACCCAGGAAGCACAAAATATGTTAAAATACCCACGAAGACTAATATTGCATTTCACTGTTTTATAAGCATGTCCGTCACAGGTAGAGGAAATTATCTCAAAGATACCGGGTTCCCTATGAACTTAGAATGGACAAGACACTGGATTGATGGCTGGGATAGTCCCAGTAGAGATATAATACACATATAATTTTTTTTTAAGGGAACAGCCTGATTAGGGAATCATTCCCCGTAGTGCCCAATCCAGATGTCAAACTTTGTAAAATCTTCTTTGTTACTAAACTCTGTGATTTGTCTTCAAAGTTTCCTCTTCATCTCTGACGTTCACCGACAGATTTACAGCTCAAACATCACATGTCTACTCTGTCTTTTCAGAGGTCTGCCCAAACCCAGTATATCTCACCAGCATCACTGTGCCTGGCCATTCACAAAGGGTGGAGAGTGGAAATACTGGTGAAGGGAGACTGTGCATAGATACCGATAGACATGATGGTGTGACAGCCTGATGGTGAACGCAAATCTGACAAATTTTCTTTTTATTATTTTCTCTCTCTTTTTCACTTTCCACGGATGGTTTACTTCACACAACTGATAATACACAACAGTTAAACACATTGTAATGCAAGATTCATGTTCCCTATAGAAAGGTCGCTGACTCAGAGAGAACATCGTATCACTGGAGTGTCTGTTCCGGGAAGGTTGAGAGGCAGGACTATTGTCACGGCACCTGAGCACGGAGAACAACAAGACCAGAGGCGGTTGTCGCACCAGTTTTTCTTTTTCCTCTTTATTATTTTCTCCATCTCCCATTACCCTCCTTTCCTCCCCCTTCTTGTTCCCTTTCTCTCCCCTTAACAAGATGGACTTACCCCAAGAGACTGCGTTCCGGGTTTTCCTGTTAACCCTGTTGTTGACCAGAGCAGTCTGTTTCGGTGAGAGTACCAGAGAGGTCGAGAAAGGATCTGGAATGGGTTCTGATGGCAAGGACGGATTTGTAGAATTCCAAGAGCAACACATCCATCGAGCAAAGGCGAGTATCAGAAAACGATCTGGTAGTCAGGAAACTAGGAGGCACTGTGAAGGATTATTGGCTGAGGAAAATTGTATTTGTAGGAATTGTGAAAACATAGTCGAGGATGGGTGCATCCAGAGATGTCAGTCCAGCCTTAATATCAACATGGACCGTCATCCATTGAGTGATTACCACTCACTAGTGGGTAAGGTCTTAAACCAGACAGAATGCTGGGTGTGCTCACAAGTACCTCAAGGTCAGAGCAAGTCAGGATTAGTACTGTACCCGTTAACGATAGATGAGGTACTCGAATTACGGGGTGGGAGACCGGTAGACAAGAAATTTAATATTTCTAGGCCCCCTAGTTTGAAGCTCCACCAGTACCATGTGGATAGATCCTTAGTGTGTTTCAACATTTCCAATTCCCGAAAGCCGGGAAATTGGGAGGTGACATAGAATAACCAAACCATGGCATTTTCACACAGAGCTGACAGAATGCCCGTAGACTCTGAACTTATACGCCAAATAGCCAACAGTGGAAGGGATTTTCGGTATAGGTATACTCTAGGAAGTAGGAGAAGTATCACCAGGGTACTGAGCGCATATAATACAGCCTGATACGTGTACTGAACAGATGAGAGAACTAGGGATTGGGTTTTTCACTTGGAAAGTTTGCAATATGGTAATGTCATATTCTGTCCCATATGTTCTCCCCGATGATGCCTATTTCATATGTGGGAGGAAGGCTTATAAGTGGCTTGCCCCAAACTCAGAGGGATTGTGTTACATTGGAAGAGAGACAATGTTGTGATAAGACGTGATTCCACGGCCCGTTTCTCTCACCCGTTTTTTCCTTTGTTTTCCCTCAGCAAAAATACACCCATCCGGAAAAGACTTCGATCAACACCCAAGAATGATTACGCAAATGTTATGTGAATGTATTTTTGATATGTGTCTTATCTTCATCTCAACAACCTTCAGGTAGTGACACACATAGTCGACAGGTGATATCCACATATTAGCATTCACATGTGTTCCCCCTCCATGTATCATCAACTAAATGTGCACCCCATTTGTTGGAACAAGAAGCCGAAAAGAGCTTGGTAGTGTTTGTTGGCCCACTTACAGACCCTTAATACGGGATAAGAAGGATTTAATGTATACTTCGCAATACCTCGAAGCTTATTTAGAACTTATACGGCACAATGATACATGCCCCTCAGACACGGATTCATACATACATGCTTTTTACTATCCCACTAATTCATACATTTCCTACCTACCCCTCTCTCCTGATTACCCAAACTTCTGTAGATATTGTATTGATATTTTTCTGTTTAGTGATTAGATAGTGGCAGTTATTGTTGACTGCGAAAGGGTAGACTGTCAAAGTCGAAAAATATTGCAGTACACACATCACGTACAAACCACACACACATGTCCGCCATGCGTGCACATATCCGCAAATTGCGTATGGTCGCACCCGCGGTCCTGCGCGGTTTGAGCGTGGAATGAGTAATTACAGTGGAGTTTGTACTCTCATGGAAAAAGTCACACAGACATATCATAAATCTAATTTATATATATATTGTATAAATCCCACACTGTCTGCTTTAACCTTTAAATAGCAGGAAAATCAGTCACACATAAATTAAAACTCCCAGAGACTAAAATACAATGGCCTTATTTACACTAAGCTTTGAAATTCTATGAAGAAGGCAAACACCTTTGTTTACTGAAATAGCCAAGTTTCTATTTAAAACAATGAGTACTGAATTGTCATTGTCTCACCTGAAAGCAAAAAACAAACGAAGTGACAATACCCAGGAACCGATTCTGTTTAGAAAATCAGAAACAATAGCTAACCACAACACAAGACCAGAGAGATAGAAATTTAAGATATTAACATTCCTAGTCTAAAATCCATGGAGATAAAGGTGTTCATATATATATATATATATATATATAATATATATAATATATATATATGAATGAATAAATATATAATTCCTAACAAATTGTAATAGCAGAAGTATGTGTGTACGTGTGTGTATATATATATATATATGAATATGTGGATATATGTATATCTTGAAGATTGAAATAGATAATCATATCATGTGTGGGATCATATTGTTCAGAGTCACGTAAACATTAATCTGGTGGGAATAAGAACATTATTAAATATTACCTCATTAAGTTATTAATAATACCAGATTTATGATTAATGTGATGGGTTTAATTGATCATGGGGCGGGAACTCAGATGTAAACAACAGATACCACATCTCAAGTCCTAGCCATCGCCCACTTCTTGAACTGACCAATGGTCCCCGGTGCACAGGATATGTCCCACCCCGAACCAATGGAAGAAGAGCACACAGTGTCTATTGTATTATGTTTTGATCTACTGAATAAAGAGCGAGCTGCAGGCCAGGTCACTATCACAGACTCTTAACGCTTTCAACCTGATTAGCGGAGGACCGGGGCCGGGAAGCGCTTGCGAACATTCTCACGTATGTACATTGACTGTAGCCATTATTCTGTTGTAGATTTATCTTTTTAGCCTGTAGTGTATAATTTGTACTGTTTTACCTTTTGAAATAATCCACTGAGGCCTTAGAACCCTGTGGTTCAACTACATATCGGTGTTGTGTCCTCATTTCCCTGCTAGGGTTTAAAGCGTATTTAACTGTATAAGGTTTATAAGTATTGATAAGGTGTACGCACTGGGGGTACTTTATACCGTCAGCGCTACTTAAGGTTTAAGGTATAACATCATTGCAGTGCTTTGCTGCATAAAGGTTTAAAGTGTAACCATATTATTACATTGTATTACTAATAAGGTTTAAAGGTTATCAATTGTGTGTGCGCGCGCTGTGCGTACTCTGTACACTCAGCGCGGCGTGTGTACGCCAAGTATGTACCACGTATGGGACTCTGTACGCAAATAGCGTACAAAGTGCGTAGCGCGTGTATTCAGGTAAAAGTGTATCTAGAGGTATAGCTTTATGGTTTAAGATAATATCGACATTATCACAAGAACATGCCCAAATTACATGATTTCAGCAGTTTTTAGGGTTTTTTTTTAAATACAGATCTGAAACAAAACACGTTTTGGTGGTTTTTGTTAAAATATGAAATTAGTACGAATCCAACACAGGGGTCGATGTTCATCTCTAATTTAATATCAAACAACTCTCCTTTAACATTGGACTTTAAGTTCTGATGACCAAGTGGTATTCATATTATAAAAATTAGACGATCTGATACTTTTAACTACAAAATGACTTGAAGCTAGTGCCTTGTTGAGTGTAGTAAAAATTATGGAAGGGATATTTGGTACTTCTTGTTTTAATATACTCTCTTGCATTAAAATCAGGACATTTTTTTAAATAATCTTTTTTATTTGTCTCGAGGAGTTATTATTCTCCTACAATTAAGTACTTTTTTGGTCCCCATTTAGGCATCTGCCACCACTATGCAGACCAATGTCATTGCTGGGCACTAACATATATATTTTTTTTAATGTATTAACTGGCGTTATTACTCATTGGGGCAACCAGTCTGTCATGAAAACACCTGATGAGGCCCATGCACAATGTGCTCCTGCTCTCACATCTATTTAATCGACAATATCATTAATATCTTGCAGTGGTGCAAGTAGAAATATTTTCTTAGTGGTACTGAGTGCCGAAAAATGGACGTGGTCATGTGTTGTGATGGGCGTGGCCACATACTGCTAGTTGGAGTGGCTACATGACACGAGCGGCGTGGCCACATGACCCTTTTTTTTTTGGAATCTGGAGGTAAGGCTAAAAATATATAGTAATGTCTCCAGTATACTCGAACTATATAGTGATACTTCCAGTATAATAGAGATATATAGTAATCCCCCAATTTAATAACAATATATAGTAATGCCTCCATTATAACAGGAAAATACAGCCACTGTCGCACTCCCAGTAACCCTGACAAAGTGGGAGGAGCCGTCATACTGCCAAGCACCATGGTCTTGTTGCTTTGTGGCACATTATAATTGTGATGACGGCAAAGTGTGTGGCAGGTGGTACTGCGTACCCGCTGCCAAATTCTTAAGGGTACTCCGTACCCGAGCGTACCCGCATACTTGCACCGCTGATATCTTGTCATATAAAAACCTCATGTGATAGACACAAACATCTTTTCTTACTCCATTCTCAAGAACTACCAAACAATTTACACTGCCCCATTTTAGTCCTACGATCCTGCCAATAGCTTCCATTCTCCTCCACGCGGTAGTACTTTAAATGAGTTCAGCTACAGATAAAAGCTAGGTATTAATTTAATATTAAAAAGCTGGATGTTTCATCTCTAGGTTTTTTATGTAGGTGTAATCTACATTAATCTTGCATTCTCATGATAAAAAATATTAGTAAAGGAAGTATGCCAATTACGCCAGATGTTTTTTTTCCCACACAAGGATTCCATATTCAAAATAGTGACATACAAATTATAGAAGAACGTAAGTTGATCTCATTATAATAATATTATGATTGCTCAATTATATTTGAGAATACCCCAGACTCTCTGTAGGAAGATGAAAATATTATTTTCTCGTGTGAGAAATTTAGAGAATGAAATACCTGAGGACAGTAAATTAAAGGGAACACATAGTCTTTTGAATTGAAAGATAAACAGAGTTAGGACAACTTAAAATCTTGTAAGGTTAGAACACATGAAAGTAATTTACTGATAATTGCTTGAGGCTGTCAAAATGTACTTTATAGAGATAGATAGTAATTTCACCAATCAAACACCACCACAATTATAGGGTTGCAAAAAGAGGCACTTATTTACGTACAGAATAAGAAGTTAGTGGGAACTGTTATTAGTTCAGTGATTATTCCGTCAACCAGAAAGAGTGCAGTGCCTGTTTTGCTGTGTTGTACAGTACTATCAAGCCTTTGTGTAACGAAGTTTAACAGAAAATCAAGTTGAACACAGTTTACTAAATGGCCATTTTGCGAAGGTGTAGCATTCCAACTGTGCAATCTTTAATCTGTGCAATCGTTTGCCCTGCAATTGAATGTCATCCTGTACTTTGGTCTTACTTAAGAGTTGAATGCAAAGATTCCTTGCTTGTATATCAGAAAATATGTGCCTGTATGCTTCTATTTCTATGTCTTAATTTAAATATGCATTCAACTTTATAATGGGGGTAAAGATGAAGCAATTACCATCACATCCAAAATGTGCACTTGGTTTATGCAAGAGCAAAATATAAATCTCGAAGTGCAAAGAGGCCAAAAGTGCCAGATGTGCAATTTTAAACATGAATGCAAGCTGTGCATTAATTTTGCACCAACACATCTTTAGGATGCTCAAATGCAATTGCGTACACCCAGGGGCGTAGAGAGCCACACAGGACCCTCGTAATGGATGCAGAGTCGTGGTGAAAAAGGGTGTATGTTCATTCCCTCTAGAAATAATAGAATTTAAAAATTAAGAATGTGCGCGCTTCACGGGGGGGGGGGGGGGCATTCTAATGCGGGAGGAGGGGGGCAGGTGGAGGCGTGGGGTCGCTCCTCCTCAGCCGATGTCATCTTCCCAGTGATATTTGGGAAGATTTGGAATTGTGTAATGCTGCGCTCAATCTCCTCTGTGTTGTGCAGATTTGGTGTATCCTGGAGTTGTGCTCTTGGTGTGTGCAAAAGCTTGATGAGTGCAAAAACAATGGTGTTATCAGGTTCAAAAGTTTTTACTAATAGCCATAATCAGTGTACACATTTCAACACATTGGGGGAGATTCAAATGCTTGAAAAGTCAGTTGGGAGTCTGTTTTTTCCTATCTAATAGACAGGAAAAAACAGACACCCAACCGACTTTTCAAACATTTGAATCTCCCCCATTAAGTGAATTGGTATCTGGACTCCAGGCCCACACCAATAAGGTCGACAACACTTAGGTCGACACCTGCAATAGGTCGACATGGACAAAAGGTCGACATGGAAAAAGGTTGACATGAATTTTTTTCTTTTTTTTCTTCATTTTTGGAACTTTTTCATACTTTACAATCCACGTGGACTACAATTGGGAACAGTAACCTGTGCTGTGCGTATCGGTAGCAGAGCGAGGCACCTTACCCGCGCGAGCCATGCGAGGGGACATGGTGCACTAATTGGGGTTCCCGGTCACATTACGGAGAAAATGACACCATAAAAAACATAAAAAAACTCATGTCGACCTTTTTCCATGTCGAGCTTGTTCATACCGACCTTTTGTCCACGTCGCCATATTTCATGTGTCGACCAACTGGTGTCGACCTAAGCGGTGTCGACCTTGAGTCCCAGACCCAATTGAATCAACATTTGACATACAATTAGCAGTCTACTATAATAAACACTAAGGAATGAAGCAAAAAAAAAAATGAAAAAGAAAAAATGCATATCATGCAATGCAAAATATGATATGGGCCGTAACAAATAAATTGTGTGCCAGTCCCCAGGTAGGGAGTCAGTTTTGGTCAGTACAGTCTGCTGTGAACCAGCTTATGTTAGGTTCCTGGTGCTCAGAACAAGGGAGATGTTCATGAAGTGAGTCCAGAGCACCAGGACGTAACGCTGGGAAAGGGGAATGGAAAGGGAATAGCCCCTGGCGCCCTAACTCTGTTGTCTCACCCGTGCTATTGGAAATCCCTTGCGAGACTATGGTTTCTTGAGCCCTTGGCAGCCACGTTTGAAGGGCGGATTATGTCTGCCCAACTCCGGTGCCCCCCGGTCTTAATGAGAGACAAAGGGAAATCCGAGGCAGAATGATAACAAGAGGACCTCTAACTAAGCAAACAGGCCAGGGGCTACAAGCTAACTAAAAACCTAAAGTATGTGCGGAGAAACCGCCAAAGGAAAAGAACAACAAAGGAAATGCTGATCACACGCCGACACAATACCTTTGTGTACCGGCGGTGACAGCACAAGCAGAACCCTCTGCAAAACACCAGGGACAGAAACAATAATGGAATACAGCGGCCTAGGCCAACGGACGCGGGAGAGCCGCTACTCACGGAACCGGTACAAATACTGGCAAACGGACAGGAACTTCTAATGCTGCCGACACTGACTCTCAGAACTGGAGGACAGGCAGAATCCCAAACGACAGACCGGTGGACACCAGGAAGCCAGAAGACTTGACCAGGGACAGGCAAAGCCACTGGAACTCAGGGCAGGAACGCCTCACAGCAGGACACGGGATCAGACACAGGAATCGACACAGGGACTGACACAGGAATCGACACAGGGACTGACACAGGAATCGACACAGGGACTGACAAGAACCAGCTCAAACTTCAAGCAGACTGCAAACCAAGGAATATCACCAGCATCTGTGAATTGCAAACAGCCAGCATATAACAGAGAGGCCTAATTAATAATCCCATGCAGCTGCCCTGTGCATGACTCTAAACTGACAAGATGCAATTAGCAGCCAGGTGAGGCTGAACACATGGGAACAAGCTGCAATTACACAGACTCACCAGCGGCAGCAGACAAGAGTATTCTAAAACAGAGCAATGGGAAATCCTGGCATGCAAGACAACTTTATAAACATAAAATAGGAATGAACCACTACCTGTGGTTCATAACAGTATCCCCTCCTTAAGGGTGAGCTCCGAGCACCCCATGACACCCACAGGGAACATAAACAGAAGTATAACATGAAATACAGAACAAAACTGCAAAACAGGAATGAGCCACAGCCGTGGCTCATAACATTACCCCCCCCTTGAGGAGGGGTCAAAAGACCCCAAAATTCAGACTATCCAGAACAAGGGATACAAAAAAAAAAAAACCTGACACACTGGTCTAACAGACAAGAAAACAAAAAACAAGCTGTAGCAACAACTTGTAACAGTGCCCTCCCATTGATGGTGGCCACTGGACACAAGACAAGGAAAAAAAAAATCTCTCTTTTTTTTTATCAAGGCAAGAGTCAAAAATTATTTCTTTTTCTTCTTCTTCTTTTTACAAAGCTCTTTAGGTCTGACCAAGGTAATTCCCCAAACATTGTCTGAACTGATGGTACCACCCAGCAAGGCTGCGTTCAAATCAGAGACAGGTCTCTTACCCTTGGGAGCTGAACTTTCTGGTAAAGTACTATTATTAGAAGAAGAAGTCAAAAAAGCACATCCTGCAGTCAAAACAACGGGCTGGGACTCTTGTGCCGAGTTTACAGTATTTGGTGGACTCTCAGCAGACAAGACGGGTGACTTAGAGGAACCTGAACCAATTTATTTGGAACCGTATCTTTTAACAATTGCATCACAGAATGCTAGGGGATCCTGAAGAATGGGATCTTCAGCTTTCATTAGACTGGTCGCCCACTCAGAAGGCTCTCCTCTAAAAGAATAAATCAGATAGAGCCCAAGGTTTTCTGAAGTGATGCCCAGAAATGGTCTAGACAACATAATAGTGTAATAGTGTTTGAAAATCGCCAGAAATTGGGCGAAGTCCCCATCAAAGGTTATGGATGTTGAGATATCAGAGTCAGGATCTGTTTCCTTCTCATCTGACTGACTGGAGTGCTTTGCTAGGACCTGGTCACTATTGACCTTATTCGAGGCTGAGACTCTCTGAACCCCACCCGGGGCTGAGACTTTCTGAACCCCACCCGGGGCAGTGACTTTCTGAACCCCACCCGGGGCAGTGACTTTCTGAACCCCACCCGGGGCAGTGACTTTCTGAACCCCACCCGGGGCAGTGACTTTCTGAACCCCACCCGGGGCAGTGACTTCCGGGAACCCCGCTGGGGCAGTGGCCTCCGGGAACCCCGCTTGGGCAGTGGCCTCCGGGAACCCCGCTGGGGCAGTGGCCTCCGGGAACCCCGCTGGGGCAGTGGCCTCCAAGAACCCCGCTGGGGCAGTGGCCTCCGGGAACCCCGCTGGGGCCAGCACCTCGGATTCTTTTACTGGGACCGGGCCGTTGGCCTCCCTGACTGGGATCGGGCCATCGGCCTCCCTCTCTGAGTCGATAATTATCGAAAGTTCTCCCAGGACTATGACTTCCGGGACTTTTGCTGAAGCAATAACGTTCAGATCCTCCACTAATGCTATGCTTCTTAAGTTCTTTCCTGGGGAAGCGACTTCTAGACCCTTCTTTGGGGCTGCATCTCTCGAGACCCCACTTGGGGATATTACTTCAAAGATCCCTTCTGGGGTTTTGCTTCTCGAGTTCCCCTCAAGAACTATGGTTTTAGAGACCCTTTCTAGGGTTGCGCTTTTCAAGTCCCTACCTGGGGTAACAGCTTCTGAGACCCCTTCCGGTATGGACACCTGAACTATAATATTTGATGTCCCTCTATAAGCTAGGGCATCGGGTACCGCTCCAGCACTCTGGGCATCGGGCACCACTCCAGGACCCTGGGCATCGGGCACCACTCCAGGACCCTGGGCATCGGGCACCACTCCAGGACCCTGGGCATCGGGCACCACTCCAGGAACCTGGGCATCGGGCACCACTCCAGGAACCTGGGCATCAGGCACCACTCCAGGGACTTGCAACTCCGCTTCCACAGGAACCTCAAGAGAGGAGAGAAACATTCTCTTTTGATTCCTGAATCTATAATGGGGCTCCCTTGCCCAAGGACCCCAATTATAGGACAGAGAGCTTTTTTGTGTGGGTTGTGTGACAAGTACCTCTGCCACAGTAGAGACAGGAGTAGGTCTTGTATCATGACTCAACTTGGCCAGAGGGCAAGACTCGTCACCACACTTTGGCTTGCGCAACTCACAGGTCTGCAGATAATGGCCTAAACCCCCACAATATAGGCATAAGTTTAAGTTTCTGCGACGCAGACGCTCCTCTTCTGAGAGCCTGGGCCGCAGAAAACTTTTAAACCTTTTCTCTTCAATTAAACCAGAGGATTCTCTTGTCACCATACTGTGAACAAGAGTCTCTTTAGAGATAGATGTACTCTCAACGACTTCTGGCAAAATGAGCAAGATTTTAGTCAGAAGGTTTTGCAGTTGCTTTAGGGATTGCTGCAAAACTTCTAGTCGCTCTGGTCTCAAAGCACTGAATACAGAGTTCAGGGCTGCGAGAGATGCCTGCAGGGCTTGCATAGTAGACATAGGAGGATTTAAAACTAGACAAGACAAGACAAGGCAAGACAAGGCAAGACAAGGCAAGACAAGGCAAGACTAAATTTTGCTAAACAAAACAAGACTTTTTTATTTATTTTTTTATTTTATTTTTATTTATTTATTTATTTATTTTTAAACACCGGACTGGGTTCTAAACACCGGACTGGATTCTAAACACCGGACTGGATTCTAAACACCGGACTGGATTCTGCACACTGAATTCTAGACAGGACTGGATTCTAGACTAGACACTGGACTGGGCCAAAAAAGAAAAAAAAGTTTTATTTCTTTTTTGTGGTATGGCTGGTGATAATGTTAGGTTCCTGGTGCTCAGAACAAGGGAGATGTTCATGAAGTGAGTCCAGAGCACCAGGACGTAACGCTGGGAAAGGGGAATGGAAAGGGAATAGCCCCTGGCGCCCTAACTCTGTTGTCTCACCCGTGCTATCGGAAATCCCTTGCGAGACTATGGTTTCTTGAGCCCTTGGCAGCCACGTTTGAAGGGCGGATTCTGTCTGCCCAACTCCGGTGCCCCCCGGTCTTAATGAGAGACAAAGGGAAATCCGAGGCAGAATGATAACAAGAGGACCTCTAACTAAGCAAACAGGCCAGGGGCTACAAGCTAACTAAAAACCTAAAGTATGTGCGGAGAAACCGCCAAAGGAAAAGAACAACAAAGGAAATGCTGATCACACGCTGACACAATACCTTTGTGTACCGGCGGTGACAGCACAAGCAGAACCCTCCGCAAAACACCAGGGACAGAAACAATAATGGAATACAGCGGCCTAGGCCAACGGACGCGGGAGAGCCGCTACTCACGGAACCGGTACAAATACTGGCAAACGGACAGGAACTTCTAATGCTGCCGACACTGACTCTCAGAACTGGAGGACAGGCAGAATCCCAAACGACAGACCGGTGGACACCAGGAAGCCAGAAGACTTGACCAGGGACAGGCAAAGCCACTGGAACTCAGGGCAGGAACGCCTCACAGCAGGACACGGGATCAGACACAGGAATCGACACAGGGACTGACACAGGAATCGACACAGGGACTGACACAGGAATCGACACAGGGACTGACAGGAACCAGCTCAAACTTCAAGCAGACTGCAAACCAAGGAATATCACCAGCATCTGTGAATTGCAAACAGCCAGCATATAACAGAGAGGCCTAATTAATAATCCCATGCAGCTGCCCTGTGCATGACTCTAAACTGACAAGATGCAATTAGCAGCCAGGTGAGGCTGAACACATGGGAACAAGCTGCAATTACACAGACTCACCAGCGGCAGCAGACAAGAGTATTCTAAAACAGAGCAATGGGAAATCCTGGCATGCAAGACAACTTTATAAACATAAAATAGGAATGAACCACTACCTGTGGTTCATAACAGTATCCCCTCCTTAAGGGTGAGCTCCGAGCACCCCATGACACCCACGGGGAACATAAACAGAAGTATAACATGAAATACAGAACAAAACTGCAAAACAGGAATGAGCCACAGCCGTGGCTCATAACAGCTTGTGCTTTGTTAAAGCCTGCTGTGAACCAGCTAATAAATGTTTAAACGGTTAAAGTCTGCTGTAAACCAGCCGGTGAAGTGAGTGAGAAAGACCAATATAGACTGCACCATCCCACTGTGTGGATGAAGTCCTGTGCACTGGGTTGCAGCTGATGGGTGTTAGTCAGTGCTGCAAGTATGGTAGTACGGTGTACCGGTAAGAAATTTCCAGCTGGTACGCCGTACCGCCATGCCGTCCACCATACCTGCATCCCGCTGGCTGCTGTGTGAGGGGAGGAAAGCGCACCGCCTCTCCTGCCCCTCAATTCTCTGTGATGTCCGTGGTCTCTGGTGGTGGCTGCGGTGGTGGTGTGGTGAATATCAATAAGGCACTGGTTTGCTAGCCAATCAGAGCTCGTGGACTGGCACTGCGGGGCCATTTGTGTATCTGGCACTGTGGGGGCATTTGTGTATCTGGCACTGCGGGGGCATTCGTGTACAGTATCTGGCACTGTGGGGACATTTGTGTATCTGGCACTGTGGGGCAATGTATATCTGACACTGGGGCAATGTGTATCTGACACTGGGGCATTTGTGTATCTGGCACTGTGGGGCAATGTATATCTGGCACTGTGGGGCAATGTATATCTGACACTGGGGCAATGTGTATCTGACACTGGGGCATTTGTGTATCTGGCACTGTGGGGCAATGTATATCTGACACTGGGGCAATGTGTATCTGACATTGGGGCATTTGTGTATCTGGCACTGTGGAGGCATTTGTGAATCTGGCACTCTGGTGCAATCTATATCTGGCACTGTGGGGCAACATGTATCTGGCACTATTGGGGTCATATGTGTAACTGGCCCCACATATGTGTATCATGCCACCATTTTCATTGGCCACACCCCATGCAGCCCTTGGCCACACCCATTTTTGATGCGCGCGCCAATGTGCCTATAAGACATTTTTTCTACTTGCACTACTGGTGTTAGTGTACAAGGTGCGTACGCCGGGGATTGAGATCTCTGAGTTTGGGCTCAGTAAGGGGAAGTGAGAACTCTGGACTGACCCTTCCCTTGTCGCTGCCGGTCCCCAGAGGTGTGGCAGTTTACAGGCACTCCCCCGATATCCAGTCACCGCCGAAGGTGGATCTTGCTTGGGGAGGGGAACACCTACGGTTTTGACTCTACAGAGCCATCCAGCGCATTTCCCCTTCACATACAGGGACTCACCTTTGTTCCACCCCCTCGCCATGTACTTAGTCTCCTCACCGCCTTACCTTCTCTTCTTCCATACCTGTTGCTAGGTAGCAGCTTCTTACTTCCGGGTGCTCCCACGTTCCATTCCCTCACACCACCCACGATATCAGCAAAGAGAAAGGGACCATTACTGCACGTCTAACAGCAACATTGCAGTGGTCACGTGACTAGTTGAACCTGGAAGTAAGAAACCGCTACCTACAGTAGCAACAGGGCCGGAAAAAGAGAAGGTAAGCCGGTGAGGGGACCGAGTACACGGCGAGGGGGAGGAAGGAAGTTGAGTCTCTGTATGTGGAAGGGATATGCTTTTGCACACACCAAGAGCAAAACTCCAGGACACACAAAATCTGCACAGCACAGAGGAGGCTGAGCACATCATTACCCAATTCAAATTGTTCTAGTAAGGCTGATCACCTCAGATTGCAGCAGCACACCCAAACATCTCACACTCAATGTACCACGCTTCTTTACCCATCGATATTTGGGAAGATGCCACATGTGCACTAGACAGCAATGACTCTGCTACTGTGCCAGAGTCTTTGCTTTCAATGCATGGTTGCCATCTACCTGAAGATAGCACTGGGAAGATAGCACCGGCCTTATAGATATACTCGTGAGGAGGGGCAGCAGATCCGGGCCCCTGCCAAGCCCCTCCATGAGCCCGGGCCTGAGTAATTAGTAGCTGGCCACCTCTCAGCGCCACTGTGTACCCCACTAGATTAGGCCATGCGTCTGTGAATTTGGATTTTACATAACATTTCCTAAGTAGGGCTGAGAAGATCTGACCCCAATATCCCTAGAAAATGAATTACTGTAGATTCAATTTGGAACTTTTTCGGACCAATTGTCCTCATCGGACACCACCATGGAGTGTGGATTCTAATATCGATAGTCTGCATGCATTATCTTGTTCTCTTTGTGCCTTTCTGCTTTCTTGCTTGCTATTTATAGTGAACCTGATATGTATCTGACGTTACGTTAGGTAAAGAAAATATCGATTTTCAATGTAGTTAAAAAATAATGATGTTATATAAATCTTGAATTTTAGACAAATATTATTGTGAAGTGATATATAGGTATGTTATATGAATGTGTTTTACTATCCTAATGTTTTTATATTGTTTATTTTTCTTGTCACAAGATATTTTCTGTGAGAAATGAACACAGAAAACAATTCAGGGAGAAGTAAATAGCTCACCAAAATTATACACTTTGTCTTATATAATTTACTAAATAAGAAACAATAAAAAAAAATATAGAAAAACTAATGCAAACAGTAGCTAGGGTTTAATTGCAAATATTAACAGATTACTAGTTTCAAAAACAATGTCAGTAATTTACTGTGTTTCTGCTCTTGAACACACCATTGAATTTTCTACAGTAAATGATCATTGCTAGTCTATACAGACAGTGGAAGATCAAGATTACCATGCACCTCCAGCAGTGCTCAGTACATAGATGGTAATTCAGAACTGATCGCTAGGCGCGTTTTCGTACAGAAGGCGATTAGGTCTAAACTGCGCATGCATATGCACCGCAATGTATAGGCGTGTCGCACGGGTACAAAGCGGATCGCCGCTCAGCAATGGGTTTGTGCGAAGGATCCATTCGCACGGGCGTTCGCAAGGAGATTGACAGGGAGAAGGCGTTTGTGGGTGGCAACTGACCGTTTTCTGGGAGTGGTTGGAAAAACGCAGGCGTGTCCAAGCGTTTGCAGTGCGGGTGTCTGACGTAAATTCCGGTCCTGAACAGGCTGAGGCGATCGCAGCGGCTGAGTAAGTGCTGGGCTACTCAAAAACTGCACAAAATCTGTTTGTACAGCTACACATGCGTTCGCACACTTGCACAGCTAAAATACACTCCCCCTGTAGGAGGCGACTATCTGATCGCAGCAGTACAAAAATCGCCTGCTAGCGATCAGGTCTGAATTAGGCCCATGGTTCCATCTTCCTCTAGAAATTCAGGTCCAAAGCAGGAGTAGATGGGACATACAAATATGAACATATTTACCTATAGATTTTTGTAAAACTAATAGCACACATATGAATAGAGGGATGACTGACATTTGGTATGTGAATCACGGCATTCGTCTTTATGGTGTGGGTGGGGCTAGTACAATGCAACCCGCAATGTCCTCCCTTACTTCTGAAAGCATCACATTGTGTTATTTGTCTTATTTTGTTGTTCTCCATTTTTGAAAACATGGGGCCTAATTCAGACCTGATTGCTGTCCAGTGCGCACGCAAGTGTGAATGCAACGCAAGAGTACAAATTCACGCCCACCATGCATGAGTGCACATAAATGTGCAGCAGTGCACAAAAGAGGTGTATATTATTCTGCTTTGCACGGGAGCGATGAGTTCGCAAGGTTGCATTTTGCATTGCCAGCAACATGGAGTTTTTTGTACATGTGCGTTGCATTCGCTAGCTTGCAAATAATCGCACAATATTATTTTTTTTAAATTTAATTATCAATTCCCCAAAGGAATTGTAATGTGATTGAACACTTAAGTGTTCAAACACTGAAAATTGAAGAGTTTGACAACCTAATTGTTCAATAACATTCAGCAATTAAGGCAACAAACACATCGGTTTAATATCTTTGTTGTCCAATTTGCACAATACCCAGAAATTGTAATAATTGAAAATGAAAAAAGGTAAGTTAAATTGTACCATATCTCATTTATTATGAGATTGTTTAAATCGTGAATGTATGACCTACATTATATACACATTAAATACTTAGACATATATGCTTCAACGTTTGTAAAGTGTTTAAATGTGGAGTGATCAAGTACCAAACAATCAGCTACTAACTGTCATATCACAGGCTGTGTAATTAAAATAGCAGTTAGGAGTTGTTTAGCTGGTACTATTTCACTCACCATTTTATCACTTTCCAAGTGATGCTACATCTCTACATATATGATATTGGCCTTTTATAAAACACAACACACAAAATTTTTGTCCAAAACTTTTTAATTCCAAAAATATTTTTTTTTTATAAAATAAGATATTAAAACAAAAATTAATAAAACATTTTTTTTAAAACAATTATGTCTTCCAGGAGGGCATGGGCATGCTGCCAGGACTATCCGGAGTCCCGCATTTTGATCTCCAACCTCAGCATCTGTAAAGAATGATAATTAAAAAAATACAATTAATTTCAGACATTATGCAATAAAGAAACAATAGGAATAATTCAGACCTGATTGCTTGCTAGCTATTTTTTGCAGCGCTGCGATCAGATAGTCGCCGCCTATAGGGGAGTGTATTTTCGCTTTGCAGGTGTGCGAACGCATGTGCAGCCGACCTGTAAAAAAAAATTGGTGCAGTTCCTGAGTTGGCCAGAACTTACTCACTGCGATCACTTCAGCCTGTTCATGTCCGGAATTGACGTCAGTCACCTGCCCTGCAAACGCTTGACACATCTGCGTTTTTCCAAACACAACCAGAAAACGGTCAGTTGCCACCCACAAATGCCCTCTTCCTGTCAATCTCCTTGCGATCGGCTGTGCGAATGGATTCTTTGTTAAATCCATCACTCAGCAACGATCCGCTTTATACCCATACGACGCACCTGCGCATTGCGGTGAATACGCATGCGCAGTTCTGACCTGATTGCAGCACTGCAAAAAACGCTAGCGAGCGATCAGGTCTGAATGACCCCCAATGTATCAAACACACTTCCACAGCTCACTGTCTAGGTCAGGGATGGTGATTGTTTGGCCTTTCAGCTGGTGCGGAACTACACAGCCCAGCATGCCCTGCAACAATTTTAGCATGACAATTGCAAAAACTGTTGCAGGACATGCTGGACTGTGTAGTTCCACATCAGCTGGATAGGGTAAGTTTGAAGACACTGGGGTATATTTACTAAGGTCCCGATTTTGACCGAGATGCCGTTTTTTCTTCAAAGTGTCATCTCGGTAATTTACTAAGCCAAAAACACGGCAGTGATGAGGCCATTCGTATTTTTTTGGAAGTTCATGTGTAAAATTACGAATGAATACACCATCGGTCAAAACACGGCTGTTTAGGTATGAATCACGGTCATTTACTAACCATTCGTATTTGTAATGTCTACCGTGATAATGCATTTGCGGTCGTGAAAAAATACAATTCGTACAAAAGTCCTAAAAAAAAGTAGACCTACTTTTGAGAAGCGTGTTTACATGTGTATTCAATTATTCATTAGTCACACCTGAATGTTTGGCCCTATAAAAGGCTCCCAGGCACATTTTGAAGATCTCTCACTCTGAAATGGCGGCTGTTGTGTGTGTTTCAGATTTTTTGGTTGCTGGGGGATACCTGAGACTGCTCCATGACTCTTCAATAAATCAGGGCCAGGTAAGTGCACATGGTCAGCAGGTTGAACAGGTGCCGCGGAGGCTGCGCCAGCCTCGTTTTTTTAGGGGACGTTTAAACTTGAACGCATTGTCTGATGATAGGGTCATACAGATGTTTAGGCTAAATCGAAACAACATTTTCCGTCTGTATGACCTTGTCAAACTGGGACTAGACCCTGAGACAGCACGCTCTCGCTCTGTCTCAGGCCTGCACAAACTCCTGGCTGTGTTGCACTTTATGGCTACTGGGAGCTTCCAGGCTGTGACAGGCGACGTCATTGGTATCTCCCAGCCCACCTTTTCAAAATATTTGAATCAGGTGAGTTGAAATATACATACACGTCTATGTCTAAGTGTTGCTTCTGTTAGGTCTTAGAACACAGTATTGTATTGAATACAGATCATGACACTCACCTTATATTTATTAATGTCCACTCAGGTTTTGGATGTCTTGGACCCCCATATAAATTCCTCTATCTGCTTCCCTACCCAGGAGTCGCAGTGGCATGCAGTCAGGGTAGCTTTCTATGAGCTTGCTGGCATGCCCAATGTGCTGGGGGCCATAGATTGCACACACATTGAGCTGAGACCACCTAGGGGCCGACAATATATTTATACTAATAGACATATGGACAAATCCACTAATGTCCAGGTGGTTTGTGATGCAAATCTAAAAATTATGAGTGTGGTTGCAGGTAACCCTGGCGGCTGCCATGACTCCTTCATCCTCAGTCAGTCATCTCTCTTCGATAAATTTGAGGACGGACAAATGCCTGATGGCTGGCTGCTGGGTATGTTCCAAGTGTGTTGTGTGTATGTGTGTTAACTTCAAACTCCTTTTTTTTTTAGGGTAATTATTCATCATACACATGTACTAATGTTGCCTATATCTGTTTTTCAGGTGATGGTGGTTATGGCTGCTACTCTTGGCTACTTACTCCATTGTCCCAACCTGATTCTCCTGCTGAACACAGTTACAATCATGCACATAAGTCTACGCGGAACGTGATAGAAAGATGTTTTGGAGTGCTGAAATCTAGGTTTCGGTGTCTGGATAAATCTGCTGGGCTTTTGTTGTATAGTCCCTCTAAGGTGACTAGGATTGTGTTCTGCTGCTGTTTTCTCCATAATCTGTGTTTGCAACAACATCTGCCACATGATGATGAAGAAAACAGTCAGCAAGCAGAGGAGTTAGAAACATCTGGTGACAGTGTGAGTACAGATGTAGGGAGACAGGTAAGGCAAGAAGTTATTCAGCGATATTTTACCCGTAAGTATTATTTTGTTTATAATCAGCTTGCCTAACCACTTTTATTACATGTATTGTAGGGGGGGGAATGTTTGTTTTGTTCGTTAGTGTTTGTTCTTTATACTGGTGTGTATGTTTATTTTTATTTTTATTAAATAAACATTGACAATCATTACCCCATTAAACCATACACACATAGCGTGTTTTAAAATCATTAACACGGACACAGGTTTTTTTTGGGAATACAATAGCCAAACATTTATTGTGTTGCACAAATTTCCTGCCTTAATCATTTTTTTTTTGTGTGTGTGCTTGGTGCAGAAGTTTGTCCTGGTTCGATGGCCCGTGTTCTGCTTGAGCGTCGAACAGGGGAGGTAACTGGGGTCTGGCTAGGGGTCGTTGTTCCGGAGCTGGAGCTGACTTGTTGTGCTGCCAGCACAGTAATGCTTTGGCTCAGGTTGTGAATACTGGCATTCAGCTGATTATTGGTGGCAGTGTGGCTGGCAACAATTCTGGACAAAGTTTCAGTCACTACTTGGTTGTGCTGGATGACTTGTATTAGGGCTTGTTGCTGCCGCTGTTGCTCATCGATTACTCTAGATAAATTTGTCAGCATTTGCATGTTGTCCGCCCTGATTTGCTCCATTAAAGTAGCTATTCTGCCTACCTGAACAATCAGTCTGCCCGAGTTCCTACTAATGTGAGGTAGATGATGCGGCAGACTGGCAAGGTGTTGTGTGTGTGTGTTCAGGTAGGCAGTGTTTTGGACCTGTTGTGTGGCCCAACTGCTCCAAAAGTCTGCGGACATTTGTTGCTGTGGTGGAGTTGGGATCAATTGGGGACTTACGGAGGCTTGGGGCATATCCTGCTGCTGGGTTGGCTGGGTAGGAGCAACGGGCTGCAGGTGCAGTGTAAAGGTAGCCTGTTGGTCAGGTTCCTGCTGGTCGTCCTCGCCCATGATGGTTGGTTCTGTATGGGGGTCACAACAGCCACTGATTATTTTCAAATATATTTCTTTGCTTGTCCTAAACATGGCATACTTAATAATACTCATGAAAATGTTAAAGATTGTGTGTTGTCAAAAAAACTGGGAATATTGCCTTAAGAAACACATATGTGCCTTCACAGGCGTGCGCAGACACTGACTGGCGGGTTCCGCACCAAACTTACCCCCCTACACAACATTATAGTGTTCTCTATCCTCCCCTGTCCTGGATATAGACTGCTCACCTGGTCGACCCAGAGGAGCGGACCAGGTAAGCAGTCTACATCCAGGACAGGGGAGGTGTGAGAACACTATAATGCCGTGGAGGGGGTGGGGGGTGGAAGTCCTGTGCGAAACCCGCAATTCAGTTTCTGTGCACGCCTGTGTGTGCCTTCTAATTTACCCAACACAATTTTATTTAATTTGTTTTGTTCAGAGACTCTAAGACATAATGATATGTGAAACACGAAGATATGTCCCCATTTAACATTAATGCCTGTAAAAATTGAGTATGGCCCTTCCTTTAGATAAACACAAACAAGGCAGTAAATGTTGTTTCTAACAAACTCATTAATTTGTAAAGGCAGTCATTTTTTTAATATTTAAATTTTTAAAAATTTTAATTGTGTATTTTTCACAAAACATGCAAATGTGTTAAGTAGGACTATGTTTATAACTGGTGATGTGGGCCATGTGAAACATTTGTCTTAACCAATGTTTTTTTACAAATTTGGAAAACAAAATGTTATAACAAAAACAAAATGGATGCTAGGCAAAACATTACATCTGAAAATGGGTGCAGTAATTTTTGCAAAAAACACATGTGCTTGGTAATTGACATTATGGCCATGACTAATAATATGCACAAATATAATTGTACAGACAATACACAAACAGTGGTGCAGCTGAATTAACCATGAGAAGACCTAAGGATTAGAACAGACAATGATATGTGCAAGGTGATAAAGGCACAAGGAAGACAGATTATTTTTAACATTTATAAACAAAAATAAAAACATTTTCAGCATAGAACACCTTGAACATATCAGTGCTTAGTAAAATTAATATGACTTAGCCATGTTCATTCATAGTCCACACTGTGAAAAACTTTTATTAATTTTTGCATAACATTTTTTACTCACCAGACAGCTGAGGTGATCGTGGCTCATCACTTTGAGGACTTGCCAAAATGTCCAGAGGTGGCTGGGGCAACACTGCGGAGATGCGCCGCCTGGGTGGTGAAGATGGAGCCGCTGACTCAGACTCCACACGACGTGACTTACTGGGCCTCGTAGGCAAACTCACAGAGCCCTGTAATGTCCGCCTTAGAGGAGGGCGGCTTGCAGAAGAAGAACCTATGTGAAAAGAAAAACATTAATATTTTTTGGCTTCTATGTGTTTGCCGAATATGTGAATACAGTGAATTCTTACCTGCATTCCCACCATCATCAGTTGGCTGTGGCCTGTCTGTGGTTCTTCTCTGGCGTACTGTTGATACATTTGAAAAAACATTATGACCATACTTTAAAGACTCCTTGTTATCTGAACTTCCTTATTATGATGTAAACATCTGGAACCTAATGTTAAGTAAATTATTTTTTGTTTAAGCTATTCTGTATTCATTAATTGGGTGTGTTTTTAAAAAATAAGATGGTGTGGCACTAAATAATCCTTATCCAAAGGTTAATTCTGCAAATTGACACAAACAGCATCAAAAAAACAATTAAAAAATAAAACACATCAATAACCAAAAAACACAAAAAAAGAAAAAAAACTTTTAAAAAAATTAGGGACAAGCAAGATCTCTGATTATGTATTAGAACTACACATACCAGCATGCACTGCAACAGATGTAACATTCACTAATAAAACTCAGGCAATGCATGATGGGACTTGTAGTTTGGAAACACCTTTACAGCTACAGGTTGCACAGGCCTGCACTACATCACCAACACAATGATTCTAATTTAAAAAACACAGTAACAATTAGCAGCATAAATATTTTTCAAAATGCAATATCACAAAATAATTTCAAACAAACTCACCATCCTGCCTTGTACGGTCCGAATCCCTGACATGAGTCGCAGCAACCACTTCGGAAGGAATAGGGGACCGCACAGGCTCCTCCCAATCACGATAAGTAGCACGGAAGGGGTGTCCACCCCCGGTTTGGCGGGCTGATTTGGCCTCCTTGGCCATCTTGGCCTTGACACGGCGCTTGATGTCATAAAAGCGCTTCCGGCACGTGTCCTCAGTCCGCCTCACCACACCCTCACTATTCACTGCCGCTATAACTTTACCCCACAGGACAGCTTTCCTACGTGAGGACACCTTGGCAGCATCCTGCCCAAACAATTGGCGATGATGCCTCATCAGCTCCCGCTCCAAAGCCATGTTTTCAGCATAGCTGAACTTAACATTGCGCCCAGTCTTGGTAGTGGTGCGTGGCTGCGGAGCCACAGCACCATCACTATCACTGGATAACGCAGCAATAGGCACCCCCTCCTCCTCCTCACTAACCTCCTCCTCTCACTAACCTCCTCCACCTCACTCACCTCCTCCCTCTCACTCACCTCCTCCACCTCACTCACCTCCTCCCTCTCACTAACCTCCTCCACCACACTGACCTCTGACTGAGACATAATCCCTACAACTACAAGAAACACAGAGAAAAAAAAACAGAAAACACACTCCTCCACTACCACTACACACCACACAACCAACACACACACACACACACACACACACACACACACACACACACACACACACACACACTCACTCACAAACAATGACAATAGACTTTAAAAAAAAAACAAGGACAAAAAAGTAGACAAACTTTGAAAAAACAACACAACAAGTAAGACAATACTACTTACACACACAGTACAGCACTCAACAATCGATAAACTCCGCAAAAAATCCACCAACAACTCCAACAAACTCACCAACTCCTAATACACCTTCCTCTCTCCTCTCCACTAGCTAAACCCACGAGGTGCGGACGGTTTGGGGCGTTTTTATAGTAATGTGCACAGACACTCCTCCATCACGAATACAACCAATCACGGACGAGTGACAAAATCGAAACTTAGGAAAAAAAACGCGGCCGGGAACGGACAAACACTGCCGGAACAGACATGTGACGCAGTCGTAATAAAAACCAAAAAACACGGCCGAAAAACAACAAAATCGGCCGCATTCTTACCAAAAAAACACGAATGACATCGACATCGGACAACCTGAAAAATACAAATACGACAGCTTAGTAAATTAGGCGTAACCAATTCAAAAAGTTGCACAAACACACTTTCGATGTCATTCGTGATGATTTTCACACCAAATCGGTAGTAATACGAATCTTAGTAAATTTACCCCACTGATTGAAGTATATGTTTAAAGGGCAATGTAAATTAAATAAACAAATAAAAAATGAAAATAATTATGCTAGCCATACATCAGACCAACTTCAGACCAACTTTTCTCCAACACTCCAAACTTCCAACCATCCAACTTGTCTAGTAGGCGGACAGTGCCTGCCTACAGTACTTCAGTTTTTGTTTTGTTTTTCAATTCAAAACATGCAGAAGTGTCTTTATTTCAGTTAAACTGGGCTTTTCTTTCACCACCATACATTTATTGGGGGGAATTCAAATGTTTGAAAAGTCGGTCGGGTGTCTGTTTTTTCCTGTCTATTAGATAGGAAGAAACAGACACCCAACTGACGTTTCAAACAATTGAATATCCCCCATTAAATTGACTTATTTTTATAGTGAACTATGGATACCAGCATGGTTGGGCTGCCAAGGCATATTGGAACTTTAAGGACCACAAGTACAAGCTTGCCCTGGTACATGTACTTCAGTATCTCCTTTTTATTTTTGATCTTTTTAATTTGTAAAAACATACCTTTTGAACTACTCCCGGGCAGCAGTACAAGAATTGAAGTAGTCATTTGCTATCTGTAAATTTTGTAACAAATTTTTTTTAGTTTGATTCATTTTGGTTTTGCTGAGCTACAATTGTTATAGCAGGACCTGGTGTCACGGCAAGCTGCCAGTTGTGGTTCTGCAAGTGTCACTTTGCATATATATACAAAACTGCAATCCTATTTTCAGTGCAACACCCATGTTAATTAACACTGCTGTGGGTCAATGCTGAGAATTGTAGTGTGTAAAATAAAATAACATAAACAAATGTAGCTTTTATTGTATTATTACCCATTGCATATGTATTCATGGCAGTTTGGGTAGTGGGGAGGGGTTCTTGGAAAATTAATTATTTGTTATTTATTTACTTAAGTAGGTTCTATTCATGGAAATAGGAATATTTTCTCACTACACGTTTCACACCAATAATATACACACACACAAACACCTGTGATTCTGGCTTCAGTGCAACACCCATGTTAATTAGATTAGCACTGCTGTGGTTCTGTAAGTGTCAGCATACCCTGCCAGCCACTTTTCACAGCAATAAAGTTTGCATGGAAACATAGAATTTGACGGCAGATAATAACCACTTCGTCCATCTCGTCTCCCCCATTTAATTTGTCCTTTTGGCAACTTCAACCCTATTTGAAGCATCTATATGCAACTGTGATCCTGTCTTCAATGCAACACTCTTGTTAATGAAATTACTACTGCTGAAAATACTGGTCGAACACACCTCACCATGTACCAGCCGGCACCATTTATATTCAGAGAATTAATATCAAGACCTGCATTAAAGTAATGGTCCACCAATGCGAAGTCTGCGCTCTAAAGGATGTCATTGCAAGAATAAACTTTTCAAATCCTTCTTCACAGGTAAAACCATCTTAACCTTTAGTCTGTGGGTTTCATTATTTTGTCAGACTATACTTTTCATACCCCAAGCACAATTGTCTGTCTTCAACAGTTTTTTTCTCTTGCATGGTAATGAAACCCCTTTTCTAATGGTGATTAGGAGAAATGTGTCTGAAGCACTGGTGTTTCTATAATGGGTGCAGTGTGTGCGGTGCACATGGGCCCCTGAGTCCAGAGGGGCCCCCACAGCACACGCTGCACCCATTTTTAAAATACCCCTCTCGAAGTCCAGCGCCGGCATCCGCAGCGCTATTAGAACACAGTGAAAATAGCTCAGCGGCCATTTTCACAGAGTTCTGCGCATATGCAGTAGAGAAATATCAGGAAAAATGGCCGCTGCACCATTTTCCTGGAGATCTGTGCTGGGAAGTAGAGTCTGAGCCCTCTAGTGCTCAGACTGTACAGCGCTCCGGGCAGAGATGAGGGGACCCGAACGGAGGAGGCTGAACACGGGCCTACTCCTCTCTTAAAATGCCCCTGGTCTGAAGGTCAGATACTATAAATCGGGTGTATTTGTCAATGCAGAATCATTGAGGATTTGTTTCCTTGTAAAGTGCTAGACATTTGTTAATTGCTGCAATTTTTCCAATTTCCATTGGGGATTCATCAATCTGGTAAATATATCATATCTTTGAACAGAAAATGCTGTAAACATTTTTGTTACTATTTTATTGTTTACATTTTTTCCCTTCCTTGTAATGCTTCCTTTACTTTGTATAATGCTTCCCTCCTGTACCTTGTTAAAAATCTTGATATTTTCTTAAAGTGTATATCTGTGCTTTCCCTTCTCTTAAACTTTCTCTTCCATGGTTCTTCAACCTGCAGACCTCCAGCTGTTGTGAACTGACACATCCCAGTATGCCCTGTCTCAGTTTTAGCATGCCTTAATAGCAAAACTGTGCCAGGGCATGCTGGGATGTGTAGTTCCACAGCAGCTGGAGGGCAGCAGGTTGAAGACCCATGAACAGGTAGAATTTACTCCATTAATCAGCCCAATTCCTTGTTTTTTTGCCACCCAGATATTTAATGTATTCCTACCCCCATACATCAGCACATAATGCTAGAAAGTGTTCACTGGGGTTACCTGTTATATGCATATTTTCACTATTTTTTTTTTAACATAACTATGTTGTAATTGTTGTGCAATGTAAAGAAAATCTGACATATGACTTTTTAAAAGTTAGAATATCTTCATATTTTTAATATCAATGTTAATTTTGTTTAAATGTTTTTTAGAAAGATATCTGCAGATAAACACTCAGAGTTCATTAACTTATACCGTTCCCATCCCTGTCTGTGGAAGGTCAAATCGTCCGATTATAGTAATAGACAAAAAAGATATGTTGCCATACAGTCTCTAATTGAACTGAGCAGACCTCTTTACCCACATGCTGATGTTGCGTGGGTTAAAAATAAAATTCTGAACTTTAGAACTGTATTCACAAGAGAGACAAACAAAATTGACACATCCAAGAAATCAGGTTGCGGTACTGATGATGTGTATGTGCCTTGTCTCTGGTACTATGATCTGTTAATGTTCACAAGAGACCAAGAAGCGATATGACCTTCCATAAATGAACATAGCAAAGGAACATCTACGGAAACCCTGGCTATAATGGAAGAACCATTAACCGGCTTGGTAAGCATTGTAAAATATTAATTTTATAAAGTACAAAATGTTGTAACATGTCATTAATTATAATTGGGGACTCCTAGAAGTGTCTTTGGAATATCTTTATTGCAAGCTAAGTGTATACACTGCATTGATAAATGATATCCACTAGCATTAAAAACACAGAGCAACAACTGAACTAGTAAAAAATAACTTTTATTTCAATTTAAACATACAGATTTGCATAGTAAAAAAAATAATCACAAAATATAGTGAATGCAATATTCATTTGCAATCAGCAATATACTTAGAGCATAAAATAGGAAACAAATCAGAATGAGGGTGACAAATTATTATAAGGCAATGTTATCTTGCCATTCTATTGCTCCAGGACCATTGAAATAGGTCAGGTAGTTTTCGCAGTTTAACTTTGCGATCTCTTTAGAATTGCGCGTATCTGACCTCTCCACAGGTGTCCAAGTGAAATTGTCACTTTCCATATTGAGACTTTCATCTGACAACTGCAAACTACTTAAGGTTTTTCTTCTTAAATGGTTGTGGAGTTGACAACAGGCCAAAACACCTGCATCTGTTTTATCTGGGTGCAGCATTAAAGATGTATGAAAAATTCTGAATCTATTACTGAGAATGCCAAATGCATTTTCCACAACTCTCCTTGCCCATGACAATCTATAGTTAAAAATCTTCCTTTCTGGTATAAGGTGGCATTGAGAAAAAGGTTTCAATATGTGCAAATGTAATGCAAAGGCATCATCTGCTACCAGTGTCAGACTGGGGCATGTAGGGCCCACCGGGGAGGGGGGGGGGGGAGGGGGGGATGCAGTGGTAGGGACCCATGTTTAGTGGTGTGGCCAGTCTGCAGAGGGGATGTGGCCTGCCACCTCATTGGTTTGACCAACGATTAGAGAGTGCAACGCCTGGGCCCTTTCATAACTATATACAGTAAATTCAGATGCTGCATGCATGATAATGTACCAGATTAATAACAGATTAATAACAGCAATGCATTGTAGAAAATACACCATAGTCCAGTATGAGGTAACATATGTATAATGTATAATTTAAGTGCACAATCTGGAATCTGATCCTTAGAGCAGGAGGTGGGCCCCCAGGCAGTGGGGCCCACCGGTGGTTTCCCCTGTACCCCTGTGGGCCAGTCCAAGCCTGTCTGCTTCAAAAACAAAAGGTATACCATATTTTGTTTCTGAATCAGAAGATAAATTCAGAAAGCCACTGTGCAGATTTTCACAGAATTTTGTTTGTTCAAAAGAGCCACCATCAGCCACTCTCCCATTTCTACCTACATTTACATACAGAAATTCATAATTGGCATTTACTACTGCCATTAGGACAATGCTAAAAAAAAAAACCTATGTTTCCCATTTATAGCTCCTCCACAGTTTGGAAAGTTCCATTTATCTTCAAAATCTTCTGCAATAGCTTGCCATTCTTCTGATGTGGAAGGAACCTATATAGAGGGAAAAACAAGGTTTGATAAAACCAGTTCAAAGTCACATTGTCCCTTATTTCTCTAGGCATCAGCTGCTGCATCTACAAGTACTGAGACACCAAATGATCCCCAACATCGGAAGAAAACTACAACACAAAAGAAGTTCCATAAAAGAGATGTTTGGAGGAAAAGGCAGAGTCACTTCTTGATAAAGCCACAAATATACTAAATCATTCTATGGACGAATATGATGCCACAGTACTCACATGGGGAGCAAAGTTGCGACGTATACCACAGCAACATCAACACTATACAGAAAGACTTGTAAATGAGATACTGCATATGGCCTCCATGGGAGAAATTAATGCATATACCTTTATATTAAATTTGCCTTCTTATATGCCACCGCATGAAGAACATCAAAGGCCACAGGATGGAAGCTTTAATAGTGTGTTCCCTAATAGCTCTCAGCAAACACATCCAGAAACATACTATAGTAAACCACCTGATGTGCCCCAACTCTCCACCATGCATGATAGTTATGCCTGTTCCCCTCTGCACCCTTCTCTTGTACAAAGAGCATCTACCCCCTATACATGGTAACACTGATGCCATGGATGATTTGTCTTTTGACCCTAGAGATGTTCACAATATTTCTCAACCACAGCCTTATAATTATGTCAATCTATAAAAATAAACAAAAAAACTTTAGGACCATTTAATACTGTATCTAAACATTTATTGACAATATTTACCTTTGTTTGTAAAAAAACAAAACATTTTCACATTGTTTTTGCTTTACTTTTGTATTAATAAAACTTTGTTTAGAAACAAATTTCTTGTTCAGATTACTTGCTTTTAGGTATTCTGGTTCCAACACCTTTAATAATGGCTCTACCAGTTTCTGGTATAATCTTACCAAGAGCTTGTGCAGAAATATTCATAGAAAATATCAAGTCTTCAAATGATCAGTCAGTGGCCAAAAGGCACAAAGTGGCCACTAGTCTTTGCTCAGGTGATATAGACTTTCTGAATTTTGTGTCTTGTTTGGCAATTAATGGAGCTACAAGTTTAAGTAACTCTTGAAAGGTGTTGTCGGGCATTCTTAAATCATTTTTATAGTCATCCGGGTTATTTTCTCTTATTTCTTTTTAACAGCTCCATATGAGACTAAGGGGGAGATTCAATTGTTTGAAAAGTCAGTTGGGTGTCTGTTTTTTCCTATCTAATAGACAGGAAAAAACAAACACCCAACGACTTTTCAAACATTTGAATTCCCCCCAAAGTGTCTCTTCTTTTCAACCATGCTTTGGTCCAGCAGCTTCTTTTGTGATTCTTTCTTCTTTCTCCTACTATGTAGAAATAGGTTTACAGCAGCTACAGCAATTGCTGCTCTTGCAGTTTTTGGATTGAGATTCATTTCTCTGTGATTTGTCTGAAAAGGAAGTGTTGTTCCAATCAAATGGATGATTTGGTATCACTGAGTGTTCTATAATAAAAATTATAATAGTGTTAAATGAAAGCAGATATATTGAAATAAACAGTGTTAATGAAAAGACTGCATAATTTCTGCTGCCTATGAAGGCCGCAGATCCATGCTCCAGCAGACACAGGGCTCAAGTAGTAATGCATGTGCCAAGTGGTCGCAGCAGTCATTTATTTATTTCCAGTTATTTATATAGTGCACACATTCCGCAGCCATTCACATCAGTACCTGCCCCAGTGGAGCTTACAATCTATATTCCCTACGACATGTACACACATTCACACTAGGGTTAATTTTGTTGGAAGCCAAATAATCTACCAGAATGTTTTTGGATTGTGTAAGGAAACCCACGCGAGCATGGGGAGAACATACAAACTCCACACAGGGCCATGGTAGGAATCGAACTCATGACCTCAGTGCTGTGAGGCAGTAATGCTAACCATTACACCATCCATACAGTCATTACAGTCATCTTCCCAGGGACTGACAATGTGTTACAATTGTCATACAGCTTTACTGCAGTCACGCCAAACAGCCTCACGCTAAGTCATGTGAGAATCTTCTAGCATCAGACGTCTTTTTTGCCGAAATAAACAGATAATTCTGCACTAGATGCATTTAGCATCCGGGCTGTCGGCAGTCGTGAGACGGCAGAATCCCGACGCCACTCAGGAGACCGACACAGGATCACCAACAGATGGGTCCCGGTTAGCAGGGACAGAGTGAGTAACAGCTCCCAGCAATGGCTATTTGACATTATAAGTGCTTTTGTTTATTTATAAGGACCGCCTGTGAACTTATCAATTAGAGCTATCATTCGGATACATATATCCCAATAATTATAGTGGCTTATATGGACTTCAGCGGTTACATAGCTCTGCTAAATATTAGATAATCATTTCAATTCCTTCAGCTGCTTATCTGGACTGCATTTGAATGAGGAAAAAGGATACATGCACAGACTGAGTTGCAACATATGTAGCAGAATCAGCTACTAAATATTTTATCGCCACTTTTCATATTGTTACATCTAGAATTGGTCTTATTTGCTATAGAGTAATGAGTACTTATTGTGTGTAAAATAAATGTGTATTCATTTGGAACCACTGGCATTTCTGAATATAATTATTGGCTCTCTAGCGCGGCCCTTTATATTTGTTTTTGTTTTAGCTTTCCCTATTAATTGAGACCTGTGCAGATAAGTCTCTGGGGTCCGTTGCAACTGAACCAATTTATTGATTAATTTCATATCCACTTAATCCACATATTTAAAACATCCATTCGTGCTACTAGGTATCTGTATTTTGGTTAAATGTATTTTCATGTCTCCTCTACACACACAATTACAGCCTTACAAATGTGTGTGACAGTATATGTGTGTGTCACAGTGTGTATATATATGTGTGTGAACATGGCCAAAACTAGGGGGGCATGTGACCTGGGCGCCAGACTGTCACTTTAATCCCCCCTAACGCCCGCTTAGAGCCAGCGGAGCTCAAGCTCCAGACTCTGCTAGCTGCCGCCTATGAAGTAGCCAGGCGCACCGCATCGCTGAGATGAAACGAAAAATAAACTACATCTCCCAGCAACCCTTGCTGCTGGGAGCTGTACTTTACTTTCAGTTTCATCTCTGCAGCATGCTGTGATCTGATGCAGCGTGCTGTGATCTGCACAGTAGAACCGGATTAAGAGGGGGCACAGGGGACAAATTACTACCCCCACCCCCCTCACCCTACTACCAGTACCTTTAATCATCGCAGCCACTGCTGCAGTGAACAAGAAATTCTGAGGTCCAAAAAGGGGGCGGGGCTAAACGGCACTGTACACACAGTGCCATGCCAGCAGCAGCATGGAAGAGAGGAGGGGAGAAGAGCAGCAGCACAGCCAAAATAATGAGTAGTAACTGTTGGTCGGCATGCCGACCGTCAGGATTGTGAGGGGGTGGGATATAGGGGGAGGTATTGTTACCAGCGATCACAAAACTCCATCCCATTTGTATGTGTGCTTGGGTGTCACTGTATGTTTATGTCACTATATATGTATTTATACAGGTGTGTGATTATATGTATGTATGTGAGTGAATGTATGTGTGCATGACAGTATGTATTTGTATTGGTGTGTGATTTTATGTATGTATCAATGTATGGGTTATTATTTTATTTTTTTCTTTATCCGTAGCACAAATATTTTTTTTTTTAAATAATAAGCATGAAAATGCCTAACTATCCCCTTTGCCCTTATGGAGTTGAGATATACACACACACACACACACACACACACACACACACACACACACACACACACACTTGAATGCCAGGGAGAAGGAGCGCTAAGTTAATGACTTGCCCCGGGTGACAAAGCTTCTAGTTTCGGCCCTGGTGTGACAGTATATGTGTGTGTGTCACAGTGTATATATGTGTGTGTGTCAGTGTATATACGTGTGTCACAGTGTATATATATGTGTGCGTATCACAGTGTATATAAGTGTGTCAGTGTATATATGTGTGTGACAGTATGTATGTGTATCAGTGTATATGAGTGTATCACAGTGTATATACAGTATGAGTGTAACAGTGTATATATGTGTGTATATCACAGTGTATGTGTGTATATCAGTGTACATATGTGTCTGTAACAGTGTACATACTGTATGTGTGTGTCACAGTGTATGTATGTGCTTCACAGTGTATGTGTGTGCATCAGTGTATATATGTGTGTGTCAGTGCGTATATATGTGTGTGACAGTATGTGTGTGTATCACAGTGTATATGAGTGTGTCAGTGTATGTACAGTACGCGTCTATCACAGTGTATATGTGTGTGTCTATCACAGTGTATGTGTGTGCTATCACAGTGTATATATGTGTGTCTATCACATTGTATATATGTGTGTCTATATCACAGTGTACATGTGTGTATATCACAGTGCACATGCTTGTGTCAGAGCAGAGCCGGCCATAGGTATAGGCAAACTAGGCAATTGCCTAGGGCATTTGATATGCCTAGGGGCATCAGTAGCTTCTGCTGATTAAAATGATATGCGGCATGCCTATATTCTGTGTGTAGCATTTCATATGCAGATACAGCCACAGTCTCTCACAGTATATAGGCATGCTGCATATCATTTTAATCAGAAGAAGCTGATTGTGCATCCTTGCCACATAGCAATGCAAATAAGATGCATTTTCATAAAAAAAGGTGCCTGACATTAGCATTGAGGCAAGATTTATGAGGACACATCTGTATCCAAGCAGAGGCAGAGGTCACAGTGTTAGGGGCAGTGTGAGTGCTGTGTGCATGTGAGTGGGTTGGTTGTGCAGTAGTGTTCAGAATATGTGTAAGGAACATTATGTGTGTCATGTAAAAATGCATTAATAATGAGCAAAATATGTGTAAGGGGCACTATGTGTGTCATTATGTGTATAAGAGCATTAATAATGTGCGGCATATGTGTAACAGGGTACTACTGTATGTGTGCCAATATGTGTATATGGGCACTAATAATGTGCAGCAAATGTGTAGGGGGCACTATGTGTGTCATTATGTGTATAAGGGCATTAATAATGTACGGTATATGTGTAAGTGACATTGTGTGTATAAGGGTATTAATAAAGGTTGTCATAATGTGTAAGGCGCATTATTTTTATAAGGACATTAATAATGTGTCTCATATGTGTAGGGGCATTACTGTGTGGAATTATGTGTATAAAGGCATTACTAATGTGTGGCATTATGTGTATAAGGTGCCCTACTATGTGGCGTTGCATATAGAAAGGGCACTACTGTGTCGTCTAATGTGAATAAAGAGCAATAGGGTGTGGTGTAATGTGAATAAGGAGCAATTCAGTGTGATTTAATGTGAATAAGGGGCTCTACTGTGAGGAGTAACGCTTATAAGGTTAATTGATACTACTGTGGGATGTAATATGAATTATGGACACTATTGCATAATCAAATGTGAATAAAGTTGCAGTACTGTGTGGCGTAATTGGAATTGGGGTTACTATTGTGTGGCCATGCCCCTTGCCAGCAAAAACACACCCCTTTTTGGGCTGTGCGCCAAATGTGCGAACTGTTCCTATTTAAAATATAAGGGGTACAAAAACCAAAATAAGGATTGCTATGGGTAAGAGTGATGGTGCTGGGAAAGAGGTGCAAGGTCAGAGGCAGAACCAGCGGTGGTGCTAGGGGGCACCAGCCAAAATCTTGCCTAGGGCATCATATTGGTTAGGGCCGGCTCTGTGTCAGAGTGTATGTGTGTGTGTCAGTGTGTATATACACTGCTCAAAAAAATAAAGGGAACACTAAAATAACACATCCTAGATCTGAATGAATTAAATATTCTTATTAAATACTTTGTTCTTTACATAGTTGAATGTGCTGACAACAAAACCACACAAAAATGATCAATGGAAATCAAATTTATTAACCCATGGAGGTCTGGATTTGGAGTCACCCTCAAAATTAAAGTGGAAAAACACACTACAGGCTGATTCAACTTTGATGTAATGTCCTTAAAACAAGTCAAAATGAGGCTCAGTAGTGTGTGTGGCCTCCACGTGCCTGTATGACCTCCCTACAACCCACACAAGTGGCTCAGGTAGTGCAGCTCATCCAGGATGGCACATCAATGCGAGCTGTGGCAAGAAGGTTTGCTGTGTCTGTCAGCGTAGTGTCCAGAGCATGGAGGCGCTACCAGGAGACAGGCCAGTACATCAGGAAACGTGGAGGAGGCCGTAGGAGGGCAACAACCCAGCAGCTGGACCGCTACCTTCGCCTTTGTGCAAGGAGGAACAGGAGGAGCACTACCAGAGCCCTGCAAAATGACCTCCAGCAAGCCACAAATGTGCATGTGTCTTCTCAAACGATAAGAAACAGACTCCATGGGGGTGGTATGAGGGCCCGACGTCCACAGATGGGGTTTGTGCTTATGGCCCAACACCGTGCAGGACATTTGGCATTTGCCAGAGAACACCAAGATTGGAAAATTCACCACTGGCGCCCTGTGCTCTTCACAGATGAAAGCAGGTTCTCACTGAGCACATGTGACAGACGTGACAGAGTCTGGAGACGCAAAGGAGAATGTTCTGCTGCCTGCAACATCCTCCAGCATGACTGGTTTGGCTGTGGGTCACATAGGCGGAACTACCGGCAGTGCAAGCAGTGCGTTGCACTGGGGCCCGCCTCTGTCCAGGGGCCCAAGCATGTAATGAGTCAAACTGACTCATTACATGCCGCTGCGTGCTGCGGGCAACCGCTGCCCGCAGCGCACAGCCGCCCGGAGAGGAGAGGAGCAGCGGCACGGACGTGGAAAGGAGGAGGAAGGAGGTGAAGGAGGGAGCCGCAGCAGCGCTTTGTTACTGGTGGAGGCGCTGCTGCTGCTGCCCCTCTGCTTCACTATAGGCTGTCTTCCGAGAACAGCCTATAGTGAAGCAGAGGGGCAGCAGCAGCAGCAGCGCCTCCACCAGTAACAAAGCGCTGCTGCGGCTCCCTCCTTCACCTCCGTCCTCCTCCTCCTTCCCTCCAGCCCGGGAATCATCTGACGCTGCACCGAGGAGCCTGAGCCAGCGGAGAGGGTAAGTATAATTCTTCTTTCTTTCTTTCTTTCTTTCTTTCTTTCTTTCTTTCTTTCTTTCTTTCTTTCTTTCTTTCTTTCTTTCTCTTTCTCTCTCTCTCTTTCTTTGTAGGGACTGTCTGCCGTTATGTGTAAAAAGGGGGACGCTGTCTGCCGTTATGTGTAAAAAGGGGGACGCTGTCTGCCGTAATGTGTAAAAAGGGGGACGCTGTCTGCCGTAATGTGTAAAAAGGGGGACGCTGTCTGCCGTAATGTGTAAAAAGGGGGACGCTGTCTGCCGTAATGTGTAAAAAGGGGGACGCTGTCTGCCGTAATGTTAAAAAGGGGGACGCTGTCTGCCGTAAGGTGTAAAAGGGTCTCTACCTGGTGTAGTGGTGCTACTGTGCGGCGTAATTTGAATAATGGAGACTACTGTGCACCGTTTTATGAATTGGTATTATTTTGTGGCCACACCCCTTCCCCACGAAGCCACGCCACTATGTATTTTTGCGCGCGCCTACGGCGCGCACTGACCCTGTTGCATGCAGGGGTGGGGCTCCGATGACGTTTCTTGCACACAGTGCTAAAATGTCTAGTTACGGCACTGTTGCTAGGTATCCATTTCTCTGGCCCTGAGCAGGTCCCCCTCACCAGATCCTCTCCAGGGGTGAGGGGGTGGACTTGGATGGGATGTGGGGGGGGGATGTGTGGGGATGGGCCCAAAGCATTTTGTCGCACCTGGGCCCACCGCTCGCTAGTTCCGCCACTGGTGGGTCAGTAATGGTGTGGGGTGGCATTTCTTTGGGGGGGCGCACAGCCCTCCATGTGCTCACCAGAGGTAGCCTGACTGCCATTAGGTACCGAGATGAGATCCTCAGACCCCTTGTGAGACCATATGCTGATGCGGTTGGCCCTGGGTTCCTCCTAATGCAAGACAATGCTAGACCTCATGTGGCTGGAGTGTGTCAGCAGTTCCTGCGAGATGAAGGCATTGATGCTATGGACTGGCCCGCCCGTTCCCCAGACCTGAATCCAATTGAGCACATCTGGGACATCATGTCTCGCTCCATCCATTGCACCACAGACTGTCCAGGAGTTGGTGGATGCTTTAGTCCAGGTCTGGGAGGAGATCCCTCAGGAGACCATCCGCCACCTCATCAGGAGCAAGCCCAGGCATTGTAAGGAGGTCATACAGGCACATGGAGGAAACACACACTAAAAAGCCTCATTTTGACTTTTTTTAAGGACATTACATCAAAGTTGGATCAGCCTGTGGTGTGTTTTTCCACTTTAATTTTGAGGGTGACTCCAAATCCAGACCTCCATGGGTTAATAAATTTGATTTCCATTGATAATTTTTGTGTGATTTTGTTGTCAGCACATTCAACTGTGTAAAGAACAAAGTATTTAATAAGAATATTTAATTCAAACAGATCTAGGAATGTGTTATTTTAGTGTTCCCTTTATTTTTTTTTGAGCAGTGTATATCTATCTATCTATGGGTGGATTTTCTATCTATCTATCTATCTATCTATCTATCTATCTATCTATCTATCTATCTATCTATCTACGTGTGTGTGTGTGTGTGTATATATATATATATATATATATATACTGTAGCTAGATAGATATACAGTGCTCAAAGTGGGGCGGTATACAGTGGTATGGCATACCGCCACTTCGAGCACTGGCAGGTCACCTATAGTGGGAAGATTCACTGTGGGGACACTTGTCACAGATGGCCCCATCCCCCCCTTGGGGGGTCATTCCGACCCGTTTGGACGCAGCGGTTTGCACACAGTGGTTTGTCGCTGCAGTGCGAACGGGTCTGGAATGCGCATGCACGGCAGGTGCATTGCGCACGCGCATCGTTGCCCAGTGACAGGGGTCGCCAGGTTACGTCACGTCCTACGAAGAAAGCGGTCGCAGAGCCGACCACAAGAAGATTGACAGAAAGAAGGCGTCCCTGGCGGATCCGGACCGTTGGCTGCCGTTTTCGGGGAGTGGTAAGGAAAATGCAGGAGTCCAGGAGAACGGAGGACGTATGTCTGACGTCAAAGCTGGCTCCAGCATCGCAGAGATCGTCGCACAGGGTAAGTATGTCCAGGGCTAGTCATGTTTTGCTAGAATTTTTTTTAGCTTAGCAGGACAGCACAAGCGATCGCAGCCCTGCTAAGCTAAAATACACTCCCCCATAGGCGTGGACTAGTTGATTGCAGCAGCAGCAAAAAGTTGCTGGCTGCGATCAGCTCGTAAAGACCACCTAAGTGCTTTACCCATCACAGCTTTCTTGCATTACAGAAAGCCTGATGGCACAGCTGTTAGAGCAAGAAGAGGCTCCAAGCCCCCACCCAGCAGAAAGGGAGTTCAACCACACACACCAGTGATGTCGTGCACGTCGGAGGATAGCAGGTCCATTTCCGGCTGTACAGTAAGTTAAGCACTGCACTCCCAGCTGCCAGCTTGCCACATTTGTTGACAAGACATATTTGGTATGATTTACCGATGTTCGGGATTCCAGCAGTCAGAAGACCAATGCGGGAATCCTGACTGTCGGAATAGCGACAGAGGGGCATCGAGTCCCCTCTGTGCACTATGGTGGTCATTCCGAGTTGATCGCACGTAGCAACTTTTTGCAGCTCGTGCAATCAACCTGACGCCGCCCATGTGGGAGTGTATTTTAGCATAGAAGGGCTGCGAACGCTAGTGTAGTCCTGCTATGTTAAAATAGTTTAAAGCAAAACAAGACCAGCCCTGCAGCTACTCACCAGTGCGACGGATCCAGCGATGAAGGTCCTGGCTGTGACGTCAGACTTCCGCCCTCCAAACATCTGGATCCACCTGCGTTGGACTTACCACGCCTAGAAAACGGTGAGTATCCGCCTGGAACGCCTCCCGCCTGTCCGTCTTCTTAGGATCGCCGATGCGATCACATTTCTCGCTGGCGACGGCCATCGGCAGGCAACGACGCGCGTGCGCAATGTGTCCGGCGTGCATGCGCAGTTCCGGTCGGAATGACCCCCAATGTGCGGTGTAATGTGAACAAGATTGTGCTACTTTGTGGAGTAATTTGAATTGGTACTATTGTGTGGCCACACCCCACCCGTTTCTTGCGATGTGCGACTTCGGTGCGCACTGTCCCTTTATGAAGTATGGGAGAGAGGGCGCAAATTTATAGTTTGCAGGGAGGCGCCGAACACCCTTGCACCGGCCCTGGTCACGGTGTACTGTATGTGAGTGTGTGCCACAGTGTATGTGTCGCAGTGTATATGTGTGTGTGATAGTATGTGTGTGTATCACAGTGTATATGAGCGTGTCACAGTGTATATACAGTACGTGTCTATCAGAGTGTATATATGTGTGTCTATCACAGTGTACATATGTGTGTCTATCACAGTGTACATATGTGTGTGTCAGTGTGTATATATGTGTGTGTGTCAGTATATGTGTGTATATCACCGTGTATATATGTGTGTGACAGTATGTGTGTGTCAGTGTATATATGTGTGTGTGTCACAGTGTATATACGTGTGTGAAAGTGTATATGTGTGTATCAGTGTATATATGTGTGTGTGACAGTGTATATGTGTGTGTGTCAGTGCGTATATGTGTGTGTCAGTATATGTGTGTATCACAGTGCATATATGTGTGACAGTACATGTGTGTGAAACAGTGTGTGTATATATATATGTGTGTCACAGTATACGTGTGTGTCACAGTATACTTGTGCGTCACAGTGTATGTACGTGTGCGTCACAGTGTATGTACGTGTGCGTCACAGTGTATGTACGTGTGCGTCACAGTGTATGTACGTGTGCGTCACACTGTATGTATATGTGCGTCACAGTGTATATATGTGTGTGTCAGTGTATAGTGTCACAGTGTATATATGTGTGTGTGTCAGTATGTGTGTGTATTACAGTGTACATGTGTGTCAGTGTATATATGTGTGTTACTGTATAATTATATGTTTGTGTGACAGTATGTGTGTGTACATCAAAGTGTATATATGTGTGTGTGTGTGAGACAGTTGGGTAGCAATACTCCGACCAGGGCCTGCTCCAGGCCCTGATCAGAGTAATGGATGCAGGTGACTAACCGTAAACTGTACAGAAGTTAAAGTGGAGTGTGGTCCGCTCTGCTCTCCCCACCTATTGGCGGTTCTGATTCTCCTCTGTGGAATGGTATTACCACTGACAGCAGCTTTTTGCTTCTGCGGGTGTATGGGGCAGCATAGCCTGTAAGGAGTAGAGAGTGCTATAAATAAATAAAATTCTACATAAATTCTGTAAACATTGGTATGCTACATACCCCTATAACCCTGTCCCATCCCCTGTACACATACCCCTATGCACCTGCCTTATCACCTATACACAGGGCAAAGGGGGTTGTGGCGGGGCTCGCGAGTGCTGGAAGGGAATGGCGCTATGGTATTGGAGTGCCAGAATGCAGGCGCACTGGAGTGGGGGGCTTACTGCCCGCATATTAAGCATGTTAGGGGCAATAACTGACCACCTAACAATTGTATGTGCGTGTGTGTGTGTGTGTGGTAAGGGGGGATGGAAGGGCTCGCAGGTGGTGAGAGAGGGTGTCTTGGTGGAATCCTGGTGCGGGATGCAATAGTACTTGAGGGGGGCTTATAACCCACATGTTACCAGGTGGGGGTGGGTGAGGGTCAATAGCTGACCACTTAACAAGACTGTGGGGGGTGGAGGGGTGCTGCAGGAGGGGGAAAAAAGAATGCAGGAATATATTTGTACCTACAAGTCTCCGCAGATGCCCTGCGACTGGAATTTGCCACGCTGTGAGGTGGTCCCTTGCTTCTGGAGCTGAAGCAGGAAGGAGGTGGCAGGTCCCTGCAACGGTGAAGGCAGTTTGGAGTTTGCCACGCTGTGAGGTGGTCCCTTACTTCTGGAGCTGGAGCAGGAAGGAGGTGGCAGGTCCCTGCAGCCGATGGAGGTGTGGCGGCAGTCCCTGCAGCCTGTGCCCTCTCTGTGGCCGGCACTTGCAGCAGGTGCACGATGGAGGTTGCCAGCCGGTGCGGGGAGGATAGTGGTTCCGGCCGGGGAAGGATGGAGGCTGTGCCCTCTCTGCTGTCGGTGTGAGGATGGAGGCTGGTGGCAGAGAGGGAGGGGTGACTGATCCCTGTGGCCAAAGGGGGATTAATGAACTGTGCGGGAGGCTGGCGGCCTGTGCGTGAAGGAAGGCTGGTGGCTGTGCAGGAAAGATGCTGGGGCGGTGAGGTGGCCGGAGGGGGATGGAACCTGGCGGTGCTAAGGTGCCCGGTCCCTCCTGTAGCTGGAGCCGGTCAATGCAACTGAAGGCCGTGGCAGATTGGACGAGGAGGCGGTGAAGATGCTGGGGTGGTGAGTTGGCCAGAGGGGGATAGAACAGAGAGGGTCGTCTGCTGTCCCAGAGAGATAAAAGTAGGTGGACACTAACAGGCAGTGTCCGCCTAGTAATCGTTCAGTTGGGGGGAAAGTTCCCCCTACACCTGAACCATTAGTTGGGAAAATCAAAAGTTTGATTTTCCCAACTATTTGGACAGACCGTTTCTGCCCGTTTTTCAGGGTGTGGGAGCAAACGCTTGATAATCGTTTGCTCCCACACACTGCCAGATTATCTCTCCAACCAGCCAATTAGTTGGCTGGTTGGAAAGATATTGTCCTGATGTATGGCTACCATTACAGACCTCCATAGTCCCGTACTCCTCCTCCTCTTCCGCCACACTGGTAAGATGGTGACAGTATGTCCGCATTGCGAACTCCAAACTCAGCATCTGAAAAAGATGTTTACTAATTCAGTAAAAAAAAAAACGTATTATGCAATATAGAATCAATGTACAAAGCTCACTTCAACACCTCCATCTCTAGGTCAGGCATAGTGAACCTTTAGCTATCCAGCTGACGTGGAACTACACAGCCCAGCATGTCCTTCAAGAGTTGGCCAATTTGGCCATGCAAAAACTGTAGTAGGGCATACTCTGGGATGTTTTGTTCAACACTAGCTGGAGGACCAAAGGATCTCCATCAGTGGTCAAGGTCCAGGGTCAGCAAACTGCGGCTCTCCGTTTGTTGATTAACTATACATTCCAGCATGCCCTACAAAAGTTTACACTTTCCCAAATTGCACAATTGTTGCAGGGCATGCTGGGCTGTATATTTCCACAGCAGCTGGATAGGAAAAGTTTGTAGTCACATGTAGAAGTATGTATTTAAAGGCCAAAAAAACCCCACACTTACACTCCTTTAGATGCCCATACTCCTCCTCCTCCTCTCCTCCACCGTGGTATTGTTGCTTGATGGGGGAAGGAACTTGAATGGGGGCAGGTGGTTGAGGGGGAGAGGGTGGTTGAATGGGGGCAGGTGGTTGAGGGAGAGAGGGTGGTTGAATGGGGAGGGAGGTTGAGGGGGAGAGGGTGGTTGAATGGGGTGGGTGGTTGAGGGGGGGAGGGTGTTTGAATGGGGGTGGGTGTTTGAATGGGGGTGGGTAGTTGAGGGGGAGAGGGTGGTTGAATGGGGGATGAAGGTTGAGGGGTAGAGGGTGGTTGAATGGGGGCAGGTGGTTTAGGGGGAGAGGGTGGTTGAATGGGGAGGGAGGTTGAGGGGGAGAGGGTGGTTGAATGGGGGTGGGTGGTTGAGGGGGGGGAGGGTGTTTGAATGGGGGTGGGTAGTTGAGGGGGAGATGGTGGTTGAATGGGGGATGAATGTTGAGGGGTAGAGGGTGGTTGAATGGGGGCAGGTGGTTGAGGAGGAGAGGGTGGTTGAGTGGGGAAGGGAGGTTGTGGCTGGCGGACACTTCTTCTGTCAGCTCTTCCTAAGGAGAGAGGAACACAGTTTATGGGTTATTAAAAACATTTTTGGAAAACACACAATGCCTACTCAATAATCATCAAGAAACCAACTGTTTATTAAGCATTTAAAAAACTTAATGAAATATTATTATTATTATTATAATACTAAAAAAAACAACTTAGTACTAGTATTCAATTAAAAAACATGTAATGTTTGTGCTTTACTCAACATACAACCCACACACATACTGTATACATATACACAAACATCTATACCTAACAACATACATTTTCAGCATCTGCATGCTAAACAACATACACATACTTATGTTAGCAAATAATACACAACTTTACACTGCATACACACTCATGCGCACACATATGCTACAGTATGCATTACTTACGTTCCCGATTTTGCTGGGACAACTGCGCAAGCAACTGCGGCTGTCTCCGTCGCAGGTCGGACCATAATCTTTCAAATTGGATGATGGTCCGCCTGCTGCCTAGCTTCACCCTCAGCTTCCTACGGACCTCCATGTAGGCTGCACGCTTATGGGCGTTTGGCACATAAGGGACCGGGCGGCCTACTTGGGGGTCCATAACTTAGGTGAGGAGCCGCAGGTCCCTAATGGTGAATGTGGCAGCTCGCATGGTGCCAATGGCGTATTAATCTAAATTGCTAATATTTATGCTGTCTGCCCGCTGTTGATTGGCCAACAGCTGTGATGCTAATAAATACAAATTAGCTTTTTTGCTGTTAATACACATTGACAGTATGGTCCGTACTCTCGGTTGCGTATGCAATTGCGAGTGTATGCTACTGTAATTAGAAAATTTGCAAAACACGTACCTTTCATTTATGCTCTTCACACAACTAAAAATTGTTGTGTTATTGTGTTTTAAAAAAAGATTAAAAAAGAAAAAAAAATTAATACACATAAAGGCATCACAATCAAACATATATGCTGCAGATTTTTTTTTAAAATAATAAACATTGTAATCTGACAATACATACTGTACATTACATCATTGTTCTTATAAGCAATATATATGATGTCAACACAACACTACTGTTGTTCTTTAACTCATGACATGCTTATTTTGTTTTTGCAAAACCGTACAATATGTTTTCTGTTCATCCACTACATTGCTTGAATTTTTGTATTCAAAACAAAAACGGTAATAATGTTTGTAAGCAACTCCAAATCTGCTTACAATTTGATGTTAATTTTAAAAAAAAATGTTATACATTTCCAAAATATGCATATTAAAACACCAAAAAACACTTGTCTGACGTGCTCATAACTCAAACCTACCTGAAATATTGTTGCACTATTCTTAACCTAGGGGCATGTCCCGGCTGGGACACGGAGCCCCGCCTCCATGTCCTGCCAACCCCTGGCTCCTCATCCTCTGGGGCCAATACCTCATTTTGAGGCAGTTCCACACGCCTTCTTACAGCAATATTGTGCAGGATTGCACACAGTACCATGATTTTACTTACCATTTCCGGTGAATACATGAGGTTGCCACCAGTGTTGTGGAGCACAACGAAGAGCCCTTTTAGGACACCAATTGTGCATTCCACCAACTACTTAGTGGCTGTAAGTGTGGAATTAAATGCCGTTTGTAGCCCTGGTGTTGGTCTGCTGTAAGGACTCATGAGCCATGGGGTGCAAGAATATCCACGATCTCCTGCAAAAACACAATACAATAGTAAGCCAAAAATATGGTCAACAATTACAAAGCAAAGAAACTTAACCTTTAATACATGATGCCGCAAAAACTCACCCAATATCCACGCATCTTGTCCTTGCCATATCCCTGATTGCCGAATCACGTGGGAAGCATGGGCACTTCCTGGGTACTGAGCATTCAGGGAAAGAATCTGGAACATTTTTCGGTTCCTAAAGATTTTCTTCATTATGTTCTGGAACCACAAGTGGAACATGTGTCCCATCCACTACCCCAATAACGTGTGGAAAGCGACTCCCCCCTTAATGGAATTTCCACTTCACCACAGCTAGGAACTCTACATCCAATGGTATTGTTATGAACTGCTTAGTTCTTTTTAGAAATGCAGCTATGACGCGCCTCAGGATCCTTGAGAATGCTGCCTGGGAAACGTCTAGCAGGACACCAACTATATGCTGGTAGGACCCTGAAGAGAAAAAAAATGTAAGACAGCAATGCATTGTGTCAGTGGTGGAATTGATGTAGTATGCCAAATTGTACTCTCTAGATCACACTCTATTATTGAGAGAGTTTCTAGGATGACATGAGGGGGCAGCCTATAGCACCATAGCACCTCATCATCTGGCATCCCAAAAAGGGTGACACGGGTATGAAAGAGACTAGGTCTTGCATGCATCCATTGCCTTCGAGGATGAGGGCCAGGTTGGGGTTGGCTGTATAAATCATACAGGTATGCTGCCACAACCATCTGAAAGACACATTTCACAGAGTGAAATATCATATTCCAAGGATTGATCCCAAACATTCTACAAAAACAAATTAACATTTGAAAAACCACTTACAGATAATCCATATCTAAATGTTGCACAACAGGAGGAAAGGAACGTAATTATAATTTGAATCTAAAAATTATACACCTAGTTAGCAAAATAACACAACACAACACAATGAGCATGCATATACTTACCAGACAAAACTACCATAAATAAACAACTGCAAAAATCTGGATATAAACAACACAAGGCTACTTAGGTCAAAAAAATACTACACAATTAACTCTGCCTTGAGAATAGATAAAGAGACACTTAATAAGCACAGTAAGAAAAACCAACACGCCACCACACAACACACACATATGAACATGCACATACTTACCCACAGATGAAATAGAAGTTGTTATCAAATCACAAACTCCACAAAAATACAAAATAAATGGGCTACTTTGCCTTAATAATTAGAAAAAAAGATGCTTCCTTCAGGAGAAAGAGAAAGAAACATAAGCAGTCACTTTGCATATATGCAGATAATTAGCTTTATCTGTTCCCTTAGCAAGTCACGGACGTTTAGAGACCTCCGTCCGAATCTTATTGGCTCACTGATGTCACGTGTTTTGGATAGCCAATAAGATTCGGTTTTGAGAACCGAGTAAAACCGAGTAAAACCGAATCCGCTCATCACTATTTTGAACGCCTATGTACTTATGATCCAGGTCGTATTGGTACAATATCTATCTTGTATTCTTTGCTTGCAAATTCGTCTGCTGCTGACAAAGAACCCTTTGAAGTAGACTGGGAAAATGACCTAGGAAAAAGTCTAGACGATGAGGAATGGTCAGATATCCATCAGAGAGTAACTAAGACCTCTATTAGTGCTAATATAAAAGAAAACTCTTATAAAATTTACAGTTGATGGTACATGGTTCCTGAAAAATTCCACTCTATTTATCCGGCGACCTCAGATCTATGTTGGCGTCGTTGTGGACATAAAGGCACCTATTTCCACATTTGGTGGGAATGTCCCTTACTTTCTGACTATTGGGATTCTGTCTTATCATTATTGGGAAATTTCATCACTCCCCTACCCCCAAAGGATCCTCTCTATGCATTGCTATGTTTACCAATATTGGAAGTGTCCGTACCTTTGAATAATCTCTGTGGACATGTTTTTAACGCCGCTAAACTGTTAATTGCCTTGAATTGGAAGCAACCTACCACGCCCTCTATTGGAACTCTAATAAATAGGGTTTGGTACGTTGCTTCTATGGAATGTATTACTGCTCTTTTACACGACACTGTAGCCAAATTTCATTTAGTTTGATCCCCATGGTTCTCTCACTTTGGTCGTGCTTTACCTGGCCTGGATTCATTTTTTTCTTTTAGCGACTACACAACTGCCTGATATAACCATCCCTTTCCCCTGCTTTCTTATATATATATATATATATATTTATATTTATTATTTTTTTCCTACTTTCCTTTCTTTCTTCTTTATTTAGTTATTCTTCTTATCATTATTTTTATGATAGGATTCTAGTTATGATTTGTTGGTCCAAAATTGCCCTAAAACTGAAAAAAATGGTAGTCTGTTTGCTGTAATCTGCTTCTGACAATTACCTGTATTGCCTTCTTGTTTTTAGGCTAGATATCTACATATGTTTCCTACTGGTAGATGTTTTCACTTGATGGACTTTATTGCAAATATTTTCTTGCATGTAACTGTGTTCTCATTATCTACTACCTCTTTACATAAAGAGATTACAAAATAGAAAAAGAAAAAGAAAGAAAGAAGAGAAAGAAACATAATAAACACAAACATAGATAAAACAACACCCCACAACACAACACATACCTATGAACATGCATATACTTACCCGCAAATATGTTATATCCTTGATATTTAATGTGAACATACAATAATTAATAACAACAACAACAGTCAAGTCATCTACACTACAAACATCTTTCCATACAAACCAAATATATAGAGAAATTCAAATTTTAAACATGCATTAGTTGTGGTACATGCTGTGCGACCGCAATACAGCAAATAAATGCAACGCACCACAATAAACTACAAAGGGACGTGTTGCAAACACACACTGTGCTGTGCAAACTCACACAATTATCACCATACAACATACTTACCTCAAAAGCTAACAATCCCGGCAAAAGATATAAATGACTCTGCATAACACATTACATTGCCACTACTCCGGGAAAATACATTTAAAAACTGAACAAATTTAGAGAGACAGCACAAAATTCCACAACTTACCTCCGCAATGCACTCTACGCTCTCCAGTCTACACACTCCACTCTCAACTCTGCACACTCCATACACCCACAAACCATGAATGGCTAGAACATGCTTAAATAGTGTTAGCAATCACTGCAAATGTACCAATTGTGTATGCATCACCTGTGTTAATTTTCAGTAAGCATGCCTACTCAGGTATGAAACACTCCCTGAACCAGACGTACATGTCTGAATGCCAAATTGCTTTCTCACAAATATTTAAAATGCCCACTCTAATATATACTGAAGACGCCAGGCGCATCTTATTACCATATATGATAAAAGTGCGCTGTACATCGCAAAACACTGCATCCCATAAGAGAAAACAATACACCCACACATTATCTGAGTTCCAAAGCTCACTGATGTATATATTTGTTATTAAAAGGATATGGATTCAATATATTACAAGGTACAGTATACCTATAGTTACAACTCATACAGTAAGCAGTTAATACATACAGTTACATACAGTTACAGTTACATACAGTTACATACAGTTACAGTTATATACAGTTACAGTTACAGGCCAGCGATACAATTACCATATCTTTCTCATATAAATTTGTCCCTCCATATGACTCTCTCTCTGTAAAATCATGCATGAACTCCATCATCATCTGGGACCGATCAGCAACTGACCTCCTGTGTGATCAGCAATGTGTTATCTAGTTTTGGGGAGGGGACTCTCATTCATGATGAGTCACTGGTTTGTTTGTATATGCTAAACAGGTTCAGCCTTGGGGATGTCCAAAGGGGCTGGCCTGAGATTCCTGTCCACTACCTGTTTGGAATATCTATTGTTCTAATAAAAGTGATTTTAGCTTTTATACATTTAATCATAATTATTTTTTGCAATGTCCTTCATCTTAATAACAAGTATCAAATGAATCTACACATTAATCTGGTTGCTTTAATAGTAAATATGACAGATCTATCTTGCTTCGTTCAAATAATACACATACATGACATTACTTCATTATATAATTTTAAATCATCATGATGTCTGGCACTTGATATTATAATAATTATGTACTGTATGAAATAAGTGTCAAATCCATCTCTGTGGCATGTCCGTGTAAATGTGTGTGTTACCATATATTGCTGTGCTCGCTGCGCATATTTGCAAGTATAGCGACTCATATGCGTGTAGTTTGTATGTTCTTTTTATGTAATATTTTTTTTACTTCGACACATGCTAACTGCATCATAGAGCGTGACCTTGCCCAGAAATTGAGGCAACTTCACGAAGAGTGTGCTGCAATAAGGGACAAACAAGCAAGAATCCAGCAAAGGCTACAGCAGTTGGCACAGGAGCAAGAAGTTGGCTTTGCAGAGGATACAGGAGCTGGAGCCAGTACTGAAGAACCCCCATCTACTGGTCAACAAATGCAACAACAGGCTGGTGTGAGCTCCTTGGCTGAGGAAGATGTGGGCCAAACTGAGGAAGATTCTGGCCCAACTACACAAACACAACAATCCGAACAACAAAGTGAAGAGGAAGCTGGAACTAGTTCTCAGGCTACTGCATCACAGGCAACGACACAAAAGAGAAAACGCCAACCACCATTTACCAAAAGGGAGTTTGCCATTTTCCTACCACAAACCATTGAGAAGATTCATTTTGGAAATAAACACATGGGCGTTGGGACCAAGGACCATATCTGAAGCGAGATCACAGATGCTGTGAATGCGGTGGGACCAATTGTCTGCACAACTCAAGAAGTGAGGAGACGGTAAGTACATACTGAGGCACACTTTAAAACCCTATTGTCTGAATTTACTAAGATGGAAGCTTGATTTCAGTTGTAATGTTACCTATAGCAATCAAGACTATTACATATGTAATCTTCTAGAAGGTGCTAGATAAATGATGTTTCTACCCCTATCTTGAAGTACTATTTACATATTACAATATTTTCTGCTATGTATGTGGACAAGTAGAAGTTGGCCAAAGTAATGTAGGGTGTGATATTTGTGACTGCTTTATATATATATAATTGCAACAAAAGCAAACAATTGTATGTGAATTTACTAATTTTATGTTTTTTCTTCTTACCCCTAACCACTGAAACATCTGTAGTTGGGCAGACTTCAAGTCCCGGCTGAAATTGAAAAAGTCTGCGCAGTGGAAAGCTTCGAGGGCAAGAGGGGGAGGAGCATTCCCTGAGACTTTTGAGTTTACTGACTTGGTGGAGCAAGCGATTGTCTGTGTGTCATATGAGGAGGTGGCAGTTGTGTTCGAAATGGACACAGACACACCTGCCATTGAATGTCCACATGCCTTGGAAGGTATATTGTTTTTATGTTTTCAATTCTTAAACTTTAAAATATGTAAAAATGTGGGTTACTAATGTTTTTTTTCACTTTTGTCTCCTTTTCCAAACACAGCACAGGAGGTGTAGCTCACTGAAGCTGAGGAAGGGGGAGGCAATGACAGCTCCAGTGTGGGGCCACCAAGTCCACCATCCTGCCACCACAGTGGCACACTCCACCAACTCAGTCTCCTGGAACTTCTTGGGGAAATTGTCAGCCATGGAAGAGTTAACATGGACTTCCATTACCAGATGCTCCAAGAGGTCCATGAGCTGGCCTCCATGGTCCGTGAGCTGTCCTCCACTGTGCGACAAGGCATGTGTTACATCTCCTCCACTGTGGCACAAGGAATGCAGACCATATCCACCACTATTGGCCAAGGCATGCAGACCATCGCAGCCCTCCTTGGCCAGAGTCTCAGAGGGGCTTCAACACCTGTCCCAACCCCTAGTCCTGCCCAGGAACAAGATCCCACTGGGCAGGGCCCTTGAAGAGCCATGCACAGACCCAACACAGAATAACAACCCCTTCAGCTGGGCAAAAAAGGGGAAAATGTTGAATTCTCTCCAGATGCGGTCCTGGCCTCCAGCACCCATATTGTGTTTACCAAAATTTGTTTTCTCAATGGCTTGTGGGACAGGAATGTCCAAAGCCTTCATGCCGAATGGTGTTTGGCGCCTACTCTTTTCTTTCCCTGCCTGTGATGCATTAGCCTGTGAGCTTATCCCACTTACCTCTTCAGTACATGGTGGTGATTGTTGTGTTTGTGTATTGGGCCCAGAATCTTCCTCAATTTTCCCCACATCTTCCTCAGCCAGGGTACTCACACCAGCCTCTTGTTGTGTTTGTTGCAGAGATGGGGGTAACTGAGTACTGGGTAGTGTAAGCCTCTTTTCTACACACCCAGGTGCCTTTTGTATTTTTATTTTGCTAAAAATTTTTGTCTGTTATGTATATACATATATTTTGAATTATGAGTAAAAATATTACAAACACTTACACTTTGTCCTAAAATTGTGTTGGTATTATTGTGTTGCATTGTAATTTTTTAAAGAAATATTTAACCCATTTTTTTTTTTTTAGGAAATTTTGTATAAAAAATACTAGGTAATTAATTTACTATGATGGGAGTTCTATTTAAGATGGGATGTTGCCCATAGCAACCAAACACATTCCAGGTATTATGTTATAGAAAGTGCCAGATAAATGAGATTTTGAATGTGATTGGTTGCTATTGGCAACATCCCATGCTAAATAGAAAACAAATCTATGAAAATGGACCCCTAGGAATGAACATTACAGGAAAACTTGCATTATGGAGTGAATGTTGTAATATTCACCACAACAACAAATGTATTCTTCAAGACAGAGTCGGCCATAGGCATAGGCAAACTAGGCAATTGCCTAGGGCATTTGATATGCCTAGGGGCATCCTCAGCTTCTGCTGATTAAAATGATATGCGGCATGCCTATATTCTGTATGTAGCATTTCATATGCAGATACAGCCACAATCTCACACAGTATATTGGCATGCTGCATATCAGTTTAATCAGCAGAAGGTGCTTGTGCATCCTAGCCACATAGCAATGCAAATAAGATACATTTTCATAAAAAAAAAGTGCCCGACGTTAGCATTGATGCAAGATTTGTGAGGACACATCTGTATCCAAGCAGAGGCAGAGGTCACAGTGTTAGTGGAAGTGTGAGTGCTGTGTGCATGTGAGTGGGTTAGTTGTGCAGTAGTGTTCAGAATATGTGTAAGGAGCATTATGTGTGTCATGTAAAAATGCATTAATAATGTGCAACATATGTGTAAAGGGCCACTATGTGTGTCATTATGTGTATAAGGGCATTAATAATGTGCGGCATATGTGTAACAGGGTACTACTGTATGTGTGTCATTATGTGTATAGGGGCACTAATAATGTGCAGCAAATGTGTAGGGGGCACTATGTGAGTCATTATGCGTATAAGGGCATTAATAATGTGCGGCATATGTGTAAGGGACATTATGTGTAAAAGGGCATTAATAAAGGTTGTCATAATGTGTAAGGTGCATTATGTTTATAAGGACATTAATGTGTCTCATTTGTGTAAGGGGCATTACTGTGTGGAATTGTATATAAATTCATTACTAATGTGTGGCATTATGTGTATAAGGTGCTCTACTATGTGGCGTTGCAAATAGAAAGGGCACTACTGTGTCGTCTAATTCAGCAATTCAGTGTGATGTAATATGAATAAGGGACTCTACTGTGAGGAGTAACGTTTATAAGGTAAAGTGATACTACTGTGGGATGTAATATGAATTATGGACACTATCGCAAGATAAAATGTGAATAAAGTTGCAGTACTGTGTGGCGTAATTGGAATTGGGGTTACTATTGTGTGGCCATGCCCCTTCCCAGCAAGAAGATGCCCCTTTTTGGGCTGTGCGTCAAATGTGCGAACTGTTCCTATTTAAAATATAGGGCAGGCCTGGCCAACCTGTAGCTCTCCAGATGTTGTGAAACTACACATCCTAGCATGCCCTGCCACAGTTTTAGCATTCCCTAATAGCAAAACTATGGCAAAGCATGATGGGACTTGTAGTTTTACAACAGCTGGAGAGCCACAGGTTGGCCAGGCCTGATATAGGGGGTACAAGGACTGCTATGGGTGAGGGGTGATGGTGCTGGGAAAGAGGTGCAAGGTCAGAGGCAGAACCAACGGTGGTGCTAGGGGGCACCAGCAAAAATCTTGCCTAGGGCATCATATTGGTAAGGGCCGGCTCTGCCTCAAGAAAACATGTCATGTATGTGGGAGAGATGAATACAGTTTTGTGTATTTAAAAAGTACAATGCAGCCTCATTGTTACCTGAAAGCAATGTGTCAGCTCAAAGCAATGTGAACATAGAAAGTGGGCCTTTAAACAATAATAATGTGTTGTATGTAATGTAAACAATTGTTTAACAAACAACACATGTAATAGTTGTGAAAGAACATGTGTAGATTGAGTGTAGCACATATGCAGGGAGTGTAAAAGTACATACCATTTCAGAGAGAGCTAGAGATGCAATGAGATGTTGAGGGGTTTGCATTGCAAACAGGTGTGTTTGATTGGCAATTATTTGCAGGGAAAGCCCTGACAGACACCTGTTCACAAATGTCATGTGTATACCTGCACATTCATTGCACGGTGAGGCCAGCACATGCGCACGCGCGACCTTGCGTATGCGCATTCAGCTAAAACCCGTCGCATGCGATGCGAATACTAGCAGCAATCAGGTCTGAATTAGCCCCATGGTGTGTAGATGGAATCCATACTGGAATTCAGGATTCACTTAACTTGTACACTGAATTAAAAGATCTTAATTTGTTAGAACAGCTTTTTGGTGGATTTCAGATAGATAAGGAATACTGCGATTATCTGTGGGAGTCCCAGGGGTGATTGTGCAGTTAGAGATGTGCGGTTCTGTTCTCCAGAAATCCAAATCCAGACAAATTTTATGGATCCGAACCAAACCAAAACCAAGTCCAGATCTCCCAAGGAGATCCGTTCCTAACCAAGTCCAGGTTCAGTTCTTCCCGTGGTTGGGAACTTGGATATTAAATACGTACTGTGTTTCGGGTTTTGTGTTGCAAAAATTACTTATTTTAGCATTTTTTTTCGATTTATATAAATTTCTATCAATTTTTTTTAAAATCAAATGTCTTTTGCCAAACCAAAAATTGGATCCGAACTAAACTGTGTGTCTGACATAGCATTTAATGCAGATCCATTCCTATCAGTGGTACCCCTTGTATTCATTGGTGACTTCAGTGTGAATGTAAATTAGTCATGGCTGGCTTTCTTGATGACCCAGAGTTTTAATGCATAAAATCTTTAAAAGGCAGAATTCTTTCTCCATTTATGTTACAAATATTAGAATTCCTTTAAACATTAGCTCAGATTATTGTCTATGAATCAAATCAAAACATACAGTATACGTGCCAGAATATAATATTTTACCATATCTTGTACATTATAACAAGCATATGTGCAGTGATGCAAGTTTACTGATGTGGAATTGGTGTGTGTGTGTGTGTGTGTGTGTGTATATGTGTGTGTGTGTGTGTGTTTTTGTGGGGGTGAGAAGTGAGTAGTGTGTCACTGAGTTATGAAAGTCTAAAGTTACCAGCAACAAAAATGTTTACAGATCTAAAGCTGGGCCCACTTTTTCCTGGGTGAGCCGCCTTGTACAGTATCAGTGGATTCACAAAATAATTGAACTGTGTATTTGTGCGACCAATCTCAAAATATTGATCAGTCAGACACGCAAAATCACACATCATGTCTGATAGATCCGATCGTTGGTTGCCCGCTCCAACGTATATAGCCCTTGTTCCTTCACAGGGTAGGAACAGGTAAATGTTTCCTCCCCAGGGGAGGAATCCAGATATTGTGTGGTCATACACTGTGATCTATTTGCCCATTATATCTGATCAGTGGTGTCACAAGGCGGGTGCGGGGTGTGTGGCCCGCACCCGAGTGTGATGTCTGAAAGGGGTGACACCAAACTGTGGGCTCCTCCACAGTGACAGGAGCCAGGTGCTTTAGTGTGAAAGTCTCCTACAGCACCCGGCTCCTGTCATAGAAGAGGAGCCGACAGCGCTGCAGACAGTCTCCGGGGGCAGCCCAGTACAGCCCAGCATCTCCGGAGATGCTGGGCATGCTCCCGGAGTGACTATCCCGTGAGGTCACGCCTCCTTTATTTGAGACCATGCCCCCTTTTTGCAGCGAGGCACGCTGGGATATCAAGGGTTGGCACCGGTTGTCACCACACCTGATGACGCCTCTGTATCTGATGGCTGCCAGTCTGACAAGCATTTTATCTGACAGTGTATGGCCAGCATTAGTTTTAATATAACTTGAAAAATACACCTTGAAAAACATTGTAGGTATTTACAACTAGAGATGAGCGCCGGAAATTTTTCGGGTTTTGTGTTTTGGTTTTGGGTTCGGTTCCGCGGCCGTGTTTTGGGTTCGACCGCGTTTTGGCAAAACCTCACCGAATTTTTTTTGTCGGATTCGGGTGTGTTTTGGATTCGGGTGTTTTTTAAAAAAAAACCTAAAAAACAGCTTAAATCATAGAATTTGGGGGTCATTTTGATCCCAAAGTATTATTAACCTCAAAAAACATAATTTCCACTAATTTTCAGTCTATTCTGAATACCTCACACCTCACAATATTATTTTTAGTCCTAAAATTTGCACCGAGGTCGCTGTGTGAGTAAGATAAGCGACCCTAGTGGCCGACACAAACACCGGGCCCATCTAGGAGTGGCACTGCAGTGTCACGCAGGATGTCCCTTCCAAAACACCCTCCCCAAACAGCACATGACGCAAAGAAAAAAAGAGGCGCAATGAGGTAGCTGTGTGAGTAAGATAAGCGACCCTAGTGGCCGACACAAACACCGGGCCCATCTAGGAGTGGCACTGCAGTGTCACGCAGGATGTCCCTTCCAAAAAACCCTCCCCAAACAGCACATGACGCAAAGAAAAAAAGAGGCGCAATGAGGTAGCTGACTGTGTGAGTAAGATAAGCGACCCTAGTGGCCGACACAAACACCGGGCCCATCTAGGAGTGGCACTGCAGTGTCACGCAGGATGTCCCTTCCAAAAAACCCTCCCCAAACAGCACATGACGCAAAGAAAAAAAGAGGCGCAATGAGGTAGCTGTGTGAGTAAGATAAGCGACCCTAGTGGCCGACACAAACACCGGGCCCATCTAGGAGTGGCACTGCAGTGTCACGCAGGATGTCCCTTCCAAAAAACCCTCCCCAAACAGCACATGACGCAAAGAAAAAAAGAGGCGCAATGAGGTAGCTGACTGTGTGAGTAAGATAAGCGACCCTAGTGGCCGACACAAACACCGGGCCCATCTAGGAGTGGCACTGCAGTGTCACGCAGGATGTCCCTTCCAAAAAACCCTCCCCAAACAGCACATGACGCAAAGAAAAAAAGAGGCGCAATAAGGTAGCTGTGTGAGTAAGATAAGCGACCATAGTGGCCGACACAAACACCGGGCCCATCTAGGAGTGGCACTGCAGTGTCACGCAGGATGTCCCTTCCAAAAAACCCTCCCCAAACAGCACATGACGCAAAGAAAAAAAGAGGCGCAATGAGGTAGCTGACTGTGTGAGTAAGATAAGCGACCCTAGTGGCCGACACAAACACCGGGCCCATCTAGGAGTGGCACTGCAGTGTCACGCAGGATGTCCCTTCCAAAAAACCCTCCCCAAACAGCACATGACGCAAAGAAAAAAAGAGGCGCAATGAGGTAGCTGTGTGAGTAAGATAAGCGACCCTAGTGGCCGACACAAACACCGGGCCCATCTAGGAGTGGCACTGCAGTGTCACGCAGGATGTCCCTTCCAAAAAACCCTCCCCAAACAGCACATGACGCAAAGAAAAAAAGAGGCGCAATGAGGTAGCTGACTGTGTGAGTAAGATAAGCGACCCTAGTGGCCGACACAAACACCGGGCCCATCTAGGAGTGGCACTGCAGTGTCACGCAGGATGTCCCTTCCAAAAAACCCTCCCCAAACAGCACATGACGCAAAGAAAAAAAGAGGCGCAATGAGGTAGCTGTGTGAGTAAGATAAGCGACCCTAGTGGCCGACACAAACACCGGGCCCATCTAGGAGTGGCACTGCAGTGTCACGCAGGATGTCCCTTCCAAAAAACCCTCCCCAAACAGCACATGACGCAAAGAAAAAAAGAGGCGCAATGAGGTAGCTGACTGTGTGAGTAAGATAAGCGACCCTAGTGGCCGACACAAACACCGGGCCCATCTAGGAGTGGCACTGCAGTGTCACGCAGGATGTCCCTTCCAAAAAACCCTCCCCAAACAGCACATGACGCAAAGAAAAAAAGAGGCGCAATGAGGTAGCTGACTGTGTGAGTAAGATAAGCGACCCTAGTGGCCGACACAAACACCGGGCCCATCTAGGAGTGGCACTGCAGTGTCACGCAGGATGGCCCTTCCAAAAAACCCTCCCCAAACAGCACATGACGCAAAGAAAAAGAAAAGAAAAAAGAGGTGCAAGATGGAATTGTCCTTGGGCCCTCCCACCCACCCTTATGTTGTATAAACAAAACAGGACATGCACACTTTAACCAACCCATCATTTCAGTGACAGGGTCTGCCACACGACTGTGACTGATATGACGGGTTGGTTTGGACCCCCCCCCAAAAAAGAAGCAATTAATCTCTCCTTGCACAAACTGGCTCTACAGAGGCAAGATGTCCACCTCATCATCATCCTCCGATATATCACCGTGTACATCCCCCTCCTCACAGATTATCAATTCGTCCCCACTGGAATCCACCATCTCAGCTCCCTGTGTACTTTGTGGAGGCAATTGCTGCTGGTCAATGTCTCCGCGGAGGAATTGATTATAATTCATTTTAATGAACATCATCTTCTCCACATTTTCTGGATGTAACCTCGTACGCCGATTGCTGACAAGGTGAGCGGCGGCACTAAACACTCTTTCGGAGTACACACTTGTGGGAGGGCAACTTAGGTAGAATAAAGCCAGTTTGTGCAAGGGCCTCCAAATTGCCTCTTTTTCCTGCCAGTATAAGTACGGACTGTGTGACGTGCCTACTTGGATGCGGTCACTCATATAATCCTCCACCATTCTTTCAATGGGGAGAGAATCATATGCAGTGCCAGTAGACGACATGTCCGTATCCGTAATCGTTGTCAGGTCCTTCAGTCCGGACCAGATGTCAGCATCAGCAGTCGCTCCAGACTGCCCTGCATCACCGCCAGCGGGTGGGCTCGGAATTCTGAGCCTTTTCCTCGCACCCCCAGTTGCGGGAGAATGTGAAGGAGGAGATGTTGACAGGTCGCGTTCCGCTTGACTTGACAATTTTCTCACCAGCAGGTCTTTCAACCCCAGCAGACTTGTGTCTGCCGGAAAGAGAGATCCAAGGTAGGCTTTAAATCTTGGATCGAACACGGTGGCCAAAATGTAGTGCTCTGATTTCAACAGATTGACCACCCGTGAATCCTTGTTAAGCGAATTAAGGGCTCCATCCACAAGTCCCACATGCCTAGCGGAATCGCTCCGTGTTAGCTCCTCCTTCAATGTCTCCAGCTTCTTCTGCAAAAGCCTGATGAGGGGAATGACCTGACTCAGGCTGGCAGTGTCTGAACTGACTTCACGTGTGGCAAGTTCAAAGGGCATCAGAACCTTGCACAACGTTGAAATCATTCTCCACTGCGCATGAGACAGGTGCATTCCACCTCCTATATCGTGCTCAATTGTATAGGCTTGAATGGCCTTTTGCTGCTCCTCCAACCTCTGAAGCATATAGAGGGTTGAATTCCACCTCGTTACCACTTCTTGCTTCAGATGATGGCAGGGCAGGTTCAGTAGTTTTTGGTGGTGCTCCAGTCTTCTGTACGTGGTGCCTGTACGCCGAAAGTGTCCCGCAATTCTTCTGGCCACCGACAGCATCTCTTGCACGCCCCTGTCGTTTTTAAAAAAATTCTGCACCACCAAATTCAAGGTATGTGCAAAACATGGGACGTGCTGGAATTTGCCCATATTTAATGCACACACAATATTGCTGGCGTTGTCCGATGCCACAAATCCACAGGAGAGTCCAAATGGGGTAAGCCATTCCGCGATGATCTTCCTCAGTTGCCGTAAGAGGTTTTCAGCTGTGTGCGTATTCTGGAAACCGGTGATACAAAGCGTAGCCTGCCTAGGAAAGAGTTGGCGTTTGCGAGATGCTGCTACTGGTGCCGCCGCTGCTGTTCTTGCGGCGGGAGTCCATACATCTACCCAGTGGCCTGTCACAGTCATATAGTCCTGACCCTGCCCTGCTCCACTTGTCCACATGTCCGTGGTTAAGTGGACATTGGGTACAACTGCATTTTTTAGGACACTGGTGAGTCTTTTTCTGACGTCCGTGTACATTCTCGGTATCGCCTGCCTAGAGAAGTGGAACCTAGATGGTATTTGGTAACGGGGGCACACTGCCTCAATAAATTGTCTAGTTCCCTGTGAACTAACGGCGGATACCGGACGCACGTCTAACACCAACATAGTTGTCAAGGCCTCAGTTATCCGCTTTGCAGCAGGATGACTGCTGTGATATTTCATCTTCCTCGCAAATGACTGTTGAACAGTCAATTGCTTACTGGAAGTAGTACAAGTGGGCTTACGACTTCCCCTCTGGGATGACCATCGACTCCCAGCAGCAACAACAGCAGCGCCAGCAGCAGTAGGCGTTACACGCAAGGATGCATCGGAGGAATCCCAGGCAGGAGAGGAATCATCAGAATTGCCAGTGACATGGCCTGCAGGACTATTGGCATTCCTGGGGAAGGAGGAAATTGACACTGAGGGAGTTGGTGGGGTGGTTTGCGTGAGCTTGGTTACAAGAGGAAGGGATTTACTGGTCAGTGGACTGCTTCCGCTGTCGGACAAAGTTTTTGAACTTGTCACTGACTTATTATGAATTCGCTGCAGGTGACGTATAAGGGCGGATGTTCCGAGGTGGTTAACGTCCTTACCCCTACTTATTACAGCTTGACAAAGGGAACACACGGCTTGACAAATGTTGTCCGCATTTCTGGTGAAATACTTCCACACCGAAGAGCTGATTTTTTTGGTATTTTCACCAGGCATGTCAACGGCCATATTCCTCCCACGGACAACAGGTGTCTCCCCGTGTGCCTGACTTAAACAAACCACCTCACCATCAGAATCCTCCTGGTCAATTTCCTCCCCAGCGCCAGCAACACCCATATCCTCCTCATCCTGGTGTACTTCAACACTGACATCTTCAATCTGACTATCAGGAACTGGACTGCGGGTGCTCCTTCCAGCACTTGCAGGGGGCGTGCAAATGGTGGAAGGCGCATGCTCTTCACGTCCAGTGTTGGGAAGGTCAGGCATCGCAACCGACACAATTGGACTCTCCTTGTGGATTTGGGATTTCGAAGAACGCACAGTTCTTTGCTGTGCTTTTTCCAGCTTGAGTCTTTTCATTTTTCTAGCGAGAGGCTGAGTGCTTCCATCCTCATGTGAAGCTGAACCACTAGCCATGAACATAGGCCAGGGCCTCAGCCGTTCCTTGCCACTCCGTGTGGTAAATGGCATATTGGCAAGTTTACGCTTCTCCTCCGACAATTTTATTTTAGGTTTTGGAGTCCTTTTTTTACTGATATTTGGTGTTTTGGATTTGACATGCTCTGTACTATGACATTGGGCATCGGCCTTGGCAGACGACGTTGCTGGCATTTCATCGTCTCGGCCATGACTAGTGGCAGCAGCTTCAGCACGAGGTGGAAGTGGATCTTGATCTTTCCCTAATTTTGGAACCTCAACATTTTTGTTCTCCATATTTTAATAGGCACAACTAAAAGGCACCTCAGGTAAACAATGGAGATGGATGGATACTAGTATACAATTATGGATGGACTGCCGAGTGCCGACACAGAGGTAGCTACAGCCGTGGACTACCGTACTGTACTGTGTCTGCTGCTAATATAGACTGGTTGATAATGAGATGTAGTATGTATGTATAAAGAAGAAAGAAAAAAAAACCACGGGTAGGTGGTATACAATTATGGACGGACTGCCGAGTGCCGACACAGAGGTAGCTACAGCCGTGGACTACCGTACTGTACTGTGTCTGCTGCTAATATAGACTGGATGATAATGAGATGTAGTATGTATAAAGAAGAAAAAAAAAACCACGGGTAGGTGGTATACAATTATGGATGGACTGCCGAGTGCCGACACAGAGGTAGCTACAGCCGTGGACTACCGTACTGTACCGTGTCTGCTGCTAATATAGACTGGATGATAATGAGATGTAGTATGTATAAAGAAGAAAGAAAAAAAAACCACGGGTAGGTGGTATACAATTATGGACGGACTGCCGAGTGCCGACACAGAGGTAGCTACAGCCGTGGACTACCGTACTGTACTGTGTCTGCTGCTAATATAGACTGGATGATAATGAGATGTAGTATGTATAAAGAAGAAAGAAAAAAAAACCACGGGTAGGTGGTATACAATTATGGACGGACTGCCGAGTGCCGACACAGAGGTAGCTACAGCCATGGACTACCGTACTGTACTGTGTCTGCTGCTAATATAGACTGGTTGATAATGAGATGTAGTATGTATAAAGAAGAAAGAAAAAAAAAACACGGGTAGGTGGTATACAATTATGGATGGACTGCCGAGTGCCGACACAGAGGTAGCTACAGCCGTGGACTACCGTACTGTACTGTGTCTGCTGCTAATATAGACTGGATGATAATGAGATGTAGTATGTATAAAGAAGAAAAAAAAAACCACGGGTAGGTGGTATACAATTATGGATGGACTGCCGAGTGCCGACACAGAGGTAGCTACAGCCGTGGACTACCGTACTGTACTGTGTCTGCTGCTAATATAGACTGGATGATAATGAGATGTAGTATGTATAAAGAAGAAAGAAAAAAAAAACCACGGGTAGGTGGTATACAATTATGGATGGACTGCCGAGTGCCGACACAGAGGTAGCTACAGCCGTGAACTACCGTACTGTGTCTGCTGCGACTGGATGATAAATAATGATATAAAAAATATATATATATCACTACTGCAGCCGGACAGGTATATATTATATAATGACGGACCTGCTGGACACTGTCTGTCAGCAGAATGAGTTTTTTATAGAATAAAAAAACACCACACAAGTCACACGACGAGTGTTTAACTTTTTCAGGCAATCACAATATAGTATACTATACTGGTGGTCAGTGTGGTCAGGTCACTGGTCAGTCACACTGGCAGTGGCACTCCTGCAGCAAAAGTGTGCACTGTTTAATTTTAATAATATGTATGTACTCCTGGCTCCTGCTATAACCTATAACTGCTCCCCAGTCTCCCCCACAATTAAGCTGTGTGAGCACAGTCAGATATTATACATAGATGATGCAGCACACTGGGCTGAGCACAGATATGGTATGTGACTGAGTCACTGTGTATCGTTTTTTTCAGGCAGAGAACGGATTATATTAAATAAAACTGCACTGGTGGTCACTGGTCAGTGGTCAGTCACTAGTAAACTCTGCACTCTCTAGTACTCCTAAGCTCCAGTAAATCAAGTGTCTCTGTCTCAATCTCACTCTCTCTCTTCTAATCTAAATGGAGAGGACGCCAGCCACGTCCTCTCCCTATCAATCTCAATGCACGTGTGAAAATGGCGGCGACGCGCGGCTCCTTATATAGAATCCGAGTCTCGCGATAGAATCCGAGCCTCGCGAGAATCCGACAGCATCATGATGACGTTCGGGCGCGCTCGGGTTAACCGAGCAAGGCGGGAAGATCCGAGTCGCTCGGATCCGTGTAAAAAAAACTGAAGTTCGGGCGGGTTCGGATTCCGAGGAACCGAACCCGCTCATCTCTATTTACAACTAACCATAATTTTACAATTATCTATCTTCTCTAGCAATTTTGGCAGACATAATGGGGTGTCCATAAATCTTTCTACCTATCCATTTCAAATGCCACTTTCCCTTCAACACAGACACCTATCATCTGGAAATTCCAAATACAAGTTAATTCATGTTTCACTCTGGTGGCTTATAAATAAAAACTCAAGTTATCAGTACATTCAACAATATACAGGAAGTTCAAAAAGTCCCTCTGCATTGACTGTCTGCTAAACAAGTCTCCCTGCAGAGAAAAAGGAGAATGTGTATTAAGTATGACAACATACATGTTTTTAAACACTTTATTTACATGTAATTAGAGATGTGCGGTTTGGTTTTCCTGAAATATGAACACACCCAAACTTAGGGGTTCCGAGTTGCATCAAGCCTCAGTTCGGAATAACTTTGGGTTTCCAAGTGGAACTGAATCCCGGCTTGTGTCTATTGTCAGTTCAGAACTCAGATTTAAGACCCAAACTCGGGTTTTGGAATGCATATAAATAGGGTCAAATGACATGATTTTTAGCTGTTCTACAGTGTCTGATGTCAGTAAAGACACGGGCCAATATTTACTAATATTCGTGTTTGAGTCGGTTTGTGTAGTGTTTAAACTCGTTTTGTATCGGGTGCATTTTCATGCAACTTTTTGAATCCATATACGCAAAGTTACGAAGCAGTCGACTTTATGGTTTTCGTGTTTTCTGATGTCGATGCCAGTCGTTTTTTTTTTGCACATTTACGGCCGTTATTGTTGTTTGCGTACGTGTTTTTGTTGTATTTGCTGTTTTTTTCCCTAAGTTAAACGCGGCAGGGTTTTTTTTTTCCTGCGGCCGCATTTTCACTTTCAATTTCGATTTTCATCCCCGTTCGTGATTGGTTGTGTTTCAGATGGTAGGAGTGTCTGTGCGCAACCATATAAATACGCCCCAAACCGTCCGCACCTCGTGGGTTTAGTTAGTGGTGAGGAGGAGGGAGGTTGTGCTGTGGAGGTAGGTGAATTTGTGGTTTGGTGAGGAGTGTTGGTAGCGATTTCTGAGTGTGGTATTGTGTTTGTAAGTCGTCTTGTCATTCTTGTTGTCTTGTATTTTGTGGTTTTGTTTCATTTTTAGTCCAAGTTATTTTTCTTTATAGTCCCTAGTCAGTGTTTGTGTGTGTGTGTGTGTGTGTGTGTGTGTGTGTGTGTGTGTGTGTGTGTGTGAGTTGTGTAGTGGTAGTGGAGGAGTGTGTTGTTTGTCATTTTTTTTTCTGTGTTAACTGTTTAGACACACAATTATGTGTGACTCGGAGGTGGGTGAGGTGGAGGTTGTGAGTGAGGGGGAGGAGGTTGGTCAGGTGGAGGAGGTGAGTGTTAGTGAGGTTAGTGAGGTGGAGGAGATGGGTGAGTTTGCTGCAGCAGCCTCAAGTGATAGTGACAGTCAGAGTGCTCCGCAGCCACGCACCACTACTAAGACTGGGCGGAATGTAAAGTTTAGTTTTGCTGAAAATGTGGCATTGGTGCATGAGCTGATGAAGTATCAGAGGCAGCTATTTGGCCCTGAGTCCGCCAAGGTGCCAACATGGAGGAAGACGGTGTTGTGGGCGAAAGTTGTTGCTGCTGTCAATAGTGAGGGGGTGGTCAAGCGGACGGAGGACACATGCCGCAACGGTACTATGACATAAAGCGACGTGTCAAGTCCAAAATGGCCAAGGAGGCCAAGTCGGCTCGGAAAACCGGTGGTGGGCAGCCCTATATTGCAAGATATCTGGAGTATGAGGAGCCCATGCGGAGTGTAATACCTCCTGAAGTTGTCTCTGCAACCCATGTCCGGGATTCAGATAGGCCCAGGAAGAATGGTGAGCATGTGTATTTGCATTTACATTCTATGATTTTTTTTTTCTTTTAAATGTGTGTCATGTGACGTTGCACATTACTCCCATCTTCAAGTGTGTGTCAGCAAATACATTGTTTTGGTTAATGTTTTATACAAAAGCCAATGTAACATCTTACTTTATTGTATGTCATGTGTTTTTATGAAAGATATTTTGCTTGTGTAGTTTGGACTTGGTGTGTCTCTGAATTGTCCTGCAATAATGTTTTCCTTTTGGGCATTTTTTAATTTAAAATTGTGACTATGTTTTATATTTTTGTGATCCATGTGCAATGTTTAAAAAACAGTGGTTGCAGACCCTCCAACATGACCCGTCCCACTAGGTACAAAATGCTCTGTTCCTGGACTTCCCTCTTAATTTATGATTTCCATCACCTGTGTTGAACTAGTTAAATGAAATGAAAGCTGTTTCTTCATAGGTGATGGCAATAACCCATTTTGTACCTAGTGGGGTGGGTCATGTTGGAGGGTCTGTGGTTGTCATGTTAGAGGCTGGAGTAGTGGAAAGTGGTTTGGAAACCACTTACATGTGTAATGTCATTATTAGATAATGTAAAATATTTAAAAAAAATAACATTATTTCATTGATAATTTTTAGCTTGTATTTGTACCGTGACACCACACTGCAGTGTAATTTTTAAAATATTGCTACATTTTGGTTTGGCTCATATAGTGGTAATGTGTGTTTGGAGTGCCACATCACAGAGCAATTTATATATTGCATCTGTAATATTTTTCCTTTCAATACAAAATGAAGATGTGTGTGTTTTTGGTTGGTAATGTTTTTTTTTTTTTTACTTGTGGCCTATGTCAGTGTCCTGTACATGTTTTCCTGTGTTGATTTTGCCATAGTGCATATGTCTATTGGACAATGTTTATTGTTTTATTTTTTTTTTGTTTGTTTCCGGTCCTTATGTTTTTTTGTTTTTTTTAAAACCAAGCATTTCTTAAAGAATAAATGTTTATAAGCATAATGGGTGGATGTATCCACAATAGCATGAATATATTTTTATTTTATTTTATACAGTGTTTGAAAAAAGCAGTACTACTCGTCGGACAGTAACTCCTATCACATCTGATGATGATGACGCTGCGGAAGCAGGTAAAGTGTCCATTGTAGTATAGGGTATGTTTGTAAAGGAATGGCCATAACAAAATTGCACTTTCATTAAAAGGTCCATCAAAAGAAGTATGGAGCAGCAGAAGTGGCACTTCTGTAAGACATCACCACAAAAAACCTGTGGCCGAAAAGAAAGCAAGGTCGTATGTCCCGGCCCAACCATAGCAGGCTACCCCACCACGAAGATTATCGTCCGTATGTTCTGTCCCCCACTCCAAATTTTGGACACACCTCCAAGACGTCATCCACACTCCCCTCATCTTGATTGTGAGTATCAAACTGAAATAAATGTAAAAAAATTCTGAACGTAATCAAAATTTTCCATAACCGCATTAAGCCAAAACACACCAAAAACTTAGATACTTACCGCAGTAAGTAAAAGCTGAAATGGAATCCTAGCTAAATGGCCTTGTCCACATCCAGTAAAGATATGTATGTCCATTTGAGCCATACAGTATGACATTGTGTGTAAGATGCTGCAACAAAAAAGCATGTTTTTTTTAATTGAAAAAAGTAAGGTTGTTTTTAAAAATTTCACATGTGTGTTTGAGGTAACATTGCAAAATACATATAAAAACATTACTATGTTTGTTTGATCAAAGCTACAAGGTAACAAATTATGAATTCCAATGTGTTTTTATGGTGGAGTATGTGTGAGCTACAATTAAACTAAAGTGTTTGCTTTCACACTTAAGTAACCAGACACATTTGCCACAAACAGGCATATGTATGTATTTAAGTTATGAGTGATGATGTTGCTAGGCAGAATAGTTGAAAGCAACAGTGAATGACATGTGTTCCATGTGTAGTGATTTGTTTACATTTCTCAAACATATGGATAGCTAACGGAGATTTTTTTAACATTTCAGCTTCTTGTCCTGGGAACAGCATCCCTCCGCAACAACAGCAACACAGTGACATGGAGGAGACAAACATCTTAGAAATGCAGACATTAAGGCAAGGAATGAGCCCCCCAGCACCTGTGAGTACACCACCACAGCAAAGCACACCACCACCACAACACAGCCCAACAACACCAGTAACACAAGGCCCTGATCAGGTGTTTTAGTCCATTTGGGCTAGACAGCAGGCCACTAATGAAGATTGCCTGTATAGGCAGACACAAATGTTTGCAAGCCTACCATCTCACCTCAGAAGAATATCAAGAAATCTGAGTAGACAAAATGAACAAACAACCAGAATAGGCAATACCATGGAACTCATGCGTACAGACATTACACAGGTCATGGGCAACTTACAACGCATAATGGAGGAACAGCACAGACTAATGGAAGAACAGCACAGACTAATGGAAGAACAGCACAGACAACAGCAAAGTTATATGAACATTTTTCAAAACAATCAAAAGATTAATGAAAGTTTATTCCGTATTGTAGACAATCAAAATGCTGCTACACGTGAACTAAATGCCACCCTCACTAACCTGAATGAAACACTCAGATGCATGCACCAACTGCAAACAAGCAGCAGTTCTGGTACAACTACTCCAAATATCACGCCAGTCTCATCACCACCAAGACGCTCCACCAGAGCACGACAACATGACAGTGCTAAAGGCAAAGGGCAGGACAAGCAGCCACCAAAAAAAACGTGAAAATAATACAAGTTAGACATTTGTGATAAGTAACTCAAAATAGTTAGTAAGTGTATGTTTGGCAAAAAATATATAACACTTAGCTCCTTGACAATTTTTACAACATCATTAATTATAAGTGGTACAAACAACAACATAAAATTTGTACGCACATTTATTCTTTACCATTTTTTTTGGTATTGGAGGAGGGAAATGTTGATGGAGCCGCACATACATGTTAGCAGGAAGTAAACTGACCACTTGAATTTTTTCTAATCATTACTCTTTCTAGATTCCAATCATTCTCTTTTCCTGCAGACACAATAATTGGCAGCCAGGCAGAATGTCTTTAGCAGGAAGTAAACTGACCACTTGATTTTTTTCTAATCATTACTCTTTCTAGATTCCAATCATTCTCTTTTCCTGCAGACACAATAATTGGCAGCCAGGCAGAATGTCTTTAGCAGGAAGTAAACTGACCACTTGATTTTTTTCTAATCATTACTCTTTCTAGATTCCAATCATTCTCTTTTCCTGCAGACACAATAATTGGCAGCCAGGCAGAATGTCTTTAGCAGGAAGTAAACTGACCACTTGATTTTTTTCTAATCATTACTCTTTCTAGATTGAAATCATTCTCTTTTCCTGCAGACAATCCAAATTACAATGTTATTGTTAACTATTTTACCTTTCTTCTCTATACAACATTACAAGAAGAACACAATTGAGTTGCGTAAAAAGCTTTTAATATGTTGGCATTGAATTTTTAACAAAACATTGACAAAATGAATGTCAGTATTGTTGGGACATGTTTGTGTGTGTTAAAAATTAGTAAGAATGTTATTACACATGATGCAGAAAAAAACAAATAAAAACTTTTTAACCAAAAAACAAAGAATGTGTATAATAATGTATATATGTGGCAAACTGTGTATTTACTTACACATCATCAAGTTTACTGCATCAAACATTAGGAAATAAATTATTCCTGATTACAGTAAGTTTGTGTCTCTTAAATATGATGGAGCATCACACATTTGGACACATGTATTCCTGAAGGCTAACATATTATATGTTGAGGAGTGTTTTTTGGGAACACAGGTTTGCAAACTCGGCCCTCAGGACCCCACACAGTGCATGTTTTGCAGGTCTACTCACAGAATCACAAGTGACTTAATTAGCTCCACCTGTGAACCTTTTAACATATGTCTGTGAGTAATTCATACACCTGTGCTTCTACTGGGTTACGTGAAAAACATGCACTGTGTGTGGTCCTGAGGGCCGAGTTTGTGAACCTGTGCATTAGGACGTTACACACAATGATAAAGTGAAATACTTAATGGATTATGTGGGCTTGTAATAAATTAGCACTGCAAGTTTACGATCACTTATCCAGACTTAATGCATGCCACTCATAATCTGTTGTTTTGACTTTAAAAATACACACAATACACATGCGACATTTGTTTTGCATAAAGCGAGGGTATGTTTGTATGTGTCAAGGAGACAGACACATTCTGAGTAATGGTTTTGCCAATAAAAATGGCAAAACATCTATTTCTGATTACACAACAAATGAAATAAGCAAACCAAACCTACCTTAGAAATAGCGAGTGAAGAGCTCTTGCCTAACCTGTATCACCAGATGTCTCTAATTCCTCTGCTTGCTGGCTGCTTTCTTCCTCCTCCTCCTCCTCAACATGTGGCAGATGTTGTTGCAAACACATGTTATGAAGAAAGCAGCAGCAGAACACAATTTGAGTCACCTTGGAGGGACTATACAACAAAAGGCCACCAGATTTATCCAGACACCGAAACCTAGATTTCAGCACACCAAAACATCTTTCTATCACATTCCGCGTGGACTTATGTGCATGATTGTAATTGTGTTCAGCAGGGGTATCAGGTCGGGACAGTGGAGTTAGAAGCCAAGAGAAACAGCCATATCCTCCATCACCTAAAAGACAGATATAGTAACGTGATTCATGTTAAGATACAGCAACACATAAGTAACACACTGTGGGTCAGATGTATTAACCTGTAGAAGGCATAAGGAAGTGATAAACCAGTGATATGTGCAAGGTAATAAAGGCAGCAGACAATCTGTTCCTAAATGTTCATTTACATATTGGAGCTGATTGGCTGGTGCCTTTATCACCTTGCACAGATCACTGGTTTCTCACTTCCTTATGCCTTCTACAGGTTAATACATCTGCACCTGTATTTGGACAAAGTATACGCAGGCCTACACATATCATACCCAGCAGCCATCCATCTGGCATTTGTCCATCCTCAAACTTATCAAAGAGGGATGACTGACTGAGGATGAAGGAGTCATGGCAGCCCCCAGGGTAACCAGCAACAACACTCATTATTTTGAGATTTGCATCATAAACCACCTGCACATTTGTGGAGTGTTCGAAATGGCGATTAGTATATATGTGCTGCCTGCCCCTAGGTGGTCTCAGCTGAATGTGTGTGCAATCTATGGCTCCAAGCACATTGGGCATGCCAGCCAGCTCATAGAAATCTACCCTGACGGCATGCCACTGAGACTCCTGGGTAGGGAAGCAGATTGAGGCCTCGATGTGGGGCTGCAAAACAGCCAACACCTGTGTGTATATTTTAAAGAACAATAAACATGAGATTTTAGGACAGAACTGGCCACGGAGAAATTAAAACAAACAAAAAACAGAAGAGGTGGTTAGGTATACATCACCTGTGTTAAGATTCTGAAAAATGAGGGCTGTGAGATTCCTATGACATCCCCAGACACAGCCTGAAAGCTGCCAGTAGCCAGAAAGTGCAACACAGCCAGGAGTTTGTGCAGGCCTGAGAAAAGCGTGCTGTCTCAGGGTCTAGGCCCAGTTTGACAAGGTCATACAGACGGAAAATGTTGTTACGATTTAGAGGGAACATCTGTATGACCTTATCATCGGACAATGCGTTCAAGTTTAAACGCCCCCTTAAAAAACGAGGCCTCCGCAGAACCTGTACAACTTGCTGACCATGTTCAGTTTCTTGGCCCTGGGTACTTACAGGCTGATGTTTGAGTCTGAGGAATCCCACAGCACACAAAAGATCACTGGCCCACAGTCCTGCTGCCATTTCTGAGTGTAGGTGTATTGAAATGGGCCTAACATCCTTTTATAGGCATCCTAATTCAGGTGTGAGTGATTTTTTATTTGCAACACATGTAAACACGTCTGAAAAAAGCAGGTCTATTTTTTTGCCGCTTTTTTTAACGAATCGCAAAAAAAAAATACGACCGCATTTGAGCACTCAGAGACTAACACCCAAATACGAATGAATAGTGAATTCCCATATTCTATGTAATAACAGCCGCGTTTGACCGATGGTCTATTCATTCGTATTTCTGAACATTGTCATTCAAACCATTATGAATAGTCCAAACACTGCCGAGATTTGTGCTTAGTGAATTCCCGGATTGGGACTTAGAAAAAACAACACAAATCGGACAAATTCGGATTTTTAGTAAATACTGGCCACTGTGTTTTTTTCCCCAATAGATGTTTATTGAATTTTAACATAATAAAGAAAACAGCATACACACTTTGACTAGTAGTACAGAAAGATACCATCCCAAAAATATGGGCAGTGACAGTTGATCAGAAACACTACAATCCTGGATATAAACTCAATGCCTAGATTATTATAGCATTACTTCCAGTCCCTCCAATTATCTCATATCAACTGCTGTCTAAATCAAAACAGAACATAACATATACACAAAGAAAGAAAAGATTGAAATAGGAAAAAGAAGAACCAAGAAAGAAATAGGGTGTCAAAGAGAGGGAAAAGGGGGGTAAGGGTTGTGTGGTCTTTCTAATGTCCTTTCAGACCAAAGAGCAGTAATGCCATCTCATGATACCGTTATGCAGTAGAACAGTTAGATTCTGGGTATAGGGCCCAATATATGGGAGTCGTTTGTAATTATCGTTTGGAGATAAGACCCTACTATCAATCTCCTTCAATTGTCTGTCCGTTACCCTTTGTTTACCAATCGATTGGGAATCCCAGAAACAGACACCGCACGCCAGTTGTGCCCATCAAAATGAGACTGCCTCTACTTTATTCAGTAGCGCGTTATATAGAAAGAGGTACTTGCATGAATACTTGATACACGTCACATTTAAAAACAATAATGCATCTCTTCTCATAACTCCTCTCAGGCTGACACCCTCCTACGTGTCCTTCACCCCAGAAGTCTAAACACAGTCTAATAACATGTTTTTCAAGACTTATAGATACAACCTTGCTTCGCACAGAATGTACTAACTATGAAATGTCAGCATTATTATGATTAACTCAGCAAAGCATACTTCTTCTTCACTACATTATGGCTGCTACTTAACAAAATGGCTGACACTGCTTAAGCTAAATACATCTATATTCCATAGTCCCTCCTTTCATCATAAAATTACATTACAGCTGATAACAATATGACATTACAGTTGAGCTACAAGGCATCACATAAACTCTGCCTAAAAAGACTAAGCAAACAGTCTAGCTAAAATTGTGCTAAAGGTTATGTTCCCATAGGACGGTGCTTGTCACTCTATCCCACGGAAGGTAAAGAACCGTTCACATCATATCCATTAAGGTAGACTGCTCACGGCTCCTTCTTGCCAAGCTCTTCTGTAGTATTGTTAAACTCGGAGGATTCACATCTTTGAGTTTACAGATTTCTTTCAGGCTGAAACGAAAGGAAACAAAATAGCATCTTAAAACACAGATATATGCAAATTGCTAAGCCAACAATTTTTAATAAAAACATCACTATTTCAGCAATCTACTCTTTGATCCCACTAAACCAATTAGTTGGGTTTGAGCAGAACATTTCTCTAAACCACTTCTTGCGCACTATTTGTTTCATTAGTAATAAATATACAACACATTCTTGGAGTTCTCTTCACACATATTCTAAAAAATATTACACTCTATTTTAGTAGTGTGTATTTGCTTTAAACAAATTAAAACCTCTTATACGCTTATATGTAGTGGGGACAGATGTCCATTCCCCTCCTTTTCCAGATGTGGGCCCATGTGAGCCCAGCATTTCTTAATTAACTGGTATCTGTGAACTTCTAGAGATTTCATGATCTTTTACTTTAACCTGACTTAACACAAGATCTAGTGTGATACCACACTTCTTATATACTATATATATAAGAAGCATATACTACATATATAAAAAGTATATACTTATATACTAAACACTGGTACGTGTACGTAACTTTGGATTGGTGGACATGCCAGTCCCTGCCCTCTCCTGTAAGAGATATAGAGTATATTATGATAACAATGAGTACTGAAGTTCCCAAATATAATGACCCATAGTGGTCTGTCTAGTTTAGACCCAATTAGCCTTTGCATGTTTATGTATTTCATTGTTCAAACTTAACTTGAGCAAAATTGCAGTGGAACCCAAGTTTCTCTTTCCTTAATTGACACAGAAGTGGGTGTGGTCAGCAACACTCGATATGGACCATCAAATCTGGGCTCAAATGACTTTTTCACATTTCTTTCCAGATACACCCAATCTCCTGGTTAAAGCTTGTGGGAATTCAGATTTGCTCCTGAATCTGGGAGAAGGGCAAACTAGAAAATACAGAAGTGTCAGTTTCTTCAGTAAGACTTTTTAACATATGCAGTCAAATTACCATATTTATGTTGTAACTCTCATGGATAATAACATCCTATCTTAGGTATGCTTATCAGACAATATTTCATAAGGTGAATAACCTATGGGTTTACTGAATATGGTTCTACTATTAACCAGTACTAAATATAAACACTTTAGCATCCCTTTCTGGTTTCTGTGACACACCCACTAACCTGTGGGGAATACATGGAATGCAGTTGTATTCCCAAATCATACTTATGTTCTACATTACTTCTTTAATGAAATAAATACCGCTATCTGCTACTATAACTCTTGGTACTCCATATCTGCACATAACTTCTGAAACTAATTTTCTAGCTATTGATTTTGCTGTGGCTTTTGCCATTGGCAAATAACTGAAAATGTCTGTGGCTACCAATACATCTTTGGCAGTTAGATATAGTCAATTTGCAGTCTTTGAAATGGAAAATAACTTTTTTGGGATAGCTCCAAGGATTGACTTGACCTTTATGTCCTGGATTGGACATATCCAGTAGGCCTACATATCTAGTAGGCTTGTACAAACTTGGTTGCAGCTGGATAACATCCTGGAGCTATCCATCTTCCATTAACTAAATTTTCCATTTGATCCTCTCCCAGGTGTGTGAGTCCATGGCTGACTTAATACCTGTGTGGATATAAGCTTCTGGGTAAGTATAACTTCTCTGCTAATTTCCATAAGCCTGTTTCTTCTTCTTGTCTGGCCCCTCTTCTCTGCCATGCTTTTTCTTCAGGACCTGCTTGTTTATGAAATTTCTTCAAATCCTGAGGCCTTGCTTCTTTCTGTTACTTCTGTAAGTGTGGTGTAGATGGCTACCTTTACTGGTTGTTTGGTTGCTTTCTTTATCCCCAGGCTACTTTCTCACTCTCTCCTGCTTGGTTCTGAAGTTCAATCAGCGTATCTAGTCTGGCACTGGAATGGTTACTGGATAGACTTGCCTTTCCTGCTGGGGGCATCTTGCTGCCCTGTTGGCTTCAGCATCTTGCCTCTTGTTTCAGGAGTGTCATTTCTTGCATGTGCCTGGATCTTCATTACTGCAACCTTTTCTGTGGCCCTTGCAAAGCTCTGAACTGGTGTCTGATCAGGGAAGCATGTTGTATGTCTTCGCCACTTGCCTTCTTGAAGCCTCTGCTCTTCCATATCTGGCCCACACTCTTGTACTGGGATGGTAAGGATCTTGAATCCACAACTCCATGTTCAGTGGTCACTTACTCCCGTATAAGGAATTCCATCCTCATTGTACCTTGATCCATCCACATATAGCTCATGCTGAGCATTTAGGTAGGGCTGTGTATGTAACATATGGCAAGTTGAGGTTCTTGTTTCATTAACGCCACACAAGGAAAAGGAACATTTTTGATGGCTAGAATTATTCTCTTCCTCTTCTGGACCATCCCTCCAGTCCTGCATCCATGATGATCCGTTTCTATCTTGCTCTTTTGGACCACCTTCCTTATCCTTATCATCAACTTCTTGCTTTCTGATTCATCAGTAGATAATCTGTTTTTCCCTCCTTTTGAATCTTGAGATTCAACACCTTTATTGATTAATGCTGGAAAAGGGTTGCTGGGTTGAGGGTAGTACATCTTCTGATGGTTACTTGTCGCACTTTAGCAGTGCTACTTCATACATGGTCAGCCTTGCCGTTGACAGGTGGTTGGTTCTTGCTTGTTGAAGCTTCTCTGTACCTGCATGTGGACCCTGGATGATAAGCTCATGATTCAGCACTATGCCTGTCCTCTTGTCCTCTTCTAGGACTACTGATTCAGCACTGTGTCTGTGCTCTTGTACTCTTCTAAAACTGTTGCTGTTGTCATGTCACTGCTCTGATGCCAGTAGGTGCTCCTTGAGTACTGCTGTCAAGCTTGCTTTAGTGGTAGGCCACTGGTCTTCGCCTAGGTCCATAATTTTGCGTAAGGACTTTTATGTATGGCCTCCTTCTTTAATAGTCAGGTAGTTCTAGGGCTTGTGATGAGGCAACCACTGCTTCCAATTGTTCAATTGCTTCATTCATCTGTTGCTGTGTGTAGGATGCGGACCCTCCTCCCTTTCAGTGTGTCATACAATGCTTGCATGTAGACTGGTGCTAGAGGTATCCGTGTTCTGTAGTGTCCTACTAGGCCCAGGAATGATCATCTGACTTGCTTGACACTGAGGAAGCCGCCGATGCTCTCGAGTAGGCGGGGAAACGCGTCTGTCAGACACTCTCATACAGACCGCAGCATTTTGCACATCAACTGGTCGGGGTTGTGTATGCCTTCTCTGCTGACAAGTTCTATAACCTCCAGTAAGGCTGACGAGGAAATATTCCAGCCGCACGGCCAGCCGCCAGGAGGATAAGAAACGGCGAGTGACATATGAAGTGATTCCCCTCCAAAGTGAACGGACAGTGACGAGAAACACTAACCAGGAGGGACGCCGTATGTATGCTTGCAAGCCGGTTAACAGAAGCACTCTGTACGGTACACAAATTTCAACCTGATACATAGTAATTTCAATAGTTACAGTTGTAACAAAATTTATACGAACTGCCTTAATGGAACTGTTCAGCTGTGAGGAAAACTGTGGTTTAGATCATTACTAAACTACCTACTTGGCGTCAATATTTGTTTAAGAGATTGCTAATTAATATAATTGATGCAATAAGCTGCTAAACATTTTTTCGTATATACATGGACTTGTGCAGACAGATTGGAGCTGCTGATAAGAACTCAGTACAATGAAAATTTAAATACTTAGGAAATGTGTTTTGATTATATGCCAGTATTGTTTATACTATATTGGAAATAAGTCTTTGTATATAGCCGGCCGGCTGATATTAGATTATATAGAATTGCATGTATACAATAATAAGTTTTTTAAAAATTTTTTAATATAATAAAATCTACATTGGATTTGATAAGCGCACTCTCATATTGTATTTTTTCTTGCTTGACACTAGTTGGCATCTTAGCTTGCAGTATGAATCTTTTCCTTCTCACTTTTGTTAGATGTCGGGTACCTTGAGTGTCCTAGGAAGATTACCTCTTGCTTGGCTAGCTGCAATTTCTCCTTCTGAGGCTCTGCAGTCTTGTCCTTCCAGAAACTTCAATAAGGTCACTGTCTCTTCTTGGTACTTCTTTTAGTAGTGGTGGCAATCAGCAGTTCATTCACATCCTGTATTTAGCTGTGTCTTCTGGATAAATCACTTGGTGATGTAGCCCCTCCTTGGGGTATCCTGGTCCAGCAGTATTGCTTACTTTCTTCTACAACTGGTACTGCGGGAATGAGCCAATACTGAACTTCTGTTCTAACTTGCTTCTTTTTTTTAAATCAAGTAGTTTTTATTGAGTTTTATGTCACAAACAAACAAAACATAACATCAACATTGAAATTTAACTATAACTTTAACAGTTGCCATCAATAAACCGATTTTTTTTCCAACACATTTTGGTGTGCTTGTTATTTCTTATCATATATAGTTACATATATGTATCCATGTCGAGGAGTATCCATAGTTTTACAATGTCGCTCATGTGCTTAAACTTGTTCGCCCAGCCCTGCGCCACCCCAGCGGCCCCACATCTCCGTAAACCGAGAGGTGGAACCCCGTATTTTATACATATGTTTCTCATGGCGAATTACCTCGTTCACCAACGCCCTCCAATGCTCCACCCTAGGTATATCAGCAGAGAACCAGACCCTAGCAATAACCACCTTAGCTAGCGTTGTGAGACACAGAACATATTTGTACAGCAAAACAGAGTGCGTCTCCTCCAAATCTAGCCCAAATAAACATATGCCAGGATCTAATGTAGGAAGGGACGGTGCTGTCTTGACTATCTCACACCAAACTCTATGCCAGAAAAGGGAAATCTCAGGGCAGTCCCACAATAAGTGCCAAAATCCGGCATCAGCTGCCTGACACCTGGGGCAGTTAGAATCTTCCCTAAGACCAGCCCTCCGCATACTAACCGGAGTGCGGTAGGACCTGTGTAGAGTGTAGAAAAAAACCTGCTTATACCTTATACATGGTGTAGTATATTTAAGTGAACTCATAATTTGAAGCCACTGCTCTTGGGACAATTGCCCTAAATCAGTCTCCCATTTAGTACGGAGATTGTTTAATAGATCGGGATAGCTATTGTTATTTAAAGCAGCATATATGGTAGACACCTTCCCCCTCCGGCTCATTGAAGCAAGCAGCGTCTTAACAGGTGAATCAGCCATCGATGGCGGGCCGTGAGGGAATTGGGTCTGTACAGCATGTCTAAGCCGAAAGTATCGGAACATAACTGTGTTAGGCACATCAAATTCGATCTTTAGTTGCTGAAATGACTTCAGCACTCCACCGTGGTATAGCTGACCCAGTGCCACGACTCCCCTAGTAATCCATATGTTATCTAGCGACATCTCATATAGCTCAGGGTATGCACTATTGAACCACAATGGAGTACAGGTATCATGTCCCTCCCAGTCATACAAAGTGTGCGCATATCGCCAGATAAGCAAGGCTTGACGCAACAAGGGAGGCATGCCAGACGTAGAGAGACCAGAAAGGAGAAGTTGAAGAGGAGAGAGAGAGAAAGCAGGAGAGCACTCCGTCCGCTCAGCCAGAAACCCCCTCATCGTATCCCCCAAAGAGTCCCCAGTCCATTCACTCAGATGGGCCAACTGAGCGGCCACATAGTATAGTCTGAGATCTGGGAGGCTTGCCCCGCCAGACACCTGGGATCTGCACATCGTTCTTATAGAGACCCGCGCCTGCCTGCCACTCCATATAAATGAGGATAAAACTCCCTCAATAACAGTAAAGATCTTCTTGGGGAGGTAGACCGGGGAATTCTGTAGAGCATAGAGGAACTTTGGCTGCATCACCATTTTGAATAAATTGACCCTACCCAGGACAGACAGCGGTAATTTTTTCCAGCTATGTGCCTTTTCTTTAAATGTCGCTAGTATGGGGTCAATATTTTGGGCCTTATAGCTACGCGCCATAGGAGTAATCCAGATGCCTAGATATTTGAATCGCAGTGTCCATTGCAAAGGATACGCCCCCTGTGTGTTTTCGGGAAGAAGGCCAGAGACAGGAAAAATGTGGGACTTGTCCCAGTTAATTAACAGACCGGAAAAGATACCAAAATTCTCCACTACCTGTAATGCTGTTCGTAGGGAGTCATCAGAGTCCTGCAGGAAGAGTAGCATGTCGTCCGCGTATAGCGCCACCACATCCACATGACCCCCAATCTCAACTCCCCTGACCCCGCCATCGCCCCGTAGCAGGGCGGCCAACGGCTCCACGGCCATCGCAAACAGTGCAGGAGACAGGGGGCAGCCCTGTCGAGTGCCCCTCTCCAGTGCAAAAAGCTCAGACGTGAAACCATTGGCCGTCACACGAGCCACAGGCAAGGAATACAATAATTGGATAAAGCCAATAAAACGAGGACCAAAGGCAAATTTCTCCAGCACCCCCCAAAGGTACCTCCACTCTACTGAGTCGAACGCTTTGGCCGCATCAAGGGACACCACCACCGCGTCCGATCCCCCCACATCATTCCTCTGGAGATGACAGAACAATCTACGTAAATTTTGGGCCGTGGACTTACCCGGCATAAAGCCCGTCTGGTCTGGATGAATTATCGTTGTAATTACCAAATTCAATCGAGATGCCAAGATTTTTGCCAATATTTTTACATCAGTGTTGAGGAGGGAAATGGGTCGATAGGACTCGGGGAGCAAGGGGTCTTTCCCTGGTTTCAGCAGGACAATTATATTAGCCTCGGCCATAGAGCGCGGGAGGGCCCCACCTTTTAAGAGAAGTTCAAACAGTTGTAGGAGATAGGGGGCAAAAAAAGTAATGTATTTTTTATAGACCTCACCCGGAAGTCCATCTGATCCCGGTGCCTTAGACGCCGGGAGAGACAGGATCGCAGCCTCCACCTCCTCCACCGTGATAGGCGCATCTAGAGCCCCAGAGTCCTCCCGGGACAAGCATGGCAAGGTCAACTGAGCCAAAAAATCCCCCAGCTGATCATCAGAGTAACCGGCTCGGGAGGCATAGAGCGAGGAATAATAACCACGGAAAGTCTCCGCCACCTTTGATCCAGAATAGCACATTTGGCCAGCAGAGTTTTTCACACACTGAATTACTGTTCTTGGGGAATCAGACCGGGCCAAAAAGGCCAAATAGCTGCCATTCATCTCAGCCCGAAAATACTGCTCATGTCCCGCAAAAAGGAGTCTACGCCTGGATTTCTCAAATAAACAATCCGACCACTCACTCTGCGCGTTCTTCCACAACAATTCATCAGACCGCAAATGGGTATTAAGATATTGAGATTCCAACTGCTGGCACAAATATTCCAACCGCATCTCCTCCCTTTTACTGAATGCTTTAACTTCAGAGATCCGCTTTATAAAGGAGCCCCGCAGAAACGCCTTAAAGGCATCATGCTTCATTGTCAGAACACTGTATAGTGAATTATCTTCCTGGAACCCTTCCCAGGCGGCCATCAGATCCTCACCCTTCCCCAGCAGAGTCAACCAAAAGGGATTAAGCTTCCACATTTTTGCTCCCCGCTCCCAACCTATGTTAACTGTGACCAAAACAGGAGAATGATCCGATATGCCCCTAGGGAGATAATCCACCGCCAGTACGTCCGGGGACAAACCATGGGACACCAACACCAAATCAATACGAGAAAAAGCGTGATGGGTAGCGGACTGACAGGAGAACTGAGTGGCCGCTGGGTTTCGACATCTCCATATATCCACCAACCCCATCTCCCCCACCAATCTTGCGAATGAGGTAGGGGACGCCAGGGGAGGGGAAGATGCAACCGACTCCCTCCACCTGTCCATGCCACCATCCATAACATTGTTAAAATCTCCTAGACATATCACAGGGGTAGCAGGGGACCGGGCCAGAAAACGGGCAGCGTGCCGGAGGACCTCATTGTTATATGGCGGGGGAACATATACTGCTAAAATATTAAACAGTCGGCTGTTAATATGGGCTCGTAGGAAGACGTATCTGCCATAATGGTCAGTTTCACATTCATCCATATGAAATTGTACGGACTTTTTAATCATTACAGAAACGCCTCTTGCATTACTAGAGAAGGTGGAATGATACACGTGACTGACCCAGGGCTTTCTAAGCGCCATCACTCTACCTCCATGCAAATGTGTTTCAGAAAGACAAATTATGTCTGCCTGATATTTTTTAACCTGAGTCAGGACTAACGATCTTTTGATTTTTTCATTCAGTCCCCGAACGTTCCAGCTGAGCAGACGGAGCCCCTCAGAAACAGTAGACATAGAAATCATAACGGAGAGGGATAACAGGATAGGTTAAAGAGACATATAGCAGAGCCTGGCATCGCAGCATAGCAACGTTGAGCCAACAGTACATAGGGATAGGAATAACCAGTCCCCCTACGCTCTTGGAGGCATAAGAGCACAAAGCAACATCATGCAGAAAATACGGGTCTTTGCAAAATACGCACAGAACTAAACAATGATGGCTTGGAAAAAAATAAACTAACCCCCCCCGCACCCACCCTGTATCACCTAATAACGCAATGTAGCAGAACACACACATAGGCAAAAATTGATAGCATGAAAAAAAACAAACTAACCCCCCCCATACCCACCCTGTATCACCTTGCGAACATAAGGTATACCTGGATCCCATAACTCCCACCAGAGTAACTAAGCTAAGGGATAGGGGCCTAACTAAGGTCCCTAAGAAATGCCCCTACACTATCTTCGGCATAAAACCCTCCACAGAGTACCAGTAGAAGTAGTACCCTAACCCTGGAAAAGAAAAAGGGGGAAGAAAAACATATCTAGCAACGTACCCCAACGTATAAAAAACGAGACAAAGATTAATATCAACATTAGGCTGCTCAGCATTACCCCCCTAGTACAGTGCATATATACCCACAGCATGACTAGCGTAACATAATATGAAACAGTTAGGCTTAGCCAGCAATAAGAAGGTAACAAATCGACAAATGTATGATAGTACTTCAGCGAGGAGGACGAGGCTGTCGTTCCAACCATGCAGCAGCATCTTGAGGAGTGGAGAAGAAATGAGTGGTGTTATCGGACACCACCCTCAGTTTGGCCGGGAACAACATAGAGTATTGTATATTGCGGTCACGGAGTTGACGCTTAACATGCAGAAACTGTGATCTACTCTTTTGCACCTCCAGGGCAAAATCAGGGAAAACGGATATATTATGTCCATCTAGTTGGATAGGGCCCTGTGTCCGGGCCATGCGGAGTATAGCGTCACGGTCCTTAAAGTGTAGGAAACGAGCAATAAATGTTCTAGCCGGAGCCCCGGGTGGTGGCGGTCTAGGCGGGAGCCTGTGCGCTCGTTCCACCGCGAATTGAGAGGTAAATGCTTCTTTGCCAAATAATTTAATAAGCCAATTTTCCAGAAAGGATTCCGGGGAGGTGCCCTCTGCCCTCTCAGGGAGCCCAACAAACCGAACGTTGTTGCGCCGTAGTCTCCCCTCGATATCGGACATTTTACTCTGCATAGATATCACCTGGGTAGACAAGTCGGCCACTTTCAGTTGAAGGGGTGATGTAGTGTCTTCCAGAGCCGATATCCGATGCTCAGTTTCACCCACTCTTTCCCGGATTTTTTGTAGATCCTGTCTTAGGAGAGAGACGTCCGCCTGGACTTGCCCAATCTTGTCCGTGACCCTCTGCTCAGACGCAAAAATGGCCTGTAGTATTTGCTGGGTAGACTGAACCTGCTCTGTGGGGTCGGGAGCAGCGACCTCAGCCGCAGACGGGGATGGGTCAGTGTCACCCTGCCTTGCCGATTGAGTTGCCTGTTGCGACCTAGCAAACTTCTCCAGTTTTGCAGCGGCGTTCGCCGCACTCTGACCTCCTTTCACCATTGCAGCACTGGACGCGATGTCAGGACCCCAAGGATATTACAGCAAAAAAGTCCCCAAGCAGTATCGGGTCAGCACAGGTGCTGGAGCCGCTCGGATCGGGCAGATATGATAAATAATAATGTGGCAAAGTAGAGCAGATTTATGGGCACACCGCAGAGTAGGTTATATATAGAGAATAGGAGATTGGTTGGATCAGGACAGGAGCAAAACTAAGAGCACATGCGTGGTTATTGCAGTTTTGCAGAGAGCCTATAGGGACTGTATTGTATTTTCCCTAGCTCTTGCTGACCATTTCCTTCCCCCTTCCACAGCCACAGAAATTCCACAATGGACGCGGGGGGGGGGGAGTCTCGTCCTTGGCACCGTCTCAACACAGTTATTAAGCCCAGGAGAGGAACAGAGAGGCAATCCCAGCCACAGCTCGCCTCACTGTGCGGCACCACAGGATGGGGAACACTTCAGGAGCAGGGAGACAAGCCCATATTGATAATCAAAGATGGCGGCTTCGCGGGCTTTCCGCTCCGCACTCACCCGCTCTCCTCATCTTCCCCGGGTCCACGGGCGAGCACCGCCGCGCTCAGCCCGCCAGTCAGGTCCTCCTCCGTCGCGTTCCCCCAGCCGGGGGATCTCTGCAGGGCCGCCGCCGGAAGCGCTGTCGCGCGTCGTCCCGCGAGCTCCGGCACGCAGAGAGGCAGGGAGCCGGGCCAGCACGCTGGAGGGGTCAGGTACAGGAAGCCGCTGCACGCTCCGGGCCAGCACGGATGTCAACAAGGGCAGCACCTCTTCCAATACTTGCAGGTAGATCCCAGGGGCTACGGGTTAGGGAAAAAAGGATCTTTAACAGGATTAATATGGAGAGCTATAGCAGTACACTGCTACTCCATGCCGATCCAGGCCACGCCCGTTCTAACTTGCTTCTTAATGGTTCTGTTCTTCCCTTTAATAAGTTGCTGGAAAGTTCAACTTCTGCTGGTGTGTACTGTATTCTCGCTTAGCTAAGCTTCAGTACATTGTGCTCCAGCAAAGTCACTGGACATGTACTACGAGGTCAAGAACTGGACTGGTATTAGTGACTGTAGTTCTTGCATCTCCTGTCCTTTTAAGTATTTCTGATATCATCAGTTCTTGTGGTATCTCCCTCTGCTGTCTTCTGCATGTGCTGGCTCCAGTATTCATTAGACACAAACGTCCTTCTCCAGTGGGCAAGGTGACTGTAATCATACCTTCTGCTGTTTCCTCTGGAGACCTTATGTTCACTGGTGAGTACCTGAAGAAGCTTGTACTTCATATTGGCAGAAGAAGCATCATTCATTTGTCTTCTGGGACTTTTTCTGTCTTGTTCCTTATTATTTGCTTTAAACCCCGGAGCTTCTGGTACTTTAAATCTTCTAATCATGGCATTATCTCTGTAATCTTGCCATGTAGTACTGACCACTTGTCAGATGTCTTTCTTTGTTTTTCTTAAAGCAGACTACTTTTAGTCTCCAAACTTTCATGTGACCTTCATATTTCTTCTCAACTTTTCTTTTTTTCCCCAATCACCTCTCTTTCACCTTTCTTCACTTGACAAACTTTCCCACTGCTGCTGGCATGTCATCTTCTTAGTCCAAGTCCACCCATGCTGGTGTTCAACATAATGATGTCCATGCTGGGAGTTGTTGTTCCTCTTTGTCTAACTTTTCCTGCGAGAGGTAGACTTGTATAGCAGCATGTATTTCAGGTTACAGCTTTGCTTTCTTACAGGGGTAGGGCTTAACCTCCCAATCCAGTCGTTGCAATGGCCTGATCTGTAAGTAAACGTAGAGGAATCTGTTTGTGCATAAAAACAGCTCTTGAAACCCTTGTGTCCCCTGTGGGTAAAGTCACTTGCTGCTGACACAGGGGCTGTACACCCTCACATTCTATCATCTCGTGTGTGCTGCCTAACATATGGCTGACAAGAAACCTGCTGCCGTGCTTTTAAAACCTTTTTTAAATTTACTTAACAGGGTATATATATATATATATATATATATATATATATATATATATATTGCACGTAGTTATTCAAAGAATACAGCAGGATTCTATTCCCTCATATCTGGTAACTTGTTTACAATTCCCAACACATTTTACTGACACCATGGTATGTAATGTTCCCAATCAATATGTTTGGAGCTGCCATGTCTAACTCATTTTTTTTCCTGTATCAAAAACTGCATCACAAAACTTTTAGTATTTTAAATAATAACAATAAAGCACTGTAATAATGAGCACTATGCTTACTATCCTTCAGCTACCTGACAGCTGAGAATTATTCTCTAACCACAAACTAAAATACACATTGCATATGTGAAAAAATGACTTTATGGAAATATATATAAATCTGCATAATTATGTGTAGTCACCCATTAATATACTTTGGAGTAGCATGTTCTTATAAAACTTACTGCTTTCTAATTATCTTTAAAACATTCTAAGACCTTAAGGAATAAAATGACCATTATTTTTCTAATGCAATTTTTCTCTACTGTTATGTTATATATATTATATTATATTATATTATCCATATTCCATAGTCATAAACATTTGTACATCCGCATGTCATTAGTCACATAGAACTAACAGGTGAATTGTTACCACACATCCTATCCCCAGCCTGTATATTTACAGAGCACATAGAACAACAGATTAAATTGATAATGTTACTACGATAAACTTTGATATATCAATTATCTATTGTTCAGATTTTGTAATATTTTGGATTTACACACTAGTACTTTGGTCATATGGAATCAGCCTTTGTGGTTTCCCTGAGGGATTTACAACACAGACGGGCTGTAGCGATTCCTTTCTTGTTGCTATTGCAATCTAGATGATGTATTACTATGCATAACTTGGTCTGAGAATATTCACATTTCCAGGAACCTTGCTTATAGGGAGTAACCCTTGACTCTCCCTCATTACCGCTTCTAGCAGTATGTGCTGTGGCCAGTATGCCAGACTTATTAGGTCTGCATTTTTCAGACCTAGGGACATTACAATTTTGACAATCTCTATTTGTACATTTCCATCCTGATACTTTTGTATAAACCAGGGAACAATTTGGATCAACTGTTCTTCTGGATGATGCAATAAAACTATTCTTGAGGTTGGATAGAACCAAACCATTAAGTATTTTAACATTTAACACTTAGGTACTTTTCCAAGTATCAATATCCAGGATCTAAAGCATCGTAGGACATGCAGCTATGTGCTCGATTTCCTGACATAGCGATATCACTTGGTTTTGGAATAAAGTGACATCCCATCAATATATAAACACTTTCTACTGAGTATATAAAAGGACCCTGCCCTTTCTTTTCTATAAATGCCACACACAAACATTCTGAGCATACGTCTTCTGTCAACATGTGTATACGCTTTTAACTACTTATTCATACAGGTGATGTATTAAACCTTATGCCCCTGAAACAGTTTGTCAAATTCTTAACAGTGTTAGTAAAACCTTGTTTATCGATCCAGTGTTTGTTGTTCGCTTCAAATCTCCCTCATTAATAAATACTTCCCTTCCTCTAGGAAGTTTCGCCCCTTACACAAATTGTGCCTATTTTTCCTTCCCTAGTACTGACAGGGGCTCACTGTGCGGTCCCTTCACATGATTGATCAATTCACTTTGCGAAATCCTTCGGGCTACACCTTTAATTGTACTGAGCTGTATCAAAAACAACAAGAGTCAGTATATACCTCAGCTTAAAAGAATTCAAGCATCACACTTACAGTAATAAGTGTTGTCTAGGGAACTCTCAGTTTGAAAAAAACTTAATTCTAAACATCACACTTACTTGAATTAAGTGTTTTCTTAGGAAAATACCTCCGTTTAAGAGATTTGCCTCTTCTTAAACATCACACTTCTTATTTAAGTGTTTTCTATATTCATCAGCAATGCGGGACAAAAATGAAGCAAACCACTTGAATCTCTTAAATCCTCTAACACAAAAAACCCAAAATTCTGTTATTACTGACTTGACTTTATCTAGTTTACAAATACTTCTTAAATCACTGAGTCATATGCATAAATTACCTTTGTCAATAATGGCTTTAACGTCTACGTCTAATAATGTTAACTCTTTGAACAGACAAATAAATTCTGGTGACAAGTGATTAATAGATGGACAAGCATACACAATATACTGCAATATATCAGCTAGTGCACTTTTCTATGAAAAACTGATACAACCATTATCAAATCAAATCTTATATGTCAAATCGACTGCAGTTTTCTTGTATTAACAGAGACACACACACACACACACACACACACACACACACACACACACACACACACCGGCTGTACTGGATTGCAAAGACTGAGTATGTTTTTAAATGCCTTAACCTAAGTCTATGCCATCTGGTTAAACGTTTTTTATAGTCAGAAGGATTTCCTTCACCAACTATAGCTCTGGGACCAAGGAGTATATAATTAACAGGTAATTTATCAAGACAATACAGAAATCTAATGACAAAGTAATCCGGTTGATATATATAATGATCAAGCTTCAGATTTCTTACTCGGGTATGTCAGCAGTTACACACACATCCAGTAATCACCTCGTTATCTGATATTGATAAGCTCATCGATCCCGGATGAGCCCCCATGTAACTGTTGGAGATAAGACCCTACTATCAATCTCCTTCAATTGTCTGTCCGTTACCCTTTGTTTACCAATCGATTGGGAATCCCAGAAAACAGACACCACATGCCAGTTGTGTCCTTTAAAATGAGACTGCCTCTACTTTATTCAGTAGCGCGTTATATAGAAAGAGGTACTTGCATGAATACTTGATACACATCACATTTAAAAACAATGGCCCTCATTCCGAGTTGTTCGCTCGCAAGGCGATTTTAGCAGTATTGCACACGCTAAGCCGCCGCCTACTGGGAGTGAATATTAGCATCTTAAAATTGCGAACGATGTATTCGCAATATTGCGATTACACATCTCATAGCAGTTTCAGAGTAGCTTCAGACTTACTCGGCATCTGCGATCAGTTCAGTGCTTATCGCTCCTGGTTTGACGTCACAAACACACCCAGCGTTCGCCCAGACACTCCTCCGTTTCTCCAGCCACTCCCGCGTTTTTTCCGGAAACGGTAGCGTTTTTTCCCACACGCCCATAAAACGGCCTGTTTCCGCCCAGTAACACCCATTTCCTGTCAATCACACTACGATCGCCTGAGCGAAGAAAAAGCCGTGAGTAAAAATCCAAACTTCATAGCAAATTTACTTGGCGCAGTCGCAGTGCGGACATTGCGCATGCGCACTAAGCGGAAAAACGCTGCGATGCGAAGAAATTTTCCGAGCGAACGACTCGGAATGACCTCCAATAATGCATCTCTTCTCATAATTCCTCTCAGGATGACACCCTCCTACGTGTCCGTCACCCCAGAAGTCTAAACACAGACAGTCTAATAACATGTTTTTCAAGACTTATAGATACGACCTTGCTTCGCACAGAATGTACTAACTATGAAATGTCAGCATTATTATGATTAACTCAGCAAAGCATACTTCTTCTTCACTACATCATGGCTGCTACTTAACAAAATGGCTGACACTGCTTAAGCTAAATACATCTATCTTCCTCATACTCAGGTCACATTTGTTAGATATGTCTGTGAGGACTTGAATTCCAACCAGGGGAACCAAGTAGCCGTGAATCCCTGGTAGTTATCTGGTGTCACTCTCAATTCCTCCATAGACACATACAAATCTATTCTAGCAACCCAATCCTTCACAGTGGGTGCTGTAGTGCAGCGCCAGTGAACAGGGATAACCGCTTCAGTGGCGCTGTTAAGATACTTCAATAAAGACTTTTTGTATGTTGATAGGGAAACTGCACCTAAGTTTAGAAGCCAGAAAGCAGGCGCAGAGGGGACCCCTGAACCCACGATCAACCTCAAGATTAAAATAACTTTGTCCCAAAAGGGGCGAAGTATGCAACAATCCCACCAGATGTGCATCGGAGAACCCGTTTCATTATTACATCGCCAGCAAGTATCTGGAACACCGGGAAACATTTTAGCAAGTGTCAGGGGACATCTATACCATCGTGTTAAGACCTTGCATTGCGTTTCAATCACTGAGTAGATATTAGAGCTTGCGAAAGTGGCCTGAAAGCTTTTTTCCCAGTCTTCCTCAGATAATTTAATTTGTAGGTCATGACCCCAGTCTCTTGTAAACTTGGGGAGATCCGGGAACCTATTCTCAATCAGAAATCTATAGCATTTTGAGAGAAAGTGCCCTGAATGGAGAATGATGCATGGACGGACGTTACTCCCCAATACAAAGTGCTTCAGCTGGAGGTATTTCCAAATCTCTGATGGCGGGAGGCTCCATTTCAATTGCAAAGTAGGGAAGGGGATTATTTTGCCATGTTCCACCAGCTGGCCAACACGCGCCACCCCCATCAGTTTCCATAAATCAAACCCCTGGCCAGAGACCCCCGGAGGAAAGTCTGGGTTGTGAAATAGTGGGGTCAGAGGAGAAAGTTTGGAAGAGACATACGGGAGGACCTAAGCCTATTCCAGCATGAGAGTGTAGGGCCAATGGTAGGGTGTGCAATAATAGGTACCTTTGAGCGCCAGGGATAGTAAGCTATGGGAGAGGATAAAGCTGCACCCTCTATAAGTACACATTGTTTAGTGTCATACGTTCGGGTCCACTCCATTATCCTATTGAGTACAATGGCGTTGTAGTACAAAGAGAATGGGGCAATTGAAGACCACCAATATGTTTGCGGCGGAGAAGTATGGCATGTTGAAAACGGGCCTTCCGTTACCCCAAACAAATTCTCTGACTAATTTATGTAAGTCTCGGAACCAAGTTTTGGAGATGACGACTGGGAGCATCTGGAGGAGATATAAGACCCTGGGTTAAACCCTGGGTTTCAAATTCATGCTCTCATCCTTCAGTGCTGCCCTTTCCCCCGCTAAACAATCATACTTCAAAATCCTCATCTCTACCCAATCTTCCAACCCCCGGCGCCACTTTGCCACTGTTAACTCCCTCCTCTGCCCAACACCACCTCCTCTCCCATCCTCACTGTCTGCTCTTGACTTTGCCACTTATTTCACATCGAAGATTGACTCCATACGTCAGGACATCACATCCCACCAGACCAGCAACCAGCCACCACCCATCCCTTGCCACCCCTCCCCTTCCCTCTTACCAACTCTGCCATCTTTCGCCCATTATCTGGCGAGGAAGTCATGGCCCTCATACATTCCCCCCACACAACCTCCCCACTTGACCCTATCCCCTCCCACCTCCTCTGCTACCTCTCTCCTGCCTGTTCCCATCTTGCCCACCTTCTCAATCTCTCCCTCTCATCAGGCACTGTCCCCTCTGCCTTCAAGCATGCTCTTGTCTCCCCTATTCTTAAAAAACCTACCCTTGATCCTAACACTCTCTCCAACTATCAACCCATCTCTCTCCTCCCCTTTGTCTCCAAACTTCTAACGTATTGTCTATAATCGCCTCACTGCCTTTCTTTCCTCTCACTCACTGCTTGACCCATTCCAGTCTGGTTTCCGTTTTCTCCACTCCACTGAAACTACCCTCACAAAAGTCTGCAATGACCTCCATGCAGCCAAATCTAAGGGCCACTACTCTCTGCTTATTCTTCTTGACCTCTCAGCTGCTTTTGACACTGTGGCCCACCCTCTCCTTCTGCAAATCCTTCGAGTCCACTCCATTATCCTATTGAGTACAATGGCGTTGTAGTACAAAGAGAATGGGGCAATTGAAGACCACCAATATGTTTGCGTCGGAAAAGTATGGCATGTTGAAAACGGGCCTTCCTTTACCCCAAACAAATTCTCTGACTAATTTATGTAAGTCTCGGAACCAAGTTCTGGAGATGAGGACTGGGAGCATCTGGAGGAGATATAAGACCCTGGGTAAAACCCTGGGTTTCAAATTCATGCTCTCATCCTTCAGTGCTGCCCTTTCCCCCGCTAAACAATCATACTTCAAAATCCTCATCTCTACCCAATCTACCAACCCCCGGCGCCACTTTGCCACTGTTAACTCCCTCCTCTGCCCAACACCACCTCCTCTCCCTTCCTCACTGTCTGCTCTTGACTTTGCCACTTATTTCACATCCAAGATTGACTCCATACGTCAGGACATCACATCCCACCAGACCAGCAACCAGCCACCACCCATCCCTTGCCACCCCTCCCCTTCCCTCTTACCAACTCTGCCATCTTTCGCCCATTATCTGGCGAGGAAGTCATGGCCCTCATACATTCCCCCCACACAACCTCCCCACTTGACCCTATCCCCTCCCACCTCCTCTGCTACCTCTCTCCTGCCTGTTCCCATCTTGCCCACCTTCTCAATCTCTCCCTCTCATCAGGCACTGTCCCCTCTACCTTCAAGCATGCTCTTGTCTCCCCTATTCTTAAAAAACCTACCCTTGATCCTAACACTCTCTCCAACTATCAACCCATCTCTCTCCTCCCCTTTGCCTCCAAACTTCTAACGTATTGTCTATAATCGCCTCACTGCCTTTCTTTCCTCTCACTCACTGCTTGACCCATTCCAGTCTGGTTTCCGTTTTCTCCACTCCACTGAAACTGCCCTCACAAAAGTCTGCAATGACCTCCATGCAGCCAAATCTAAGGGCCACTACTCTCTGCTTATTCTTCTTGACCTCTCAGCTGCTTTTGACACTGTGGACCACCCTCTCCTTCTGCAAATCCTTCACTCTCTTGGTCTACGCGATACTGCCCTCTCCTGGCTGTCCTCCTACCTCTCTGATCGGTCCTTCTCTGTCTCCTCTCATGATGCTACCTCGCCCCCACTTCCACTAACTGTTGGTGTCCCCCAAGGTTCTGTTCTTGGTCCTCTCCTTTTCTCTCTCTATACATCCTCTTTAGGTGAACTCATTAGTTCTTTTAGCTTCCAGTATCACCTCTATGCTGATGACACTCAAATCTACCTCTCCTCCCCTGATCTCTCCATGGCTCTCCTCACTCGTACCTCTAACTGTCTTTCTGCTATCTCTTCCTGGGTGTCCCAGCGCTTTCTTAAACTCAACATGTCTAAGACTAAGCTGATCATCTTCCCACCCTCCCACATAACCTCACCTCCCACAATCTCATTATCCATTGATGGCACAACTATCTCCTCTAGCCCCCAAGTACGCTGTCTTGGTATAATCCTTGACTCCTCCCTCTCCTTCAAACCACACATTCAGCACCTCTCACAAACCTGTCATTTTCATCTCAAAAACATTTCCAGGATCAGACCTTTTCTCACCTAGGATGCCACTAAGATTATTATTCACTCACTGATTATTTCCAGACTGGACTACTGTAATCTCCTCCTAACTGGCCTCCCTAACAATTACCTCTCTCCACTCCAATCTATCCTCAATGCTGCTGCCTGGCTCATCTTCCTCACCAAATGGACTACGTCCACCTCCCCTCTCCTACAAGCCCTTCACTGGCTTCCCTTCCCTTTCAGAATCCAATTAAAATTTCTCACACTTACTTACAAAGCACTCACCCACTCCTCTCCCATTTACATCTCTGACCTTATCTCCCTTTACTCTCCCACCCGTCCTCTTCGCTCTGCTAATGCATGCCGACTCTCCTGTCTTCTGATTACTTCCTCCCACTCCTATCTCCAAGATTTTTCACGTGCTGCTCCCTTCCTCTGGAATTCTTTACCTCTCCCCCTCAGACTCTCCACCTCTCTACAAAACTTCAAACGGGCTCTTAAGAACCATTTCTTTACCAAACCCAGCCAAATCTTATCCTAACCCTCTATTCCTCGCTCTCTATGTACCCCATCTGTGCCACCCCTGTCTGTCTACCCCTCCCCTTAGAATGTAAGCTCTCACGAGTAGGGCCCTCTTCCATCATGTGCTTATACTTTTCTTACTTTAATAATCCTCAACTGCCCAAATCATGCAGTTTTTTGGCCACCTGGAACTTATCTCTATGTTATTTACTGGTGTAGTTATGCTTAGTTACCCTGTACTTATCCTATATTGTCTTCAACTTTAAGTCACTGTTTTCCTGTTTTGATTATGTGCATATGTACTCTGTAATTGGGCGCTGCGGAACCCTTGTGGCGCCATATAAATAAAGGATAATAATAATAATAATAATAATAAAAAAAAACATGCATTTTAATTACACTAAGTCTCCCCAGCCAGGAAAGTCTTTTATTGCCCCAGTCCCGAAACTCAGAGCACAATGTAGTAAGTAATTTTTTGAAGTTATCGTCAAAAAGGCATGTTAAGTCCGTATTCAATATAACCCCCAAGTATTTAAAGCTAGAGGGATGCCATATAAATGGAAATGATTTTTTATGGCCCTCAAGGGCTTGGGAGGGAGCTGACACATTCACTGCCACTAACTTAGAGGGGTTCATTTTAAAATTAGACAGAGAGCCAAATCTATTGAATTCGGACATCAGGTTGGGGATAGATATCACCGCGTTCGATGTGACAGCTAACAGATCGTCTGCAAACAATGCAAGTTTGTATTCTCTACCCCCTACCGTAATTCCTGAAATATTTGGATTAAGTATGATGGATCCAGCTAAAGCCTCCATGCACAGGATGAAAACAAGGGGCGAAAGAGGATAGCCCTGTCTGGTTCCATTCCTAATCTGGACTGGTGCAGACAGGGCTCCATTAATTTTGATCCTTGCAGTAGGGGAATAATATAGTGCCAAAATGCAGCACAGGCTAACAGGCCCAAGCCGTAGATATCTTAGGACCCCCTCCATAAATACCCAGCTAACTCTGTCAAAAGCCTTTTCGGCATCAGTGGAAAGTACCACTACCGGGGTGTGACTTTGCGAGGCTAGATGCATCAAATTTATTATTTTGGTCGTATTGTCACGGGCTTTCCTCCCAGACCCACTTGGTCTGAATGGACAATATTGGGGAGCAGTAACTTCAATCTGTTTGCCGTAAGTTTAGAAAACTGCTTGATGTCTGTGTTAAGGAGTGATATCGGACAGTAGCTGGCACATTGAGCCGGGTCCTTCCCTTCTTTTGGTTTAACTGTTCTGAAAGCCTCTAGTGCTTGGGGGGAGAAACCACAATCATCATAAATCTCATTAAAAGCTGCTAACATCTTGGGTAAAAGAGAGTCTTTACAGAATTTATAATAAGAGATGGTATATCCATCAGGGCCTGGGCTCTTCCCAGAAGGAGTTTCTTTAAGGTACAGCTGCATTGTTCCAATTCTGAGAGAGAGAACGGGGAGTCCAGCCAGGCACTGTCATCTGCTGACAGCCTGGGGAGTCCCGCATCACAGAGGTATTTATCCACCAAATCCCGGGTAGCCAATGGTGATTCCGGGGATTTAGGATCATGGAGATTATATAGTTTAGTATAATAATAGTGGAATGTGTCAGCTATATCTCTCGTGAGGGTATGGCGGAACCCCGCCACGTCCTGTACCAAATTAATGTATAGAGTAGCCCGTTGTCTACGGAGTGCTCTAGCTAAAAGCTTCCCTGGTTTGTTGCCCCATTGAAAAAGCGGTTTCTGCATAACCTATAGTCCTTCTTAATATCCTCAAATAGCAAGGCATTAAGAGCTGTCCTCGTCTCGTTCAGTTCAGTCAGAACCGGAGAAGTCGGTCTCGCCTTGTGTAATGTCTCCAGATCCTTCAATTGCTGGAGCAAAATATTTTTTTTTCCCTGACTTTTCTTTTTTCACCATTGAGCCCAGCTGAATAAACTTTCCCCACAGGACGCATTTATGGGCTTCCCACAGCGTTACTTGAGAGACGTCCGTTGTCTCATTTGTCACAAAATAATCCTCTATAGTCTCGAGCAATTGAGGTTGAAACCATGGGTCCATTAAAATTTCTTAATTTAACTTCCAAGTACATTGTTTAAAATGTGGACAGGACGTCTCCAGACTCAGGGAGACGGGAGCATGGTCAGACCAGGTGATCAACCCAATTTCGGTATCCCTGATTAAATGCAGGAATCTGTGGGGCAAAAATAAATAATCAAGTCTGAAGTAGGTGTCGTGTGGCCTAGACTAGAATGTATAATCCCTGTCCCCTGTGTGTTGGAGTCTCCACGTGTCAACCAGTTGGTGTTCATGGAGAGAGTGGCGCACTCTGTGATGGGAAGCTAGTGAGGGCCTAGCTGGTGTCCCAGAGACATCTACCTCCAGTTGAAGAGACCAATTAAAGTCTCCTTCTATGATTGGGATACGCTCAACCAGCAAGGCAATATGGTTCAGAACTGTCACGAGGAAACTAGGTTGTGATTGGTTAGGGGCCTAAATATTTATAAAGGTATACATCTGCTCAAACAGTTTACATTTTACTATGAGTGTTCTGTCCTCCTCAAGGGTTATGGACGACATATCTTGAAATGGTAATCTTTTGGATAGCAAAATAGCGACTCCCAAAGACGTACTTTTGCTATTATTATTATAAAAGGAGTGTGGGTAATTGCGGTCTTTAAGAAGTAGAGCAACCCCAATTCTGAAGTGCGTATTTTGAAGAAATGCAACATCAGTCCTGAAGGCAAAAATGTCTCTGAGCACTCTTGAGCATTTCTCTGGGATTTTTAAACCCTTTACATTGAGAGAGACAAATTTTATGGTTGTCGCTTTAGAATCAACTGCCATTGTTCATTGTATAGGGGGCAATATAGGGCCCAATGAGGAGGGCAGTGACTCTCTCGGAGCAGGGGACCACACAACAGGGGGGTAGGAAAGGAAAGAAGAAAAGGAGAAGCAGAACCAGAAAATACATTTGGTAAACAATTCAAGAAATCTAATTTAGTCAGAAGTATATGAATGATACAACCTACAAATTAAAAAGTAGAACACACTACCACCTCTCGGGAGCTTGGACGTGGGAACCACGCTGGAGGCCAAGAATACTCAGGTGGCGTAGAGGTAACTGGTGGTCATTGTCGATCCCAGTCCTAATAGCAAATTCTATATAACAATCAGGAACTAAAATGTTCAATCACATAACCATTAAGCAACATAAAACATGTAGTTCATAACACAATCTACCAACTCGGGAGGGTCGGGTGAGTACCCATCAAGCCGAGTACGGTCTTGGTGTCACAAGTATATCTTCGGAAGGGAAGAGGCACATCGCGGCTAGGGGGCCTCCACGACCCAATAGTAAACATTTAAACTGAACAAGGACACTCAGAAAGGAAAAAGCAAATATTCCAAACCACCAAGGGATCCTCACTTTCTCGCTGTCTGCGTCGGGGTGCATTGCTCCCTAGGGGCACCCCTGTGTGGCAAGTTCTTCCACCTGCTTCTGAATTGGGACCTCTGGTAATAGGGCCCAATTGTGGAAGCAATGCACTTTACCAGAAGGAGTTAGACCTGACCAGGATAGAATGGTACTTTTTACCAAGTCATATTTCTCTGCATCAGCAGAGGATAGCTCAGTATATACTTTCTGATCCTCGCCAGTAAGATAGGGGCAAGCTTGTCAGCCCAAGTATCTACTGGCCACTCTAAGCGCTGTGCCACCCTTTCAAATATCAACAGATACGCCTCTGGGTCATTTGAAACAGACATTTCTTTAGATGCCCTGCAGCAGTTGCTGTGCCCATTGATTGGGTCATTAATTGTAACATTTGCTTCTCTGTTTTTTAATGTGAGCCAAGCAAATTTACTATAGCATGAAAAAGTTCCACCATGTTTATAGCAGATGGGGTATACACAAATATTGTTTTTAAATAAGAAGCCAGTTTGCACACAAAATAAAATACTTTTTTTTCAGCAATGCAGGGGTTAAACAGAACACTGAAAAAAAAACCAGTTTTTTGCCCTCAGCTGTGCAGTGCTTAATTAGGCCTCAATATGTGTGCTCTGCTCTGTTCACTTATCAGGTGTATCCGATTACACAACAGCCAAACCTTTATTTTAAACAGCAGACAGCATTTGAACTTATGAGAAAAAACAAGAAACTTTTTCACTTCACAGTGGCATCTTAACACTATACTTTTCAGATTTAATATAACTATGGTTATAAAGAGGTGCAATGAGGTAGCTGGATGGCTAAGCTAAGTGACCCAAGTGGGCGGCACAAACATCTGGCCCATCTAGGAGTGGCACTGCAGTAGCAGCCAGGATGGCACTTTTAGAAACTAGGCCCCAAAGAGCACATAGTGCAAAGAAGAAAAAGAGGTGCAATGAGATAGCTGTATGACTAAGCTAAGCGACACAAGTGTGCGGAACAAACTCCTGGCCCATCAAGAAGTGGCACGCAGTGGCTGAATGTCGAGAGTGGCCCACAATTTTTCAGGCAACCAACAGCATCTTCTGAATGCCCCTGTCATTTTTCAAAAAATTCTGCACCACCATATTATTTGTATGTGCAAAACATGGGACGTGCTGGAATTTGCCCAGATGTAATGCACGCACAGTATTGGTGTCATTGTCCGATATCACAAATCCCCAGAAGAGTCTAAGTGGGGTAAGCCATTGTGCGATGATGTCCCTCAGTTTCCGTAAGAGGTTGTCAGCGATGTGCCTCTTACAGAAACTGGTGATACACAGTGTAGCCTGCCTAGGAACAAGCTGGCGTTTGTGAGATGCTGCTACTGATGCCGCTGCTGTTGTTGCTGCGGGAGGCAATACATCTACCCAGTGGGCTGTCACAGTCATGTAGTCCTTAGTTTGTCCTGCTCCACTTGTCCACATGTCCGTGGTTAAGTGGACACTGGGTACAACCGCATTTTTCAGGACAATGAGGACACTTTTCTTAATGTCCCTGTACAGTCCGGGAATCGCTTTCCTAGTGAAAGTGGAATCTAGATGGGATTTGGTACCGGGGACACACTACCTCCATCAATTGTCTAAATCCCACTGCACTAAATGGTGGATACCGGATGCACGTCTAACACCAACATAGATGTCAAGGCCTCAGTTATCCACTTTGCAACAGGATGACTGCTGTCTTATTTCATCTTCCTCGCAAAGGACTGTTGGACAGTCAATTGCTTAGTTGAAGTAGTACAAGTGGTCTTCCGACTTCCCCTCTGGGATGACGATCGACTCTTAGCAGCAGCAGCAGTAGGAGGAAGTGGTTCTTGATCTTTCCCTATTTTATCCTCCAAATTATTGTTCTCCATTATTTTTCTGGAGTTATATAACAATATGCGGCACAGGAGAGCGTACCTCTACACCACACAGGGCAATCCCTGTAAAAATTATTTGGCTTAAATAATATACAGCACAGGACAGCACCACTGGACTTATACAGCAGCACCACTGGACTGGATTTATAGAGCAGTACCACTGGACTTATACGGTAGTACCACTGGACTTATACAGCAGTATCACTGGACTTATACGGCAGTACCACTGGCAGGGCCGGAGACAGTGGGGGGGGGGGGGGTTCAAAGGGGACACCTGTACAGAGCCCCAAGGATAAGAGGGGCTCCAAGATACACTATTTAGTGCTCAGCAGGGATGTGAGCCATCTTGTCCAAATAGTGCAGCAGGCTGTAGGCAGTGTGAGCGCAGCCTCACAGTGACAGGAGCCTCACGCCACACAGTGACTGTGTGGCGTGCAGTGGCGTAACTAGAAATTTTTCTCCCCCAAGCCAAAAATTTCTTTGGCGCTCCCCCCCCCCCCCCCCCACCCCCACCCGCCGCAAAACATGGGAGCAAGAAAGGGATAAATATGCGCGCGCCGAAGGCGCGCGCTGCAAAAAAGGGGGCGTGGTTTTGTTGGGATGGGCGTGGTTTCTCATAAAGGGGCGTGGTATTGCAGGAAAAGACTACCTTATACCCTAGTTTTGCAACCTGCACGCCCAGACGTTAGCCACCACAGGAAAGAAAAATAATCCTGATTCATGCCCCTTACATTATTTGTCATTTTTCCTCCTTATAGTAATGCCCAGTATACATTATGCCACATACTGCAATGGCCCTTAGACATTATTCCACACACAATAATGCACATGACACATTATGCCACACACCATAATGCCCCCGACACATTATGCCACACACCGTAATGCCTGTGACACATTATGCCACACACCGTAATGCCTGTGACACATTATGCCACACACCGTAATGCCCCCGACACATTATGACAGGAATCGCAATGCCCGTTATACATTATGCTATACACTGCAATGCCCCTGATACATTATAGCACATACAATGCCTGTGACACATTATGACACACACCGCAATGACCTTGAGACATTATACCACAATGCCCGTGATATAGTATACCATACACCGTAATGCCTGTGACACATACCGCAATGCCCTGCCCGTTATACCCTATGCCACACACCGCAATGCCCGTTATGTATTATGCCACACTGCAATGACCCTGAGACATTATACCACATACCACAATGCCCGTGATATAGTATACCACACACCGTAATGCCTGACACATTATGACACACACCGCAATGTCCGTGATACATTATGCCACACACTGCAATGACCCTGAGACATTATACCACATATCACAATGCCCGCGATATAGTATACCATACACCGTAATGCCTGTGACACATTATGACACACACCGCAATGTCCGTGATACATTATGCCACACACCATAATGCCCATTACACATTAAGTCCTACAGTAAGGCTTCTGATTACTTTTCAATTACCTTCTCGTTGTCAGGGGTTTCATGCACTGGGTGTCATGCTCGTTGCCAGGTGTTTCATGCACTGGGTGTCATGCTCGTTGTCAGGTGTTTCATGCACTGGGTGTCATGCTCGTTGCTAGGAGGTAGTCCTTGTTGCTAGGGCTGTGCTCCCAGTGCCACATATGACCCCAGTGCCAGATATTCCCCCACGGTGCCAGGTACTCACATGCCCCCGGTGCCAAATATAGCCCCCCCATGTGCCAGGTACACATATACCCCCCCCCCCAGTGCCACATATGCCCCCAGTGCCAGATATTCCCCCCCAGTGCCACATATGCCCCCAGTGACAGATATTCCCCCCGTGCCAGATATGCCGCCAGTGCCATATATTCCCCCCCAGTGCCACATATGCCCCCAGTGCCAGATATCCCCCCTAGTGCCAGACATCCCCCCCCAGTGCCAGACATCCCCCCCCCAGTGCCATATATGCCCCAGTGCCAGACATCCCCCCCCCAGTGCCAGATATCCCCCCCAGTGCCAGACATCCCCCCCCCCCAGTGCCATATATGCCCCAGTGCCAGACATCCCCCCCGTGCCATATATGCCCCAGTGCCAGACAACATCCCCCCCCAGTGCCAGATATCCCCCCCAGTGCCAGACATCCCCCCCCCAGTGCCAGATATCCCCCCTAGTGCCAGACATCTCCCCCCCAGTGCCATATATGCCCCAGTGCCAGACATCCCCCCCCAGTGCCAGATATCCCCCCCAGTGCCAGACATCCCCCCCCCAGTGCCATATATGCCCCAGTGCCAGATATCCCCCCTAGTGCCAGACATCCCCCCCCCCAGTGCCAGATATCCCCCCCAGTGCCAGACATCCCCCCCCAGTGCCATATATGCCCCAGTGCCAGATATCCCCCCTAGTGCCAGACATCTCCCCCCCAGTGCCATATATGCCCCAGTGCCAGACATCCCCCCCCCAGTGCCAGATATTCCCCCCAGTGCCGCCGTCGCCGCCGCCGCTTATTGGAGGGACACGGAGGGCACAGCGTCTCCTGTGTCCCTCCTGCTGCATCATCTCCGGCGGCCGCGGGTCTAATAGGGGGAAGTGCCGTCCGTGAGCCAATTAGAGCTCACGGACGGCACTTCCCCCTATTAGACCCGCGGCCGCCGGAGATGATGCAGGAGGGACACAGGAGAGGCACACGCTGTGCCGTCCGTGTCCCTCCAACAAGCGGCGGTGGGAAGGAGAAAGCAGACTGACATGCGGGCGCTCGTCCGCATGTCAGTCTGCTGTAATCAGTGGCGCCCCCGCAGCCCCTCGCCCCCAAGCCACCGCGAGGACTGCGGGGGCAGTAGTTACGCCACTGGTGGCGTGATTGCGTGCGCACGCTCTTCTGGGTGCAGCTATGTTGCAAGCATAGCAGCAAGGGACATAGCAGCAGCTCCACTGGCCAGGATTCCTATACCCTGCACTGGCCTCTTCTGGTGAGGGGTGAGGGCTGCATGGTACCTTCTGTGCGGTGTTCAGGTCTGGATACTGGGGTGTGCAGTACAGGTGAGTCTCAACCTTGGGTAAGATTGGTTGGTGAGCGGATAGGGGGCATTGGGATGGGGTGGGGTAGTGGGGAATGCAGCGTGGAGTCATTGGGGAGAGAGACTGTGCGATGTGTGGGTGGGGGAGGAAGGAGAGGGAGCGATAAACATATTAACATACTTATATATGTGTATAGCTAATTATATATATTTAACAGTTTCTTATATAGCGCAGCAAATTCCGTTGCCCTATATATATATATATATATATATATATATCTCCTCTCTCTCTCTCTCTCTCTCTCTGTATATATATATATATATATATATATACATATATATATACATACATATATGGAAACGAAAAAGAGGGCACTCACCAATACCTTAAAAAGCTTACTTAGATTTTTGTCAAGACATGTTCAAAATAGCAATTCTGAGGGGGCCCAAGAGATATCACTGTATCGGGCCCCAAGATTTCTGTTGCCGGCCCTGACCAATGGACTTATATGGCAGTACCACTCGACTTATACGGCAGTTCCACTGGACTTGACTTATACGGCAGTACCACTAGACTTATACAGCAGTATCACTGGAGTTATACGGCAGTACCACTGGACTTATACCGCAGTACCACTGGACTTATACGGCAGTACCACTGGACTTATACCGCAGTACCACTGGACTTGACTTATACAGCAGTACCACTGGAATTATACGGCAGTACCACTGGACTTGATTTATATGGCAGTACCACTGGACTTATACGGCAGTACCACTAGACTTATAAGGCAGTACCACTAGATTTATACGGCAGTATCACTGAACTTATACGGCAGTACCACTGGATTTATTCGGCAGTATCACTGGACTTATACGGCAATATCACTGGACTTATACGGCAGTTGTTGCTGGTGGCTGCCTACTGCTCATTGCCGCCGGAACACTGACCGGCTCGGCAGTGATGCTGGCGGAGGAGTAGTGGCGGTGGGGTGGGGGGTGCCTGCTCCCTTCCCTCGAGCATGCCGCAGTGCAAAAAAATAAATAATAAATAGAGAGCATACCAGGGTGAGAGTCTGTATGGATCACAGTGATTACACGGGGCACAGCATAAGGACACCTTGCTGTGAGGGGCTCTGCCCACACAGATTGCTGCACCCTCTCTGATGTCAGCCGCTGCCCTCTCGTTCTCTGGGCGGCCAGTTCCAGTGTGAGGTAGGAGAGGTAGAGAACACACAGGAGAGCAGCCCTGATATATAACAGAGGTGGAAGTTCTATAGGCAGCAGAGACGGAGACCAGCCAGCCAGTCTCCCAGTGCCCTGATCACTACACGCCGCCAGCACAGCATTACAGGAGGGTCCTATAGTGCTGCCCTGAGCTAACAGGTGTGTGTACCAAGTGTACCCCATACAGTGTGCTGCGCCCTGGTGTCTCTGAGAGGGGTGAGGTCACCGTGCCGCTTTAGTATATGGCTTTTCCTTAGCACTGTACGTTACAGCCCTGCACTAGTAGTGGCAACTCTGCCCTATGTGAACCTGTGAGGTTATTTTTCTATTTACAGAATAACCGGGGAGAAGGCGGCCATATTGTGGCTCTCAAGTGAAGGCCCTCTAGTACACCCCCTGCTGGCGGCCACTGCGCAGGCGCAACAAATTGAAATGCCCTATCTCTATAATGGGGCATATTTCTCTTAATTAAAAAAAACCTGTAACTTTCTGAAAAACCACAACCCCAAAAGGCACTTCACTGGGACATGCTCTATCTAATAAAACAAACCCCAAGTATATTGGTGTATCCTGACGAAAGGGCTGATGCCCTGAAACATGTTGATGTGACACCGCCAATAAAGGCGTTTTGCAGAAGAGTCCTTGGAGTGCCGTGCTTTTTTGTATTGTTATATGGATGGTTTTGCACTTGGCACCAGGACCAGCTGATTACACAGCGAGGAGTGCCGGCTGAATTGGACTAGTATATATATATATATATATATATATATATATGCGCACACACTCATGTATATACATGCATATACATGTATACACAAATACACGTATGTACATGTTTATGTATGTATAATACGCATTATATTTATGAATTAATTGCTTCCAGATTCTGCAGCAGCATCATCAGCACCACCAGTGTTACTCACAGTCACTTCACACTGACTGCTGCACAACACATCACTTAATTTCCGGGCCGCCCGCCACCTGGTGAAGAGACATGGGAGATGAAGGACCAGCAGTGCCACGTTGAGCGGAAGTATTGTGAATTAGTTACCCACACACTCCTTGTGACACCTGCTCCCCGTCTGCCCTCCCACCCGCCGCCTGCCGTCCGGAACCCGCACTGACAAGTAAGTCTCAGCAGAATGTGTCTGCCAGCAGCTCCCAGTCCCTCCTAGAGGAACACTGCCAGTGGTGTGGCGGCCGCGGCACACTAGGACTGAGAGACCGCAGCAGGAGGAAAGCACAGGTGGGCGGGAGGAGAGCATGGGCGGACATCACCACGTCACATTGCAAGGTGACGCCAGTCCCCCCAGTGAGGCCGCCGACGAATGCACTCAGCATAGTATTAGCAGCAGGCAGAGGGGGGGAGGGTGCAGCGGTGGTGGGAGGTACGGAAATGAGCTGCAGGCTAGGCTCCACCGATCACACACTCAGCGATCACTGTGCTACAGCAAGCGTGGCGTGCAGCGGTGCTGGACATTAGGGAGTGCCTGTGCGCACCAGGCACCCCCTGTACGCACGCCTATGCGCTACCACCCCCCATATGCAACACTACATCACTATGCTACAGCCCTCCCATATGCTGCACTTCATAATTACACTATACCCCCCATACAACATACTACATCACCACACTACACTACTCACAATAAAATTAAAACATCCCAGTTCCTCATTCTTAATGAGCTCACGTGAGTTCTCTCCCCAACGGAGCTCCAGACCAAGTAACAATGAAGACACCAGCAGCGTGTAGGGGGCAGGCCTGGTCCACTTGTCAGGAGAGAGCAGTCACAGGAGGGTAAGAAGGGGGCGGGGCCTAGTCCTACAGACGGGAGAGAGCACAGACAGGAGAGAGCAAGGTACAGGGGTAGAAGGGGACGGCTGATGTGAAGAAGGGGGCAGAGCCTATTCTTACAGGCTTTCAAAATTCGACTTTAAAATTCGACATTTGACAAATTCGACTTTTCTGCAATGGTACAAATGCGGCAATTCGACAAAAGTATATTCAATTGAAGTTTGTAAATTCGACAACAGTGCTTTTAAACAGTAAATTCGTCATTTTCAATCCGCCACACTTTGCTGGCGGAATCTAATAAAAAAATTTAAAAACATGTTTTTTTTTTTGCAGTTTTTTTTTTTGGTAATAGCATATCTATTTATATTAGAAGGGATTAGGTACTTGGTTTGTCTTTTTTGGAGGCACAAGTATTATTTATATATTTTTTAAAATATTATTTATTTTTTAAATGGAATGTGAAAAACCCGAAAAAAAAATTGCGTGGGTCCCCCCTCCAAAGCATAACCAGGCTCGGGCTCTTCGAGCCGGTCCTGGTTCTAAAAATCCGGGGGGAAAAACGGACAGGGGATCCCCCGTATTTTTAAAACCAGCACCGGGCTCTGCGCCTGGTGCTGGTGCAAAAAATACGGGGGACAAAAAGAGTAGGGGTCCCCCGTATTTTTTATACCAGCATCGGGCTCCACTAGCTGGACAGATAATGCCACAGCCGGGGGTCACTTTTATACAGTGCCCTGCGGCCGTGGCATTAAATATCCAACTAGTCACCCCTGCCCGGGGTACCCTGGGGGAGTGGGGACCCCTTCAATCAAGGGGTCCCCCCCCCAGCCACCCAAGGGCCAGGGGTGAAGCCCGAGGCTGTCCCCCCCATCCAAGGGCTGCGGATGGGAGGCTGATAGCCTTGAGAAAATTTAAAGAATATTGTTTTTTTCTAGTAGTACTACAAGTCCCAGCAAGCCTCCCCCGCAAGCTGGTACTTGGAGAACCACAAGTACCAGCATGCAGGAGAAAAACGGGCCCGCTGGTACCTGTAGTTCTACTGGGAAAAAAATACCCAAATAAAAACAGGACACAGACACCGTGAAAGTATAACTTTATTTCACACCTGCCGACACACACATACTTACCTATGTTGACATGAAGCAGTCGGTCCTCTTCTCCAAGTAGAATCCACGGGTACCTGAAAATAAAAATAAGAATTTACTTACCGATAATTCTATTTCTCATAGTCCGTAGTGGATGCTGGGAACTCCGAAAGGACCATGGGGAATAGCGGCTCCGCAGGAGACTGGGCACAAAAGTAAAAGCTTTAGGACTAGCTGGTGTGCACTGGCTCCTCCCCCTATGACCCTCCTCCAAGCCTCAGTTAGGATACTGTGCCCGGACGAGCGTACACAATAAGGAAGGATTTTGAATCCCGGGTAAGACTCATACCAGCCACACCAATCACACCGTACAACCTGTGATCTGAACCCAGTTAACAGCATGATAACAGAGGAGCCTCTGAAAAGATGGCTCACAACAATAATAACCCGATTTTTGTAACTATGTACAAGTATTGCAGACAATCCGCACTTGGGATGGGCGCCCAGCATCCACTACGGACTATGAGAAATAGAATTATCGGTAAGTAAATTCTTATTTTCTCTGACGTCCTAGTGGATGCTGGGAACTCCGAAAGGACCATGGGGATTATACCAAAGCTCCCAAACGGGCGGGAGAGTGCGGATGACTCTGCAGCACCAAATGAGAGAACTCTAGGTCCTCCTCAGCCAGGGTATCAATTTTGTAGAATTTTACAAACATATTTGCTCCTGACCAAGTAGCTGCTCGGCAAAGTTGTAAAGCCGAGACCCCTCGGGCAGCCGCCCAAGATGAGCCCATCTTCCTTGTGGAGTGGGCATTTACAGATTTTTGGCTGTGGCAGGCCTGCCACAGAATGTGCAAGCTGAATTGTACTACAAATCCAACGAGCAATAGTCTGCTTAGAAGCAGGAGCACCCAGCTTGTTGGGTGCATACAGGATAAACAGCGAGTCAGATTTTCTGACTCCAGCCGTCCTGGAAACATATATTTTCAGGGCCCTGACAACGTCTAGCAACTTGGAGTCCTCCAAGTCCCTAGTAGCCGCAGGCACCACAATAGGTTGGTTCAGGTGAAACGCTGAAACCACCTTAGGGAGAAACTGAGGACGAGTCCTCAATTCCGCCCTGTCCGAATGGAAAATCAGATAAGGGCTTTTACAGGATAAAGCCGCCAATTCTGACACGCGCCTGGCCCAGGCCAGGGCCAACAGCATGACCACTTTCCATGTGAGATATTTTAACTCCACAGATTTAAGTGGTTCAAACCAATGTGACTTTTTGGAACCCAAAAACTACATTGAGATCCCAAGGTGCCACTGGAGGCACAAAAGGAGGCTGTATATGCAGTACCCCTTTTACAACGTCTGAACTTCAGGGACTGAAGCTAGTTCTTTTTGGAAGAAAATTGACAGGGCCGAAATTTGAACCTTAATGGACCCCAATTTCAGGCCCATAGACACTCCTGTTTGCAGGAAATGTAGGAATCGACCCAGTTGAATTTCCTCCATCGGGCCTTACTGGCCTCGCACCACGCAACATATTTTCGCCAAATGCGGTGATAATGTTTTGCGGTTACATCCTTCCTGGCTTTGATCAGGATAGGGATGACTTCATCCGGAATGCCTTTTTTTTTTTCAGGATCCGGCGTTCAACCGCCATGCCGTCAAACGCAGTCGCGGTAAGTCTTGGAACAGACAGGGTCCTTGCTGAAGCAGGTCCCTTCTTAGAGGTAGAGGCCACGGATCCTCCGTGAGCATCTTTTGAAGTTCCGGTTACCAAGTCCTTCTTGGCCAATCCGGAGCCACGAATATAGTGCTTACTCCTCTCCATCTTATCAATCTCAGTACCTTGGGTATGAGAGGCAGATGAGGGAACACATACACTGACTGGTACACCCACGGTGTTACCAGAGCGTCTACAGCTATTGCCTGAGGGTCCCTTGACCTGGCGCAATACCTGTTGAGTTTTTCCCAACGGTTTATAATCATGTGGAAGACTTCTGGGTGAAGTCCCCACTCTCCCGGGTGGAGGTCGTGTCTGCTGAGGAAGTCTGCTTCCTAGTTGTCCACTCCCGGAATTGCTGACAGTGCTATCACATGATTTTCCGCCCAGCGAAGAATCCTTGCAGCTTCTGCCATTGCCCTCCTGCTTCTTGTGCCACCCTGTCTGTTTACGTGGGTGACTGCCGTGATGTTGTCCGACTGGATCAACACCGGCTGACCTTGAAGCAGAGGTCTTGCTAAGCTTAGAGCATTGTAAATGGCCCTTAGCTTCAGGATATTTATGTGAAGTGATGTCTCCAGGCTTGACCGTAAGCCCTGGAAATTCCTTCCCTGTGTGACTGCTCCCCAGCCTCGCAGGCTGGCATCCGTGGTCACCAGGACCCAGTCCTGAATGCCGAATCTGCGGCCCTCTAGAAGATGAGCACTCTGCAACCACCACAGGAGAGACACCCTTGTTCTTGGTGACAGGGTTATCCGCTGATGCATCTGAAGATGCGACCCGGACCATTTGTCCAGCAGGTCCCACTGGAAAGTTCTTGCGTGGAATCTGCCGAATGGGATTGCTTCGTAGGAAGCCACCATTTTACCCAGAACCCTTGTGCATTGATGCACTGAGACTTGGCTCGGTTTTAGGAGGTTCCTGACTAGCTCGGATAACTCCCTGGCTTTCTCCTCCGGGAGAAACACCTTTTTCTGGACTGTGTCCAGGATCATCCCTAGGAACAGAAGACGAGTCGTCGGAACCAGCTGCGATTTTGGAATATTGAGAATCCAATCGTGCTGCCGCAACACTACCTGAGATAGTGCTACACCGACCTCCAACTGTTCCCTGGATCTTACCCTTATCAGGGAATCGTCCAAGTAAGGGATAACTAAAATTCCCTTCCTTCGAAGGAATATCATCATTTCGGCCATTACCTTGGTAAAGACCCGGGGTGCCGTGGACCATCCATACGGCAGCGTCTGAACTGATAGTGACAGTTCTGTACCATAAACCTGAGGTACCCTTGGTGAGAAGGGTAAATTTGGACATGAAGGTAAGCATCCTTGATGTCCCGAGACATCATGTAGTCCCCTTCTTCCAGGTTCGCAATCACTGCTCTGAGTGACTCAATCTTGAATTTGAACCTCTGTATGTAAGTGTTCAAAGATTTTAGATTTAGAATCGGTCTCACCGAGCCGTCCGGCTTTGGTACCACAACAGTGTGGAATAATACCCCGTTCCCTGTTGCAGGAGGGGTACCTTGATTATCACCTGCTGGGAATACAGCTTGTGAATGGCTTCCAAAACTGTCTCCCTGTCAGAAGGAGACATCGGTAAAGCCGACTTTAGGAAACGGCGAGGGGGAGACGTCTTCGAATTCTAATTTGTACCCCTGAGATATCACCTGAAGGATCCAGGGGTCTACTTGCGAGTGAGCCCACTGCGCGCTGAAATTCATTGAGACGGGCCCCCCACCGTGCCTGATTCTGCTTGTAAAGCCCCAGCGTATACTGAGGGCTTGGCAGAGGCGGGAGAGGGTTTCTGTTCCTGGGAACTGGCTGATTTCTGCAGCCTTTTTCCTCTCCCTCTGTCACGGGGCAGAAATGAGGAACCTTTTGCCCGCTTGTCCACGAAAAGACTGCGCCTGATAATACGGCGTCTTCTCATGTTGAGAGGCGACCTGGGGTACAAACGTGGATTTCCCAGCTGTTGCCGTGGCCACCAGGTCTGAAAGACCGACCCCAAATAACTCCTCCCCTTAATAAGGCAATACTTCCAAATGCCGTTTGAAATCCGCATCACCTGACCACTGTCGTGTCCATAACCCTCTACTTGTAGAAATGGACAACGCACTTAGACTTGATGCCAGTCGGCAAATATTCCGCTGTGCATCACGCATATATAGAAATGCATCTTTTAAATGCTCTATAGGCAAAAATATACTGTCCCTATCTAGGGTATCAATATTTTCAGTCAGGGAATCCGACCACGCCAACCCAGCACTGCACATCCAGGCTGAGGCGATTGCTGGTCGCAGTATAACACCAGTATGTGTGTAAATACATTTTAGGATACCCTCCTGCTTTCTATCAGCAGGATCCTTAAGGGCGGCCATCTCAGGAGAGGGTAGAGCCCTTACAAGCGTGTGAGCGCTTTATCCACCCTAGGGGGTGTTTCCCAACGCACCCTAACCTCTGGCGGGAAAGGATATAATGCCAATAACATTTTAGAAATTATCAGTTGTTATCGGGGGAAACCCACGCATCATCACACACCTCATTTAATTTCTCAGATTCAGGAAAACTACAGGTAGTTTTTCCTCACCGAACATAATACCCCTTTTTGGTGGTACTCGTATTATCAGAAATGTGTAAAACATTTTTCATTGCCTCAATCATGTAACGTGTGGCCCTACTGGAAGTCACATTTGTCTCTTCACCGTCGACACTGGAGTCAGTATCCGTGTCGGCGTCTATATCTGCCATCTGAGGTAACGGGCGCTTTAGAGCCCCTGACGGCCTATGAGACGTCTGGACAGGCACAAGCTGAGTAGCCGGCTGTTTCATGTCAACCACTGTCTTTTATACAGAGCTGACACTGTCACGTAATTCCTTCCAACAGTTCATCCACTCAGGTGTCGACCCCCTAGGGGGTGACATCACTATTACAGGCAATCTGCTCCGTCTCCACATCATTTTTCTCCTCATACATGTCGACACAAACGTACCGACATACAGCACACACACAGGGAATGCTCTGATAGAGGACAGGACCCCACTAGCCCTTTGGGGAGACAGAGGGAGAGTTTGCCAGCACACACCAGAGCGTTATATATATACAGGGATAACCTTATATAAGTGTTTTTCCCCTTATAGCTGCTGTATCTTTAATACTGCGCGTAATTAGTGCCCCCCCTCTCTTTTTTAACCCTTTCTGTAGTGTAGTGACTGCAGGGGAGAGCCAGGGAGCTTCCCTCCAACGGAGCTGTGAGGGAAAATGGCGCCAGTGTGGTGAGGAGATAGGCTCCGCCCCCTTATCGGCGGCCTTATCTCCCGTTTTTCTATGTATTCTGGCAGGGGTTAAATGCATCCATATAGCCCAGGAGCTATATGTGATGTATTTTTTTGCCATCTAAGGTATTTTTATTGCGTCTCAGGGCGCCCCCCCCCAGCGCCCTGCACCCTCAGTGACCGGAGTGTGAAGTGTGCTGAGAGCAATGGCGCACAGCTGCGGTGCTGTGCGCTACCTTATTGAAGACAGGACGTCTTCTGCCGCCGATTTTCCGGACCTCTTCTGCTCTTCTGGCTCTGTAAGGGGGACGGCGGCGCGGCTCTGGGACCCATCCATGGCTGGGCCTGTGATCGTCCCTCTGGAGCTAATGTCCAGTAGCCTAAGAAGCCCAATCCACTCTGCACGCAGGTGAGTTCGCTTCTTCTCCCCTTAGTCCCTCGATGCAGTGAGCCTGTTGCCAGCAGGACTCACTGAAAATAAAAAACCTAATTTAAACTTTTACTCTAAGCAGCTCAGGAGAGCCACCTAGATTGCACCCTTCTCGTTCGGGCACAAAAATCTAACTGAGGCTTGGAGGAGGGTCATAGGGGGAGGAGCCAGTGCACACCAGCTAGTCCTAAAGCTTTTACTTTTGTGCCCAGTCTCCTGCGGAGCCGCTATTCCCCATGGTCCTTTCGGAGTTCCCAGCATCCACTAGGACGTCAGAGAAAGATAATTATACTCACCTGATCCAGGTTCCAGATTAAATCCACGTACTTGGCAAAACAACAAACCGAACACCCGGACCAGACGGACTGAAAGGGGTCCCATGTTTACACATGGGACCCCTTTCCACGAATGCAGACATCCGAATCTCGCGAGAATCCGACAGCGGGATGATGACGTTCGTGCGCGCTCGGGCTAGCCGAGCAAGGCGGGAAGGTTCGAACCTGCCTCGGACCCGTGTTAAATGGGTGAAGTTCGGGGGGTTCGGATTCCGACGAACCGAACCCACTCATCACTAGTATGTACGTGAGTGTCAGGTGCCGTGCGCGTACATACGTGTCAGTGCCGTGCGTGTACGTACGTGTGTGTCAAGTGTCGTGCGTGTACGTGTGTGTGTGTGTGTGTGTGTCAGGTGGCGCGTACCTACATGTGTGTAATTATGTCAGGTGCTGTGCATGTGTGTACGTACAGGCGTGTGTCAGGTGCCGCGCGTGTACGTACGTGTGTGTGTGTGTGTGTGTGTGTGTGTGCCAGGAGCCGCGCGTGTACATGCGTGTGGGTTTCAGGAGCCGTGCGTATACGTACATACGTGTAGGTGTCAGGTGCCATGCGTATACGTACATACGTGTGTGTGTCAGGAGCCGCGCGTGTTCGTACATGTGTGTGTGTGTCAGGAGCCACGCGTGTGTGTGTGTGTGTGTCAGGAGCCATGCATGTGCATACATGTGTGTGTGTCAGGTGCCGTACGTACGTGTGTGTCAGGTGCCGCACGTGTATGTGTGTGTGTGTGTGTTAAATTCCGCGTGTGTACGTACGTATGTGTGTGCCTGGAGCCACGCGTGTACATACATGTGTGTGTGTGTGTGTGTGTGTGTGTGTGTCAGGTGCTGTACGTGTATGTGTGTGTCTCAGGTGCTGCACGTGTATATGTGTGTATCTCAGGTGCTGCATTTGTATGCGTCAGCTGCCACGTGGGTGTCAGGTGTTGAGCGTGTATGTGCTTGTGTCGCATCTGTATGTGTGTGACTGTCAGGTGCTGCACGTGTATGTGTGTGTCAGGTGCTGCATGTATATATGTGTGTGTTAGGTGCTGTTCATGTATGTGGGAGTGGCAGGTGCTGCATGTGTATATATGTGTGAGTGGCAGGTGCTGCGTGTGTATACGAGTGTGTGTGAGGTGCTGCGAGTGTATGTGTGTGTTAGGTGCTCTGAGTGTATATGATTGTGTGTCAGGTGCTGTGCGTTAAATGCCACATGTATGTATGTGTGTCAGGTGCTGCGTGTGTGTGGGTGTGTCAGGTGCTGCATGTCTGTGTGTGTGGGTGTGTCAGGTGCTGCATGTGTGTGTGTGTGTGTGTGTGTGTGTGTCTGTCAGGTGCTGCATGTCTGCGTGTGTGTGTCAGGCGCTGCATGTCTGTGTGTCAGGTGCTGCGTGTGTGTGTGTGTGTGTGTCAGGTGCTGCGTATGTGTGTGTGTGTGTCAGGTGCTGCGTGTCTGTGTCAGGTGCTGCGTGTGTGTCTCAGGTGCTGCGTGTCTGCGTGTGTGTGTCAGGTGCTGCGTGTGTGTGTGTGTGTCAGGTGCTGCGTGTGTGCGTGTGTGTGTCAGGTGCTGCGTGTGTGTGTGTGTGTCAGGCGCTGCATGTCTGTGTGTCAGGCGCTGCGTGTGTGTGTGTGTCAGGTGCTGTGTGTGTGTGTGTGTGTGTCAGGTGCGTGAGTGTGTGTGTGTCAGGTGCGTGAGTGTGTGTGTGTCAGGTGCGTGAGTGTGTGTGTGTGTGTCAGGTGCGTGAGTGTGTGTGTGTCAGGCGCTGCGTGTCTGTGTGTGTCAGGCACTGCGTGTCTGTGTGTGTCAGGCGCTGCGTGTCTGTGTGTGTCAGGCGCTGCGTGTCTGTGTGTGCGTGTGTGTCAGGTCCGTGTGAGTGTCAGGTGCTGCGTCTGTGTGTGTGTGTCAGGCGTAGCAGGGAGGGCGGGGGGGGGACGGACAGCAGGGAGGGTGGGGGGGGGACGGACACACAGCAGGGAGGGCGGGGGGAGAACGGACACACAGCAGAGAGGAGGAGGGGGGGTGGCCGGACACAGCGGGAGGAGGGGGGGTGGCCGGACACAGCGGGAGGAGGGGGGGGTGGCCGGACACAGCGGGAGGAGGGGGGGGGCGGACACAGCGGGAGGAGGGGGGGGGCGGACACAGCGGGAGGAGGGGGGTGGCCGGACACAGCGGGAGGGGGGGGTGGCCGGACACAGCGGGAGGGGGGGGGGGGGTGGCCGGACACAGCGGGAGGGGGGGGTGGCCGGACACAGCGGGAGGAGGGGAGGGTGGCCGGACACACAGCAGGGAGGGCGGGGGGGGGGGGACACACTGCAGGGAGGGCAAGGGGGGGGGGCGACGGACACACAGCAGGGAGGGCGAGTTGGGGGGGAGACGGACACACAGCAGGGAGGGCGAGTTGGGGGGGAGACGGACACACAGCAGGGAGGGCGAGTTGGGGGGGAGACGGATACACAGCAGGGAGGGCGAGGGGGGGGTGACTGGTGACCATAGAGACCTTGATAAATACCGCATACTGCAGGGAGGGAGGGCCGGACACAGCGGGAGGAGGAAGGAGTGGCCGGACACAGCTGCCCGAGACGCCTCCTACTGCCAGCCGCACCACAGACGCGGGGAGGAGACGCAGGCAGCCACCAGGGAAGGTCCGGCGGGCGGCCGGGCACACAGCGAGCGGGAGGGAGGGAGGGAGGGGAGGGGAGGGAGGGGAGGGAGGGGAGGGGAGGGTGGCTGGACACGCGGGGGAGAAGTAGAAGCTGGGTACACAGCGGTGGGCTGCCTGACAGAACTCACCCAGTGCTACGCAGCTCCGGCGATCTCCTCCCGCTTCATGGACCTCAATGAACTCACACGCCGGGAACCGCTGGCTGTCCTCCTGCAGCTCCACGTGACTCCTTCCCGCTCTGTCTCCTCGTGCCCAACTGCCAGAGCTACTCTCTGTACACCCCCTGCTGGCGGTCACTGCGCAGGCGCAACAAATTGAAATGCCCTATCTCTATAATGGGGCATATTTCTCTTAATTAAAAAAACCCTATAACTTTCTGAAAAACCACAACCCCAAAAGGCACTACACTGGGGCATACTCTATCTAGTAAAACAAACCCCAAGTCTTAATTCGTCCTCTATCCTGAGTTATGCCTTCCCAAAAAAATCTTCATTCACTCTATGGAAAAACGTTGTCAAAAAGCCACAGAGGGAGTGGCAGAAAAAAACTGACAGTTGGAACTTTAGCTTACTCCCAATTCCTCATTTTTTATTATTTTGCCCTGAAATTTGGCATGCAGCAGCGGGTGACGATTCTACGCGTTTATGCCAAATTTCAGCTCAGTACGTCCAATCAGTTTTGAGGTGTAGCCCCTCAAACACCATGCCCCCATCTCAGAAGTTCCCTATGGGAGAATTCTGTTTGTTCGATTCAGCCTTAATATAAGGGCACGACCGTGCCCTTATAATATATATATATACATATATATTGTGCTTGTCGAACTGTTGAATCTATCATCATGTAAACTTAAAAGAGTGGAAGGTGTGGAATATATTTTGTGGCAATTTATCATGCTCTTTGAGTGGATAGACCAATAAGATATCCAGGAGTGCAGACCAGGTTACACATTTACTTTTCCCTGCACACAGGTTAGGTCAGGAAAGCTCACAGGGAGTCTGCAGGCTCATGCTGCAGATAAGATTATATTTTGTACTTTCCAGCACACAGGACAGATACACACAGATGGAAGACATTGGGCAGTTGTTTTTTATTGTGCTACCTTATGGAATGCTTATGGAAGGTGATGACCATGGGAATCAGTGGCTGATTTTACCTATGGGCTGGAGGACTGCAGCCCGCCAGTAAAATCTGCCACTTCAGTGAGCTCAGCTTAGCCAATTACTGTCTATGTGACTGCACTGGCTCAGTGACTTCACTGTGACTGGCAGTGACTTCATATTGGAAGTTCTACCTGCCAGTAACACGCAGGACAGGCAGTCCCATTGGGAAGTGTTTCATCCTTCCGGGACTGCCAGACCGTGCTACGATTAGCAGAGAACTGGATTCCTATAGGAAGTCACTCCCTGACTCATCAACCATAGCTAGCTTCTATAGGCTTCAGCAGATTCAGTGCAAAGAAGCCGGGGGTTTGTGCATGCACACTCAAGCAGTCGATTGTACACTTGTGCCGGTCCTGGGACCTGCCAGTTCCATTGTGCAGGCGCTGGGACCCAGGAGTCTCCGGCATCTGTAGCAGCAGCCACCCTAAAAAAAGGAAGGAGCCACCGCTGCATGAGATTGTGTGTTGTGGGTGGGGTGACTGATACTAAGCTATTTGGCTGGTCACTAGGGGTTGGGTATGTGTTAACGGTGGACGGGATACCGGCCGCAGAATACCGTGGCAGGAACGGGGGGGGGGGGAGGAGGGTGCAACAAAGCCCCTAGTTGGCTTGCTGCACTCGCCATGGTGTGGGCTTGTTGGTGAGCTATGCTTGCCACAGGTTCTGTTCTCATTTTAGTGGGCATAGTCCCTTTTAGTCAGCATGCCGACTGTCGGGATTGTCAGTGTTCGGGATGCAGGGGGAGGTATTGCCGTGTTTCGTTCTTTTTTGGTGGGGGCCCAAACCAACCAGTCATTTCAGTCACAGTCGTGTGGCAGACCCTGTCACTGAAATGATGGGTTCGTTAAAGTGTGCATGTCCTGTTTATACAACATAAGGGTGGGTGGGAGGGCCCAAGGACAATTCCATCTTGCACCTCTTTTTTCTTTCATTTTTCTTTGCATCATGTGCTGTTTGGGGACAATTTTTTTGAAGTGCCATCCTGCCTGACACTGCAGTGCCACTCCTAGATGGGCCAGGTGTTTGTGTCGGCCACTTGTGTCGCTTAGCTTAGTCACACAGCGACCTTGGTGCGCCTCTTTTTTTCTTTGCATCATGTGCTGTTTGGGGACAATTTTTTGGAAGTGCCATCCTGTCTGACACTGCAGTGCCACTCCTAGATGGGCCAGGTGTTTGTGGCGGCCACTTGTGTCGCTTAGCTTAGTCACACAGCGACCTTGGTGCGCCTCTTTTTTTCTTTGCATCATGTGCTGTTTGGGGACAATTTTTTTGAAGTGCCATCCTGCCTGACACTGCAGTGCCACTCCGAGATGGGCCAGGTGTTTGTGTCGGCCACTTGTGTCGCTTAGCTTAGCCATCCAGCGACCTGGGTGCAAATTTTAGGATTAAAAATAATATTGTGAGTTGTGAAGTGCTCAGAATAGACTGAAAATGAGTGGAAATTATGGTTATTGAGGTTAATAATACTATGGGATCAAAATGACCCCTAAATTCTATGATTTAAGCTGTTTTTGAGGGGTTTTTGTAAAAAAACACCGAATCCAAAACACACCCGAATCCGACAAAAAATTTTCAGGGAGGTTTTGCCAAAACGCGTCCGAATCCAAAACACGGCCGCGGAACCGAATCCAAAACCAAAACACAAAACCCGAAAAATTTCCGGTGCACGTCACTAGTTCAAAATAGCAATTCTGAGGGGGCCCCCGAGATATCACTGTATCGGGCCCCAAGATTTCTGTTGCCGGCCCTGACCACTGGACTTATATGGCAGTACCACTCGACTTATATGGCAGTTCCACTGGACTCGACTTATACGGCAGTACCACTAGACTTATACAGCAGTACAACTGGGCTTGACTTATACGGCAGTACCACTGGACTTATACGGCAGTACCACTGGATCTTATACCGCAGTACCACTGGACTTCACTTATACAGCAGTACCACTGGAATTATACGGCAGTACCACTGGACTTGATTTATATGACAGTACCACTGGACTTATACGGCAGTACCACTAGATTTATATGGCAGTACCACTAGATTTATACGGCAGTACCACTGAACTTACATGGCAGTACTGAACTTACATGGCAGTACCACTGGATTTATTCGGCAGTATCACTGGAGTTATATTGCAATATCACTGGACTTATACGGCAGTATCACTGGATTTATACGGCAGTATCAATGGATTTATATAGCAGTATCACTGGACTTATATGGCAGTACCACTGGACTTATTCGGCAGTGTCACTGGACTTATACGACATTACCACTGGAATTGACTTATTCGGCAGCACCTCTGGACTTATACAGCAGTACCACTGGACTTATACGGCAGTACCACTGTACTTATACGGCTGTACCATTGGACTTATGGCAGCACAGAGACACCACCACTGGACTGATGCAGGACAACACAGCACCACTGCAATGGACTGGACTTATACACCAGCACTGGACATATGGCAGCAGAGGACACCACAACTGTGACTGGACTGAGAAACCACCACTGGACTGATGCAGGACAACACAGCACCACTGGACTGGACTTATACAGCAGCACTGGACATATGGCAGCAGAGGACACCACCACTGTGACTGATGCAGCACAAGACACCACCACTGGACTGATGCAGCACAAGACAGCACTGGAATGACACATAAGACAGAGCAGCTCGCCACACCACTTTCCCGCACAGACAGACACTGAGGAAAGAGACACGTCCTCTTGCTACACTCTCCAGGACTGGAGTGAAAATGTCGACGATGCACGGCTCCTTATATGGAATTCAAAACCTGCGAGGATCTCACAGCGGGATGATGACGTTTTGTCTCGTTCTGGTTTCTGAATCTGGCGGAACATCCCAGGCTCAGGATGTGAAGTTCGGTGGGGGTTCGGTTCTCAGTGAACTGAACCCACTCATCTCTAATATATATATATATATATACATACAGTATATATATATATATATATATATATATACACATCTCTAATATATATATATATATATATATTGTGCTTGTCTGACTGTTGAATCAATCATCATGAAAACTTAAATGAGTCGAAGGTGTGGAATATATTTTGTGGCAATTTATCATGCTCTTTGAGTGGACAGACCGATAAGATATCCAGGAGTGCAGACCAGGTTACACATTTACTTTTGAACACAGGTCAGGTAAGCTCACAGGGAGTCTGCAGGGTCATGCTGCAGATAAGATTATATTTTGTACTTTCCAGCACACAGGACAGATACACACAGATGGAAGACATTGGGCAATTGTTTTTTATTGTGCTACCTTATGGAATGCTTATGGAAGGCAGGCGCGCACGCTGGGGGGGTTTCCGAGTACCCAGAACCCCCCCCCAAGCAGCCGATCTATAGGAAATCAGCTTGACGTTTTTCTTTTCTTTATACAGCCCTGCCGCTTCACTTCACAATCACAGTCAGTGTCTCCCTGCGCAGGTTCACATGAGCCGCTGGCTACTGCATGTAGGGTGAGCTCGCTGCAGCTCCTCTAAGGCAGAGAGGAGACAGGTGCATGATCACACTCCCTGCCAGCGCCGGCCAGAGCCCACAGGACAGTCACCCTGTCTGGACTGCAGCGTGCCAGCGGGGACTAAGGTGACTTACATCGCCGATGACCGCATCATTAACTATGCAGTACCGGCGCCCCCCCTCCCAGCATACTCCCAGCATACTGTAGTACAGGGTGGGGGGCGCTGGTTCTGCATAGTACATGCTGCGGTCATCGGCCGCCAGCATGAGTGCGGGAACCGGTAGGGGAGGGGCCGCGGGCGCTGATATTTTATATTATATTTTATTGTTTATTATATTATGTATTTTTATGACTGTGCAGAGTCTCTGTCTATATGGGTGTTGATGGGAAAAACGAACAGCCTTCCTGTGTGTGCTGCTGCTGCCTGCATGTGTGTAGGGGGTGGGTTGTGGGGGTGGTGGACGGACTCGTGGTGCCTATGCTGCCAGTATGGAGGGGGGGAGTGATCATGGTGCCTGCATGCTGATATATTGGGGGAGGGTGGGTTGTGGTGCTTCAGTCCATGTGGGGGAGGGCGGGTCGTGGTGCTTCAGTCCATGTGGGGGAGGGCGGGTCGTGGTGCGTCAGTCCATGTGGGGGAGGGCGGGTCGTGGTGCGTCAGTCCATGTGGGGGAGGGCGGGTCGTGGTGCGTCAGTCCATGTGGGGGAGGGCGGGTCGTGGTGCGTCAGTCCATGTGGGGGAGGGCGGGTCATGGTGCATCAGTCCATGTGGGGGAGGGCGGGTCGTGGTGCGTCAGTCCATGTGGGGGAGGGCGGGTCGTGGTGCGTCAGTCCATGTGGGGGAGGGCGGGTCGTGGTGCGTCAGTCCATGTGGGGGAGGGCGGGTCGTGGTGCGTCAGTCTATGTGGGGGAGGGCGGGTCGTGGTGCGTCAGTCCATGTGGTGGAGGGCGGGTCGTGGTGCGTTAGTGCCTGTGCTGTCAGTCTATGCTGGGGGGGGGGGGGTGACTCATTGCAGGAATAATCAGGCAAGAGATGAGGAGTTCTCCGACACAGAATAATGACATCACACGGGGGTGCCTGACCACCTAATACGGAATTGAGTAACACTGAAACGTCGGTGGACCATTCGTCCTTTGCCTGATTATTCCTGGAGTGCTGCTTCCTAAGCAATTGTATATTCTGTAGTTTTCTTATTTGTGAAGGCACCTGCACTCACATTATGTTATATACTGAGAGGAGTGCTATGTATATATACTGTATACACAGGTTGAGTATCCCTTATCCAGTATATACACACACACACACACACACACACACACACACACACACACACACACACACACATTACTGTATATATATATATATATATATATATAGCAACGTAGATGTGTCAGCGGCACTCGTGAGTACAAATTACGAGTAGTACTATTGCATAGCGTCTTTGTTTCAGTTTTATTAATCAAAACCGTCTATCGGAATGTAGACGCTATGCAATAGTACTTCTCGGAATTTGTACCCACATATGCCGCCGACACATCCACGTTGCCGATTATCATCTCTAATTTATTTGGATGGCATCGGGTCATGTATAGAAGGGAGGGAAGGAGTGCCGGACATCAGATAGATAGAAGAAAAAAAAAAAGAAGAAAAAATAAATAAAATAAAAAAATATATATATAAACAAAGGACAAAAGGCGGCACTATATTGATACTATATTCCATATAGTATCCAGTGTATAAAAGACCAATGTGTGTATTAATGTCCAGGGTCATTACTAGGTTCTTCTACCACTCCCCAGACTCCCGCACTTGCTCTAATGTTCCGCAGAGTGGGAGATTGTGGATTACATTTGGAAACCCCCCCCTGGAAATCCTGCGTTTGCCACTGGAAGGTGATGACCGTGGGAATCAGTGGCAGATTTTACCTATGGGTTGGAGGACTGCAGCCCCCCAGTAAAATCTGCCACTTCAGTGAGCTCAGTTTAGCCAATTACTGTCTATGTGACTGCACTGGCTCAGTGACTTCACTGTGACTGGCAGTGACTTCATATTGGAAGTCCCACCTGCCAGTCACTCGCAGGACAGGCAGTCCCATTGGGAAGTGTTTCATCCTTCCGGGACTGCCAGACCATGCTACGATTAGCAGAGAACTGGCTTACTATAGGAAGTCACTCCCTGACTCATCAACCGTAGTCAGCTTCTATAGGCTTCAACAGATTCAGTGCAAAGCAGCCGGGGGTTTGTGCAAGCGCACTCAAGCAGTCGATTGTACACTTGTGCCGGTCCTGGTACCTGCCAGTTCCATTGTGCAGGTGCTGGGACCCAGGAGTCTCCGGCATCTGTAGCAGCAGCCACCCTAAAAAAAAAGGTAGGATCCACCGCTGCATGAGATTGTATGTTGTGGGTGGGGTGACTGATACTAAGCTATTTGGCTGGTCACTAGGGGTTGGGTATGTGTTACCGGTGGCCGGGATACCGGCCGCAGAATACCGTGGCAGGAACGGGGGGGGGGGAGGGTGCAACAAAGCCCCTAGTTGGCTTGCTGCACTCGCCATGGTGCGGGCTTGTTGGTGAGCTATGCTTGCCACAGGTTCTGTTCTCATTTTAGTGGGCATAGTCCCTTTTAGTCAGCATGCCGACTGTCGGGATTGTCAGTGTTCGGGATGCAGGGGGAGGTATTGCCGGTCACATAACTACATCTCGTCACTAGATAGTTGCCTTTGTATTGTCATTGACAGGACCACATGGTTTTATTTGTAATTGCTGTATGTAAACTTACTGTTGCTGTATTTTCTATCCTGACCACTTTCAAAAAAGTTATATTCAGATGGGTCTACCCTAGACAGAATGGGTAAATTTACTAAGCTGCCAGTTTGATTCGAGTTTGCATTTTCAAACGAAAGTGCAACTAGGAAATTTACTAAACACAAATCATGGCAGTGTTGGGTCAATTCATATTGAGATACACTGCCGTCCACACAAATATGAATCAATAGACCTTCGGTCAAGCACGGTTGGTTTTCTACCTACACATCATACAACACGGCAATTTACTAAGAATTCGTATTCTCTATCTCTGCCGACAATAGCCAAACACTGCTGGAAAAGCATGGAATTCGTACAGAAATAGAACTTTCAAATAGACCAGCTTCTGGCTGGCATGTTTGGAGAATCATGCACAGATCAGTGAGAATCATGCATGCTTCTCCGTTTAAAAGTGTATGAAATAGTTAAAAATGAAAAACAAATTTGCGTGGGGTCCCCCCTCCTAAGCATAACCAGCCCAGGGCTGGTCCTGGTAGTAAAAATACCAGGGGGGAAATGTGTAGAGGTCCCCAGTATTTATACAAGCAGCACAGGGCTCTTGGACCGGTACTGGTTCCAAAAATATGGGGGACAAAAGATGTATGGGTCCCCCTTACTTTTAAAACCAGCACCTGGCTCCACTAGCCATGGAGATAATGACACAGCAGGGGGAAACATTTATGTAGGTCCCTGTGGCCATATAATTACCTTCCCAAACTAGTCACCCCTGGCCAGGGTTCCCTGGGAGAGTGGGGACCCTTACAATAAAGGGGTCCCCCCTCCAGGCACCCAAGAGTGAGGGATGAAGCCTGAGGCTGTCCCCTCCATCCATGGGTGGTGGATGATGGGCTAATAGCCTTAATAGGTGTAAAAAAAGGATAAAATAAATATCCTCTTTTGGTGTGGAACTACAGGTCGCAGCAAGCCTCTCCTGCATGCTGGTACTTATAGGACCACAAGTGCCAGCATGCGGGGCATTAAAAGGCCTGCTTGTACCTGTAGTTTTACATCAAAAGAAATATTCAAATAAAAACACACTGTGACTATAAACTTTTAATAAAACACACTTACACACTCATACATACTTACTGTACCTACATCCCACACCACCATTCACGTCCACTTGTCCATGTAGAATCCAATAGTGTACCTGTAAAGTAAAAAATTTAAAAAAAGTAAAAAAATAATATATATATATATATTTATTTATATCTATCTATATATCTAATATAAGTCCAAAATAGAGGAGCACTCACCAGTCTTCAAAAGCAGGTATTCTTTATTTTCAATAGATCATATGAAACAGGGGTGTATCGACGTTTCGGTCCCAAATTGAACCTTTGTCAAGAACATCTAGTATTGTAAAATAGCTCCCATTTATACCCAAATGTGACCCTCCCACCAATCATCCAATTAGAGGAATCCCAAATTCAATACATTAAAATACAAACATCATATAACAAATACAGACATGACTAACTAACATATAACAATAAATGTGCATAATTCTTACTTTAAAACCACATATCCACTGTGGACCGCCGTGCTGACTGCTGTAATCACTTCAGAAGCGACGTGCGTTCCACTGCGTCCCGCACTTCTGGTCTGTGGAACGCACTCTCCGGTCACGTGACCGGAAGTGTGCACTCCAACTAGTAGAATAGAAATAAGGTGTAGCATAGAACTCCGTATTTCCTGTCTCTGGAACACAAATTCCAGTATCATGTCAGGAAGTGAACGATATATGTAAACAGCATGGGTTGACATCGTAACCATGGCGATCAGTGGTCTAATTATAGAAGGAACTATAAGAGTATCCATACATTGGCGAATATCACAGTGGATATGTGTGTCTCAATAGAGGCCATATTTGGCTAATATTACATAGACTCTGGTATATTTAATTACATTATATAACTATATTATTACTGTCTAGTTTATTTATTAACAAACTTCAGCAATTAAGGGCATAGACACAGACCATCCATATTGTAGAAATCCAGAGTCGCAAAAAAAATATAAAAAAGATATTAAGAAAAAACAAAAAATATATATATAAAAAAATATAAAAAAATATAAAGATATGTATTGAAGATCTGAATTAGAGAGTTATTCCAAAAATATTCCATAATGAATGCCTTCATTTAGGCCCCGCGGGCGAATAGTGTCCAGCCGGTAGATCCATGATGCCTCTCGTTGCAACAGTAGTTTTGCTCTGTCTCCTCCCCTTTTCAGGGGTAGTATCCGATCTATAATCATGCATCTAAGTGATGCCAGGGAATGTTTTGCCTCATAGAAGTGCCTCGCTACAGGCTTGTCTGAATGTCCAACACTTAGTGCTGTTCTGATGGATAGGCGATGATTCGCCATTCTTTCTCTGAATGGACGAATCGTTTTGCCCACATACATCAGAGAGCATGGGCACATGAGTATGTAAATGATGAAATCAGACGTACAGCTTACTCGCTGCTGAATTTTAATTTTCCGTCCAGTATGCGGATGATGGAAATATTCACCAGAATTCATGCTTCTACAAGTAGTGCAGTTGACACATCGATAACACCCCATTTTCTGTGGTTGTAACCATGAGTCGGAGTCAGATTTTAATGATCTATCAGGCTGCATAAGAATATCTTTCAAATTCCGCCCCCGTTTAAAGCTGATTAGAGGCTTGGTTGGCTGATATTTGTTGAGAGCTGGATCACTCTTCACCACCGGCCAGAGATTTTTAACTGCTTGTCGTACTGCTGAACCTGCAGTGTTAAATGTTGTAGTAACCACAAATGGATCTTGCACCTTCTGTTGTTTCCTCCGGTTTCCAGAGGAGAAGATCTTCTGAGCTTTATGCAAGCAGTTATTGATAATATGTTCACTATATCCTCTAGAGGAAAATCTCAATTTCATTTCTTCAAGTTGTATATTAGCTGTGTCCGGGTCTGAATTGTTACGAAGTACTCGCAAGAATTGTGAGACCGGCATATTTAGTTTAAGTGAACCAGGATGGTAACTTCCAAAATGTAATAGAGTGTTGCGATCCGTGGATTTCCTGAATAGCCTGTGTCCATACCCAAATTCTGTGGCATAGATGGTCACATCTAAAAAGTTAATTTCATTCCTACTGAACTCCATAGTCAGCCTAATAGGGGAGTCCAGATCATTAAGGTACTTCAACATATTTTGAAGTGCCACCTCACTATCCGTCCAGACTAGGAATATGTCATCTATAAAGCGACGATAGAAGCCGATACTATCTCCAAACAGCGGAAGTATCTGTGTATTCTCATAGGTATCCATAAACAAATTTGCATACGATGGCGCAATGTTACTGCCCATCGCAGTACCAGCTGTCTGGAGATAGTATCGGCCGCCATATTGAAAATAATTGCACGTTAGGGTTAATTCCAATAGGTCAATCAAGAATTCAATAGGTGGTGAACCCGTATGTGTTCGAGATAAAGCTCGACGAACAGCCATCAGTCCTTCACTATGTGGTATGACAGTGTATAAGGACGCCACGTCCATTGTCACCAGGATTCCATGTTGGGATACCGGAAGTACCTTAATCATTCTCAAGAAATCATTAGTATCCTTTATATAGCTCACTGTGTTCTTCACACATTTTTGTAAAAAGCTATCTAGATATTGTGCCACAGGTGAAAATAAAGAATTTCGGGCCGATATAATTGGTCGGCCCGGAGGTTTCACTAACGTCTTATGTATTTTTGGCATCAAATACAAAATGGGACAAATAGGATATTCAGTCTTGAGAAAGGTTAGTGTATCGGCATCTATCCAACCATTATTGAAACCTATGTCTAAACTTGTGTCTAAACGTTTTTTGAAAGATATTGTGGGGTCACCCCCCAATATCTTATTTGTGTCACTGTCTGACAGTTGTCTAATTGCTTCGTTGTCATAATCCTTAGTGTCTAGTACTACCACCGCGCCCCCCTTGTCGGCAGGGCGTATTGTCAATAAAGGATTATTTTTCAAATCTCTAAGTACTTTTTTCTCAAGAGGATTCAAATTAAACCTCATATGTCTTTGTTGGGAAAGTGATTCCTGTATATTACAATCCAGTAACCTGGTAAAGGTTTTGATACTGGGGTTTAGTGAGGGTGGGTCATATGTACTCTTCTTTTTAAATTTTGTTTTAGTGCAATCCATTTTACAGGTGTCTTGAAATTTTTCAGTAAGTCTTAATTTTCTCCCTAGTTTGAATTTATCAACTGACCATCGGAATTTATCAAATTTAGGTGTTGGTATAAAACTCAATCCCTTAGATAATAAACTCATCTCAGGTTCAGTGAGTTTATGAGATGATAGATTAATCACGAGTCTTCGGATTTTTTGTTGTTTTCTTTTTTTCTGTATTTGCCCCGCCGGAGGTGGGGCCTTCTGCGTTTAAAGCAGAGTTATTAATTTTTGAACGAGTGTTGTCCCTTGGTAAAGGTGGTTTACCAGTGGTCTGAGAGTCCGAAGAATCCCTATCAGAAGATGAGAAGCTATCAAATTGAGATTGATTGTATTGATATTTATTATTTCTATGTCTAAAGGGTACTGAATTATCACTGCCTGTGAGCCACCTGTAGACTCTGTGATCCTTATAATCACGTTCAACTTTGATCAATTTTGCTCTTTTAAACGTCACTAGATCTTTATGGTATTTATCAATTTGATCTTTAAGTTTACTCAGCCACTGTTGTGAGCTATCTGCTTGTAAGATATCAATTGCTACAGCATGAGAGGCAGTCAATTCAGTTCTCACTTTTTTTAAATCAACCCCAACTTCTTCTATCACAAGCAAAAGTAAATCGAAAGAGCATTTGTTAAGAACAGTGCACCATCTGCTGCAAAAGGCTGGATTACTTCTACCAATTGTCGGGGTATTTTTTATACGAAAACCCCTTGGTAGCTGTTTTTTGCGATAGTAATCTGACAAAAATTGCCCATGCAGCAGAAGGTCCACTTCTTTCTTTTGTAGATTTAATAATTTATGATACAAATCCAATGCACTTTCTGCCGGTAATCTCTCAAAATCACTGAACTCAGATAGCACCCTTTCTGCATCCTCATCTGTCAGTGCTAATAGCTCATGTTCAGCTGAAAATAACAGTTCAGCTGATACTAGGTTATCCATATGTGTGAAAAAAGACAAATACACTCTAAGAAACAATTACACACAATTGTACTGATGTTAAATGACCCAAATAATTTCAAAAAGATTGAGACCATCGATACCACAGAATAAATTGAAAAAAAAAAAATATATATATATATAGAAAAAAATATATAATATATATAGAAAAAATAAATAAAAAATAGAAATCCAAAAAAGTTCAAAATTTATGCAAAAAAATCAAAATCCAAAGTCCTGTATATAGAGCCATTGTATATATACATGCCAAGTAATTAATCCGATTAAAAAAGACTTCTTATAAAGCATTCAATCCTTTTAGCCTGGTGCCGGACATAACGTCACAACTATACGTTGAAACAAATGCAGGTTCCAAACAGTCCACACTCTGGCCTTTCAAGTATATGCTGGGGTGACTTCCATTATAGTGGTAGGTACTGACCCATCACTTTCCAATATAAGTCCAAAATAGAGGAGCACTCACCAGTCTTCAAAAGCAGGTATTCTTTATTTTCAATAGATCATATGAAACAGGGGTGTATCGACGTTTCGGTCCCAAATTGAACCTTTGTCAAGAACATCTAGTATTGTAAAATAGCTCCCATTTATACCCAAATGTGACCCTCCCACCAATCATCCAATTAGAGGAATCCCAAATTCAATACATTAAAATACAAACATCATATAACAAATACAGACATGACTAACTAACATATAACAATAAATGTGCATAATTCTTACTTTAAAACCACATATCCACTGTGGACCGCCGTGTTGACTGCTGTAATCACTTCAGAAGCGGCGTGCGTTCCACTGCGTCCCGCACTTCCGGTCTGTGGAACGCACGCTCCGGTCACGTGACCGGAAGTGTGCACTCCAACTAGTAGAATAGAAATAAGGTGTAGCATAGAACTCCGTATTTCCTGTCTCTGGAACACAAATTCCAGTATCATGTCAGGAAGTGAACGATATATGTAAACAGCATGGGTTGACATCGTAACCATGGCGATCAGTGGTCTAATTATAGAAGGAACTATAAGAGTATCTATACATTGGCGAATATCACAGTGGATATGTGTGTCTCAATAGAGGCCATATTTGGCTAATATTACATAGACTCTGGTATATTTAATTACATTATATAACTATATTATTACTGTGGAACGCACGCCGCTTCTGAAGTGATTACAGCAGTCAGCACGGCGGTCCACAGTGGATATGTGGTTTTAAAGTAAGAATTATGCACATTTATTGTTATATATTAGTTAGTCATGTCTGTATTTGTTATATGATGTTTGTATTTTAATGTATTGAATTTGGGATTCCTCTAATTGGATGATTGGTGGGAGGGTCACATTTGGGTATAAATGGGAGCTATTTTACAATACTAGATGTTCTTGACAAAGGTTCAATTTGGGACCGAAACGTCGATACACCCCTGTTTCATATGATCTATTGAAAATAAAGAATACCTGCTTTTGAAGACTGGTGAGTGCTCCTCTATTTTGGACTTATATTGGAAAGTGATGGGTCAGTACCTACCACTATAATGGAAGTCACCCCAGCATATACTTGAAAGGCCAGAGTGTGGACTGTTTGGAACCTGCATTTGTTTCAACGTATAGTTGTGACGTTATGTCCGGCACCAGGCTAAAAGGATTGAATGCTTTATAAGAAGTCTTTTTTAATCGGATTAATTACTTGGCATGTATATATACAATGGCTCTATATACAGGACTTTGGATTTTGATTTTTTTGCATAAATTTTGAACTTTTTTGGATTTCTATTTTTTATTTATTTTTTCTATATATATTATATATTTTTTTCTATATATATATATATTTTTTTTTTTCAATTTATTCTGTGGTATCGATGGTCTCAATCTTTTTGAAATTATTTGGGTCATTTAACATCAGTACAATTGTGTGTAATTGTTTCTTAGAGTGTATTTGTCTTTTTTCACACATATGGATAACCTAGTATCAGCTGAACTGTTATTTTCAGCTGAACATGAGCTATTAGCACTGACAGATGAGGATGCAGAAAGGGTGCTATCTGAGTTCAGTGATTTTGAGAGATTACCGGCAGAAAGTGCATTGGATTTGTATCATAAATTATTAAATCTACAAAAGAAAGAAGTGGACCTTCTGCTGCATGGGCAATTTTTGTCAGATTACTATCGCAAAAAACAGCTACCAAGGGGTTTTCGTATAAAAAATACCCCGACAATTGGTAGAAGTAATCCAGCCTTTTGCAGCAGATGGTGCACTGTTCTTAACAAATGCTCTTTCGATTTACTTTTGGTTGTGATAGAAGAAGTTGGGGTTGATTTAAAAAAAGTGAGAACTGAAATGACTGCCTCTCGTGCTGTAGCAATTGATATCTTACAAGCAGATAGCTCACAACAGTGGCTGAGTAAACTTAAAGATCAAATTGATAAATACCATAAAGATCTAGTGACGTTTAAAAGAGCAAAATTGATCAAAGTTGAACATGATTATAAGGATCACAGAGTCTACAGGTGGCTCACAGGCAGTGATAATTCAGTACCCTTTAGACATAGAAATAATAAATATCAATACAATCTCAATTTGATAGCTTCTCATCTTCTGATAGGGATTCTTCGGACTCTCAGACCACTGGTAAACCACCTTTACCAAGGGCCAACACTCGTTCAAAAATTAATAACTCTGCTTTAAACGCAGAAGACCCCACCTCCGGCGGGGCAAATACAGAAAAAAAGAAAACAACAAAAAATCCGAAGACTCGTGATTAATCTATCATCTCATAAACTCACTGAACCTGAGATGAGTTTATTATCTAAGGGATTGAGTTTTATACCAACACCTAAATTTGATAAATTCCGATGGTCAATTGATAAATTTAAACTAGGGAGAAAATTAAGACTTACTGAAAAATTTCAAGACACCTGTAAAATGGATTGCACTAAAACAAAATTTAAAAAGAAGAGTACATATGACCCACCCTCACTAAACCCCAGTATCAAAACCTTTACCAGGTTACTGGATTGTAATATACAGGAATCACTTTCCCAACAAAGACATATGAGGTTTAATTTGAATCCTCTTGAGAAAAAAGCACTTAGAGATTTGAAAAATAATCCTTTATTGACAATACGCCCTGCCGACAAGGGGGGCGCGGTGGTAGTACTAGACACTAAGGATTATGACAACGAAGCAATTAGACAACTGTCAGACAGTGACACATATAAGATATTGGGGGGTGACCCCACAATATCTTTCAAAAAACGTTTAGACACTAGTTTAGACATAGGTTTCAATAATGGTTGGATAGATGCCGATACACTAACCTTTCTCAAGACTGAATATCCTATTTGTCCCATTTTGTATTTGATGCCAAAAATACATAAGACGTTAGTGAAACCTCCGGGCCGACCAATTATATCGGCCCGAAATTCTTTATTTTCACCTGTGGCACAATATCTAGATAGCTTTTTACAAAAATGTGTGAAGAACACAGTGAGCTATATAAAGGACACTAATGATTTCTTGAGAATGATTAAGGTACTTCCGGTATCCCAACATGGAATCCTGGTGACAATGGACGTGGCGTCCTTATACACTGTCATACCACATAGTGAAGGACTGATGGCTGTTCGTCGAGCTTTATCTCGAACACATACGGGTTCACCACCTATTGAATTCTTGATTGATCTATTGGAATTAACCCTAACGTGCAATTATTTTCAATATGGCGGCCGATACTATCTCCAGACAGCTGGTACTGCGATGGGCAGTAACATTGCGCCATTGTATGCAAATTTGTTTATGGATACCTATGAGAATACACAGATACTTCCGCTGTTTGGAGATAGTATCGGCTTCTTTCGTCGATTTATAGACGACATATTCCTAGTCTGGACTGATAGTGAGGTGGCACTTCAAAATATGTTGAAGTACCTTAATGATCTGGACTCCCCTATTAGGCTGACTATGGAGTTCAGTAGGAATGAAATTAACTTTTTAGATGTGACCATCTATGCCACAGAATTTGGGTATGGACACAGGCTATTCAGGAAATCCACGGATCGCAACACTCTATTACATTTTGGAAGTTACCATCCTGGTTCACTTAAACTAAATATGCCGGTCTCACAATTCTTGCGAGTACTTCGTAACAATTCAGACCCGGACACAGCTAATATACAACTTGAAGAAATGAAATTGAGATTTTCCTCTAGAGGATATAGTGAACATATTATCAATAACTGCTTGCATAAAGCTCAGAAGATCTTCTCCTCTGGAAACCGGAGGAAACAACAGAAGGTGCAAGATCCATTTGTGGTTACTACAACATTTAACACTGCAGGTTCAGCAGTACGACAAGCAGTTAAAAATCTCTGGCCGGTGGTGAAGAGTGATCCAGCTCTCAACAAATATCAGCCAACCAAGCCTCTAATCAGCTTTAAACGGGGGCGGAATTTGAAAGATATTCTTATGCAGCCTGATAGATCATTAAAATCTGACTCCGACTCATGGTTACAACCACAGAAAATGGGGTGTTATCGATGTGTCAACTGCACTACTTGTAGAAGCATGAATTCTGGTGAATATTTCCATCATCCGCATACTGGACGGAAAATTAAAATTCAGCAGCGAGTAAGCTGTACGTCTGATTTCATCATTTACATACTCATGTGCCCATGCTCTCTGATGTATGTGGGCAAAACGATTCGTCCATTCAGAGAAAGAATGGCGAATCATCGCCTATCCATCAGAACAGCACTAAGTGTTGGACATTCAGACAAGCCTGTAGCGAGGCACTTCTATGAGGCAAAACATTCCCTGGCATCACTTAGATGCATGATTATAGATCGGATACTACCCCTGAAAAGGGGAGGAGACAGAGCAAAACTACTGTTGCAACGAGAGGCATCATGGATCTACCGGCTGGACACTATTCGCCCGCGGGGCCTAAATGAAGGCATTCATTATGGAATATTTTTGGAATAATTCTCTAATTCAGATCTTCAATACATATCTTTATATTTTTTTATATTTTTTCTCTAACGTCCTAGTGGATGCTGGGGACTCCGTCAGGACCATGGGGATTAGCGGCTCCGCAGGAGACAGGGCACAAAAATAAAGCTTTAGGATCAGGTGGTGTGCACTGGCTCCTCCCCCTATGACCCTCCTCCAAGCCTCAGTTAGGTTTTTGTGCCCGTCCGAGCAGGGTGCAATCTAGGTGGCTCTCCTAAAGAGCTGCTTAGAAAAAGTTTTTAGGTTTTTTATTTTCAGTGAGTCCTGCTGGCAACAGGCTCACTGCATCGAGGGACTTAGGGGAGAGAAGTCAACTCACCTGCGTGCAGGATGGATTGGCTTCTTAGGCTACTGGACACCATTAGCTCCAGAGGGATCGAACACAGGCCCAGCCATGGAGTCCGGTCCCGGAGCCGCGCCGCCGACCCCCCTTGCAGATGCCGAAGATGGAAGAGGTCCAGAAGCAGGCGGCAGAAGACTTTTCAGTCTTCCTGAGGTAGCGCACAGCACTGCAGCTGTGCGCCATTGTTGTCAGCACACTTCACACAGCGGTCACGGAGGGTGCAGGGCGCTGGGGGAGCGCCCTGGGCAGCAATGTATAATACCTTTTTATGGCTAAAAAATACATCACATATAGCCCTTGAGGCTATATGGATGTATTTAACCCCTGCCAGATCTCACAAACTCCGGAGAAGAGCCCGCCGAAATAGGGGGCGGGGCTTATTCTCCTCAGCACACAGCGCCATTTTCCTGCTCAGCTCCGCTGTGAGGAAGGCTCCCAGGACTCTCCCCTGCACTGCACTACAGAAACAGGGTAAAACAGAGAGGGGGGGCACTTTTTTTGGCGATATTACTATATTTAAGCTGCTATAAGGATACAACACTTATATAGGGTTGTTCCCATATATATTATAGCGCTTGGGTGTGTGCTGGCAAACTCTCCCTCTGTCTCCCCAAATGGCTAGTGGGGTCCTGTCTTCAATAGAGCATTCCCTGTGTGTCTGCTGTGTGTCGGTACGTGTGTGTCGACATGTATGAGGACGATGTTGGTGATGTTGGCAAAGTCTGCTTTGCCAACGTCTCCCTCAGACAGGGCGACGGTATTGGAAGCCATTCACAAGCTGTTTTCTCAGCAGGTGATAGTCAAGGTACCCCTCCTACAACAGGAAAAGGGGTATTACTCCACGCTATTTGTGGTACCGAAGCCGGACGGCTCGGTAAGACCTATTCTAAATCTGAAATCTTTGAACCTGTACATACAAAAATTCAAGTTCAAGATGGAATCACTCAGAGCAGTGATAGCGAATCTGGAAGAAGGGGACTTTATGGTGTCCCTGGACATAAAAGATGCTTACCTGCATGTCCCAATTTGCCCTTCACATCAAGGGTACCTCAGGTTCGTGGTGCAAAACTGTCATTATCAGTTTCAGACGCTGCCGTTTGGATTGTCCACGGCACCTCGGGTCTTTACCAAGGTAATGGCCGAAATGATGATTCTTCTGCGAAGAAGAGGCGTATTAATTATCCCTTACTTGGACGATCTCCTGATAAGGGCAAGGTCCAGAGAACAGCTGGAGGACGGAGTAGCACTAACCCAAGTAGTGCTGCAACAACACGGGTGGATTCTGAATTTTCCAAAATCTCAGTTGACCCCGACAACACGTCTGCTGTTCCTGGGAATGATTCTGGACACGGTTCAGAAAAAGGTGTTTCTTCCGGAGGAGAAAGCCAAGGAGTTATCCGAACTTGTCAGGAACCTCCTAAAACCAGGAAAAGTGTCTGTGCATCAATGCACAAGAGTCCTGGGAAAGATGGTGGCTTCTTACGAAGCAATCCCATTCGGCAGATTCCACGCACGAACTTTTCAATGGGATCTGCTGGACAAATGGTCCGGATCGCATCTGCAGATGCATCAGCGGATAACCTTATCGCCACAGACAAGGGTGTCTCTTCTGTGGTGGTTGCAGAGTGCTCATCTGTTAGAAGGCTGCAGATTCGGCATACAGGACAGGGTCCTGGTGACCACGGATGCCAGTCTGAGAGGCTGGGGAGCGGTCACACAGGGAAGAAACTTCCAGGGAGTATGGTCAAGCCTGGAGATGTCTCTTCACATAAATATACTGGAGCTAAGAGCGATTTACAATGCTCTAAGCCTGGCAAAACCCCTGCTTCAGGGTCAGCCGGTGTTGATCCAGTCGGACAACATCACGGCAGTCGCCCACGTAAACAGACAGGGCGGCACAAGAAGCAGGAGAGCAATGGCAGAAGCTGCAAGGATTCTTCGCTGGGCGGAAGATCATGTGATAGCACTGTCAGCAGTGTTCATTCCGGGAGTGGACAACTGGGAAGCAGACTTCCTCAGCAGACACGATCTACACCAGGGAGAGTGGGGACTTCATCCAGAAGTCTTCCACATGATTGTGAACCGTTGGGAAAAACCAAAGGTGGATATGATGGCGTCTCGCCTCAACAAAAAACTGGACAGGTATTGCGCCAGGTCAAGAGACCCTCAGGCAATAGCTGTGGACGCTCTGGTAACACCGTGGGTGTTCCAGTCAGTGTATGTGTTTCCTCCTCTGCCTCTCATACCCAAAGTACTGAGAATTATACGGCAAAGGGGAGTAAGAACGATACTCGTGGCTCCGGATTGGCCAAGAAGAACTTGGTACCCGGAACTTCAGGAGATGCTCACGGAAAATCCGTGGCCTCTACCTCTAAGACGGGACCTGATTCAGCAGGGACCGTGTCTATTCCAAGACTTACCGCGGCTGCGTTTGACGGCGTGGCGGTTGAACGCCGAATGCTAAGGGAAAAAGGCATTCCAGAAGAGGTCATTCCTACACTGGTTAAAGCCAGGAAGGAGGTGACTGCACAACATTATCACCGCATTTGGAGAAAATATGTTGCGTGGTGTGAGGCCAGGAAGGCCCCCACGGAGGAATTTCAATTGGGTCGATTCCTACATTTCCTGCAAACAGGATTGTCTATGGGCCTCAAGTTGGGGTCCATTAAGGTTCAAATTTCGGCCCTGTCGATTTTCTTCCAGAAAGAATTGGCTTCAGTTCCTGAAGTCCAGACTTTTGTAAAAGGAGTACTACATATACAGCCCCCGGTTGTGCCCCCAGTGGCTCCGTGGGACCTTAATGTAGTTTTGGATTTTCTCAAATCCCATTGGTTTGAGCCACTCAAATCAGCGGATTTGAAATATCTTACATGGAAAGTAACCATGCTACTGGCCCTGGCTTCAGCCAGGAGAGTGTCAGAATTGGCGGCTTTATCGTATAAAAGCCCATATCTGATTTTCCATTCGGACAGGGCAGAACTGCGGACGCGTCCTCATTTTCTGCAAAAGGTGGTGTCAGCGTTTCACCTGAACCAGCCTATTGTGGTGCCTGCGGCTACTAGCGATTTGGAGGATTCCAAGTTGCTGGACGTTGTCAGGGCATTGAAAATATATATTTCAAGGACGGCTGGAGTCAGAAAATCTGACTCGCTGTTTATACTGTATGCACCCAACAAGCTGGGTGCTCCTGCTTCTAAGCAGACGATTGCTCGTTGGATTTGTAGCACAATTCAACTTGCACATTCTGTGGCAGGCCTGCCACAGCCTAAATCTGTCAAGGCCCATTCCACAAGGAAGGTGGGCTCATCCTGGGCGGCTGTCCGAGGGGTCTCGGCATTACAACTCTGCCATTTGCATTCCAAGGTGTCATAAAACAAACATTGAACTGAGCTGACTTGTCCTGCTCTAGAAGGCATGGTGTCATAAAATGTGTGATGCCCACTCTGCCTCAAGCATTGAGAGTATTGTAAGATTTAGAATGTCTTTTCATCCAAAGTTCTGTTGTATTGACACATTTTGCCTGAAGTGGATTAGACCATGTTTTATCAATGGATGTGATTTCTTTTCATAGTACAGTAGCTAATTTATGGTCCCTAGTTTGGCCTATACTGGACAATAGACAAACCAGTTTTATGATTGCCAAAGGTATTCTGAAGCTTGATTTCAATCTACTGTAAGCACACCTGTGAATTCCAGTGTCCGAGTGACCAAAAGAGATCTCAGTCATATACCTATTATCATTTATGGCCTAAAACCTGTTTAGACCACAATGACTCTTAATACTGCAGTAAAACACAAATAAATACCATATATCTATATAAACACATATACAAATCATTATTTCTTAAATCATCTTAACATTACCTCATATGTTCAGACCTTTTTCATCTATTTCATCTATTTCTTACTATATATAGACCTATACTATTCCCTATGGTTAAATCACCTATTATAATGAATTATATTTTAATTCAGACAATATCCATTACCCTAATATTATATTAAGTGTGAACAATTACCTATACGGCAACAACGGCTCTCACTGATCCGGCCGGCCTTCACTGTGTTAAGTCCGGCAGTGTTTTACAATTCAATCCCGTAAAACACTGCCGGCAATACGAATTTCATTGAAAATGGTGAACTCCAATTGAAATAACACGGTAGTTTAGAAAATTACCGTGTTTTTTTCTCAAAAAGTTGCACTCTCAATAGCCGATGTCAGCCGAGATTGATCTCGGGTGACATTGGCAATAACACGAATGTTAGTAAATTTACTCCTAAAAAGTGACAGAAGAAACACTCCTAATTGGGGGCACACTTATAAAAAAGAAATGCAACTTTTATTAATGTAAAAAAAACATACTTTCAATAAAGTACAGTAAAGTGATTCTGAAAACCTGGGCAGGCATTGTCCATCTATCACAGACAATTTAAAATTAATAATCTACTTTAGTTGTTCAAGGGAAAAAAGGTAACAATACGTTATCAGGAACCAGACTGTGGGGAAGATGTATTAATTAGAGATGTGTGCCTGACCATTTTGGCTGGTTTTGGCTCTAATTTGTCATCTGGTTTTGGATACCGTTTTGGATTTTGGCCATGATTGGTTTTGGTTTTGGTTTTGCAAAGCTAAAATCACATAATCACATAATTTTGGCCTTGTTCCGAGAGTGTTCCTAGAGTACTATTAACCTCAATACATTGGCGTTTCTATAATGGGTGCAATTTGTGTGGTACACTCAAGCCCCTAGGTCCAGGGGGGCACACCGCACACACTGGTTTCTCTGCAAGTACAGTATCAGAATGGTCAGACTCACACATAGCACTCATGGACACACGTAGTCTCTCCTCAAGGATTTGTGGCATTTCTCAACACAGGGCCTGATTCATACCTGATCGCTGCTGTGCGTTTTCGCACAGCGGGCGATCAGGTACTAACTGCTTATGCACTGCAATGCACACGCACGTCGGACAACAACAAAGGGCATCGCTGGTCAGAGACAGGATGGTGCGAAAAATCCAACTGCATGGTCGTTCGCAAGGTGACTGACAGGAAGAGGCCGTTTATGGGTGGTAACTGACTGTTTACTGGGAGTGTCAGGAAAAACGCAGGCATGCCCAAGCATTTTTATGGAGGGTGTCTGATGTCAGCTATGGCCCCAATCAGCCTGTTTTCATCGTACTGAAGGAATATGTCCTCGGCTGCGCACAGACTGCACACAGTGGATATTTGCAGCTTGGTGTACACGTGGGATCGCACACTTGCACAGCGAATTTACACTTCCCCTGGGGTTGGCGACTATCTGAATGCAGGACAGCAAAGTTAGCAGCCCAGCGATCGGGTCTGAATCACCCCCACAATTTGTTCTACTGCCTTAATGGTTTTCATTATTTGTACACCTCTTCTAGACTCTGAGTGAAAAGGTCTTGCATCATTATTAGAGGCAGAAGAAGATGCCTCACTGACAGTTGCAGAACCACCACTCATAAATAAAGGCCAAGGCTTGAGTCTTTCCTTGCCACTGCATGTGATGAATGGCATGTTGGCAATTTTATGTTTTTATGCACCAAACTTTCCCTTTAACCACTTGCCTGGCATGGTCGCATCAGATGCAACCATATTAGCAAGTGTTTTATCTGACCTGGTCGCACAAGATGCGACCAGTCAGATAAACACTGTTAGCAGCGGCAGGCAGGGGCAGATTGTCCATATGGCTCACAGGGAAGACCCCCGGTGGGCCAATGTGCACATGGGGACTGTTTTGTTTGTTAACATGTGAGTGCAGTGCTGACACCATGGTTACATGGTATACCTGTGGTGCTGCCCATGTGAGGCCACTACTGCAAATTTATCCAATCTGCTCCTGCCCGTCTTTAAAAGAAAATGCAATGGAATATGTTAGCATTACATAAATGTTTTAAAATAATTGAATACATAGATATTACAACCAAGAATAATAAAACCTCTTGGTGTCACTGGGCCCTTCAAACTGCAGAGGAAATCTGAAACAAATTGTAATACCAAAAGCTAACTTATACATTTAATCTTTTTTCCCTGTGTGGGCCAATTTGTTTTATTATTTTCTGTGGGGACCAATATGTGTGTGTTTTTTCCCGTGGGGGCCAATGTGTTTTATTATATTCTTGTGCAATGCACTTGCATCTGCACTTGCATCTGAGTTGCACTGTGCATTCATGCACTGTGATGGTGTTCGTATAAAGTTGCAGTAAAGAGTCAGACACTTGCACCAAGAGGTGTATTAGAAATGTGTTGTGCATTCCTGTGTGGTTACATGGGGTTGGCTTAGCAGATGCAGCTGTAACGTTGTGTGGGTGTGTTGCTGAAAGTGATTGCAAATAAAGACATTCAATTGCTCACATTGGAGGCAATACTCAAATGGATAATCTGCACCCAGCATAGGGCTGGTGAAAGCTCAATGGTGGTGTCTAAAGATGCCCAAAGCATGATTGCAGAATCTGTAGACACTGACAGTGGGCGTCTCACCTCCTGCATATTTGGATGCACGGATGTACACCTGGGAAGGGCATTGTAGCAGCATTAGCATAAAGTCACAGATGCAACTGCAGCAGAAGACACAAGGCAGACCACAATTGCATTCAACTCAGAATTAGACCCTATGAGTAGGAATTCTGCCCCCTCAGCAGAATCTACCCTCACAACAGACCCCATCCCCATTAAGGCTGCTTCCATAAATTTCCCGGGCTGGTTTTCCATCCCAGTTCGCCCCTGGTGGCAGGGAAGGGAAACTTCTCAACACTGCTACTCTCAGAGGGACTGGAAGGTCCCTCTGCCTCCCCGGCACCCTCCCCCAGTGTTTCCGTGCTGCCAATCATTGCTGATCAGTCAGCACAGCAGGATCCCCCAGCCAGCAGCTGCAAACAATAGCAGCCGCTGGGAAAGTGTAAATCATCGCCCCAAGCCATCCCCCCTATGTACCTGGCAGCTGCCTGGGGTGTAAAAAGTAATGCCGCGATGTTACCAATGTTCCGATGTGTTTTTTTTTAACTAAAATAATTTTGGATAAGTTTAAATTCATGTTCTTCACCTAATTCACTCATAAAAAAAAAATTACGATTTCTGAGCTGTTTTGGGGGGGGGGGGGAATCATCAGATAAGTGGTTAATAGAGGTGTTTTTTCCTTTAACACTGCATATTATTTTTTATTTTATTTTAGATATCCTGACTTAAACTCTATAATAGGGGTGGGCAACATGTGGCCCGCGGGCCGGATGCGGCCCGCGGACCAATCCTGCCTGGCCCGCTGTGCCCCACCAGAGTGGAATGACAAGCGGCCCGACAGGCTGAGCCACTTGTCATTGCACTGCTCTCAGGTGCGGCGCCGCTGAGGAAATCCCGGTCACGTCACAGGGTCAGCTGACCGGGATTTCCTCTATCATGCGCTGGGCATCGCTGGGCAGCGCTGGGCGTCACGGGGGGCGGCACTGGGCGGGCACTGCAGTGGGGAGCAGAAGCGGCCAGTGGGGAGCAGAAGCGGCCAGTGGGGAGCAGAAGCGGCGGCCAGTGTTGAGAACAAGCGGAGGCCAGTGGGGAGAAGAAACGGCGGCCAGCGGGGAGAAGAAGCGGCGGCCAGTGAGGAGAAGCGGCGGCAGCAGCAGCAGCAGCGCGGATCATCAGACAGCGGGGATCGTCTGCCACTGACAAATAGGTAAACCCCCTGTCCAGCCAGCCCCTGGATAAAGCTAAAGCTGCCATATAGGTTCAGGGGAGGGGAGTTAAAAACGGTTATATGGGTTTAGGGGAGGGAGGGGGGGGAGGGTAGGGACTGCTATATAGGTTTAGGGGAGGGTGGGGAAAAGGGGGTAGGGACTGCTATATAGGTTCAGGAGAGAGGGGAGGATAGACTGCTATATGGGTCCGGGGAGAGGGGGGAGGGGGGTAGAGGCTGTAGCATTACAGAGGGTGCTGCTTGTTTTCAGCCCTGTGGGGTTTTTTTTATTACTGGATTACTGTGTTTTTTGGACATATGTATTGTGCCTGTAAAAAAAACTATGTATTCAACGTAATGTATATTGTATTGTGGTGTGTGTTTTTATAGTTATATAGACTATGTTTTTATAGTTATATACATAACTATGGGCCTTATTCAGACCTGATCACTAGCAGGCGATTTTTGCACTGCTGCGATCATGTAGTCGCCGCCTACAGGGGGAGGGGGTAATCGCTGTGCAGGGGTGCGATCACATGTGCAAGAGAGCTACACAAACATAAATTTGTGCAGTCTCTGCACAGCCCAGGACTTACTCAGCCGCTGCGATGATCAGGGCCAGAGCTGACGTCAGAAACCCTCCCTCGAAATGCCTGGTGCCTCCTGCGTTTTTCCGGACACTCCTCTAAAACGGTCAATTGCCATCCACAAACGTCCTTTTCCTGTCAATCGGCTTGCGATCGCCTGTGCGATCGCTTTGTTCGCACCATCCCGGCGCTGCAGACAGTTCAAACCCGATTGTCTGCTATGCGAAAATGCACAGCAGTGATCGTGTCTGACTTGGGCCCTATAACGGGTCTTATTTTAAGTTGGTTGCATTTGCATTTTGCTGCAACTGCTGATTAAGGGGCTGATGCAGACTTGATCACTGTGCTGCTAATTTTGCTGTGCTGCGTTCGGGTAGTCGCCGCCTCCAGGGGGAGTGTAAATTCGCCTGTGCAAGTGTGCGATCGTATGTGTACGCAGAGCTGCAAAAATTTACTTTGTGCAGTCTCTGCGCAGCCCAGGACTTACTCCTACAAATATTTGTCATTCATATCAGTCCCCGCCCTTTTGACGCTTACAGTATGAATTCCGCAACACCTCCCAGTATATTTTTGTGGTGTGGGAGGAAAGCCATACAAACATCGGAGAACATAAAAACATCATACAGATGTCAGTAATGCGCACCACTGTGTGAGTCTTGTTTATATTTTTTGCCTAAATTTTGATTTTGATTTAAAATCAACAGACTAAGAAATGAGTTTCACAAAGAAAAGAAAGATAGACGGTGAATGCAGAAAATTCAACAAAGAATGGACTCCTAAATATTTTTTTTTCCTTGTTGGTGAAAAAGCAGTATGCTTAGTTTGTAAGGAATCCGTGGCAGTATTCAAAGAATATAATTTAAATCGCCATTTCGAGACAAAGCATGCTTTGAAGTATAAAAATTTATCTGCTAAAGACAAATTGGAGAAAGCCAATGAGATGGTTGCTCGAATCCAAAAAGAGCAAACATTTTTCACAAAATGAGGTGAGCTATTTAATAGCACACAAAATCACCAAGAACAGTAAGCCGTTCACCGAAGGAGAATTTATAAAGGAATGTATGGTTGACTCTGCTGCAATATTGTGCCCAGACAAGAAAAAAATGTTTGAAAATATTAGCTTGTCACGGCGAACTGTTGTGAGGCGCATCGAGGACATATCCGAGAATATGGAACTGCAATTAAAAAAGAAAGACAACAATATGTCATATTTTGCTTTAGCAGTGAGCACTGGATGAAAGTTGTGATTTCAAAGACACAGCCCAGTTGATGATTTTCATTCGAGGTTTCAATGAAAATTTTGATATTACAGAAGAACTGGCATCAATGCAGTCCATGAAAGATACAACAACTGGAAAGGATTTATTGGAGGCTGTAAATCAGTGTGTGTCCAAACTTGGAGTGGAGTGGGAAAAATTGGCTGGTGTGACAACTGATGGAAGCCCCAATCTAACAGGAAAAAATATTGGATTGCTAAAAAGAATTCAAGACCATGTCAGTGAAAAGAATCCAGAACTCAAAATTGTCTTTCTACATTGCATCATACATCAAGAGGTCCTTTGTAAAAGTGTTTTAAAATTAAGCAACGTTGTGGACACAGTTACAAAAGTGGTCAACTACATTCGCGCAAGAGGATTAAATCACAGACAATTTGTAGCTCTGCTAGAGGAGACTGAAGCTGAGCACACAGATATCCTGTATCATACCAATGTGAGATGGCTTAGCTTGGGGAATGTTTTGAAAAGAGTGTGGGAGCTGAGAGAGCAGATTGGGGTGTTTCTAAACATGAAAGGAAAAGAACCCGATTTTCCCCAGCTGAAAAATAAGGATTGGCTATCTGATTTCGCATTTGCTGTTGATGTTATGGGCCACATGAATGAATTAAATCTAAGATTGCAAGGGAAGGGGCTTTTTGCTCATGATCTGCATTTCAGCGTGAAGTCATTTATGACCAAATTGCTGCTTTTCTCCCGTCATTTAAGGAACAAACAGTTCACTCATTTCTGCACTTTGCAGCAAGTTGCTGTTTCAGATGAAAATCTGGAAAAATACGCATCATCAATACTCGATTTACATGGGGAGTTTTCACGGAGATTCAATGATTTCAAAACAATAGAAAAAGATTTATCTTTGGTCTCCTCACCTTTCACATTTGATGTCGACAATGCTCCTTGTGATCTTCAACTTGAGCTCATTGACCTGCAGTGTGATGCTTTGCTTAAAGAGCAATTCAAATCAGAACCTTTTCCACGTTTTTATGCCTCTCTCAATGGTCAAAACTTTCCAAAGGTCAAGGCTCATGCGCGGAAGATGCTTGTGCTATTTGGTTCAACCTACATATGCGAGCAGGCATTTTCTGTGATGAAATTTAACAAGTCAAAACACAGAACTTCCATGAATGATGAGCACCTTGCAGCTGTGCTCCGGATTGCGACAACAGAGATGATGCCTGACTTCGCTTCTCTGGTTAATGCGCATCAGAGGTTTCAATCATCTCACTGACTCTTTTATGTAATTGTTAATTCCACTTTTGATTGTTAGTCTTTTTTTTTTTAAACGGACACTCCATTTGATTGTACGAAGGCTTGAGTGTTTGTTATTTTTTCTCTCTCTTGTTTTCTGTCTTCTTTCTGTCTTCTCCTCCTCTTCCTCCATTTCTGTTCCTTGTACTCCTACCTAGACATTTACTGTTTTCTATATTGTATCAGTGTTCATTTTCTTATTCTGTTTGCTTTGTATAATAAAATATTTTTTTTATAAAAATCTACAGCATTCTTGTGATAGATATTGTATATACAAGATATTTTGTGTGTGGCCCTCGAATATTCGCTGGAAGTGCTAAGCGCCCCCCCAGCTGAAATAATTGCCCACCCCTGCTCTATAAGCTCATGAGCATCCGTTTCAGTAGATGGCGTTAAAGAACTAGTATCGTCATCAGAGCCGGCCCTAAGCAATATGATGCCCTAGGCAAGATTTTGGCTGATGCCCCCTAGCACCGCTGCTAGTTCCACCTTTGACCATGCACCCTTTTCCCATCACTTTCACCCCTCAGTTCTAGCAGTCCACATTTTGGTGCTTCTATCCCCTATATTTTAAATAGAAACAGTGCGCACATTCGGTGAACAGCCCAAAAAGGGGTGTGTTCTTTTGAGAAGGGTTTTTACAACAAAAGGCACTTAAGCCGGCGCTGGCTGTCTTTCCAATAATTAAGAAAACTATGGATAATTGAAAACACTTGAATTTATTAGCTAGACAATAATTAGTAAATTAAAACATGAATAAAATATAAAATTCACATATACATATGAAGTTAGAGGGCATAGATGGAGCTGAGAAAAATTCAAATATGCTGCTGATATGTCTCCCTCTTTTGAGAAGGGGCATGGCCACACAATAGTACTCCCAAATCAAATTACGCCACACAGTCATGCAACTTTATTTGCAATATAGATCATGCGATAGTGTCCCTTCTTCACGTTACATTACACAGTAGTACCACTTTAACATATACACATTACTCCTCACAGTAGTGCCACTTATTCACATTACATCACACCATATTGCTCTTTATTCACATTAGACCACGTAGTAGTGACTTTTCTATAAATTACACCACACAGTAGAGCACCTTATACACAGAGGGCCTAATTTAGACCTGATCGCTCGCTAGGGTTTTTTTGTACTGCTGTGAGTAGATTGTCGCCGCCCATAGGGGAGTGTATTTTTGCTTTGCAAGTGTGCAAACGCGTGTGCAGCCGAGCAGTACAAAAATGTTTTGTGCAGTTTCTGAGTAGCCCAGGACTTAGCCCCTGCAATCATTTCAGCCTGTCTGGGGCCGGAATTGACGTCAGACACCCGCCCTGAAAAAGCTTGGACACGCCTTCTTCCTGTCAATATCCTTGCGATCGGCTGTGCAAATGGATTCTTCGTACCTTCCATCGCCAGCAATTATCCACTTTGTAGCCGTACAACTTGCCTGCGCATTGCGGTGCATATGCATGTGCAATTCTGACCTGATCGCAGCGCAGCGAAAAATCCTAGCATGCGATCAGGTCTGAATGACCCCCAGAATGCCACACATTAGTAATGCATTTATACACATACTACCACACAGTAATGCCCCTTACACATGACATACATTATTAATGTCCTTATAAACATAATGCACCTTACACATTATGCCAACCTTTATTAATGCCCTTACACACATAATGACACATATAATGCCCCTTACACACGTCGCACATTATTAATGCATTTATACACATGACACACATAATGCCTGTTACACATATGCCAAACGCTATTGCACAACGAACCTACTCACACGGCCGCTAACACTGTGCCCTATGTCTCTGCTTGGATACAGATGTGTCCTCATACATCTTGTCTCAATATGCCATGCAGCTCTCGTCCAGCTCTGCTAACACTGGGTGCCTTTTTTGTGTGCAGAAAATGCGTTTTATTTGCATTGCTATATGACTAGTGCAAACAAGCAGCTTCTGCTGATTAAAATGATTTGTAGCATACCTATATTCTGTGTGCGACTGTGGCTCTATCTGCATATGAAATGCTACATTACAGTAATTTCCAGGAATACTCTGTAACGTAGCATTTCATATTCATATACAGCCGCAGTCACACACAGAATATAGGCATGCTGCATATCATTTTAATCAGCAGAATGCCCCTAGACATTCCAAATGCCCTAGGCAATTGCCTATTTTGCCTATGCCTAGGGCCGGCTCTGATCGTCATCAGTGATAGTATTTGGTTGCTCTTCTCTAAAGTGATCATTATGCATTTTTTAAGGTTGCAGATCACTGCAGTGTTTTAGAAGGCTTTTACCTTTTATATGTATGTGAATAATAATTGCACAGGGGTACAGTGCACCAGAACAGTACAAACAATAGAACAATATATTTATTTTTCACTTAGCAGCTCAACTCACACTGCAGCAATTCAAAAGGTTTTTATATTTACATGAATAATAAATGCACAGGGGTACAGTGCGCCAGAACAGTACAAAAAATAGAGCAATATATTTTTAATTTCACAACTCAACTTGCACTGTGGCAATTCAAAGGGCTTTTATATGCTCATGAATAATAAATGCACAGGGGATTCGGAGTACCAGAACAGTACAAACAATAGAGCACTATATTTAGTTTTCCCTTCGTAGCTCAACTCACACTGGGGCAAGTCAAAGGGCTTCTATGTGTACTTGATTAATAAAATCACAGGGGGATAGTGCTCCAGAACACTACAAACAATATAACAATATATTTATTTTTCACTTTGCAGATCAACTCGTACTGCTGCTATTCAAAGGGCTTTTATATGTATGTGAATAATAAATGCACAGGTATACAGTGGGCCAGAACAGTACAAACAATATAACAACATATTTTTTAATTTGTTTACTCACAGTTCAGCTCACACTGCATGGATTCAGACCACTTTTTACAGTATGTACATAAACAAACACACTGGGGTACAGCACATACAGGTTGTATAAACTGAAAATAATATTTCCTTTTATGTTTTTAAATGTTATTTTACTTTTTAACTTGTTTTACTTTTTTAAAATTTTTCTCACAACTGACAATACATACTGTACTGCTTGTATGTGAACGCAGTCAGTGGGGTATGACTCGCAGAGTCAGTGCAGCACCAATGTGTGAGAGAATTAGATTGGGGACTGGACACAGCTTGTGGATGGACACAGGACAGTATTTGTGGATGGACACAGCACTTGTGGATGGACACAGTACAGTCACTTAATGGACACAGCACAGCCACTTAATGAACATAGCACAACCACTTTAGATTAACACAGCATAGCCACATGTATGTACACAGCACAGCCACTTGTCTGGAGTCTGGACACAGCACAGTCACTTGAACCATCAGAACACAGCACATAACACAGCAGCGTGCCTGAGAACAGTGTGAAATGGTGTCAAGTGTCAAAGTCGGAAAAATATCATGCTACACGTTGCCATATATCCTCCCCATGCGCGTACCTGCTGCACGTGCACATTCTCTCCCGTGCGTGATGGCGCCTCGACCATGCGCTCGAGCGCGTGGTATGTGCATTTACGGTAGAGTTTGTGTGCGTCTAGCAGGCGACTCAATTGTTAAATAATAAAACCAAATAGTATGTTTTATAGATAATGTTCCCCTTAATAATGACTGTAAGTTTGTTTCATGTAGATGGTCGCTGGACAGAGGAATTCCTCTTTGTATGGTACAAAGGGTCAGATAGGGTTTGAACAGCTGTGTCTGGTACCTAACTAAAGAACATTTTATTAGAAACAATCCGGTGCTGGTTAGGTAAAGATTAATCGCTCCTGCGTATAGTTATAGCCATTAGTATTTTCTGGACATTTACTATATTTGCGAATTATTACCCATGCGGCGGGAATCTTCAGATTCCCTCCCACCTGAGCAGTTTGATATAGTCGCAGCCCACCTGTTCAAACTAACCTATGACCTTTTGTTATGATGCAGGGAGACATTCCTGTGACCAATGAACAATGAGATTATCGGTTCCTTTGTAGTATACTGTACTCAGTGTATATAAGATCAGCCAGCCTGGGCAGCTCTCTCACTCTCCACAAACGGTTTTCATATTGACTAACTTGGAGCTGGTACCAGAAGCTGCGCAGCGATCATTCCCAGTGTGTGTAAGTAATTCTCTGTAATCAACTTGTTCTCTGTTTGTATTGGCCATTCCCTCTCTCTCTGTTATAGTATAAGTTTGTGACGCTATTGTATATTTCTGTCTAAATATTCTGTTAGAATTATATGTTAGTTTGTAGTGTATGACTTGTAAACTGTTTCCCCTTTTCAATATAACTAAAAGCTTGTTAGTAAAGGTGTTGGAACCTTAGCAAGGTATCGTGTGTTCATTACATTGCAGAGGGTAATAGGAGCGTCTCGATCGCTCAAATCAGCTTTAGTATTAACAAGGTTAAGCAGCGTTATATCGCTACAATATTTCAGTACAAGGTTTACAGTATAAGAGTATCCTTTCGGTGCGTTACATACAAGGTTTACTGATTGTCATCCTGTGAGCGTCTGCGCCGCTCGTGATCTCCTCGTGGTCTCGAGCATACGCTACGCTGGTAGCGTAGCATTACGGTAGTCAACCGCCTATAGCGTGCCCGACACCATGCATTAAGCTGTGAACGAGCGTGTCGCATGTGCGTCTTGATCACGGCCGAGCGTATGCTACGCTAAGTGCGTACCCTTACGGTACCTCATACGCCAATTGCGTACTGTGTCTCTTACCCATTTATTGTGAATGTTATAAGATAAATAGTTAGCTTTATCAATTGGCGGCTCGTCCGTCCTCCACATATCCGCACTAGTGAACACAGACTTTATCTGTCAGCAAGGGCGGGAAGGCAGTATCCCTTCGTATCGGGATACAGTAGTGCTGGCTAGATAAGTGTCTGTTTCGCTACGTTGAAGGAGTGCTGGTGGAATCCGGAACCGAAGGTAAGAACAATACGCTAGTGTCTTTTAAAAACTGTTTATTTCTGTATTTCTGTATTTCTTTTCATTTGTGTATTCTCACATATCACTTTCCTGGTTGCCATTTCACAATTGATAATGTGCTGAGAAAGATGTGTTGCTATTGGTAGTTAAAAGTAATATTAATACGTTAAGGAGTAATTTGTAATACACGCGCACGGCTTGCCTAAGATACAAGGAAGTTTGGTGTGGTGTCCGGTAGATGATTACAGTTAAAGATCATCTACATTGATATAAACGTGTTAAATTGAATTTCTGTGGACATACCTGGCTGGCGTACACGTATCTCTAACAAAGGGCGGGACTAGTGTACGCGACGCAAGGGCCGACGCACGGAGCGTATATTACGCAACGGAGCGTCTGGGTGCGCCCACATAATACAAATCACACGATAGTATTGTTTTAGTTAGGCGATAAGGAGGCAACGCGATAATAGCGCAAATCGATCTCAGTGTCCAAAATTTTAGGCTAATAGATCCTTCTCTAGTTGTAACTCCTCGGGATTAGCCTGCAATACTGAATGAAAGGGATTTCTGCGCAGAAACAAAAGTAAAGAGTATATGAGGTGAAAGAGTGTGTATACATATATATAAGTTTCTAATTTTTGGGGTTGAACCACAGGAAATCATCGAGTTCTCGTGAAGGTACATACGTGTAAGTGACTACACGGTGGCTTGGGAGGCATCCCTTGTTAAACATTTAAAAAAAGAGCATTAGAGTATAGCAGACCAGGAGGTCTACTGTAGCACAGACAAGGTGGTCCAGACAGACCAGGAGGTCCAGGTACAGCAGACTAAGAAGTCCGCTATAGATAAAGAGTAAAAGAGCACAACACCAGAAAGGGTTGGTGCGGTACCCATATAGGCCATTAAGCTCAGGCTGAAGGAATTCGCAGCCACAATTTTCGATTCCACTGGTCGCTCTACACATAAGATTAGTTGCTTATGTGCAGAACGATTGTACCGCACGTAATTGTGTGCATTAGTTAGTAACTTGACCCAGTACCATTTGCGTACGCTAGAGGGGTCATAAACGCTATTTGTACATTCTAAAGTGATTTGGGTAATTTTTTTTATTTTAAGGGAAGTTCGCTGGTCACTTGGGAACTATCCAACAACCAATAGTTACTGGAAAGGGTTAAGTGCTCTTCGGATCACACCCACATGTTCCAGTAAATAGAGGTTCAGGTCGCAGGGGCCCTAGGTCGAGTACGCCAGCGCTAGGGCAGTGTGTGGGCGTATTGGTCGACGTGGGCGAGTGAGTTGAGTACTCGGTAAACTTCCGCCGCCGACCTACCCCGGACATCTTGGTTTTTGTAAGGGTTCGCTGAAGACCCTGATTTGAAGGTCAGAGGTAGCGAAAGCAACACCTGCAAAGATGGGGGCCAGTTGTTCAGGTAGGGGGCGATCAACCTCGGTTCGGGTTGACTTAGTAAACCGACCAATCGGGTCGGCAAGGTATGTAATGTGTGAGAAATACGGTTCACACACAGAAGTTTTGTGCGATGAATGGGAAAGAATGACTGTGCACGATGGGGAAAAATTCCCACGGGTAGGCAGTTTTAGTCCCGAGGTGTTACAGAATCTAAGGAGAAGGATATGTCTCATTAAATCTGCAAAGAGACGGATCAAACATTATGATTATTTACAGTTATGGCAACAGGAAGGTGAAATACAAAGAGGATTGGCTCAAGCGGGTGGATCTAACCCTTTCAGAAAACTGATAGCCACCGCGCCACCTCCACCATACATAACGGGAGAGAAGGTGGTTGCAGAGAATTGCACACTGGTGAATGATAAACATGCACTTAGTAACTGTATAAATGTTAAGACTAATGTAACCAAGATTGTTGATGCTAATGTTAACCCGTGCAAGCTGTACCCTGTTTTAAACTTTCCCCAGGATTGTGACCAAGAGGATGAGCCAACAACAATATCGGCACTCTCTCTAGCAGCCACCATAGCAGAAACAACAGTGGGCACGGCTCAACCCGTAAGATTAGTATCAAAGGCCCCTAGTGGAGGGACAGGTGAGATCGTATCAACTGGTAAGTACGGCACCATACAATATGCTGAAACCATTTCACCACATGCTGTAGAATCTACTCAGAATGATGTTATTGAACTTAATCCCGTTAGGGTAATTGCAGTGCCAAATGGAAAAACTGACACTTCAGGAGTCACTCCTCTCAGACACATCGCCATGCACTGCCCCTTTTCCCGAATGGAATTAAGATCAATGGTGTCTGAATTCCTTGATCCTAGGAAAGATCTAGTTGCAAGCCAGGAATACATTAGAGAGCTAGGAAATACTGTGGAGCCCAATAACAAAGACTGGCAGATATTGCTGAGGGCATGTTTACCCTCCAATGTCGACTCAGCGAGATTTTTAGCTGACTGTAAATTAGATGAAGATGTACAACCAAGATAATGTAAAGAGAATAAATTTACAGTTAAAAGAGTATTTTCCAGCTGTTGTCAAATGGAACAAAATTTTCTCCATCAAACAGAAAGAGGGAGAAACAGCAGCTGATTATTTTCATCGGGCACTACAGGATATGGCTAAGTATACAGGCATAGAAGACATTAAGACAAATGTGAATCATAGAGAAGTAGCAGTATCTGTGTTAATGGATGGTTTAAAGGAAGTATTGAGGACGAGGGTACAGACCACCCAACCATGTTGGCGAGGTCTGTCGGTGGCTACTTTAAGAGAGGCCGCTATTGATCATGATCGGAATATCACCAGACACAGGGAGTCGCAGAGTGATAAGTTAATGGCCGTAAGTATACAGGCCCTGACCACAAGGCCACCTCAGTATAAATCTCAGACCCCTGTGGGTAAGTCAAATGTGGTAACTTGTTATTTCTGTCATAAAGAGGGACACTATGCACGAGACTGTAGATCAAAGAATGCACAAAAATCATATCAACCCCCTAGACAACGACATGACACACGAAATTGGGATCAAGGACCGCAGAGACGGAGTTATGAGCCACACGCAGGGGAAACAAAAAGGTATCCCCCAAAAAGAGACTGGCAAGTCACTGATAGATCCCATTTACCCCCCTCACAGGTAATAGCTGCCAGCGCAATGCAGGGAGGCCACCACGCACCATAGGGGCGAGGCCACACCTGTAATCTGCAGCCAGTGAAATTAATTGCGAACCTTGGAAGTGAACCCGAGGTCACAATTGATGTAGCTGGTAAATCTCAAAATTTCCTTGTAGATACGGGGGCGGCCAAGTCAGTGATAAATTCGACCGTGGGCATGAGAACCACTGGTAAAACAATTCCAGCCATGGGAGTAACAGGAGTAGTACAGCACTATCCTTTCAGCAAACCTGCAGAGATTACGATAGGGCCTTTGCATACCAAGCATTCTTTTCTGCTGGCTGCATCGGCTCCGACTAATCTCCTAGGGAGAGATTTACTGTGCAAAATGGGATGCGTCATATACTGTACTCCTGAAGGTGTGTTCTTGGACATACCCGAAAACCACGCTCAGGAAGCGCAGGATATGCTAGACTCCCCAACAAGATTAATGTCACACACTGTTGTTGTAAATAGGTGTCCGTCCAAGGTAGAGGAAATGATTTCCCAGATACCGGAATCACTTTGGACCAAGGATGGACAAGACACTGGATTGATGGCAAACGTAGCCCCAGTAGTTGTGCAAGTAAAAGATGGTAGGATAGCTCCAAAAATCCCACAATATCCTCTGAAGCCAGAGGTGGAGTTAGGAGTTTTCCCTGTAATAGAGCGCTTGCTACAACAGGGCATTCTGGTAAGGACGTCCAGCACTGCAAATAGTCTCATCTTCCCTGTTAAAAAGAGTGGGGGGAGGGGTTACAGATTAGTGCAGGATCTAAGAGGGATCAACAAAATAGTTGAGAGTCAATTCCCCGTAGTACCAAATCCAGCTGTCATCCTTATGCAAATCCCTCCCACTGCCAAATTTTTCACTGTGATTGACCTCTGCTCCGCTTTCTTCTCGGTACCTCTGCACCCTGACAGTCAATACTTATTCGCATTCACATACAGAGGAGTTCAGTACACTTGGACTCGATTACCACAAGGTTTCATAGACAGTCCAAGTATTTTCTCACAAGCTCTGCATGATTGTTTACAGTCTTTCCAACCAGAGAGTGGATCAATATTGATACAGTATGTGGATGATTTACTACTGTGTTCAGATTCACTGGAAGCATCCCTGAGAGATACGAAACAGCTCCTGTTTCATCTTTCAGACACAGGACACGAGGTTTCCAAAGATAAGTTACAATTATGCCAGGCCCGGGTGAAGTATTTGGGACACTGTCTGACACAAGGACTGAGACACCTTACCGCTGATAGAATTCAAGCAATTCGTGACATGACCCTGCCACAAACCCAGCAACAGATTAGAACGTTTTTAGGAATGTGTAGGTATTGCCGTAACTGGATCCCAGGTTTTTCCATATTGGCCTTACCTTTGCAGGAGATGGTCTCATCAAGCAAACCTGATCGGATTTCGCACACAGACGAATCTGAGATGGCATTTGAGAGACTTAAACAGTGCCTAACGCAGGCACCAGCATTAGGTATGCCTGACTATGGGAAACCCTTTGAGCTGTATGGAACAGAGAGTGCTGGGTGCGCAGCAGGTGTCTTAACCCAGAAGCATGGTGATGCCAGCAGGCCGGTAGCCTACTATAGCGCTCAGCTAGATACGGTAGCGCGATCCCTCCCCACATGCTTGCGAAGTGTTGCAGCAATAGCATTGCTAGTCACAAAAAGCGAAGATGTAGTGCTAGGACACAACCTCACAATTCATACACCACATGCAGTGTCAGCCTTACTGAATTCTGCCCAAACCAGACACGTCTCATCAGCGCGGTTTACAAGATGGGAATTGGCATTGATGGCCCCCGTAAACATCACCATAAGGAGATGCATCGCATTAAATCCTGCAACGTATCTCCCAGGTGTGCCTGGACAGGCACAAAGGGTGGAGGATGAGAGTGATGGTGAAGGAGGATTTAAGATGACACACATGATTGTATGGAATATTTGACCCAAAATTTCACGGCAAGGCCTGACATCAGTGACAACCCACTGGAAGATGTAGATTTTACCTTCTACACTGACGGTAGTTGTCACAGACAGACGAACTCGGGAGACTTGTGTACTGGATACGCAGTTGTAGATGACCAAGGTACCATAGAAGCAGAACCGCTAGGCCCACCTCACTCAGCACAAGTTGCTGAACTGGTTGCCCTAACCAGAGCATGTGAATTGGCTAAGGGCAAGTCAGCCAATATTTACACAGATTCTAGGTACGCCTTCGGAGTAGTCCATGATTTCGGAGCCCTATGGCGCCTCAGAAATTTCATGACGGCAGCTGGCACACCCGTAGCGCATGCAGCCCACATCAAAAGACTTCTAACAGCGATACAGGAACCCGACAGAGTGGCTGTTATCAAGTGTAAAGCTCACACATATAGCCAAGACCCGGTATCACTTGGTAACAGCCGAGCAGACGAAGCTGCTAAATCAGCAGCCGGTAACCCCATACAAACAGATAGTACACGACTGATGGTATTTGATACTGTAAACACACAGAAATTGTGTGAAATGCAAAATTTGTGTTCCCCACAGGAAAGGGCAGTCTGGAGATCAAAAGGATATGGCCAGGAGTCCTCAGGACTCTGGACAGATGGACATGGTAAGCCAGTGGCACCCAGAGCATACCTTCCAAGTCTAGCGGAAGCAGCACACGGGCTGACTCATCTAGGCAAAGAAGGAATGTGTAAGCTAGTAAGAGCTTATTGGTGCGCCCCAGGATTTTCCTCCCATGCGGGTAAAAGAGCAATGACATGTCTCACCTGCTTAAGGAAGAATATCGGAAAAGCAATACCAACAGAGCCATCCCATATCCCTCCGACAGATGGTCCTTTCCAGGTAATACAGATTGATTTCATACAATTGCCACCTTGTAGAAATGTAAAATATGTATTGGTCTGTATTGATGTGTTCTCAAATTGGGTTGAAGCATTTCCTGCGGCCACAAATACCGCTGTATTTACTGCAAAGAAAATTGTGCTGGAATTTGTGTGTAGGTACGGTATCCCTAGAATAATTGAAAGTGATAGGGGTACCCATTTCACAGGTGAAGTCTTTCAAACAATGTGTAAGTTGATGGGAATTAATAGTAAGCTGCATACTCCGTACCGCCCCCAGGCGAGCGCGAAGGTGGAAAGAGTAAACAGCACTATTAAAAATAAATTGAGCAGGGTAATGACTGAAACAGGACTGTTATGGCCTGAAGCTTTGCCAATCGTACTATACAGCATCAGAACCACTCCCAGGTCCCCTCTAAATCTGTCTCCTTTTGAAATTCTGTTTGGTCGACAACCCCATGTTATGATTAACCTCCAGGATGATTTGAAATGTAACAATGAAGTAACCGTAAAGTACTTGGTTAAGATGAGTAAGCAATTGAGGAATCAGAATGATAATCTAAAGTTGGTGATTCCTGATTTGCCAGACAGTAATTGTCATGACATTGAACCTGGGGATTATGTAATGATACGGAATTTTCTACGCTCAGGTTGCCTTATTGACAGATGGGAAGGACCATATCAAGTCTTATTGACCAGCACAACTGCTTTGAAGGTTGCCGAGAGAGAGACTTGGGTCCATTCGTCTCATTGTAAAAAGGTCACTGACCCAGAGAGGTCCCGTGATAAAGAACAGACGGTAGAGGTTGTATCACTAGAGTGTCTGTTCAGGGAGGATTGAGACGACACCTGAGCGCTGAGAATAACAAGACCGGAAGCTTGTCGAGCCAGATTTCTTTTTCCCATTTGTTATTTTCTCCAGTTCCCACCTCCCTCCTATTTCCTTTCCCCCTTCTTATTTTTCTCCTTTTACTCCTCTAAGATGGACTTGCCCCAAGAGACTGTGATCCGGATTTTCCTGTTGACCATGATGTTGACCAGAGCAGTCTGTTTCGGTGAGAGTACCATGGAGGTCGAGAAAGGATCAGGAATGGGTTCTGATGACCAGGATGCAGGCGTAGATTTCCAAGAACAACATAATCTCCGAGTAAAGGCGAGTATCAGAAAACGATCTGGTAGCATTGACAATAGAAGGAATTGTGAAGGATTGTTAGCTGAAGAGAACTGCATCTGTAGGCATTGTGACAATATAGTTGAGGATGGGTGCATAAAGAAATGTCAGTCCAGTTTTAATGTCCACATGGACCGGCATCCATTGAGTGACTATCACTCCTTAGTGGGTAAAGTGTTAAATCAGACAGACTGTTGGGTATGCTCTCAAGTACCTCAAGGCCATAGCAAATCAGGACTAGTACCATTCCCATTAACTGTAGGAGAGGTACTTGAGCTAAGTGGTGGGAGGCCGGTGGACAAGAGGTTTAATATCTCTAGTCCTCCTAGTTTGAAGCTCCACCAATATCATGTGGATAGGTCTTTAGTATGCTTTAACATTTCCAATCCCCGAAAGCCGGGAAATTGGTAAGTGTCATGGAGTAATCAAACCATGACCTTTTCATACAGAGCCGACAGAATGCCCATAGACACAGAACTTATACGCCAGATAGCCGACCATAGGAAATTTTTCCGGTATAGGTACACCTTAGGAAGTAGGACCATGCGAGTTGGAGAGGTATCACCAGGATACTGTGCACAGATCGTACAAACTGATACGTGTACTAAACAGATGGGAGAATTAGGGTTAGGAGATTTCACATGGAAAATTTGTAACATAATAATGTCATACTCCGTCCCATATGTTCTCCCCGATGATGCATATTTCATATGTGGGAGGAAGGCGTATAAGTGGCTTGCCCAAAACTCAGAGGGATTGTGCTATATTGGAAAAGTACTGCCTGAAGTAATGACTGTAACCCATAACAAAATGAAAGATATTCACCGCAGTGCCCAAGCTCCTTATACTCACACTCATTACGAGCACACCGTTAAACGGCACCTGATAGAGAGAACAGAGCATCCGGCCTCTGACCTGATCCATGAATCCACCGGGATTCAATTCCTAATCACGTTAGATATCACTCGTACCGCCAGAGGAATGATAAATTATAAATATATATCTGCGCTTGCAAATTTATTAGACAATATCACCGAAATGTATGACGACACATTCAGGTACACTGGGAAAGAGTTACAAGCCTACAAAACAGAACTGGTTCAGCATAGGATGATTCTCAATTACCTCACAGCTGTGACAGGCGGGTATTGTGTTACCCTGGCAACTCAATATGGAATAAAGTGCTGCACGTACATTACAAACAGCACGGAGGACCCAGCCGAGGTCATAGACCAAAAGATGGATGACATTTTACAATTAAAGTGGGAGTTTCGAAGGAAACACAATCTCACAATCGCTGCTGTGGGTAATGAGCTGACCAGTTGGGTGTCATGGTTGAACCCACGAAATTGGTTCTCGGGCTTAGGAGAATGGGCCTAAGGTATTATTATGGATGTAGGGAAATTTCTTTTGTGTATTCTGGGAGTCGTCATATTGGTTGGCCTGATATTTAGATGCGTTCGGGTTTTAGCGAAGCGTAAAAGTAATACCAGGGTGATGAGTCTAAGGAGCGAGGACACTGTACTAACAACAACTAATTTGACGTATGACCCAACGATAGAGACAATGTTGTGATGAAAATGTGATTCCACGGTCCGTTTCTTTCACCCGTTTCTCCTTTGTTTTCCTCCAAGGTACAAAGACATCTGTTTGGAAGAAGAATTTGACAACCTCTTTTATACAGACCATTGATGGACAATGCCATAGACCCCCAATATCCCTAGTGACTTTAACTTTCACGATAGCCCAATACTTTAAAGATTGTAAGTCTATGGACATTGAGAAAGCTTTTTGCTCACCATTTATAGCAAAAGCATCGGGAGACTACAGTCAACATGTACATCGAGACAAGACACAAGACAAGACCTCAATCGGCAAATGTATATTAAACTCACATAGTTTATGACTGCATTTACCATAATTGCTTCTTATCTTCATTTCTACAATCTTCAGGTAATGACACACATAGTCAATAGGGAATATAGGCACAGATATCAGCACTCACATATCCCCCCAATCATGTATCATCAACTAAAATGTGCTCCCCCATTTTGTTACAACCAAAAGCCGAAAAGAGCTCGGTAAAGTTTGACAGCCCATCCACAGACCCTTGATACGGGATAAGAAGGAATTCAAAAGTATACTTCGCAATACCTCGAAGCTTGATCTAAAACACGTACGGCACGATGATACATGACTCCTCAAACATGGATTCATACACACATGCTTCTACTATCTCACTAGGTCATACCTTTTTCCCACCTGATCCTCTTCTCCCTTACCTAATCATAGAAATGTATTTACATATGACATATATTTTTCTTTTTTGAACTGTTTTAGGAAGTGGCAGTTATTGATGACTGCCAAAGGGTGGACTGTCAAAGTCGGAAAAATATCATGCTACACGTTGCCATATATCCACCCCATGCGCGTGCCTGCTGCACGTGCACATTCTCTCCCGTGCGTGCGGATACTCGCAGCCGCGTGATGGCGCCTCGGCCATGCGCTCGAGCGCGTGGTATGTGCATTTACGGTAGAGTTTGTGTGCGTCTAGCGGGCGACTCAATTGTTAAATAATAAAACCAAATAGTATGTTTTATAGATAATGTTCCCCTTAATAATGACTGTAAGTTTGTTTCATGTAGATGGTCGCTGGACAGAGGAATTCCTCTTTGTATGGTACGAAGGGTCAGATAGGGTTTGAACAGCTGTGTCTGGTACCTAACAAAAGAACTTTTTATTAGAAACAATCCGGTGCTGGTTAGGTAAAGATTAATTGCTCCTGCGTATAGTTATAGCCATTAGTATTTTCTGGACATTTACTATATTTGCGATTCATTACCCATGCGGCGGGAATCTTCAGATTCCCTCCCACCTGAGCAGTTTGATATAGTCGCAGCCCACCTGTTCAAACTAACCTATGACCTTTTGTTATGATGCAGGGAGACATTCCTGTGACCAATGAACAATGAGATTGTAGGTCCCTTTGTAGTATACTGTACTCAGTGTATATAAGATCAGCCAGCCTGGGCAGCTCTCTCACTCTCCACAAACGGTTTTCATATTGACTAACTTGGAGCTGGTACCAGAAGCTGCGCAGCGATCATTCCCAGTGTGTGTAAGTAATTCTCTGTAATCAACTTGTTCTCTGTTTGTATTGGCCATTCCCTCTCTCTCTGTTATAGTATGAGTTTGTGACGCTATTGTATATTTCTGTCTAAATATTCTGTTAGAATTATATGTTAGTTTGTAGTGTATGACTTGTAAACTGTTTCCCCTTTTCAATATAACTAAAAGCTTGTTAGTAAAGGTGTTGGAACCTTAGCAAGGTATCGCGTGTTCATTACATTGCAGAGGGTAATAGGAGCGTCTCGATCGCTCAAATCAGCTTTAGTATTAACAAGGTTAAGCAGCGTTATATCGCTACAATATTTCAGTACAAGGTTTACAGTATAAGAGTATCCTTTCGGTGCGTTACATTCAAGGTTTACTGATTGTCATCCTGTGAGCGTCTGCGCCGCTCGTGATCTCCTCGTGGTCTCGAGCGTACGCTACGCTGGTAGTGTAGCATTACGGTAGTCAACCGCCTATAGCGTGCCCGACACCACGCATTAAGCTGTGAACGAGCGTGTCGCATGTGCGTCTCGATCACGGCCGAGCGTATGCTACGCTAAGTGCGTACCCTTACGGTACCTCATACGCCAATTGCGTACTGTGTCTCTTACCCATTTATTGTGAATGTTATAAGATAAATAGTTAGCTTTATCACAAGGCTCTTATATAGGAACCAAAACCCACAAGAATCCAGTGACAGGAGGACAACATTGTGCCTTGATTTGAAAGCCAAATCTAGAAGCAAAACCCGAGCCATGGCTCAGATACAGGGCCGGACTGGCCATCTGGCACTTCTGGCAAATGCCAGAAGGGCCGATGGCCACGTGGGCTGGTCCAGCGCTCACTGAGACACGCTGCCGCTCAGTCCAGCGGCAGCGTGTCTCAGCTGTCAGGGGAGGAGAGCGTGCCAGCGCAGCTATGTCTGGCTGCGTATAGTGGACTTCAAACCAGCCGCCGGTTCGTGAGCCAATCAGAGCTCGCGGACCGGCAGCCAATCAGGATCCGCCGTTGCCGGTCCGCAAGCTCTGATTGGCTCACGAACCGGTGGCTGGTTTGAAGTCCGCTACACGCCGCCAGACATAGCCGCTTTGGCGCTCTCTCAGCTCCTGACAGCCTCACGTAGCCCACTTGGATCTAGCTTCAACCTCAGTCACATCCCAGCTGGAGGAGCCGGAGGAGCAGCAGCAGCGGTAAGCAACTGCAGCACTGCTGTGGGGGCAATTGGCTGGCACTGTGGGGGCAATTGTTTACCTGGCACTGTGGGGGCATTTGTATACCTGGCACTGTGGGGGCAATTGGCTGGCACTGTGGGGGCAATTGTTTACCTGGCACTGTGGGGGCAATTGGCTGGCACTATGGGGGCATTTGCATACCTGGCACTGTGGGGGCAATTGTTTACCTGGCACTGTGGGGGCATTTGTATACCTGGCACTGTGGGGGCAATTGGCTGGCACTGTGGGGGCATTTGTATACCTTGCACTGTGGGGCATTTGTGGATCTGGCTCTGTGGGGGCATTTGTGGATCTGGCTCTGTGGGGGCATTTGTGGATCTGGCACTGTGGGGGCATTTGTATAACTGGCACTGTGGGGCATTTGTGGATCTGGCACTGTGGGGGCATTTGTGGATCTGGCACTGTCGGGCATTTGTGGATCTGGCACTGTGGGGGCATTTGTGGATCTGGCACTGTGGGGACATTTGTGGATCTGGCACTCTGGGGCATTTGTGGATTTGGCACTGTGGGGGCATTTGTATACCTGACACTGTGGGGGGCAATTGTGGATCTGACACTGCACTATTGGGGGCATATGTCTGTGTATCACGTCCCATTTTAATTGGCCACACCCATATATTTGGCGCACGCACCTTCGGCGCGCACACACAGTACCTCTGTGGGACACTTTCTGTCTGATTGGTCGCCGCTTAGGCCCGCCGGGAGTGCACACAGACGCTCTCATTCTAGTGAATGGGGCGCGTGCGTGTCCATGCACCTTTTCTGGAGCGCTCACTGAGACACGCTGCCGCTCAGTCCAGCGGCAGCGTGTCTCAGCTGTCAGGGGAGGAGAGCGTGCCAGCGCAGCTATGTCTGGCTGCGTATAGTGGACTTCAAACCAGCCGCCGGTTCGTGAGCCAATCAGAGCTCGCGGACCGGCAGCCAATCAGGATCCGCCGTTGCCGGTCCGCAAGCTCTGATTGGCTCACGAACCGGTGGCTGGTTTGAAGTCCGCTACACGCCGCCAGACATAGCCGCTTTGGCGCTCTCTCAGCTCCTGACAGCCTCACGTAGCCCACTTGGATCTAGCTTCAACCTCAGTCACATCCCAGCTGGAGGAGCCGGAGGAGCAGCAGCAGCGGTAAGCAACTGCAGCACTGCTGTGGGGGCAATTGGCTGGCACTGTGGGGGCAATTGTTTACCTGGCACTGTGGGGGCAATTGGCTGGCACTATGGGGGCATTTGCATACCTGGCACTGTGGGGGCAATTGTTTACCTGGCACTGTGGGGGCATTTGTATACCTGGCATTTGTATACCTGGCACTGTGGGGCATTTGTGGATCTGGCTCTGTGGGGGCATTTGTGGATCTGGCTCTGTGGGGGCATTTGTGGATCTGGCACTGTGGGGGCATTTGTATAACTGGCACTGTGGGGCATTTGTGGATCTGGCACTGTGGGGGCATTTGTGGATCTGGCACTGTCGGGCATTTGTGGATCTGGCACTGTGGGGGCATTTGTGGATCTGGCACTGTGGGGACATTTGTGGATCTGGCACTCTGGGGCATTTGTGGATTTGGCACTGTGGGGGCATTTGTATACCTGACACTGTGGGGGGCAATTGTGGATCTGACACTGCACTATTGGGGGCATATGTCTGTGTATCACGTCCCATTTTAATTGGCCACACCCATATATTTGGCGCACGCACCTTCGGCGCGCACACACAGTACCTCTGTGGGACACTTTCTGTCTGATTGGTCGCCGCTTAGGCCCGCCGGGAGTGCACACAGACGCTCTCATTCTAGTGAATGGGGCGCGTGCGTGTCCATGCACCTTTTCTGGAGCGCGCGTGCTTAGTTAAAACCTTTATTTTTCCATACCCCCACTTCAACATTTCCACTTCAACCAATGGTTGTGTGTATTTTAATACAGAATGATGTACACTTGTATGTTGTTATAATATTAATTATATTTGTAAGAGCATAGACTAAGAAGTAGGAGGAGTCGGGAATAGTAAGGGGAGGAGTCAGATGCTGACACCGAGGTGGACCTGTGTGCTTCAAAAATGCCAGGGCCTATTTTTGGTCCCAGTCCGGCCATGCTCAGATATACATGAATCCTAGAAGTTCGGGTGTATTCGGATTTCCTAAAATATGAACCGCTCATCTAATAATTAATCAAAGATATCATTTGATCTGTTAAATGGGTAGTGAAGTCCCTAGTGAGGACAATGTTAAGTTTAGCTAAAATGAAAAGTAGATGGGTGCTTAGGTATGGATTTTTATAGTGTCAGATGTTTTTACAAGTGGAGAAAATCTGTGGTGCCACCAAATTGTGCTCCATGCAGGGGCACACCTAGACAGGAAGAGGACCATGTGCAGACTCTGTCTGGGCCCTCTCCTCTCTTCCCGGCAGTGCTGTATACTCTGGGCACTAGGGGACCCTAGCGCTGTCCCAAAGTCTAGTGCACATGCACAGATCTCTGGGAAAATGATGCTGTGGCCATTTTCCCAGTGATTTCCATAGTGCACATGTGCAAAATGCTGGGAAAATGTCTGCTGCACCATTTTCTTGGTGATTTCTGCAGCACTGCTACTGCCAATGCAGGTCTCTGGAGTGTAAGTATTGAAAAAAAATGGGTGCAGGGTGTGCAGTGTGGGCTCCCCTAGACCCCATGGGCCTCTGGGCACCATACACATTACATACATTATAAATCCGCCAGTGGCTCCATGTGTTCGGGGAGGAGACGCAGCACAGAGATTAAGGAAAGAATGAGAAAAAAATAATTTCCCTTATATATTTCCATTAACTTCTACCTAACTCACCATCAAAAAAACACAAACAAATTAAAAAATGTAAATCCTATTCTTTGCGTGATACAGTAGAAGAAATATGGGCCCTCATTCCGAGTCGTTCGCTCGGTATATTTCATCGCATCGCAGTGAAATTCCGCTTAGTACGCATGCGCAATATTCGCACTGCGACTGCGCCAAGTAATTTAACAATGAAGATAGTATTTTTACTCACGGCTTTTTCTTCGCTCCGGCGATCGTAATGTGATTGACAGGAAATGGGTGTTACTGGGCGGAAACACGGCGTTTCAGGGGCGTGTGGTTAAAAACGCTACCGTTTCCGGAAAAAACGCAGGAGTGGCCGGAGAAACGGAGGAGTGTCTGGGCGAACGCTGGGTGTGTTTATGACGTCAAACCAGGAACGACAAGCACGGAACTGATCGCAGATGCCGAGTAAGTCTGAAGCTACTCTGAAACTGCTAAGTAGTTTGTAATCGCAATATTGCGAATACATCGGTCGCAATTTTAAGAAGCTAAGATTCACTCCCAGTAGGCGGCGGCTTAGCGTGTGTAACTCTGCTAAAATCGCCTTGCGAGCGATCAACTCGGAATGAGGACCATAACTTTTTAAATAGAAACACTGCAATGCAAGACTATATTTTACAGTTTGAACATCTTAATGACAGAGATCTGTGATATCTAATGTGTTAACAGTCTAAAACTTATATAAAAAATAAGTTTTCATGGAAATCATGCATAAAATTTCCCCAAAAATAAGTTTGTACATATGTATTATAGTCTCTGTTATGAAGAAACTGACAGTTATTTACAAATTGTTTATGCTTTGAATTAGTGCATATTTTTTTTTAAATTTGGTGACATTACAGTGGTACAGTATGTTGGGTGTAAGATTTTACATTGGTCTAGGAGGGATGTTGACATTTTACTGGGCTGGGGGGGGGGGTGGGAATATTAAAGTTGTTTGTTAGGTGTTGAGGGGTTAGTACATTTTACTGGGCTTGGAGGGGTGCAGATATAATATTGGGTTTGGAGGAGTAGGGATATTACAGTGGGATACGACAGTTGTGGATTTGATAGGTGGCTTGAAAGAGAGAGGGTTGCGAGGTTAAAGCTTCAGGCAGGAGTGGGGTTGTTACAGGTAGGGTGGCCAATCCCGGCCCTTTTTTTCAATCCCGGGTACCGGGATTGAAAAATGGTCAATCCTGGGATTCCCAGGATACCCGGGATTGGCTTTCTTATTGCATGTCCGCCTGCCCCGTCTCACCCCACCCGCCCCACAGATATAAATCAACTCACCAAACTACCGGGGGTGGGAGATTAACTTCATCCAGATGTTGGGGGCAGTGGGCGCTCTGTTGTCTGCACGGGGAGCGGAAGGAGGCGGCGGGTGATAACTGCCTTACCATCAGTCTCAGCGGCTGGTGACTGTGCAGCGTAACATAAGAGTCAGAGATCACGCTGTGCAGGGAGAGCTGGGAGAAGGGAGCAGGGCAGCGTTGAGCGTCCTGAGGATGCTCTACGCTGTCTGGCATTAAAGGGCCGCTTGATCCCTCAATCACAGGGATTGGAGCTTCCAATCCCGGGATTGAAGCCCGGCCTATTTTTGGTCTAAATCACGGGAACCCACCGATCCCAGGATTGGCCAATCTAGTTACAGTGTGTTTAACATGATTGTGACATTAGTGAGCTTAAAGGGGTGAGGTTATTTTTATGGTAAGAGAGGGGATTTTAAAGTGGGGAGGAAAAGCATGGATGGGGATTTTACTGTGGGCTGGAAGCACAGGCATAGTGTGGAGTCATGACACCATGAGCAGGGTCATGTCACGGCGCCCCCTCCTCCCACCACCACACATATACTGTATATATAGATTCACACACATATAGGCACAGACATACATAAACAGACACATATACACAGATATAGAAACAGACATATACACATAAACACACACATACAGATGGAGCCATACTATTTGTGGCACCATCTGTGCCTGGGCGTGCCCGCCAAGGTGCGCCCATCTCAGCATCATATACACACAGATATACACAGACATACACATATACACAGACATACATAACACACAGACATACAGTACATAAACACTCACATATACTCACACATACTGTATACAAAGAAATATACACAAAAACACATATACACACAGACGTACATAAGCACACATATATACACACATATATACATAGACATAAACGTATACACATAAACACACACAGACGGTATTCGTTTGGATGGTCAACCATATTAAAGTCGACAGTCACTAGGTCGACCACTATTGGTTGACATTGATGTGGTCAACATGGACATATGGTCGACACATGACAGGTCAACACATGAAAAGGTCGACATGGCTTTTTAAAAAAAAAAAAAAGAAAAATAGATTTTTTTAGCTTTCTCATACTGTACCATCCACATGAACTATGATTGGGAACGGTAACCGCAGCATGGTGAGCGAAGTGAGCCATGCAAGGGGACACGGTACACTAATTCAAGTTCCTGGTCATGTTACGGAAAAAATGACACCAAAAACAGTTAAAAAATCCATGTCGACCTTTTTATGTGTTGACCTGTCCCGTATCGACCATTTTCATGTGTCAACTATTAGTCTATGTCTGTGTCGACCAATAGTGGTCATCCTAATGAATGTCAACCTTAACATGGTCGACCATTCATACCAGAACCCACACAGACATATACACACACATATAAACACATTTACACACAAACACTCACATTTACACACAATCGTCCACATTTACACACACAAACACATACATATATACACACACACACACACACACACACACACACAGACATATACACACATATCACATATACACATAAACACACAGTATACACAGACATAAATACATACACATAAACACATCCACATATACACACAGTATACAGGCATCAATTCTCACCAAAAAGAGGGCAGCAGCTACTTGTTCTAGCCTGGAGGGACTGAGCTTCTATGTGTTTGACAGGCTGGGCCTCCGTGGGTAGGACTGAGGAAAGGGAAGGGGTGGCCTCCACACTGCCTGCATGTTCCATATCACTGAATGCTGATACAGTACCTGACAGCCAGGAAGGTTCTTTTGACAAGCCTCCAAACCTCCCCTCTTCCCCAACACCAGACCACACTGCACTGCACTGCACTTGACTTTCTGCATTGCAATCAGTGATATGGCACATGCCGGCAGTGTGGTGGCCACTCCTTCCCTCTCTTCTAGTCATCTCCTCCTACCCAGCTCCCAGCTCTGCTACAGAGAGTCGGTGCCTCCTGTCCTCAGTGGCACCTGGAGCTCAAACTCCACTTGTTCCACCCTCGCTACGCCCCTGGCTAGAAGCAGTGGGAACATTTACTTTGGCTGAGGGGAATACAGGTGTTGGGGTACAATAGTGGGCTGAGGGGAGGAGAATCAAGAGTTAGGGTTCTGAGAGTAGGTTGTATTGGTGTAGATATTACAGTGGGCTAGAAGTCATAGAATGATGAGGAAATTGCAGCGGGCTTGAAATGGATTGAGGGGTGGGGGTCCGCAGTATAATAGGGAATATAATTGGACAGGACCTATAATCCTTAAAACACTCATTACAGGTTGAGTAACCCATATCCAAATATTCCGAAATACGGAATATTCCAAAAAAAGGAATTTTTTGAGTGAGAGTGAGATAGTGAATCCTTTGTTTTCTGATGGCTCAGTGTATACAAACTTTGTTTAATACACACAGTTATTAAAAATATTGTATTAAATTACTTTTAGGCTGTCTGTATAAGGTGTATATGAAATATAAATGAATTGTGTGAATGTACACACACTTTGGGGGTCATTCCGAGTTGTTCGCTCGGTAAAAATCTTCGCATCGCAGCGATTTTCCGCTTAATGCGCATGCGCAATGTCCGCACTGCGACTGCGCCAAGTAAATTTGCTATGCACTTAGGAATTTTACTCACGGCATTTTCATCGTTCTGGCGATCGTAATGTGATTGACAGGAAATGGGTGTTACTGGGCGGAAACAGGCCGTTTTATGGGCGTGTGGGAAAAAACGCTACCGTTTCCGGAAAAACGCAGGAGTGGCCGGAGAAACGGGGGAGTGTATGGGCGAACGCTGGGTGTGTTTGTGACGTCAAACCAGGAACGACAAGCAGTGAAATGATCGCAGATGCCGAGTAAGTCTGGAGCTACTCAGAAACTGCTACGAGGTGTGTAATCGCAATATTGCGAATACATCGTTCGCAATTTTAAGATGCTAAGATTCACTCCCAGTAGGCGGCGGCTTAGCATGAGCAAATCTGCTAAAATCCACTTGCGAGCGAACAACTCGGAATGACCCCCTTTGTTTGATGCACAAAGTTATTAAAAATATTGGCTAAAATGACCTTCAGACTGTGTGTATAAGGTGTATATGAAGCATACATGCATTCTGTACTTAGACTTAGGTCCCATCGCCATTATATTTCATGGTATGCAACTATTCCAAAATACGGAAAAATCCAATATCCAAAATACTTCTGATCCCAAGCATTTTGGATAAGGGATACTTAACCATATTATTAAATAGGGGCTAGTGGCAGATAATGAGGTCTATTTATAAACATGCTTGCTGTTGATTTAATGTTGAGCTGGTTTGTGGAAAGGCCCTCACTGCTTGCTAGACATTTTCCAAACAGAGCACCAACATTCAAGGATTCATACAAGCTCAAAGATTCTTTCAAGCAGCACCAGGTAATCAAATCTGCAAGAAAAGGTAGGAGAGAGGGATATTCTGCCAACATTTTAGTTTTCGGTGTTGCAGCCCCAAATATGGGTTGCTGCCCCTCTAGGTCAGGGCTTTGTCTCCATGTCAATGACAATTGGGAGGTAAGTTTATCATAATACTAAAATAATGCCTCTTTGGGAGGGAGGCCGCATGTTACCTACAGAATCTGCATTATTTCAGTGCTTGACTTTTTCTCTGCATTTTGAATGTGTCCCATTGCTCCATTTGCAGAATAGTAAACTTGCATAATTCAAGGTTGTGACCACAATAGCTTTACAGATGAGCACAATCAGTACATTACATTGTGAAAACAATTTATATTCTATGAGTAAGCATCATAAATTTTGCATAGCCACTTTATATATCATCAGATAATAACAGGATATTTTAGAACAAACATTGTGAACATTAAGTACAACGCATCACTTATTATTGCTCAGCAAATTAAGCTGGAACATTTGTATTGGTTTCCTTTGTCAGAATGCAAATATATTGAGTAAACTTTATTTGACTTTCACATTTTAGTTTGCCTTTGCAGCTTTAAAAAAAAAACCCATGGGAAAGCAGCATATGTCATTGCTAATAGATCAGAGTACAGAGCAGTAGGTATTTAAAGAACTGGGTCTCAGAGCTGCCCGTACCTTGTTCTAAAAATGATATCATCCCAGGCAGTGGCTGCATTATTGCTTTTGCCTCTAATATTGGGATTAAGCAGTGCTGATTCTAAAGTAACAAATAATATTGCTGGTTACCCACCAATGTGGGACCTTGTTCCAGGGAATCTGAGTGATTTCAGCATTCTCAATGACAAGGTTGTAATCAACCCCTGGGATTATCTGGGAAGGATGGGGATGTATAAAATACTATTAGATGTCACAGCACCATTTTTGGATATGAAAGAACCAGGCAACAAAGAGAACATACTTTGGGGATTGCCTTTGCAAAATGGATGGCAGTTTCGTACAGGTAATACTACATGAATAACTTGGAGATCTCTGAGACTAAATAAGATTTAGGGATCTTAGGGGCACCTTATTGTCTCAGGTCTTATTTATATTTATAAGGATCTATCTTTGTTTCTTAATTTACCTATTAACTTTGTATTTATTAAATTTAAGCATGCAAGAACTAGCAACTTTACAACTAAATATATATTAATTGTTCTATTAGTTGATGGTGCAAATATTGATTTGAATAACATGTTGTTAAAATATTTAATAGAGCATAGATACTGTACTGTATGTATGTTTTTGTTATTCATCCTCTGTCAGTAATATTCTACATATTTAGATTTTCTCGATTTTTGTTGTTGCGGGATTTAGGGCTGATTCTGAGTCATTGGCAATGCTGGTATTTGCACAAAAGACTAATGTTATTCAAATGTGTATGCATCTAAGTATATATAGCATACCTCCCAACTGTCCCGATTTTCATGGGACAGTCCCATTTTTGGGGACTGTCCCGCTGTCCCACCAGCGGGCAGCTGGGTCCCACGGTGGGGGGGAGGGGGGGAAGGGGCACAGTTGGGAGGCTCTGTCTCTCGCTGCCATGCTTAGCAGAGCAGCGGTGAATAGACGCTGTGCGCATGCGTACAGCATCTATTCACTGGAGACAGAGGGAGAGGGGGCATGCCAGCAGCTCACAGAATGCTGGGCATGCCCCCTTAGTGATGAAAACGGGGCGTGGCTCGCGATCACAGGTCCTCGACGCATGTGTGTCCCTCTTCCAATGAGGACAAAGTTGGGAGGTATGATATAGTCACACAGAACATGCATCCCATGGTGTATATGCAGATATGTAGCACCCAGGTCACAAACTGTTTGAACCGCTTCCATCAGGCAGACGCTACAGGTCCATTCCTGCGAAGTCGACCAGATCCATTGAAAGCTTCTTCCCACTAACTGTCCACCAGCTGAACTATATATAAAAAGTCTAACATGTATAATATGTCTAATATGTCGAGTCTATCGTACAGTTGCAATGTGCAGTATGAACTCATACGTGTAACGTTTGTAATGTATGCTACGTTTTTCCCCCTTCTTATGCTATGTATTCCCCCTTCATGTTGCTGCTTGACGATGCACTGTACCGCAAAAAATTCCTAGTGTACGTGAGTACACCTGGCCAATAAAGCTGATTCTGATATGCACAGGGGTCGCAATAATGATTGAGATGCACGGTCTGAGAAATTTTGGATGTGTTGTGGGAGTGTTACGGGTGTGTTGCATTACTAATTTCAAACTCGGACACTTAGTCACTTACATAGTACCTAGTATGGGGCTGGTGCAAGTCTCGATGGTTGCATCTAAAGATGCACAAGGTGGGTGTCTCAGTCATTTCACATTCAGTCGCACACTTGTACACCAGGGGAAGACCTTTTACTAGTATTAGCATGAAGTCGCAGAGGCTACATTGGCAAAACACGCTAAATCGGTTGCAGCAGCATGTGACTCAGAATTAGATATCTGCGGTTTGATTTTATTAGAAATCTGAACTCACTTGAATTTAGGGGATCCAAGCTGAACCGAATCCCTATTCAAAGCTTCCCTTGTGTTGAAACTCGAATTTAAGATCTGAATCTTGGGTTTTGAATTTCTTGCAAGTCCCTCCCTCACAATTTCAGGGGCCATTTCACAAGGATAGTGTGGCAAAAATTTACAGGAAATTACTGGAAACGATGATAGATGAATTTCGTTGAGGTTAATAATACTGTAGGTACAGAAATAGGTCTAGATTACATGATTTTAGCTGTTTTATCAATTTTCAAGTAATCTAAAACCAAATCCAAATCTGAACCAAAATACTTAAGGATGGTTTTGCCAGAACTGAAAAAAACAAAACTCTGAGGGTGGTTTTGGCAAAACCATCCTAAAGTATTTTGGTTCATATTTGGATTTAGTTGTAGATTACTTGAAAGTTGAAACCAACTAAACTATATTTAGTTTTAGATTACTTGAAACCAACTAAACTAAAACACGAGTGTCCGTGCACTCTAGTCAGAATCAGCCCTTTAAACAGTGATTATTTTTAAGTGAAAGCCAGTGTGATGTGTATGTTTAATATTTGAGATCCATTGCCTGCAGTATGGTTTCTCAGCCTTCAAATTGACAACTTCTATTGGCTGCTGGAAAAATGGTATCAATCTTTTCTTCTTCCAAGACTATTTCTTCCTTCCATAAACTTAAAATCCAGTGTTTAGTTTAATGGTGATCTAAAAGTATTGTAATATGTACTATGTTACTTTAGTCTACAGACGTTGCTCATGATAATCTACTGTTGACAAAATCAAAGGGCCATTTCTCTCCTTACATCCTCTATCAACTCTCCCCTACTTTCAACACTGTTAATCACCCTTTTCTCCTTGACACCCTCCACCACTTTGGCTTATTTGACTGTCCTCCCCAGGCTCACCTATTACTTCTCAGGTCACTCATTTGTATTGTATTCATGTTATGTTTTCAGCATTCATGTATGTATACTGTATTTGTAATAGCGGAACTATGGACTCTGTAGTTCCCTGTAAATAAATGATGATCTTGATAATGATAAATCATTTTTCACAAAAAGAACAGTCTTTTAGGATATGTGCTGTTAATTTTTAACTCTCACAAATCAACAATTTGGTCTTCTGGTCATATATTGCTCCAAGCATGATATAGACATTCTGACAAAAGGATAATATAAGGTAGCACAGTCACCTTAGCATAAAATAATTATTTTCAAATAAGTTTACTATTTTCTCACATCTAAAAATATCAGTAACAATTCAGTTCTATTTTCTACCTAAACTAGATCGGTTGAAAGACTCATCTAACCAGCCAGCCTGTAGCAAGAACAGTGAAAACCAAAACTCCATCTCAGTTAGAAGTTGGTGGGCTTGTAAGTACTGTATAGCAATATAGATGTGTCACAAGTTTTCAGATGTGAAAAATCTTTAAAATAAATAAATAAATAAATAAATAAATAAAAAGTAACCTTTTCATGTGTTAGAAAGATATATATTTTTCCAGTACATATTTTCACTCCCAAAACACAGCCTAGGTAATGATTTTTTTCTGCACTTTGGGGGTCATTCCGAGTTGTTCGCTCGTTGCCGACTTTCGCAACGGAGCGATTAAGCAAAAAATGCGCATGCACATGGTACGCAGTGCGCATGCGCTAAATAATTTAACACAAAACTTAGCAGATTTACTCATGTCCGAATGAAGAATTTTTCATCGTTGAAGTGATCGGAGTGTGATTGACAGGAAGTGGGTGTTTCTGGGCGGAAACTGACCTTTTCTGGGAGTGTGCGGAAAAATACAGGCGTGCCAGGATAAAACGCGGGAGTGTCTGGAGAAACGGGGGAGTGGCTGGCCGAACGCAGGGCGTGTTTGTGACATCAAACCAGGAACGAAACGGGCTGAGCTGATCGCAGTGTAGGAGTAAGTCTCGAGCTACTCAGAAACTGCTAAAAATTATTTATTCACAATTCTGCTAATCTTTCGTTCGCAATTCTGCTAAGCGAAGATACACTCCCAGAGGGCGGCGGCCTAGCATGTGCAATGCTGCTAAAAGCAGCTAGCGAGCGAACAACTCGGGATGAGGGCCCTTAACATTGAAATTAGTTATCAGAAATGACTGTCGAACAGTGTCATGTGTGGTTTGACACTTCTTAGGAAACATTACAAAGAATTAAACAATTTGTTTTAGTGATAATATTTTTGCTTATTGCAAACAGCTGCACTGTGTCATAAAGAACTGCATTTTAAACCTTAGAGTACTGGGTAAACATGCATTTATCATGATGTGTCAGGCAAACTGTCTAAACTGTATAAATGTGTGATTGCTAAGGATGTAAACACTTGCAGGTGGCTTAAACTGAACTTACTGCACAAAGAATAGTGAAGTATTTAACACAGTGTACTGTAATCTCACCTCTTTAAACATTTTTTAAAGCAGCTTTCAACAGAGTCATGTTCTCTCTTCAGGGATGTAGGTCTTAGCAAAATTCACCAGTTCTTGACTAGGGAAACCTCTAGTCCAGGGGTTTTTGAGTCACAGCGCCCTGGAGTATCAGAATTTTTATCACGGCACCCCTACGCCAAAAGTTTCTTATTGAGAAATTTGTAAGGAAATATTAAATTAAGCAAATTGTGTTTATATGTCATCCTCAGGTTCTATTGTGTGGTGAGGAACAAGATTTGCTTCTGTTTGTCCACATATTTTATGATTGACAGCCACAATCACTGTTTGTTTATTCTTAAATTGATATACTGGGATACTGGGACACACAGCACAGCACACCACACCACACTATTGTGAAATATATGAATCTCCAGTGGGTTTTTTATTCCATAATTTCCACACTTTTATCCCTCCTGATTGGCCAGGCATTATTGGCTTTGTACTCATAGTGGATGATCCACTTTTTACCGATGTTAATATCCGAGAGCAAATTAATCCATTGATTGTTTGAGGCTAATTACTCGAATAAGATATACCCCTGATGAAGTCTCTGTGAGAGATGAAATGCGTTGGTTATCAAATTTGTTGTGATATGACCTCCAACTTACAATCCTTGAAGGAGGAGTTCGCAAAAGAAATATTTGTACATCTGCTCTTATGTGGACCACCACTGGATGTTAGTGGTGGTTGAAATGTTTTATGGACAGTTATATCAATACAGTATCAGATGATCTTTTATAAATTTTAATACATTTTGCGTATTGGAACATATTGTTTGTTTTTCTAAACAAGATTTTATTTGACATTAGGTCATTCTGTCACAAAAATAGAGGTGTTATAACAACCCCAAGGCGCCAATTACACTAATTATATATATATATATATATATATATATATTTCTAAAAGGTCTCTGTACCTTTATTAATAGTATTTGTTGTAGGTGCCAATATACGGTCAAACTAATCATGTCATGAAAATGCATATACTGCAGTAAAAAGTATACAATATGGTTATGGAAAAAGCTTACGAGGCTGATGTATAGTTGGACGCATTTTCCGGCACAAATCTAAATGCATTATGCACATAAAGAACACTAGTTTATCCCAGTAGATGTGGTTTTATAGAGTTAGTTATAATTGCTAAAGTTCCAGTATCCAATTTGCACACCACATTCATAATGTTAAAAAATAAAGAAGAGTATTCCTGCGCACCAGTGGTGGGTAAACAATGCAGGGTATTAAATATAAAATTCCACAATCAAATGAAAATGAACCAATACTCCCCTATTCAGACAGCATGATTCTCAATCTTCTGCTATAAACAATACAAGAGTTATTTTCCGTAAATTTTTTCACATTTCAAAGCTTCAATCCAAATCGGGATATCCTCTTGATCCAAAATAGCTTTGATACAAGTGGACATGTACTTAAATGCTGCCAAGCAAGATATTCAATAACCTGGGCACGCTTTTTAATGTCTGATGGATACCAGTGAGCAGGGGTCTTAAACATGTTTACCATATAAAGCAGCATGACAGTGCTCTCAGATATTGTTAAGTCTTTATTCTTTAGCACTGGAACCTTACGTAGCGGATTCACCTAGAAGTAATCTTCACTTAAATGGTCCCCTTATATACAACCCAGTGAACAACATCCATGGGCATGTTCTCTAGAAAAGATGTAACAGCACATGGTGAAAAATTGTAATATAACTTTGGGAACTAACTTATTTAGTTTCACTTTAACAAATAAGACTGTGTCATGCCAGGGGCTTTGTATGTACCCAGGCAGGGTTGGTGCCAGGAGCTGGAATAAGGGCTACATGCCAGACAATGATCTGCTTGGTAGTATTCCTTCTAATGGAGAAAAAAGAGCTGGTAAGGGCTAAATAGCTGAGTGCAGAGGAGAGAGGAGGCTTTTGATGGAATAGATATACAGTAGTTGGGAACTGGAACAGCTTTGAATAAGAATTGAGTAATGAAATAATTGGCAGGGAACCAATAAGGGGGGCCAGACTGGAATCGGATGCTGAGCTGGAGTGGGACCAGAATGCCTGACCAGACTGGAACTGGTATACTTGACCATACTGAGACAGGGTACTAAGTTCGACTGGGACTGGAATGCTTGACCAGACTGAAACCGGATTACTTAGTTGGATTGGGACCAGAATGCTTGGCCAGACTTGAACCAGTCTACTTAGCCAGACTGGGACTGGAGTGCTTAGCTGGGCTGGAACCAGAGTGCTTAGTCAGGCTGGAACTGGAGTGCTTAGCTGGACTGGAACTGGAGTGCTTAGCTGGGCTGGAACCGGAGTGCTTGGCAGGGCTGGATTCAGAGTCCTGCTGACTGCAGGGAATAGACAGAGGAGTCTGCGTAGCTTGCAGATTGCATAGAACCAGGTTGGCATTTGGAATAACAACATTGCACTTACAACCAGCTGATGCTTCAGGAAGTCCTTTTATAGGGCTGGATGTTCTCCAATTGGATACTGAGGTCAGCTTAGCGAGGACAGAACTGTGAGTGGCTGTATGTGGACAAGTGACTGCATCCAAAATGATGCACCCATATGGCAGTTTTGTGGGTAATGCCTGTGTGGAGGAGGCCTGGACAGTACTCTGTGGTGTGGCCTGACACTGGCAGTGGCTACTGCTATTTTAGAAAAATAGGAGAGACAGTGATGGGGCAGGTAACTGGCATCAGCAATCCAGAACATGACAGTATCTCCCCAACCCCCCCCTCCCCTTTGTGGGTGGACTCTAAGCACCTCTTTGTCTTTAAAGGACACTTTGCGTGAAAAATAGGGACTAGGCAAGAAGCATGTATGCCAGTGGAGTTGATCAAAGCTCGTTCTTCAGGATGTAACCTATACAGTCAATGAAATATTGTACCATGGCAACTCCACGAATCCAGTATCTTCTGTAATTCATACTTTACTCCTCTCTGAGTTTGAACTTTAGGAGTCTTAAGGAGTGAATAATGGAATTGATTCAGCACCAATGGTTTGAGTAGTGAGTTGTGAAATGAGTTTAGCATTAAAAATGGATGATGCTTGAATTAGCAAACTACTGGATTAATGAGGCACTCAATAACAAAAGGCCCAATATAGTGAGAAGCAAATTTCATAATGCAAGTAGAGAGCCATACACAATCTCCTTGCTGGAGAACAGGCACCACACATCATTTATGGTCAGCAAACTTTTTGTAGTTGGAGGAGGCTTTCAAGAGAGATGAGCTGACTGTGGACCCAATTCAGAGTTGATTGTAGCAGCAAATTTGTTAGGAGTTGGGCAAAACCATGTGCACTGCAGGGGGGAGGCAGATATAACATATGCAGAGAGAGTTAGATTTGGATGTGGGGTGTTCAATCTGAAATCTAAATTGCAGTGTAAAAATAAAGCAGCCAGTATTTACCCTGCACAGAAACAGAATAACCCACCCAAATCTAACTCTCTCTGCAAATGTTATATCTGCAACCCCCCCACAGTGCACATGATTTTGCCCAACTGCTAAAAACTTTGCTGCTGCGATCAACTCTGAATTACCCCCTTTAGTCCAAATTTTTAGTGAACTACCAAATATTAGAACCAGCTGTGGGAATGTCTGTTGGAGGGAGAGGCTGGAATTCAGGTACCCTTGGATGTAGTCCATAGACCATGTAGAAGGGAGTAGAACCCAAAGAAGAGTGATACAAACTGTCATGGGAGAATTCTGCTTACAACAGAAGTTCATACCAGACATATTGAGAAGAGGAGACAAAGAGACAGAGGAAAGTTTCCAAATCCTGATTCACCCTCTTGGTTAGTCTGTTAGTTTGAGGATGGTAGGCAGAGGAGAACTTGACAGTTATTTGAAGAGCTGAACATAAGGACCGCAAAACTTGACCACAAACTGAATACCTCAGTCAGATATGATTTCGGATGGAAATCCATGGAGCCAAAATACTTCCAGAATGAAGAGTTGAGTCAACTTAGCAGCTGAGGGTAGACCAGTAACAGTAATGAAATGAGCCATTTTGAAAAATTAGTCCACTGCACCCCAAATTGTATTAAATCCCATAGAATTCGGCAGGTCTGTTATAAAATCCATTGACAGATGTGACCAAGGCTAGAGAGGAACTGACAATGGTTGGAGATATCCTGTAGAAGTTTAACAAAGAATCTTATGATGTGTACACAAAGAAAAAGAGGCAATAAAATCTTGAATGTATGTCTGAGAGTGGGCTACCAATAGGATCTCTGAATAAATTTGAATGGCTTTTGTTCACCTCGATGACCAGTAAACTGTTAGGCATGAGTCCAGTGGAGTAATTTCTTATGAAGGGCATGGCTCAACAAAAGTTTCCCAGGAGGCGAAGCAGATGAGATGTGAGTAAGTGCGAAAGATACAGGATTGATAATGGGACTTTTTTTGGAGAGACAAAGATCCTCATCTTGATTCATGGAACGAGAAAGAACATTTTCTTTTCCATTTTGGACTCCTGGATGGTAGATCACTTTGAAGTCAAACTTGGAAAAGAACAAAGCCCATCTTGCTTGCCTTGGGTTGAGACATTGTGCTTATTTTAAATACAAAAGATTTTTATGATCCGTGAGAACAGAAATAGGATATTTAGCACCCTCCAATAGGTATCACCATTCATCTAGAGCTAAATTAATGGGCAAATGGTCATGGCCTCCAATTTGTAGTTCTTAGCTGGGATGAATTTGCAAGAGAAATAACCACATGGGTGGGTGGATATATCCATCTTTGAATAATTATAATAACACTGCACCGACTCCAATGGCTGATGCATCAACCTCTAAAATAAATGGCCTTGAGAGAGCAGTAACAAAAAGTTCTTTAATATTCTGAATAGCTGTTTTGACTTCTTATGACCAGTTGGAGGGATTAGCTCTCTTTTGGGCAAAAGTAGTTATAAGAGCAATATGAGTGGAGAATTTTTCAGGTAACAACAAACCCCAGGAAGCATTACATTGAGTGTAGTAGGAAGTGGCCAACTAAAAATTGCCTTCAGTTTACTCAGGGTCCATCTGCAAATCAGTCCTGGAATTAATGTAACCTAGAAAAGTAATGGCAGGAACGTCAAAGGTACATGTTTCAATTTTGCAAAACAGTTGATTAGCTTGAAGGTGTGAGTGTACCTCTTTATCATGAGAATAATGAAATTCCATATTCTTGAAAAAAATTAGTATGTCAACCAGGTAGACTACAACCATTTTATAGAGAAAACAATGAAAAATGTAATTCACATAATGCTGAAATACAGCTGGTGTGTTGCTCAAACCAAAGGGCATGACAAAGTACTCATAGTGCCCATCTCACATATTAAACACTGTTTTCCACTCATCTCCTTTACAAAGTCTTATTAAGCTGTAAGCTTAGTGAAAATCGTAGCTCCTCACACACAATCAAATAATTCAGTGATTAGTGGTAGATGTCATTCAAGCCTCTGTAATTGATGCAAGGATGGAGACCCCTGTTGTTATTTTTTACAAAGGCGATAAATTCCTTCTCAAGATTTTCTTGCATATATTCAGTGTGGCAGTATGCTGGAAAGCAGGTGAGATTGTGTGTGGCTGGAGCAATCCACCCACACAGAGGAGAAAAGGTGTGTGAACACACCTAGCGGCTGCTTGTGGAGAGAGAACCCAGCTGGGGTTCTAGCAGTCAGACAGTCCAGGTGAGAATGAGTCAGAGACTAGTGTGATCTTAGAAGCCACTGGGGGCAAGGCCCAGGAGGCCAATGTCTACAGCTATAGAAGACAGGAAAGATCACCAAACTCTGACACTGCATTTGGGAAGCTGTGGAAACCAGCCAAGCCAGGCTGGAGCCTGTGTTATTTTGCAGTAAGCAGACTGTCAGACTTTGATACTCTATTCTCCTTCATTGAAGAGTCAGTGGTTTGAAGGAGTATAATTGGTTGGAGACATGAACCCCTGAACATAACAGTGGTAATGAAAGTTACTGCAGCAGGAGAATCTGAAAGGGTAGAAAAGTTCTTGGTAATCTGAGCATGCACAAGGTGAGCAGACAGTCAGTCCTTTAAGGAGAAAACGTAAGTACCCCTAACCTGGTATCACTGACCTGGTTTGGGAGTGTTGTGGACTCGGGGTTTCTTCCGGTGACCGGGAAGAGGAACCGCAACTGGACCGCAGCAGAGATGGCCGAATGTAAGTTTTCCTCATGCAGGATTAGGTCGGCAGACAGGAGGCACGCGTGGACGCTGAAGGTCTCCTGAAAGACAGAACTTGAAAGGCGCTGATGAATCAGTGAAGAATACCAGGTGCTGGAGGCACAAACTGTGCTAAAGTGCACTGGGGGCTTGGAGATACTGAGGTGCTTGTAGGCGCTGAAGTGCTTGGAGGCACTGAGGTGCAGGGAGGCGCTGAAGTGCTTGGAGGCGCTGAGGCGCTTGGAGGCGCTGAGGCGCTTGGAGGCGCTGAGGCGCTTGGAGGCGCTGAGGCGCTTGGAGGCACTGAGGCGCTTGGAGGCACTGAGGTGCTTGGAGGCACAGAGGCGCTTGGAGGCGCTGAGGCGCTTGGCGTCCATCTGGGAGGGCTGGAAAACACAGGAATGCGGGAGCACTGGAGATCACAACTTCTGTAGGCAGAATAGATGATACTCAGGCGCCGGAGCTCTGCCCGGCGTTTGAATTTGAACTTCCCGCCAGCGTCTGATTGGGGAGCGCTTGATGAAGTCACTGCACCCGCGAATTCCACACCACGAGCGCTGGATGGAGCGCCGGGAGCCGGAGACCGCCAGCGAAGACAGCCAACCGGAGATCCAGCACCCCCGGAGAGGCAAGTACGGGGGCCGCGGCGGCTGTATGACAGTACCCCCTCCTCTAGGAGCGGCCTCTGGACACTTTCCTGGTTTCGTAGGATGTCTAGAATGGAAAATCCGGATTAGTCGAGGAGCTGAGACCTCAGAAGCCTTTATCCAACTTCTCTCCTCAGGACCATAACCTTTCCATTCCACCAGATATTGCAGATTCTTGTGATGGTAACGAGAGTCTAGAATAGTTTTGATCTCGAAGTCTGTTCCGGTTTCAATTTCTACTGAGGTGGGGCTAGAAGACTTTGAATGAAAACGATTAAGGACGAGAGGACGAAGAAGAGAAACATGGAAGGCATTTGGTATACGTAGGTGAGAAGGTAAACCCAACTTGCAGACCACAGGATTCAGGACTTGTAGCACAGGATAAGGACCGATGAATCTTGGAGCAAACTTCATAGTGGGCACCTTTAACTGGAGATTGCGTGTGGAAAGCCATACCCTATCACCAACCTTGTATTGAGGAGCGGCTCGCCGTTTCTTATCCGCGAAGAACTTGTATCGGACAGAAACCTTTTTAAGACTAGCATGAATCTTATTCCAAATTTGCCTGAAGTGTAGTAGAGTGGAAATCACAGCTGGTACCTCTTCTGTCGGAAAAATTGGTAATTCCGGAACTCGTGGGTGGAACCCATAGTTGATGAAGAATGGAGACTCGCCAGTGGAAGAATGAAATGAATGGTTATGGGCAAACTCCGCCCAAGGTAACAACTCCACCCAGTTGTCCTGTGAAGGGGAGAGATAAAGGCGGAGGAAAGTCTCTAGATCTTGGTTGACTCGTTCCGTTTGTCCATTCGTCTGGGGATGATAGGCAGATGAAAATTTAAGTGTAATTTGTAAGGCTGAGCAGAGGGCTCTCCAAAACCTTGCGATGAACTGTACCCCTCGATCAGAGACTATTTCTTGAGGTAAACCATGCAACCGAAAGTGTTCCCGGATGAACAATAATGCCAACTTGGGAGCTGTCGGCAGACCTGTCAATGGAACGCAGTGCGCCATCTTTGAAAAGCGGTCAACAATCACCCAGATGGTATTGTAACCCTTGGAACAGGGCAATTCGGTAATGAAGTCCATGGAAATATGAGTCCAGGGTTTCATAGGAATGGGCAGAGGGTGAAGCAACCCGGCAGGAGGTAGACGAGGAGATTTATGCTGGGTACACTGTGGACAAGAATGAATGTAATCCTGTACATCCTTCCTCATGGTGTCCCACCAGTAAGATCTTTGTAGAAACTTGAGCATCTTCTGGACGCCAGGATGACCAGAGAACTTGGAGATGTGAGCCCACTGCAGTATTTTCGGTCGGAATTTAGTTGGTACAGACATTCTCCCAGGGGGAGAGCCCGGAGTAGTGGAAGCAGCGGAAACAGAAATTGGATTCAGAATTAAATTCCGTTCAGAAGAATTCTCTTCATCTGTGGGAGTTTGTGAACGAGAGAGTGCATCAGCTTTAGTATTGAAAGTCCCGGCCCGGTACTTGATAACAAAAGAAAATCGAGTGAAGAAAAGCGCCCATCTAGCTTGACAAGGATTCAAACACTGTGCGGTTTTAATGTACAACAAATTTTTGTGATCGGTGTAAATAGTAATCACATGTTTGGCCCCTTCTAAAAGATACCTCCAATAGTATAATTCCGTTCGGCCGGGGAGAACTTTCGAGAGTGGAAGCCACACGGATGCAATTTCTTATCCGAGGAGTACTGGGAGAGAACGGCTCCGACTCCGACCGAGGATGCATCAACTTCCAGGAAAAAAGGTTCTTCGAAATTTGGTTGTTGAAGTACCGGGGCTGACATAAAAGCTGATTTCAAGTAGGTGAAAGCTTCCATGGCTTCGGGAGACCACAAACCCGGGTTGGAGCCCTTTCTGGTCAAGGCGGTAATGGGTGCAACTATAGTAGAGAAACCCCTAATGAATTTCCTGTAATAGTTCGCAAAGCCCAGGAATCTTTGTATTGCTTTCAAAGAGAGAGGCTGATTCCAGTCACGAATGGCAGAAAGTTTCTCCGGGTCCATGCGAAGTTCCGTCCCCGAGATGATATAACCGAGGAACGGAATTGATGTTACTTCGAAGGTACATTTGGAGATCTTAGCATAGAGATGATTCTTTCGTAAACGGTGGAGCACCTCTTTGACCTGTGTCCTGTGTTCAGCAAGATCTTTGAAAAAAATCTGTATGTCGTCTAAATATACCACAACACTTCGATATAACATGTCTCGGAAGATTTCGTTGACGAATCCCTGGAAGACGGCAGGGGCATTACTAAGGCCAAACGGCATCACCAGATATTCATAATGCCCATCCCTGGTATTGAAGGTGGTCTTCCATTCATCCCCTTCTCGGATGCGTATAAGATTATAGGCCCCCCTCAAATCGAGCTTGGAGAAAACGCGGGCGCCACGAACCCTATCAAATAACTTTGTGATTAGTGGCAAGGGGTATTTATTCTTGATGGTGATATCGTTTAAGCTTCGGTAGTCGATACATGGTCTCAACCCCCCATCCTTCTTCTTCACGAAAAAGAAGCCTGCTCCAGCCGGGGAGATAGAGGGGCAAATTAATCCTTTGAGCAGATTGGACTTAATATAGTCCGACATAGCTTGGGTCTCAGGAAGTGACAGAGGATATGTGCGGCCACGGGGCGGCATCTTCCCTGGGATAAGGTCAATGGGGCAGTCCCAAGGCCTATGGGGTGGTAACTGGTCAGCCGCCTGTTCCGAAAACACATCCTTAAGCTCTTGATACGCCTCCGGAATATGCTCTTCATCCGACTTAGAAGAGACACGGAGCGGGCAGACGGGAGTGAGACAATTAGCGTGACAAATAGAACTCCAAGACAGAATTTGCGAAGACTTCCAATCAATGTGGGGATTATGAACTTTGAGCCAAGGCATTCCGAGGACCAGATCATGATGCATTTCCGGAATCACCAAGAATTCCAGACATTCTTGATGTAGAGCTCCGACCTGCATCTTAACTGGCTCCGTGCGCCACGTTATGAGACCCTTGGAGATACTAGTACCATTGATAGCCGTTAACGAAATAGGCCGCTCGATAGGCCGTACCTTTAAAGCCATGCTTTGGACACAGGAAGAAGAAACGAAGTTCCCCGCAGCTCCGGAATCCATCAGGGCCTCACAAGACTTGGAAACTGACTTGGTGATTAAGGACACAGGAAGCAAACAATCCAAAGTCGGAGAAGATTTAGTTGTGACCCCCAACTTGACTCCTCCGGAACAAGCTAGGCCTGCCCGTTTCCCGGACGGGACTTGCAGGATTTGATAAAGTGATCTACGGCCCCGCAGTACAGACAGAGCTTGCCCTCATGACGACGCTGTCGTTCTTCCGGAGACAATCGGGACCGGTTAATCTGCATGGGTTCGTCCGGACTTGGTACCACTGCTTGCCTAGAGGAAGGAAGCCGGAACCTGGAACGCTCCGATCGACTACGTTCACCTCCACGTTCCTGCATCCGGAGATCCACCTTGACGCAGAGAGAAGTCAGTTCCTCTAACGAATCCGGGAGTTCCCTAGTGACCAACTCGTCCTTCAGGCAATCAGAGAGACCGTTCCAGGAAGCTGCTTTCAGGGCGTCATTATTCCAGTGAAGTTCAGAAGCAATGGTCTGAAAATGAACCACGTACTGGCCCACGGATCGGGAGCCCTGAAGGATGCGTAGCAAGTCGGAAGAGGCCGTGGTCATCCTGCTGGGCTCGTCGAAAATTCTTCGGAGAGACGTAATGAATTCAGTATAATTGGAAACCAATGAATCAGATCGTTGCCATAGTGGAGACACCCAATCCAATGCAGATCCCTCAAGCAAAGAAATAATATATGCCACCTTGGACCGGTCTGTGGGAAAATGATGTGCGACAATTTTTAGGATTCCCATTATAACGGGAAGGAGTAGGGAGTTGAAGACGCGGATTGATACCAGCCGATGGTTGAACATTGCTGGGAGCGGCAACTGGTGAGGCTACGGGAACTGGGGCCGGAATTACAGAAGCTAAGGATGCTTGAATCTGATCCAAACGACCGGACAACTCCTGGAGATACTGCATCACTTGGCCCTGTGCTGCTTCCTGACTTTGCACTCGGGAAGCCAAATTCTGGATGGCACTTGAGTCCGTGTTTCGATCCCCCGGGTCCATGAGGCCTGAGTATACTATCACTGACCTGGTTTGGGAGTGGTGTGGACTCTGGGTTTCTTCCGGTGACCGGGAAGAGGAACCGCAACTGGACTGCAGCAGAGATGGCCGAATGTAAGTTTTCCTCATGCAGGATTAGGTCGGCAGACAGGAGGCACGCGTGGACGCTGAAGGTCTCCTGAAAGACAGCACTTGAAAGGCGCTGATGAATCAGTGAAGAATACCAGGTGCTGGAGGCACAAACTGTGCTAAAGTGCACTGGGGGCTTGGAGACACTGAGGTGCTTGTAGGCGCTGAAGTGCTTGGAGGCACTGAGGTGCAGGGAGGCGCTGAAGTGCTTGGAGGCACTGAGGCGCTTGGAGGCACTGAGGTGCTTGGAGGCGCTGAGGCGCTTGGAGGCACTGAGGTGCTTGGAGGCGCTGAGGCGCTTGGAGGCACTGAGGCGCTTGGAGACACTGAGGCGCTTGGAGGCGCTGAGGTGCTTGGAGGCACTGAGGTGCTTGGAGGCACTGAGGTGCTTGGAGGCGCTGAGGCGCTTGGAGTCCGTCTGGGAGGGCTGGAAACCACAGGAATGCGGGAGCACTGGAGATCACAACTTCTGTAGGCAGAATAGATGATACTCAGGCGCCGGAGCTCTGCCCGGCGTCTGAATTTGAACTTCCCGCCAGCGTCTGATTGGGGAGCGCTTGATGACGTCACCCATACCCGCGACGTCCACACCACGAGCGCTGGATGGAGCGCCGGGAGCCGGAGACCGCCAGCGAAGACAGCCACCCGGAGATCCAGCACCCCCGGAGAGGCAAGAACGGGGGCCGCGGCGGCTGTATGACACCTGGCTTCTGCTTCACAGGTTAGGAGTAAGCATTTCCTGAGTGCTTAGGACAGGAATCAAATGAATGTCCTAGACCAGCACAGTAGAGGCAAAGATTTCCCAAAAGATGTCTCTGACATTCTTCTTGACTTAAATGGGAACAATGAACTTGCATTGGTTTGTCTCTTAATGGAGAAGGTGGTGGCGATGTTTGACCCTATCTTCTCCAGAGCACGTTCATGTATTCGTAAGTCATTCTTAGTACAAAGTGAAACTACAGATGTGTCCTCACACATCTTTGCTGAAAAGGGCTGCATGCATGGTGTTTCCATGATCGTGGCAATGCCAAGCCATTGTAGTCATTTGTTCTGCAAAAATTTGTGGGTGCGTAGCTTATGCATGCACCCGAGAATGGCACCGAGTACACCGGACTAAACCGCGGGTAGCAGGATCATACCTGCCTGCTACCCATGCCCATAGCCTCAGGAAGAATCCAGGAATCTTACTTCCGCTGCCTGCATATGCACACCAGTTCTCTGGATCCGTTCGTACCCATAAATGCTACGCTGTGCCGGGAATCTTTTCCTGTGATGCGAATGTATAAGGACACATCTGTAATTCATTGAAAGTTGAAGGCAGATCATGAATGTCTGATTCATCTTTAATTTTAACAGACAAGCCACTCCAGAAGGTGGTGAACAGGGCATTTTCATTCCACCTTAGATTCTGCCAGGTTCATCGAAGATTTGGAGAAAATCTGCGAAGAACATGAAGTGTGAGGTTAATAGAGGATCAGATCTTAACCATAATGGAGATACCCAGGCTAAGGCGTGTTCCTATAAAAGGTAAAATAATATATGACACTTTTTTCTTCTCTGCAGGAAAATTATTAGGCAGTAATTCAAAGTGAATATCACACTGGTTTAAAAATCCTCTGCATAATTTTGGGTCCCCATCAAAAATGGCAGGTATTGGCAGGTAAGGCAGGATGCAGAGTTTGAAACTTGTGCAGAGGTGACTGGTGTGGAAGCAATGGAAACTCTAGAACCTCTGAGTGAGACTTGATATTGTCCATGTGAGTGGATAGTTAGTAACTTAGGACTGATTGCTGGCAGGATCCATTAGGCCAGGGAACCAGTAAGATAGACTGGAATTAAATACTGAGCTGGACTAGGACTAGAATGGCTGACCAGAATGGAACCAGATATTAAACCGAAATATTTAGCTGGACTGGAACTGGAATAGTTAACCAGACTGGAACTGGAATACATGACTGTATTGGAACTGGTATACTTGACAGGACTGGGACTGGAAAACTTGACCAAACTGGAACCAGAATATAGTAGCTGACCGGACTGGAACTGGAATACCTGACCGGACTGGGACCAGATACTGACTCAGACTGGGACTGGAGTGCTTGACCAGACTGGAACTGAATTACTTTGCCAGACTGGAACTGGAGTGCTTAGCCGGGCTGGAATCAGAGAGCTTAGCCAGGCTAGAACCAAAGTGCTTATCCAGCTGGGACTGGAGTGCTTAGCCAGACTGTAATTGGAGGGCTGCTGACTTCAAGGCTAGACAGAGGAGGCTGAGTAGTCTGCAGACCACGTGGGACCAGCAGATGATCCAGGAAGGCTGAGTGTTTTTCAATTACACTAAGGTCAGCTGAGCAAGGATAGCACTGTGAGTGGCTGAATGCGGACAGGTGACTGCATCCAACATGGCGGCACCCATAGGCCAGTTTTTCGAGGGAACATCAGTGTGGAGGCAGGCTGGACAGTACTCTGTGGTGAGACCAGACACTGACAGGAGCTGCTGCTATTTTAAACAAGCAGGATAGACAGCAATAGGACAGGTAACTGGCATCAGCAATCCGGAGCTTAATACACTGATTATGGATATATATATATTATTAGTAATTTGATTTAAAGAAGCTAATGGGAGTTTACCAAAACACACAGTAATTTAATTATTGTAAGAAACCGGTTAGGTTACTATACTCAACCACTGCAAAATCACAAGCAAAAGTGTGATATTCAGTACTCTTTGTGTCCGCTTATCTAACATGTCAGGAAAGATGTTCTCATTTGAAGAAAATCAGTAAATGTACAAGTTTTTAAGTATTATTATTATTATTATTATTATAGCCTTCAATCTGCTTGTTGACAATTATAGAAATAGAAGATTACTAAATTACCTACTTTCTACTATAGCATGTATACACAGGAGATACTTCCCTGATGGAAATGTTGATACAGTATTTCATTCCCTCAAATTGAGATACACAGCCTAAGGAAATATGTATCTACTTCTGACATTCATTATATCTGCCACAATAGAATGTATTACAGATTATTATATTCTTAAAATAAATTATTTATTCTTTATTCACATTCACATATCATTTTTTATCAAGTTTTTAATATTTTGCCTTGTTTTGAGTAAAAAATAACCTTTTTAATAAGTTGGGTACAAAATCCCACCATTGAGAATCCCGACAGTCTACAGCTACCTGCAGCAGCATCCAAGGGTATTTTAACCTTACCCCTATTCCTACACCCAACCCTAAACCACCCCTCTCACATCCTAATCCTAACCATCTCCTCCTGCATCCTAACCCTAACCTTCCACTCCCCTGCCCACAGCCTATCCCTACCTCTCCCCACCCCCACAGCCTAACTCTCTCCCCTAGTGCTAGCCCTAACTCTAACTCCAGTACTTACCACTGGGATCCATCGGGAATCTGACCGTCAAGATCCCCTTGTTAGTATTCTGACTGTTGGGTTCCTGACTGCATCTCGTTTTGAATTCCTACTAGAATGTGCTCGGTATAATAGTATGTCCACTATCTTTTATAGCAGTCCCTAGGGTGGTGTCTGTGTAGGATGTTTTTATGTATTGAATCACAGCCACTAGGATGCCTCCACTATTGTATTGTGGTCTCTAGATTACTCTCTGTTTTGTACATCTGTGTCTGGGGTTCTCCCTGTATTAGATATAGGGGTATATGCAATTCCGGACGAATTGCGCCTTTTTTTCGCCCGTTTTTAAATTCGACACAATTCGACCGTCGAATCCCGGCCGGCGGGTGCCGGAATTCGACATATTCAATTAAAAACGGATTCGACAGTCCCGCTGTCGGAAAATGGACCAATTGACGGATAAGTGCGTCCTGGATTCGACTTTTCGGACGGCACAAAAATGGTTAAAAAACCCTGAAAAAAATTGCGTGGGGTCCCCCCTCCTAAGCATAACCAGCCTCGGGCTCTTTGAGCCGGTCCTGGTTGTAAAAATACAGGGGAAAAATTGACAGGGGATCCCCCGTATTTTTAGAACCAGCCCCAGGCTCTGCGTCTGGTCCTGGTGCAAAAAATACGGGTGACAAAAGACGTAGGGGTCTCCCGTATTTTTAACACCAGCACCGGGCTCCACTAGCTGGATAGATAATGCCACAGCCGGGGGACACTTTTATATCGGTCCCTGCGGCCGTGGCATTACATCTCCAACTAGTCACCCCTGGCCGGGGTACCCTGGAGGAGTGGGGACCCCTTAAATCAAGGGGTCCCCCCCTCCAGCCACCCAAGGGCCAGGGTTTAAGCCCGAGGCTGTCCCCCTATCCAAGGGCTGCGGATGGGGGGCTGATAGCCTTGTGTCAAAGAAAAGAATATTGTTTTTTGCAGCAGAACTACAAGTCCCAGCAAGCCTCCCCCGCAAGCTGGTACTTGGAGAACCACAAGTACCAGCATGCGGGGGGAAACGGGCCCGCTGGTACCTGTAGTTCTACAACAAAAAATACCCAAATAAAAACAGTACACACACACCGTGAAAGTAAAACTTTATTACATACATGCCGACACACACATACTTACCTATGTTGACACGAGGTTCGGTCCACTTCTCCAAGTAGAATCCACGGTGTACCTGAAAATAAAATTATACTCACCAAAATACAGTGTAGATTGGTCCTCTTCTGAGCTTGTAATCCACGTACTTGGCAAAAAAAACAAAACGCATTTACCCGGACCATGCACTGAAAGGGGTCCCATGTTTACACATGGGACCCCTTTCCCCGAATGCCGGGACCCCCTGTGACTCCTGTCACAGAGGGTCCCTTCAGCCAATCAGGGAGCGCCACGTCGTGGCACTCTCCTGATTGGCTATGCGTGTCTGAGCTGTCAGACAGCGCATTGCACAGCCGCTCCATTATCTTCAATGGTGGGAACTTTGCGGTCAGCAGTGAGGTTACACGCGGTCAGCAGCGAGTGAGTCACAGGGGGTCCCGGCATTCAAGGAAAGGGTCCCATGTGTAAACATGGGACCCCTTTCAGTGCATGGTCCGGGTAAATGCGGTTTGTTTTTTTGCCAAGTACGTGGATTACAAGCTCAGAAGAGGACCGATCTACACTGTATTTTGGTGAGTATAATTTTATTTTCAGGTACACCGTGGATTCTACTTGGAGAAGTGGACCGAACCTCGTGTCAACATAGGTAAGTATGTGTGTGTCGGCATGTATGTAATAAAGTTTTACTTTCAATGTGTGTGTGTACTGTTTTTATTTGGGTATTTTTTTGTAGTAGAACTACAGGTACCAGCGGGCCCATTCCCCCCCCGCATGCTGGTACTTGTGGTTCTCCAAGTACCAGCTTGCGGGGGAGGCTTGCTGGGACTTGTAGTTCTGCTGCAAAAAACAATATTCTTTTCTTTGACACAAGGCTATCAGCCCCCCATCCGCAGCCCTTGGATGGGGGGGGGGACAGCCTCGGGCTTCACCCCTGGCCCTTGGGTGGCTGGAGGGGGGGACCCCTTGATTTAAGGGGTCCCCACTCCTCCAGGGTACCCAGGCCAGTGGTGACTAGTTGGGGATGTAATGCTACGGCCACAGGGACCGATATAAAAGTATCCCCCGGCTGTGGAATTATCTCTCCAGCTCGTGGAGCCCAGTGCTGGTGTTAAAAATACGGGGGACCCCTACGTCTTTTGTCCCCCATATTTTTTGCACCAGGACCGGACGCAGAGCCCGGTGCTGGTTCTAAAAATACGGGGGATCCCATGTCAATTTTCCCCCCGTATTTTTACAACCAGGAGTGGCTCAAAGAGCCCGAGGCTGGTTATGCTTAGGAGGGGGGACCCCACGCATTTTCTTTTCTTGATTTTAACCCATTCCCATCCCTTCCCACTGAAAACCATGCTCTCTCTATTTTAGTCAGTTAAAAAAAAAATATTCTTTTAAAAAATATATAAATAATACTTGTGTCTCCTAATAGACAAACCAAGTACATAATCCCTTCTAATATAAATAGATATGCTATTAGCAATAAAAAAAAACACACAAAAAAAGTTTTTAAAATTTTTTAATAGATTCCTCCAGCAAAGTGAGGCGGAATGAAATTGAGGAAATTACTGTCGAAAAGCACTGTTGTCGAATCGACATTCTTCAATTGAATATACTTTTGTCGAAAAGCCGCATTTTTACCACTGCAGACATGTCGAATTTTAAAAATGTCGAATTGCAAAAAGTCGAATCTGAAACGTCCGTTTTTTTGTCGAAAAGTACTGTATTGCATTGTCGAATCCAATTCAACATGGTTTTTTTTGTTGAAAATGCCCCGATTTCAACCGCAATTGCATATACCCCATAGTATGTCTCCCTAAAATGCCAAATGTTGCTGTGACTTCAAACATAAGAATTAATGCTGGGGATTGAGCCATGAATGGTGAAACAAACCAACCAAGGTTGGAAAGGGCGCTTTAAGTGTTTTCCAATTAAAAAGTGCAGCAGCTGCCTGTATAGGATAGTTACACCTATGTAAAAAGACCAAACTAAAATGCAACAACAATGAGGCTGCGCTTAGAGAGATGAATTGTCTGGATAACAATATAAAATTTATTAAACTTAAAATCCGTCCATTGGACAATTAATATAGAAATACACTGTGATAAATGCCTCTAAAACACCTTTTTTAAACCATCACATAAGCTTATTCCAAATGGACCAAAGGACCCTGTATACTTGAAACCAATTTTATCCTGGGGCTATAGCATAGTCCCTGGGCTGGAGAATTAAGTCCCAACGCTGGAGGATTAGCAGTTCCAATATTTTATCATGAAGTCAAGGAAAGTCCTCACCAGTATTGCGTTTTGGTAAACAAAAGTCCAGTCCTTAGTTGTGGATATGGTTCAAGTCAGGCAGATTCTGGGGTCCGCGATGGTCCGGGCTTGCAGTATTAAATTGTGATGGGGTGATGAAGAGGCTCACACCTCAGGGTCCTTTGGTCCATTTGGAATAAGCTTATGTGATGGTTTAAAAAAGGTGTTTTAGAGGCATTTATCACAGTGTATTTCTATATTAATTGTCCAATGGACGGATTTTAAGTTTAATAAATTTTATATTGTTATCCAGACAATTCATCTCTCTAAGCGCAGCCTCATTGTTGTTGCATTTTAGATTGAGCCATGAACACTGCTGCCATCTTCCGAGTTCTAATCATAACCATCTCTTGGCATCGCAACAAGTCAATTCCTTGGCCTCAAGGAGGAAGCTAGAACCGGAATTTAAATCCCATCTCTCCTTCCTTCATAGGTAAAAACTAGAGATGAGCGGGTTCGGTTCCTCTGAATCCGAACCCGCCCGAACTTCAGTTTTTTTTACACGGGGCCGAGCGACTCGGATCTTCCCGCCTTGCTCGGTTAACCCGAGCGCGCACGAACGTCATCATCACACTGTCGGATTCTCGCGAGGCTCGGATTCTATCGCGAGACTCGGATTCTATATAAGGAGCCGCGCGTCGCCGCCATTTTCACACGTGCATTGAGATTGATAGGGAGAGGACGTGGCTGGCGTCCTCTCCGTTTAGAAATTAAAATAGGAGAGTGAGAGTGAGACACGTTCATTACTATACTTACTGGAGCTTAGGAGGAGTTATTATATTATACTACTAGTGACTGATGACCAGTGACCTGACCACCAGTGCAGTTTTATAATTTATTAATATTTAAATAATAATCCGTTCTGTTCTTGTTCTCTGCCTGAAAAAAATGATACACAGCTTAATTGTGGGGGAGACTGGGGAGCAGTTATAGGTTATAGCAGGAGCCAGGAGTACATATTAAACAGTGCACACTTTTGCTGCCAGAGAGAGACTAGTGCCACTGCCAGTGTGACTGACCACTGTGACCAGTGACCTGACCACACTGACCACCAGTACTATAGTACTATATTTATTGATTGTCTGCCTGAAAAAGTACACTCGTCGTGGACTCGTGTGACTTGTGTGGTGTTTTTTTCTTCTTTAAAAAACTCATTCTGCTGACAGACAGTGTCCAGCAGGTCCGTCATTAATATCTGACTGTGCTCACACAGCTTAATTGTGGGGGAGACTGGGGAGCAGTTATAGGTTATAGCAGGAGCCAGGAGTACATATTAAACAGTGCACACTTTTGCTGCCAGAGAGAGACTAGTGCCACTGCCAGTGTGACTGACCACTGTGACCAGTGACCTGACCACACTGACCACCAGTACTATAGTACTATATTTATTGATTGTCTGCCTGAAAAAGAACACTCGTCGTGGACTCGTGTGACTTGTGTGGTGTTTTTTTCTTCTTTAAAAAACTCATTCTGCTGACAGACAGTGTCCAGCAGGTCCGTCATTAATATCTGACTGTGCTCACACAGCTTAATTGTGGGGGAGACTGGGGAGCAGTTATAGGTTATAGCAGGAGCCAGGAGTACATATTAAACAGTGCACACTTTTGCTGCCAGAGAGAGACTAGTGCCACTGCCAGTGTGACTGACCACTGTGACCAGTGACCTGACCACACTGACCACCAGTACTATAGTACTATATTTATTGATTGTCTGCCTGAAAAAGTACACTCGTCGTGGACTCGTGTGACTTGTGTGGTGTTTTTTTCTTCTATAAAAAACTCATTCTGCTGACAGACAGTGTCCAGCAGGTCCGTCATTATATAATATTATATACCTGTCCGGCTGCAGTAGTGATATATTTTTTATATCATTATTTATCATCCAGTCTATACTAGCAGCAGACACAGTACGGTAGTTCACGGCTGTAGCTACCTCTGTGTCGGCACTCGGCAGTCCATCCATAATTGTATACCACCTACCCGTGGTTTTTTTTTTCTTTCTTCTTTATACATACTACATCTCATTATCAACCAGTCTATATTAGCAGCTAGTATCTAGCTAGTATTATTAGTCACAGTCGTGTGGCAGACCCTGTCACTGAAATGATGGGTTGGTTAAAGTGTGCATGTCCTGTTTATACAACATAAGGGTGGGTGGGAGGGCCCAAGGACAATTCCATCTTGCACCTCTTTTTTCTTTAATTTTTCTTTGCGTCATGTGCTGTTTGGGGAGGGTTTTTTGGAAGGGACATCCTGCGTGACACTGCAGTGCCACTCCTAGATGGGCCCGGTGTTTGTGTCGGCCACTAGGGTCGCCCAGCTTAGTCATCCAGCGACCTAGGTGCAAATTTTAGGACTAAAAATAATATTGTGAGGTGTGAGGTATTCAGAATAGACTGAAAATGAGTGTAAATTATGGTTTTTGAGGTTAATAATACTTTGGGATCAAAATGACCCCCAAATTCTATGATTTAAGCTGTTTTTTAGTGTTTTTTAAAAAAAAAACACCCGAATCCAAAACACACCCGAATCCGACAAAAAAAATTCGGTGAGGTTTTGCCAAAACGCGTTCGAACCCAAAACACGGCCGCGGAACCGAACCCAAAACCAAAACACAAAACCCGAAAAATTTCCGGCGCTCATCTCTAGTAAAAACCCTCTTCACATTTTTATATTTGAGTTTTCCATCTCTTTCTGGCTACACTCCAGGAAAGTTTGTTTGCAACTGTGATCCTGTCTGCAATGCAACACCCCCTCTGTTAATTAGATAGTTGAAGATAAACACACCTGTCCCTGTGCAAGTTGATGTAGTGTGTAGTATTTAAGAGCATTATTGTCAAGGTCTTCAGTCAGGGCCTTGGCCTGCATTTGTTAAGGATGTAATTTCCAGGATGCAGTTAGAACCGGAGTTTGAACTGGATTTGGATTATACACTACTCTATAAAGTAAAGACTGCAAAGACTGCAGCTCAAGCTCATTATGTGGCCTTTCCTCAGCCATGATAACACGAAGACCAAGCCTACTACCCCCCTGGCTGAAAACATTAGGACTGCCCCCAGGCCTACCCCTCAAGGTAGGAAGAGCACCAGGACCAGGCTCATCAGGTACATTTCCATCAGACATTAGTGTGCTCCCCACATTATCATATCCGTCCATACTGCTTCTATGAGACCAGAACATTTCTGATTTTAACAAAATCATACGTTAACCCAATTTTCCCTCTTCCATTGTTTACCTGCAAATGTGTTCTTACTACTTTCTCTTTCTTACAGCGTACTTCGGCCCCATTGTGTGCTATTCCTGTAATGTGTACCTCAAGTGATTGCACAAACAACCAGTGGCAACCTGCGTTGTGCACCCCAGATGGTTGCCTCAAATGGTTCCTCTGCGGGCAGGATGTATTGTACTTAATGTGGATCTTTCCGTACAGGGTATATCATACTAATACAGAAGTGTTAGGTTTCCCATATATGCAATGGGCCTTTGCATGGCTCACCTCCCACAGTGTAACCTTCATAGTGCGCCCAACATGGCTGACTCATCTGGTACGCTTGTGAATGGCATGAAAAATATATGGACATGAGAGTTTTGTTTGGACGCTGCAATCATATAATTTTGTGTCATCTCTTCTAAGGGAAGACTATTCCACCTAGGGTAATCCTACACAGTGTGCCCAAGATGGCTGCCTCACCTGGTACCTTATGAGGGTGGAATAAACAAATCCTTGGAAGCTATTATCCAAAATGCCTACACAAATCCTGTATTATGCTTACTGTGCTCTCTAGGTTTTCTCTTTTTAAATTTGTGTGACTTGTCTATTGCTGCATTATGTGCTTCAATTAGAAAATCCATAAAATCCAAAGTGAGTACCTAAAATATATTATTCATAATCAGTGCTGATGGTTGAATAGTATAATTGTGAATTGATTAAATTTGTCCCCACACCTCTGAAATGTACACTAATGCCGCTTTCAGATCGCAAATGCCGGATCCCACCCGGTAAGAGAAACGTGTCCTTACCGGGTGGGATCCGGCATTTGCTCTGCTTTGGTGGCTTTCCGACCTGGCAATATACCAGGTCAGTTGCCATAGCAGCGGGGGGGCGCAGCAGCAGCATGGGCGGGGGTGGAGGCGGCGCTGGAAGATAAGCTCATCTCCTGCGCTGCCTCTCCCTATGCTGTGAATGGGAGCAGTGTCGCATCGAAACGGCTCCCATTCACACCGCGCCTGACCCGGTATTCAACCCGGTAATAACCCTTCTTTTTTACCGGGTTGAATTACCGGGTCAGGCGACCCGCTAATTCGGCCAAAGTGCTTTCACATCGCACACTGACCCGTTTCGACACGGCAATATGCCGTGTCGATACCGGGTTATTTGTGCGATGTGAACGGGGTATCACTGTTACCTTCTATTTAATTTCATTATGTATTATTTGTATCCTAATCCTCTCAATGTACAGCGCTGTAGTACATAAAATGTTGACACTTTTTATAATTACTTATTTTCAGGTATGAATTATTACTTGGCTGTCATTCCATTCCTTGGTGCTCTTGATGCAGGATTATTTGAAAGTTTTCCATATGAATTAGAAATTTCTCCTCCAGAAGAACTTGAATGTGACTTTTGCTATAACACTACAGAATGCCGCCTAATGTCTCCTAATGCAATGGATGGATGGACGGCTTTTTTTGAGGTAGTCATTAATCTCATACCTTAAGAAATAACATATATAGCAAATCAATGTATTTTCTAATGCTCCAGAATAAATGTCTCAATGTTTAGAGTAGGATAGTAAACAAGTGGGGCTTTGGTACAAATCTCCCTGTGTAAGGACTAGGGGCCTGATTCCAAGATGAGCACAGAAGTGAGGAGGCACACAGATTCCAGATTATCATGAATTTGTGGCTGGGAGACATTGAAGGAATGATCCAGTAGGTATGTAATACATTAGGAAAGAACTATTGCAAAAAAGGCTGATGGAGTGAAGTCTCATTGGAATGTTGGGGATGGAAGAGAGTCAAGAAGGGAATGAGAGGACAGCAAGTAAGATAGGGCAATGTGCACAAGTTACTCAAGCAGTTTGGAAGCAATTAGTAAGAGAGAGAGGAATTGTGGTAGCTGAAGACAAAGTCTATATTGAGAGATTGTTTCTTTAGGATTAGTTAACTAAACATCTGTTTAGAGGAGACTAATGGAGAGAAACACTTTAAAGAGGTTAGAGAGAGGTGAGCATACATTAGGGGGAGGGAAGGTGTTTGGAGGAAATAGGGCCAAAGGAACAGTACAGTTCTGTATGTTGTCTGAGATAATAAATTTAGAGTCCTCATTTAAAAAAAATTAACTGAAGGTATATTGGGGGGTGTAGCAGACCAGTGGGTCATGCAGGATTTGAGAAAATGGTATAGATTTTGTCTTTGAAATCGATGGAAAAATCATATGATGTGATTGAAGATGATATAAGTGGTGCAGGTGGGCAGAGAAAGATGTTCAATTTAGAGATGAGCGGGTTCGGTTCTCGAAGAACCGGACCCACCCGAACTTTGCTTTCCTAGTCCGCATCCGAGTCCGGCTCAGGGCTTCCTGCCGACTCTGATCCCAAAACGAGGCAAAACGTCATCATCCTTCTGTCGGATTATCATGGGTTTTGGATTCGAGAAAGGTCCCGGTGATCTACTCCATTTTTATTCCACCTGTGGAGAGTGTACTGAATGGACATGTCTGTCTCAGTGTTGGGGTTGTGGGGCATGGACATGGGGCTGCTGGCTGCTGTAGGGCTGGTATATTAGTCCACAGGTGCTCTGTCTATCATCTAGTGGTGCATCTGACAACAATGGGTGATCTGTCCATATACATCCAGGGGCTCTGTTCCAGTGTTAAAAAAAAAAAATCCCAGTATACTGTGTGTGTATATCCTGGGGCCGGTGTATCCTATGTATCAGTATCAGTCCAGGGGTGCTCTGTCTGTCATCTGGTGGTGTATCTGACAACAAAGTGTTAGCTGTCCTTCCATCTAGGGGCTCCGCCTCCATGTAAAATTAAAATAAAAGCTAAAAAGGCTAAAATATAATTATAAAAAAAATATTTTTTGATTGTTTGTACTGTACCCCAGTGTACTATACAATTTTTATTTTATTTTCATAAGTGCTGTGACACTGACGGTCAGTATATTACTATTTTGTACTCGTATATGTGTAATATCGCTATAAAGTGGGTTCGTACCTGAAGCTCTGTCGTTTTCGTGGTCGGCCGTATCCACTCTTCAACGATGTCGAGACCAGAGACTATTCTTCCCGTCACCTGTGACGCTGCGGCAGAAGGACCAGGAGAACCCCGGGAAGACAACCCAAACACAATATGCTCAAGAACCACTACGCAGGGGGGCGGTGACAACCATTTATTGCGCTGAAGATATCAGTCACCGCTATAACTCCATTCTCACTTGGAGCAAATGCATATCTTAAACATCATCTCAATACCCTATTTCTTTCCCTGTCTACAACAGTGATTACAGCTTATGTATTTCAACAGGCATGACAATAACTCGGCAAACAATCAAATATTGTTACATGCAATAGCAATCATTTGGTATGTAGTGATATCTTAGAGTAAGGAATGTCCTGACAGTAATTCTGTTGCACTTCTTAAACTATCCATAGGATGGCGCTACACGCCGGGCATTAATGTTCAGTTCCTGCGCCCAGTGGGTCAGTGTCAGTGCGCCCAGTTTGCGGTCAGTGTCCCTTTAACAGAGTACTTGCACTCCAACAGTAAACTCCGGAGGGGACGTCGGTGGACGTAAGATAAGTACTTGTAGGAGGGTGTGCGGTACTAACTGTTGGTAAAATAACGCAGCAGCAATGGGTACGGTACTATCCGTATTTGTATCCACGGAAAAGTAAGTCAACTTTAATACAAAACTTCACAGGGTTAACTAGTGGGTCACCACAGCTCTGGCAGGGTGCGGTACGTTACTCTGGGAGGCTTGATGTTAAATATTCGTGAGCAGGGACGTCCCCCATTATATGTAGTAGGCCAATCCTGGTACAATGTCCCCACTATACATAACCCTATTCATATCCCCCTGAGGTTGGGTGTTTGTGTCTACAGCCACAACCTCTCCAGTCTATGTGGCAGCTGAACTGGGGAGAAGGGAGTACCTGCGGTCTGGTGGATGCCGCTGGCGGTTGTTGGGTAAGTTCCTCCTGGGTGCCGGCTGTCTGATCGGTGGAGGCTGGTGGCGGCGGACACACTTCTGGGCGTCCTCCTCGGGTAGTTCCCCTCTCCTGTGGGTCCCTGCAGCTCAGAGGCGTCTCTTTCCCCTGCAGCGGCTCTGTTTCCACGGCGACGGCGGGCGGCTGGCGGCTCCGTCCTGCAGCGACGCGGCTCTGTCTCTCCTTTGCTGAGCGGCGGGTACCTGGTGGTTTCCTCTTTGTCAGCAGCCACGGGGCACCCTGCACGGCAGCGTCTCTCTCTCTCTGGCTCCGTCGGCGGCTTCTCCCTTCACACTGCAGCGGCGGCTGGTGGTTCCCCTCTCTGCGCAGCCACGCCACGGACCACGATGCCGCCTTCTCCTCTCCTTTTTAACCATCTCCTCCCCCTTCCTTGGCGCCTTTTCCTCCTCCAATCCCTGAGTCTCCAGGGATTTACAGGCACCAGGTAGGGAATTTTAACCCTATCAGTGCCAGCAACAAAATGACAACAAAAAAGGGTCCCTAGGTAGCGCTGGCTGCATTTATGGCTCTAAAGGGGGGGCTGCTATGGGTATCCCCAAACATGGGTACCACATATGTATTGTGCGACACTGTTGGTGACATTAAACCGCAGTGTTTGATTACTATTTCTGATTCCTACACGTATTGTGCAACACTGTTGGTGAAATTAAACTGCAGTGTTTGACTACTATTTCTCTGACGTCCTAGTGGATGCTGGGAACTCCGTAAGGACCATGGGGAATAGACGGGCTCCGCAGGAGACTGGGCACTCTAAAAGAAAGATTAGGTACTATCTGGTGTGCACTGGCTCCTCCCACTATGACCCTCCTCCAGACCTCAGTTAGATTTCTGTGCCCGGCCGAGCTGGATGCACACTAGGGGCTCTCCTGAGCTCCTAGAAAGAAAGTTTATTTTAGGTTTTTTATTTTACAGTGAGACCTGCTGGCAACAGGCTCACTGCATCGAGGGACTAAGGGGAGAAGAAGCGAACCTACCTGCTTGCAGCTAGCTTGGGATTCTTAGGCTACTGGACACCATTAGCTCCAGAGGGATCGACCGCATGGAACTGGCCTTGGTGTTCGTTCCCGGAGCCGCGCCGCCGTCCCCGTTACAGAGCCAGAAGCAAGAAGAGGTCCGGAAAATCGGCGGCAGAAGACTTCGGTCTTCACCAAGGTAGCGCACAGCACTGCAGCTGTGCGCCATTGCTCCTCATGCACACTTCACACTCCGGTCACTGAGGGTGCAGGGCGCTGGGGGGGGGGCGCCCTGAGGGCAATATATGACACCTTGGCTGGCAAATCTACATCATATATAGTCCTAGAGGCTATATAGATGTAAAATTACCCCTGCCAGTATTCCAGAAAAAGCGGGAGAAAGTCAGTTGAAAAAGGGGCGGGGCTTCTCCCTCAGCACACTGGCGCCATTTTCTCTTCACAGTGCAGCTGGAAGACAGCTCCCCAGGCTCTCCCCTGTAGTTTTCAGGCTCAAAGGGTTAAAAAGAGAGGGGGGGGGGCACAAAATTTAGGCGCAATATTGTATATACAAGCAGCTATTGGGAAAAATTCACTCAATATAGTGTTAATCCCAAAATTATATAGCGCTCTGGTGTGTGCTGGCATACTCTCTCTCTGTCTCCCCAAAGGGCTGTGTGGGGTCCTGTCCTCAGTCAGAGCATTCCCTGTGTGTGTGTGCGGTGTGTTGGTACGGCTGTGTCGACACGTTTGATGAGGAGGCTTATGTGATGGCAGAGCAGATGCCGATAAATGTGATGTCGCCCCCTGTGGGGCCGACACCAGAGTGGATGGATAGGTGGAAGGTATAAACCGACAGTGTCAACTACTTACATAAAAGGCTGGATGACGTAACAGCTATGGGACAGCCGGCTTCTCAGCCCGCGCCTGCCCAGGCGTCTCAAAGGCCATCAGGGGTTCAAAAACGCCCGCTCCCTCAGATGGCAGACACAGATGTCGACACGGAGTCTGACTCCAGTGTCGACGAGGTTGAGACATATACACAATCCACTAGGAACATCCGTTACATGATCCCGGCAATAAAAAATGTGTTACACATTTCTGACATTAACCCAAGTACCACTAAAAAAGGGTTTTATGTTTGGGGAGAAAAAGCAGGCAGTGTTTTGTTCCCCCATCAAATGAGTGAATGAAGTGTGAAAAAGCGTGGGTTCCCCCGATAAGAAACTGGTAATTTCTAAAAAGTTACTGATGGCGTACCCTTTCCCGCCAGAGGATAAGTTACGCTGGGAGATATCCCCTAGGGTGGATAAGGCGCTCACACGTTTGTCAAAAAAGGTGGCACTGCCTTCTTAGGATACGGCCACTTTGAAGGTACCTGCTGATAAAAAGCAGGAGGCTATCCTGAAGTCTGTATTTACACACTCAGGTACTAGACTGAGACCTGCAGATAGTGCTGCTGCAGCGTGGTCTGTAACCCTGTCAAACAGGGATACTATTTTGCGAACATAAGACGTCGTCTTATATATGAGGGATGCACAGAGGGATTTTTTGCCGGCTGGCATCCAGAATTAATGCAATGTCCATTCTGTCAGGAGGGTATTAGAGACCCGACACTGGACAGGTGATGCTGACTTTAAAAGGCACATAGAGCCTTATAAGGGTGAGGAATTGTTTGGGGATGGTCTCTGGGACCTCGTATCCACAGCAACAGCTGGGAAGAAATTTTTTTACCTCAGGTTTCCTCACAGCCTAAGAAAGCACTGTATTATCAGGTACAGTCCTTTCGGCTTCAGAAAAGCAAGCGGGTCAAAGGCGCTTCCTTTCTGCACAGAGACGAGGGAAGAGGGAAAAAGCTGCACCAGTCAGCCAGTTCCCAGAATCAAAATTCTTCCCCCGCTTCCTCTGAGTCTACCGCATGACGCGGGGGCTCCACAGGCGTAGCCAGGTACGGTAGGGGGCCGCCTCAAAAAATTTCAGCGATCAGTGGGCTCGCTCACAGGTGGATCCCTGGATCCTTCAAGTAGTATCTCAGGGGTACAAGCTGGAATTCGAGGCGTCTCCCCCCCGCCGTTTCCTCAAATCTGCCTTGCCGACAGCTCCCTCAGGCAGGGAGGCTGTGCTAGAGGCAATTCACAAGCTGTATTCCCAGCAGGTGATTGTCAAGGTGCCCCTACTTCAACAAGGACGGGGTTACTATTCCACACTGTTTGTGGTACCGAAACCGGACGGTTCGGTGAGACCCATTTTAAATTTGAAATCCTTGAACACATACATAAAAAAATTCAAGTTCAAGATGGAATCGCTCAGGGCGGTTATTGCAAGCCTGGAGGAGGGGGATTACATGGTATCCCTGGACATCAAGGATGCTTACCTACATGTCCCCATTTACCATCCTCACCAGGAGTACCTCAGATTTGTGGTACAGGATTGCCATTACCAATTCCAAACACTGCCGTTTGGACTGTCCACGGCACCAAGGGTCTTTACCAAGGTAATGGCAGAAATGATGATACTCCTTCGAAAAAAGGGAGTTTTAATTATCCCGTACTTGGACGATCTCCTTATAAAGGCGAGGTCCAAGGAGCAGTTGTTGGTCGGAGTAGCACTATCTCGGGAAGTGCTACAACAGCACGGATGGATTCTATACATTCCAAAGTCACAGCTGGTTCCTACCACACGCCTACTGTTCCTGGGGATGGTTCTGGACACAGAACAGAAAAAAGTGTTTCTCCCGCAGGAGAAAGCCAAGGAGCTGTCATCTCTAGTCAGAGACCTCCTGAAACCAAAACAGGTATCGGTGCATCACTGCACACGAGTCCTGGGAAAAATGGTAGCTTCTTACGAAGCAAAATTCCATTCGGCAGGTTCCATGCAAGAACCTTTCAGTGGGACCTCTTGGACAAGTGGTCGGGATCGCATCTTCAGATGCATCGGCTGATAACCCTGTCACCAAGGACCAGGGTATCTCTACTGTGGTGGCTGCAGAGTGCTCATCTTCAAGAGGGCCGCAGATTCGGCATACAGGACTGGGTCCTGGTAACCACGGATGCCAGCCTTCGAGGCTGGGGGGCAGTCACACAGGGAAGAAATTTCCAAGGACTTTGGTCAAGTCAGGAGTCGTCCCTACACATAAATATTCTGGAACTGAGGGCCATTTACAATGCCCTAAGTCTGGCAAGGCCTCTGCTTCAAAACCAGCCGGTACTGATCCAATCAGACAACATCACGGCAGTCGCCCATGTAAACCGACAGGGCGGCACAAGAAGCAGGATGGCGATGGCAGAAGCCACAAGGATTCTCCGATGGGCGGAAAATCACGTCTTAGCACTGTCAGCAGTGTTCATTCCGGGAGTGGACAACTGGGAAGCAGACTTCCTCAGCAGACACGACCTACACCCGGGAGAGTGGGGACTTCATCCAGAAGTCTTCCAACTGTTGGTAAACCGTTGGGAAAGGCCACAGGTGGACATGATGGCGTCCCGCCTAAACAAAAAACTAGATATTGCGCCAGGTCAAGGGACCCTCAGGCAATAGCTGTGGACGCTCTAGTGACACCGTGGGTGTACCAGTCGGTTTATGTATTCCCTCCTCTGCCTCTCATACCAAAGGTACTGAGAATAATAAGAAAACGAGGAGTAAGAACGATACTCGTGGTTCCGGATGGGCCAAGAAGAGCTTGGTACCCAGAACTTCAAGAAATGATATCAGAGGACCCATGGCCTCTACCGCTCAGACAGGATCTGCTACAGCAGGGGCCCTGTCTGTTCCAAGACTTACCGTGGCTGCGTTTTACGGCATGGCGGTTGAATTCCGGATCCTAAAGGAAAAGGGCATTCCGGAAGAAGTCATTCCTACGCTGATAAAAGCCAGGAAAGAAGTAACCGCAAACCATTATCACCGTATTTGGCGAAAATATGTTGCGTGGTGTGAGGCCAGGAAGGCCCCAACAGAGGAATTTCAGCTGGGTCGTTTTCTGCACTTCCTACAGTCAGGGGTGACTATGGGCCTAAAATTGGGTTCCATTAAGGTCCAGATTTCGGCTCTGTCGATTTTCTTCCAGAAAGAACTGGCTTCACTGCCTGGAGTTCAGACATTTGTAAAGGGAGTGCTACATATTCAGCCCCCTTTTGTGCCTCCTGTGGCACCTTGGGATCTCAACGTGGTGTTGAGTTTCTTAAAATCACATTGGTTTGAGCCACTTAAAACTGTGGATTTGAAATATCTCACGTGGAAAGTGGTCATGTTATTGGCCTTGGCTTCGGCCAGGCGTGTGTCAGAATTGGCGGCTTTGTCATGTAAAAGCCCTTATCTGATTTTCCATATGGATAGGGCAGAATTGAGGACTCGTCCCCAGTTTCTCCCTAAGGTGGTATCAGCTTTTCACTTGAACCAACCTATTGTAGTGCCTGCGGCTACTAGGGACTTGGAAGATTCCAAATTACTGGACGTAGTCAGGGCCTTAAAAATGTATATTTCCAGGACGGCTGGAGTCAGGAAAACTGACTCGCTTTTTATCCTGTAGGCACCCAACAAAATAGGTGCTCCTGCTTCTAAGCAGACTATTGCTCGCTGAATTTGTAGCACAATTCAGCTGGAGCATTCTGCGGCTGGATTGCCGCATCCTAAATCAGTAAAAGCCCATTCCACGAGGAAAGTGGGCTCATCTTGGGCGGCTGCCCGAGGGGTCTCGGCTTTACAATTTTGCCGAGCTGCAACTTGGTCAGGGGCAAACACGTTTGCTAAATTCTACAAAATTGATACCCTGGCTGAGGAGGACCTTGAGTTCTCTCATTCGGTGCTGCAGAGTCATCCGCACTCTCCCGCCCGTTTGGGATCTTTGGTATAATCCCCATGGTCCTTACGGAGTTCCCAGCATCCACTAGGACGTCAGAGAAAATAAGATTTTACTCACCGGTAAATCTATTTCTCGTAGTCCGTAGTGGATGCTGGGCGCCCATCCCAAGTGCGGACTGTCTGCAATACTTGTATGTAGTTATTGCCTAACTAAGGGTTATTGTTGAGCCATCTGTTGAGAGGCTCAGTTATATTTCATACTGTTAACTGGGTGTAGTATCACGAGTTATACGGTGTGATTGGTGTGGCTGGTATGAGTCTTACCCGGGATTCAAAATCCTTCCTTATTGTGTCAGCTCTTCCGGGCACAGTATCCTAACTGAGGTCTGGAGGAGGGTCATAGTGGGAGGAGCCAGTGCACACCAGATAGTACCTAATCTTTCTTTTAGAGTGCCCAGTCTCCTGCGGAGCCCGTCTATTCCCCATGGTCCTTACGGAGTTCCCAGCATCCACTACGGACTACGAGAAATAGATTTACCGGTGAGTAAAATCTTATTTTCTTACTCATACACGTATTGTGCGACACTGTTGGTGAAACTAAACCACAATTTTTTATTACTATTTCTAATTATTATATTTTTTGTTAAAATTGTGGTGTGTGCTGTACTCCACTTGGTTCGTGTTTGTGGATAGATATGGAGGACAAAAAATTGAGAGGACAGCAGGAAGCACATACTAGTGGGGCAGGTGCTGCCACCAGTCATGACGATACAAGTCAGCCAACATTATCTACTAAGGCCAATGCCCAGGAGCACAGAGGTCTTAAGTCAGGGTATGCAAAATCATTTAAATTTACAGTGAAACATCAAAAGGAAAGTTAGCTGCAGAGGCAGTAAGACAAACTGTGCATTCAGAACCATGAGACATTCTTGAAGAACGTTTAGGGATGTCCACATCAGCTATGTGTGAGTCTGACATTTCTCTTATGTCCTAGAGGATACTGGGGTCCAACCTGCCTGCTTTGTGGGACTTAGGGGGGGAATGTCCCAACCTCTTGAAGGGTTAATGGTCCCATTCCCGCTGACAGGACACTGAGCTCCTTAGAGAACTATTCGCAAGCCCCACCATGGCGAGCGTACATTCCCGCAGCACGCCACCACCCCTAACAGAGCCAGAAGAATGAAGAGTGGTGAGTACTGAGCCGGTGTCCTGGCTAGCGGGGCGCCGGTCATTATGGAGATGCACGGCTTCTAAACGGGGTGGACACAACTGCGTCCCAGTACACTGTACACACTACCTATACTGGCACAACAGCCTTAAAACAGTTCTCTCCATTTTAAGCACCAGATTCCTCAGCCAGTATAAAAAAAGTGGGAAGACCGCGTGCCATTGAAGTGGTGGGGCAACACTATGAGAGGACCTAGCAGCTTACCAGTGCCATTTTCCCTCAGCAGTGACACAGACGCTGACAGGACAGGTTGCGCAGGACCTCCAGTGTACTCCAGATTACTTCAGTGGTATCAGGGGGTCATAGCAGGGGGGAGCAATTATTAGTGTACTAAGTCCCCTATCAGGGTACTTAGTCTGTGACCTGTCTAAGCTTTGCATTAGCGATAAGGGCGTGGTGGGGGCTGGCTCCAAACAACTTTGTGTCTCCCTGAAGAGCTCTTTGTGGGTTAATTGTGCTTAACCTTTCCTGTGTGTGTGCTGTCACATTACATTATGTCAGGCAAAGAATGTGTGTCTTGTACAGCAGAGTGTTTCTCTTCACCAGGGGGCTCACTACCCGGAATGGGTTAATTATCTTAAGGGAATGATCTCAACTCTTTCTACAAAATTGTCCCGTAATGAGAAAGAGACGCAATACTTAAAACAGACTGTGGATGAGTTTATGAACAGAGACTCGGTCCCCAAAACAGCGTCTCAGTCCCCTCCCATTTGTCCGCAAAAGCGATCTCTGGCTCATATCCTGCAGTCTGACTCTGACAGGTCAGACATGGAGGAGGGAGATGTGTACTCAGGGGGGAAGGGTGTGTGTGTGCAGCTCTCTCACATGGAATAATAGCTCTTAATAGAGGCTATCAGAGATGTTCTGCATATTCCTGATAAGGTGTCAGAGGAGTGTGAGGAATTTTATTTTAATGTAAAAAGTAAGTCCTAAGTTACTTTTCCTGCGTCAAAGGAATTGAATACCCTGTTTGAAGAACCATGGGTTAATCCTGATAAGAAGTTTCAGATCCCTAAAAGGTTGCTCTCATCTTTTCCTTTTCCTCTGGAGGATAGGAAAAAAATGGGAAAATCCACCGATAGTGGACGCATCAGTCTCTAGGCTGTCACGTAAAATTGTACTGCCTGTTCCTGGTGCAGCCTCCCTGAAAGACACGGCTGATCGTAAAATTGAGACTACACTCAAATCATTGTACACAGCTGCTGTGGTGGCCCAAAGACCCACTGTTGCATGTGCGTGGATCACTAAAGCCATTGCTAGATGGTCAGGTAACCTAATTGAGGGGTTAGATTCCTTACTTAGGGGGGATGTTGTCTTACTCCTGCAGCATATTCAGGACTCTGCAAAGTTTATGGTGGAAGTCATAAAGGAAATAGGTGTGCTTAACGCACGCACCACCGCTATGGCAGTGTCGGCACACCGGGGCTTGTGACTACGCCAGTGGACTGCTGACGCTGACTCCAGGAAAAGCATGGAAGGCCTACCATTTACAGGAGAGGCCTTGTTTGGAAATGAATTAGACAAATGGATCTCCACAGCTACTGCGGGTAAGTCTACGTATCTTCCTTCTGCAGCCCCCCAACCAAGAAGACTTCTTCAGCTTCTAAGTTGCAGTCCTTTCAGATGGCCAAGTTTAAAGGCAAATCCAGAGGAGCTTCTACGTCCGCTAGCGGCGCAAGAGTAAACAATGCAAACCAGCAACAGCAGGTGCTCAGGAACAGAGTTCAGGAACTGCTTCCTCAAAGACTTCAGCATGACGGTGGACCGCAGTGCCTGGAAGGCTGTCAGGTGGGAGCTCGCCTACAATTCTTCAGTCAGATCTGATCAAATTCGTGCCAGGATCCCTGGGTCATTAATCTTATTTCCCAGGGCTACAGACTGAAGTTCCAAGAGCTCCCACCTCACAGATTCTTCAAATCAGGCTTGCCAGTTTCACAAGAGGCAGGTATAACTTTACAACATGCCATCGAAAAACTGGTACAGACTCACGTCATTGTTCCAGTTCCACCTCATCAGCTAAACAAGGGGTACTATTCCAACTTGTTTGTAGTATCGAAACCGGACGGTTCGGTAAGACCAATTTTGAACCTCAAGTCGTTGAACCCGTACTTATGAGTGTTCAAATTCAAGATGGAGTCTCCAAGACTGGTGATCTCAGGTCTGGAGGAAGGGAAATTCCTAGTGTCTCTGGATATCAAGGATGCGTACCTTGACATTCCGATCTGGCTGCCTCATCAGGCTTATCTATGGTTTGCACTGCCAGTTCCAGGCCCTGCCATTTGGTCTCTCCACGGCACCGAGGGTGTTCACCAAGGTGATGGTAAAGATGATGTTTCTACTCTGCAAACCGGGAGTGAACATAATTCCGTACCTGGACGATCTCATGATAAAAGCACTGTCCAGGGAAAGGTTGCTGGACAGCATTTCTCTCTCAACCAAACTTCTCCAGGATCATGGGTGGATTCTGAACCTTCCAAAGTCTCACCTAGTGCCAATACGGATGCTCTCATTCCTTGGAATGATACTGGATACGGAGTCGCAGTAGGTGTTCCTTCCATTGGAAAAGGCATTAGTAATCCAGTTGATGGTTCGGGATGTCCTGAAGCCAACCCGGATATTCGTTCATCTATGCATTCGCCTTCTGGGGAAAATGGTGGCCTCTTATGAGGCTCTTCAATATGGAAGGTTTCATGCAAGACCCTTCCAGCTCAATCTGTTGGACAAATGGTCCGGATCGCATCTTCACATGCACCAGAGGATCCGTCTGTCACCAAAAGCCAGGATCTCCCTTCTGTGGTGGCTACTGACTTCTCACCTTGTCGAGGGTCGGAGGTTCGGAATTCAGAACTGGATTCTGCTAACCACAGACGCAAGCCTCCGAGGTTGGGGAGCAGTCACTCAGGGGGTGCAGTTTCAGGGAAGATGGTCCAGTCAGGAAGTCATCCTTCCAATCAAAATTCTGGAACTCAGGGCCATATAGAATGCCCTTCTACAGGCCTTACATCTTCTTCAAGATCGGGCTATTCAGGTCCAGTCAGACAATGTGACAGCAGTAACGTACATAAACCAATAGGCCAGAACGAAAAGCAGAGTAGCAATGTCAGAGGTGTCAAGGATTCTCCTCTGGGCAGAGAGAAACACTGTGGCATTGTCAGCAGTCTTCATTCCGGGAGTAGACAACTGGGAAGCAGACATCCTCAGCAGACACGACCTGCACCTGGGGAAGTGGAGCCTTCACCCGGAAGTATTCAGGTGCTTGACACGTCGATGGGGATATCCACAGATCGACATGATGGCCTTTCGTCTCAACAAGAAGCTCAAGCGATATTGTTCCAGCTCAAGAGACCCACAGGCGGTGGCGGTAGATGCCATGACTAGTCCATGGGTCTATCAGATGGTGTACGTGTTTCCTCCACTTCCTCTGATCCCAAGAATTCTAAAGTGAATAAAAAGGGAAAAGGTTCAAGCAATTCTAATTGATCCGGACTGGCCAAGAAGAGCCTGGTATGCAGACCCTCTGGAGATGCTCCTCGAAGATCCGTGGCCTCTACCTCTTTGCGAGGATCTTCTGCAACAGGGTCCGTTTGTCTATCAGAACTTACCATGGCTAGGTTTGACGGCATGGAAGTCGAACGGCTGAATCTAGCCAGGAGAGGGATCCCTAACAAGGTTATCCCGACTATGATCCAAGTCAGGAAGGGGGTAACATCTAAGCATTACCTTCATATTTGGAAGAAATACATCTCTTGGTGTGAGAGCAGAAATTTTTCTGTGGTGGAATTCCATCTAGGATGTTTCCTTCTATTTCTGCAAGCGCAAATGAATGGGGGCCTACATTCCATCTAGGATGTTTCCTTTTATTTCTGCAAGCGCAAATGAATGGAGGCCTACGTCTGGGCTTTATAAAAGTCCAGATTTCGGCCTTGTCCATTTTCTTTCAAAAACAATTGGCTTCTCTCCCTGAAGTCCAGACATTCTTGAAAGGTGTTCTGCACATCCAACCTCCCTTTGTGCCTCCCACGGCACCTTGGGATCTCGATGTGGTGCTGCATTTCCTCCAATCGGACTGGTTTGAACCATTACAGGAGGTGGACGTAAAATATCTTACGTGGAAGACTGTCACACTGTTGGCCTTGGCTTCAGCAAGACGTGTCGAAGCTGGGGGCTTTTTCTCACAAAAGTCCATATTTAATTTTCCATGAGGACAGAGCTGAACTCAGAACTCGTCAGCAATTTCTTCCTAAGGTGGTGTCTGCATTTCACATCAACCAACCTATTGTGGTCCGTTTGTCACTGACACCTCTGCTACTTCAAAGTCTTTGGATGTTGTGAGGGCTTTGAAGGTGTATGTGAAAAGAACAGCTCATCACAGAAAGATGGACTCGCTGTTTGTTTCTTTATGATCTCAATAAGATTGCTTCAAAGCAGATGATTGCATGCTGGATCAGACTTACTATCCAGCATGCTTATTCAATGGCAAGTTTGCCATGTCCAAAATCTGTACAGGCCCACTCTACTAAGTCGGTGGGTTCTTCATGGGTGGCTGCCCGGGGTGCCTCGGCTTTACAGCTCTGCTGAGCAGCTACTTGGTCAGGGTCGAAAACGTGTGCAAAGTTTACAAGTTCAATACATTGGCCTCTGAGGACCTTCAATTTGGTCAATCAGTTCTGCAGGAACCTAGGTACTCTCTCTCCCACCCGGTTTGGTAGCTTTGGTACATCCCAATGGTACTAAATGGACCCCAGGTTCCTCTAGGACGTAAGAGAAAATAGGATTTTAATTAACTACCGGTAAATCCTTTTCTCGTAGTCTGTAGAGGATACTGGGTGCCCGCCTAGTGCTTCGTTCTTCCTGCACTGTTACTTGGTTAAGTAATGATGGTTCAGCCGTTGCTGTTTCTGTTTCAAGTTTGGTTAGCTTGGCTTTCCTCTTGTTGTGTCTGCTGGTTCGGAATCTCACCACTATCCTTATCTATCCTTCTCTCAAAGCATGTCCGTCTCATCGGGCACAGTTTCCTAAACTGAGACTGGTAGGAGGAGCATAGAGGGAGGAGCCAGCCCACACCATCAAATTCTTAAAGTGCCCATGGCTCCTAGTGAACACATCTAAACCCCATGGTACTAAATGGAACCCAATATCCTCTACGGATTACGAGAAAAGGAATAACAGGTAGGTAATTAAAATCCTATTTTCTCCCACTGTCTTCATAGAGAAGCCTCCTTCAACACATTCCACCATTTCTGCACCACTCTGCATATGTGGGGAGCAGTACAAGTACAGATGGTGATAATGAGAAGGTCATAATAGAAATTGAGGATTTGTGTGTGGAAGTGGTACAGGATGAGGGGGCATATGTGTATACTATCTGACAGTGAGGCTGTTCATGATGATGTTGTTTGTGGAAGTCAGCCACCAGTGTGTAAGTCAGCTATTTGCGGCAAAGACATGACATTTTTTAACAAGATTATAATGTAAGTAACAATCTTATAATCAACATCCTCATCATTAGTGATTGGAGCTAGACCTTCTAAAAAATTGATTTGTCGGGGCCCAAACAAAGCAAGCACTGCAGCCACAAAAGTGTATGTTCCTGTCACTTAACTGCTTGTTTTGTTAAAATGTGCATGTCCTTTTTAATATCCAACATCATTTTGGGAATGAGGGCCCAAGGACAATTCCATCTTGCACCACTTTTTTATTTTGGCACTGCCGTGTGGTAATGTTTCATATATGTGCTATAAACTGCTGCGTGTTTGTGTCTCTGCTGTATTGGTTAGTGAACAGCCAGTTTGCTGCAACCTTTGGCCTAAAATGGATGAAAACAATATTTTGAACTGCTAGGTGGTCAAAATTCAATGGAAACTATTGGAAATGAATGTTATTGAGGCTAATAATACTGTAGTAACAAAATAGGCCCAAATTCTGTGATTTTCACTGATTTCATGATTTAAAAAAAAAAAAATACAGATCCAAAACAAATACAGATCCAAAACCCACAAGAGAGGTTTTGGCAAAACAAATGCAGATCCACAACACGAAGGAGATACAGATAAAAAAAAATAAGAACTTGCGCACAAATCTTGGGTCTCCTGATCAGGCCTTAAGAAATGGCTGAAACTCGTAGAGGACTTTATACTACACCTCCTCCCCATTTGGGCATTGCTGTGGACTTGCCTAGGACCATTTGCCAATAAAACTGCTATCCCTATGCTACTGGGATAACAAGCTAAGCTGTTTATTTCTTTCTTTTTATCTTTTTATGTGCCAAACCCACAATTGCGCTGTGTATGTTTGAATAAATGTTATCATTTTTTTTAACACACAGTAAGCAGTGGAGTTTTTTCACTTATATTATGGAATTCTGAGAAACTTCCTATTTGCACCATATTGAGGTTGGTTGTATCTGAGAGGGCAAAGCTTCTAATTGTGATATGAGTACTAATTCTACTATCTGGTACGCAGAATACCCATATAAGTGTTGTTTGTGTATCCAATACAGTGAAAAATGATTACACCATGAGGCGCGTGTTTCATCTCCATTGATTACATATATATATATATATATATAATTAATTAATGAATGTTAATGACTCCAAAACGTACCCCATACAAGAAATGATCAATTGTAATTCATCATGGGTCATTATACATATTAGAATGCCCCTGCAAATTGAAATATGTGGGGAAAACCAAACGTCAATTAAAAATTCGGATACAGGAACATGTAAGAAGTATTAAAAATAAACAAGAGAATCATACAATTCCTAAACATTTCAAGAATTGCCATGAATCAGATGTATCAGGTATGAGGTTCAAGGCCATTGAATTGGTACATCTGGGACCAAGAGGTTGGGATCGGGAGAAAAAACTTTCCCAACGAGAGATGTATTGGATTTATGAACTCAATACCCTTCACGCGAATGGGCTAAATGACAATTATGAAATACAGGTTGAGTATCCCATATTCAAATATTCCAAAATACGGAATATTCCAAAATACGGAATTTTTTGAGTGAGAGTGAGATAATGAAACCTTTGTTTTCTAATGGCTCAATGTACACAAACTTTGTTTAAAATTAAAACACAAAGTTATTAAAAATATTGTATTAAATGACCTTAATCCTGTGTGTATAAGGTGTATATGAAACATAAATGAATTGTGTGAATGTACACACACTTTGTTTAATGCACAAATTTACTAAAAATATTGGCTAAAATGACCTCCAGGCTGTGTGTATAAGGTGTATATGAAACATAAATGCCTTCTGTGCTTAGACTTACATCCCATCACCATGATATCTCATTATGGTATGCAATTATTCCAAAATACGGAAAAATCCGATATCCAAAATACTTCTGGTCCCAAGCATTTTGGATAAGGGATACTCAACCTGTAGCACCTTTTCAGTAACAATCAACCCTTTTGCTCCCTAATGGTGTTCTTCCTAAATTTTATAAGAATTATCTTAATGTTTATTATATCTATATTATGCATATATATCTATATTAGTGATGTGCACTGGACATTTTTCGGGTTTTGTGTTTTGGTTTTGGATTCGGTTCCGCGGCCGTGTTTTGGATTCGGACGCGTTTTGGCAAAACCTCCATGAAAATTTTTTGTCGGATTCGGGTGTTTTTTTTTACAAAAAACCCTCAAAAACAGCTTAAATCATAGAATTTGGGGGTCATTTTGATCCCATAGTATTATTAACCTCAATAACCATAATTTCCACTCATTTCCAGTCTATTCTGAACATCTCACACCTCACAATATTATTTTTAGTCCTAAAATTTGCACCAAGGTCGCTGGATGACTAAGCTAAGCGACCCAAGTGGCCGGCACAAACACCTGGCCCATCTAGGAGTGGCACTGCAGTGTCAGACAGGATGGCACTTCAAAAAATAGTCCCCAAACAGCACATGATGCAAAGAAAAAAAGAGGTGCACCAAGGTCGCTGGATGGCTAAGCTAAGCGACCCAAGTGGCCAACACAAACACCTGGCCCATCTAAGAGTGGCACTGCAGTGTCAGACAGGATGGCACTTCAAAAAATAGTCCCCAAACAGCACATGATGCAAAGAAAAAAAGAGGTGCACCAAGGTCGCTGGATGGCTAAGCTAAGCGACCCAAGTGGCCGACACAAACACCTGGCCCATCTAGGAGTGGCACTGCAGTGTCAGACAGGATGGCACTTAAAAAAATTGGCCCCAAACAGCACATGATGCAAAGAAAAAAAGAGGTGCACCATGGTCGCTGGATGGCTAAGCTAAGCGACCCAAATGGCCGACACAAACACCTGGTCCATCTAGGAGTGGCACTGCAGTGTCAGACAGGATGGCAGATATAAAAAATAGTCCTCAAACAGCACATGATGCTAAGTAAAAAAGAGGTGCGCCAAGGTCGCTTTATGGTTAAGCTAAGCAACCCAAGTGGCCGACACAAACAACTGGCCCATCTAGGAGTGGCACTGCAGTGTCAGACAGGATGGCACTTCAAAAAATAGTCCCCAAACAGCACATGATGCAAGAAAAATGAAAGAAAAAAGAGGTGCGAGATGGAATTGTCCTTGGGCCCTCCCACCCACCCTTATGTTGTATAAACAGGACATGCACCCTTTAACAAACCCATCATTTTAGCGACAGGGTCTGCCACATGACTGTGACTGAAATGACTGGTTTGGGCCCCCACCAAAAAAGAAGTACTCAATCTCTCCTTGCACAAACTGGCTCTACAGAGGCAAGATGTCCACCTCCTCCTCATCGTCCGATTCCTCACCCCTTTCACTGTGTACATCCCCCTCCTCACAGATTATTAATTCGTTCCCACTGGAATCCACCATCTCAGGTCCCTGTGTACTTTCTGGAGGCAATTGCTGGTGAATGTCTCCACGGGGGAATTGATTATAATTCATTTTGATGAACATCATCTTCTCCACATTTTCTGGAAGTAACCTCGTACGCCGATTGCTGACAAGGTGAGCGGCTGCACTAAACACTCTTTCGGAGTACACACTGGAGGGGGAGCAACTTAGGTAAAATAAAGCCAGTTTGTGCAAGGGCCTCCAAATTGCCTCTTTTTCCTGCCAGTATACGTACGGACTATCTGACGTGCCTACTTGGATGCGGTCACTCATATAATCCTCCACCATTCTTTCAATGGTGACAGAATCATATGCAGTGACAGTAGACGACATGTCAGTAATCGTTGGCAGGTCCTTCAGTCCGGAACAGATGTCAGCACTCGCTCCAGACTGCCCTGCATCACCGCCAGCGGGTGGGCTCGGAATTCTTAACCTTTTCCTCGCACCCCCAGTTGCGGGAGAATGTGAAGGAGGAGATGTTGACGGGTCACGTTCCGCTTGACTTTACAATTTTCTCACCAGCAGGTCTTTGAACCTCTGCAGACTTGTGTCTGCCGGAAAGAGAGATCCAACGTAGGTTTTAAATCTAGGATCGAGCATGGTGGCCAAAATGTAGTGCTCTGATTTCAACAGATTGACCACCCGTGAATCCTGGTTAAGCAAATGAAGGGCTCCATCCACAAGTCCCACATGCCTAGCGGAATCGCTCTGTTTTAGCTCCTCCTTCAATCTCTCCAGCTTCTTCTGCAAAAGCCTGATGAGGGGAATGACTTGACTCAGGCTGGCAGTGTCTGAACTAAACTTCACGTGTGGCAAGTTCAAAGGGTTGCAGAACCTTGCACAACGTTGAAATCATTCTCCACTGCGCTTGAGTCAGGTGCATTCCCCCTCCTTTGCCCATATCGTAGGTAGCTGTAGAAGCTTGAATGGCCTTTTGCTGCTCCTCCATCCTCTGACGCATATAGAGGGTTGAATTCCACCTCGTTACCACCTCTTGCTTCAGCTAATGGCGGGGCAGGTTCAGGAGTGTTTGCTGGTGCTCCAGTCTTCGGCATGCGGTGGCTGAAAGCCGAAAGTGGCCCGCAATTCTTCAGGCCACCGACAGCATCTCTAGCACGCCCCTGTCATTTTTTAAATAATTCTGCACCACCAAATTCAATGTATGTGCAAATCATGGGACGTGCTGTAATTTGCCCACATGTAATGCAAGCACAATATTGGCGTTGTCCGATGTCACAAATCCCCAGGAGAGTCCAATTGGGGTAAGCCATTCTGCGATGATGTTCCTCAGTTTCCGTAAGAGGTTGTCAGCTGTGTGCCTCTTCTGGAAAGCGGTGATACAAAGCGTAGCCTTCCTAGGAATGAGTTGGCATTTGCGAGATGCTGCTACTGGTGCCGCCGCTGCTGTTTTTGCTGCGGGAGGCAATACATCTACCCAGTGGGCTTTCACAGTCATATAGTCCTTAGTCTGCCCTGCTCTACTTGTCCACATGTCCGTGGTCAAGTGGACATTGGGTACAACTGAATTTTTTAGGACACTGGTGACTCTTTTTCTGAGGTCTGTGTACATTCTCGGTATCGCCTGCCTAGAGAAATGGAACCTAGATGGTATTTGGTACCGTGGACACAGTACCTCAAGCAAATCTCTAGTTTCCTGTGAATTAACGGTGGATACCAGAAACACGTTTAACACCGCCCAGGCTGCCAAGGCCTGAGTTATCCGCTTTGCAGCAGGATGACTGCTGTGATATTTCATCTTCCTCGCAAAGGACTGTTGGACAGTCAATTGCTTACTGGAAGTAGTACAAGTGGTCTTCCGACTTCCACTCTGGGATGACGATCGACTCCCAGCAGCAACAACAGCAGCGCCAGCAGCAGTAGGCGTTACACTCAAGGATGAATCAGAGGAATCCCAGGCAGGAGAGAACTCGTCAGAATTGACAGTGACATGGCCTGCAGGACTATTGGCTTTCCTGTCTAAGGAGGAAATTGACACTGAGGGAGTTGGTGGTGTGGATTGCAGGAGCTTGGTTACAAGAGGAAGTGATTTAGTTGGCAGCTTCAGCACGAGGTGGAAGTGGATCTTGATCTTCCCTATTTTACCCTTCATATTTTTGTTCTCCATTTTTTAATGTGTGGAATTATATGCCAGTAATATATCAATAGCAATGGCCTACTGTACCGTACTGATATATATGATATACTGGTGGTCAGCAAAATTATGCACTGTCCTCCTACTATATATACTGCGCAAAACTTAAATGCACTACAGGTATGGATGGATAGTATACTTGACGACACAGAGGTAGGTAGAGCAGTGGACTACTGTACCGTACTGCTATATATTATATACTGGTGGTCAGCAAAATTATGCACTGACCTCCTACTATTGCGCCCAACAACTAAAATGCACCACAGGTATGGATGGATAGTATACTTGATGACACAGAGGTAGGTAGAGCAGTGGCCTACTGTACCGTACTGCTATATATTATACACTGGTGGTCAGCAAAATTATGCACTGTCCTCCTACTATATATACTGCGCAAAACTTAAATGCACCACAGGTATGGATGGATAGTATACTTGATTAAACAGAGGTAGGTAGAGCAGTGGCCTACTGTACCGTACTGCTATATATTATATACTGGTGGTCAGCAAAATTATGCACTGTCCTCCTACTATATATACTGCGCAAAACTTAAATGCACCACAGGTATGGATGGATAGTATACTTGATTAAACAGAGGTAGGTAGAGCAGTGGCCTACTGTACCGTACTGCTATATATTATATACTTGTGGTCAGCAAAATTATGCACTGTCCTCCTACTACTGCGCACAACAACTAAAATGCACCACAGGTATGGATGGATAGTATACTTGACGACACAGAGGTAGGAAGAGCAGTGTACTACTGTACCGTACTGCTATATATTATATACTGGTGGTCAGCAAAATTATGCACTGTCCTCCTACAATATATACTGCGCAAAACTTAAATGCACCACAGGTATGGATGGATAGTATACTTGACGACACAGAGGTAGGTAGAGCAGTGGCCTACTGTACCGTACTGCTATATATTATATACTGGTGGTCAGCAAAATTATTCACTGTCCTCCTACTACTGCGCACAACAACTAAAATGCACCACAGGTATGGATGGATAGTATACTGGACGACACAGAGGTAGGTAGAGCAGTGGCCTACTGTACCGTACTGATATATATTATATACTGGTGGTCAGCAAAATTATTCACTGTCCTCCTACTATATATACTGCGCAAAACATAAATGCACCACAGGTATGGATGGATAGTATACTTGACGACACAGAGGTAGGTAGAGCAGTGGCCTACTGTACCGTACTGCTATATATTATATACTGGTGGTCAGCAAAATTATGCACTGTCCTCCTACTACTGCGCACAACAACTAAAATGCACTACAGGTATGGATGGATAGTATACTTGATGACACAGAGGTAGGTAGAGCAGTGGACTACTGTATCGTACTGCTATATATTATATACTGGTGGTCAGCAAAATTATGCACTGTCCTCCTACTACTGCGCACAACAACTAAAATGCACCACAGGTATGGATGGATAGTATACTGGACGACATAGAGGTAGGTAAAGCATTGGCCTACTGTACCGTACTGCTATATATTATATACTGGTGGTCAGCAAAATTATGCACTGTCCTCCTACTACTGCGCACAACAACTAAAATGCACCACAGTAGTGGATGGATAGTATACTTGACGACACAGAGGTAGGTAGAGCAGTGGCCTACTGTACTGTACTGCTATATATTATATACTGGTGGTCAGCAAAATTATGCACTGTCCTCCTACTATATATACTGCGCAAAACTTAAATGCACTACAGGTATGGATGGATAGTATACTTGACGACACAGAGGTAGGTAGAGCAGTGGACTACTGTACCGTACTGCTATATATTATATACTGGTGGTCAGCAAAATTATGCACTGACCTCCTACTATTGCGCCCAACAACTAAAATGCACCACAGGTATGGATGGATAGTATACTTGATGACACAGAGGTAGGTAGAGCAGTGGCCTACTGTACCGTACTGCTATATATTATTTACTGGTGGTCAGCAAAATTATGCACTGTCCTCCTACTATATATACTGCGCAAAACTTAAATGCACCACAGGTATGGATGGATAGTATACTTGATTAAACAGAGGTAGGTAGAGCAGTGGCCTACTGTACCGTACTGCTATATATTATATACTTGTGGTCAGCAAAATTATGCACTGTCCTCCTACTACTGCGCACAACAACTAAAATGCACCACAGGTATGGATGGATAGTATACTTGACGACACAGAGGTAGGAAGAACAGTGTACTACTGTACCGTACTGCTATATATTATATACTGGTGGTCAGCAAAATTATGCACTGTCCTCCTACTACTGCGCACAACAACTAAAATGCACCACAGGTATGGATGGATAGTGTACTTGACGACACAGAGGTAGGTAGAGCAAAGGCCTACTGTACCGTACTGCTATATATTATATATTGGTGGTCAGCAAATTTATGCACTGTCCTCCTACTACTGCGCACAACAACTAAAATGCACCACAGTAGTGGATGGATAGTATACTTGACGACACAGAGGTAGGTAGAGCAGTGGCCTACTGTACCGTACTGCTATATATTATATACTGGTGGTCAGCAAAATTATGCACTGTCCTCTTACTATATATACTGCGCAAAACTTAAATGCACTACAGGTATGGATGGATAGTATACTTGACGACACAGAGGTAGGTAGAGCAGTGGACTACTGTACCGTACTGCTATATATTATATACTGGTGGTCAGCAAAATTATGCACTGTCCTCCTACTACTGCGCCCAACAACTAAAATGCACCACAGGTATGGATGGATAGTATACTTGATGACACAGAGGTAGGTAGAGCAGTGGCCTACTGTACCGTACTGCTATATATTATATACTGGTGGTCAGCAAAATTATGCACTGTCCTCCTACTACTGCGCACAACAACTAAAATGCACCACAGGTATGGATGGATAGTATACTTGACGACACAGAGGTAGGTATAGCAGTGTACTACTGTACCGTATTGCTATATATTATATACTGGTGGTCAGCAAAATTATGCACTGTCCTCCTACTACTGCGCACAACAACTAAAATCCACCACAGGTATGGATGGATAGTATACTTGACGACACAGAGGTAGGTAGAGCAGTGGACTACTGTTCCGTACTGCTATATATTGTATACTGGTGGTCAGCAAAATGATGCACTGTCCTCCTACTACTGCGCACAACAACTAAAATGCACCACAGGTATGGATGGATAGTATACTTGACGACACAGAGGTAAGTAGAGCAGTAGCCTACTGTATCGTACTGCTATATATTATATACTGGTGGTCAGCAAAATTATGCACTGTCCTCCTACTACTGCGCACAACACCTAAAATGCACAACAGGTATGGATGGATAGTATACTTGACGACACAGAGGTAGGTAGAGCAGTGGCCTACTGTACCGTACTGATATATATTATATAGTGGTGGTCAGCAAAATTATGCACTGTCCTCCTACTATATATACTGCGCAAAACTTAAATGCACCACAGGTATGGATGGATAGTATACTTGACGACACAGAGGTAGGTAGAGCAGTGGCCTACTATACCATACTGCTATATATTATATACTGGTGGTCAGCAAAATTATGCACTGTCCTCGTACTACTGCGCACAACAACTAAAATGCACCACAGGTATGGATGGATAGTATACTTGACGACACAGAGGTAGGTAGAGCAGTGGACTACTGTAGCGTACTGCTATATATTATATACTGGTGGTCAGCACAATTATGCACTGTCCTCCTACTACTGCGCACAACAACTAAAATGCACCACAGGTATGGATGGATAGTATACTTGACGACACAGAGGTAGGTAGAGCAGTGGACTACTGTACCGTACTGCTATATATTATATACTGGTGGTCAGCAAAATTATGCACTGTCCTCCTACTACTGCGCACAACAACTAAAATGCACCACAGGTATGGATGGATAGTATACTTGACGACACAGAGGTAGGTAGAGCAGTGGCCTACTATACCGTACTGATATATATTATATACTGGCGGTCAGCAAAATTATGCACTGTCCTCCTACTATATATACTGTGCAAAACTTAAATGCCCCACAGGTATGGATGGATAGTATACTTGATTAAACAGAGGTAGGTAGAGCAGTGGCCTACTGTACCGTACTGCTATATATTATATACTTGTGGTCAGCAAAATTATTCACTGTCCTCCTACTACTGCGCACAACAACTAAAATGCACCACAGGTATGGATGGATAGTATACTTGACGACACAGAGGTAAGTAGAGCAGTGGCCTACTGTATCGTACTGCTATATATTATATACTGGTGGTCAGCAAAATTATGCACTGTCCTCCTACTACTGCGCACAACACCTAAAATGCACAACAGGTATGGATGGATAGTATACTTGACGACACAGAGGTAGGTAGAGCAGTGGCCTACTGTACCGTACTGATATATATTATATAGTGGTGGTCAGCAAAATTATGCACTGTCCTCCTACTATATATACTGCGCAAAACTTAAATGCACCACAGGTATGGATGGATAGTATACTTGACGACACAGAGGTAGGTAGAGCAGTGGCCTACTATACCATACTGCTATATATTATATACTGGTGGTCAGCAAAATTATGCACTGTCCTCGTACTACTGCGCACAACAACTAAAATGCACCACAGGTATGGATGGATAGTATACTTGACGACACAGAGGTAGGTAGAGCAGTGGACTACTGTAGCGTACTGCTATATATTATATACTGGTGGTCAGCACAATTATGCACTGTCCTCCTACTACTGCGCACAACAACTAAAATGCACCACAGGTATGGATGGATAGTATACTTGACGACACAGAGGTAGGTAGAGCAGTGGACTACTGTACCGTACTGCTATATATTATATACTGGTGGTCAGCAAAATTATGCACTGTCCTCCTACTACTGCGCACAACAACTAAAATGCACCACAGGTATGGATGGATAGTATACTTGACGACACAGAGGTAGGTAGAGCAGTGGCCTACTGTACCGTACTGCTATATATTATATACTGGTGGTCAGCAAAATTATGCACTGTCCTCCTACTATATATACTGCGCAAAACTTAAATGCACTACAGGTATGGATGGATAGTATACTTGACGACACAGAGGTAGGTAGAGCAGTGGACTACTGTACCGTACTGCTATATATTATATACTGGTGGTCAGCAAAATTATGCACTGACCTCCTACTATTGCGCCCAACAACTAAAATGCACCACAGGTATGGATGGATAGTATACTTGATGACACAGAGGTAGGTAGAGCAGTGGCCTACTGTACCGTACTGCTATATATTATATACTGGTGGTCAGCAAAATTATGCACTGTCCTACTACTATATATACTGCGCAAAACTTAAATGCACCACTGGTATGGATGGATAGTATACTTGATTAAACAGAGGTAGGTAGAGCAGTGGCCTACTGTACCGTACTGCTATATATTATATACTTGTGGTCAGCAAAATTATGCACTGTCCTCCTACTACTGCGCACAACAACTAAAATGCACCACAGGTATGGATGGATAGTATACTTGACGACACAGAGGTAGGAAGAGCAGTGTACTACTGTACCGTACTGCTTTATATTATATACTGGTGGTCAGCAAAATTATGCACTGTCCTCCTACAATATATACTGCGCAAAACTTAAATGCACCACAGGTATGGATGGATAGTATACTTTGCGACACAGAGGTAGGTAGAGCAGTGGCCTACTGTACCGTACTGCTATATATTATATACTGGTGGTCAGCAAAATTATTCACTGTCCTCCTACTACTGCGCACAACAACTAAAATGCACCACAGGTATGGATGGATAGTATACTGGACGACACAGAGGTAGGTAGAGCAGTGGCCTACTGTACCGTACTGATATATATTATATACTGGTGGTCAGCAAAATTATTCACTGTCCTCCTACTATATATACTGCGCAAAACATAAATGCACCACAGGTATGGATGGATAGTATACTTGACGACACAGAGGTAGGTAGAGCAGTGGCCTACTGTACCGTACTGCTATATATTATATACTGGTGGTCAGCAAAATTATGCACTGTCCTCCTACTACTGCGCACAACAACTAAAATGCACTACAGGTATGGATGGATAGTATACTTGATGACACAGAGGTAGGTAGAGCAGTGGACTACTGTATCGTACTGCTATATATTATATACTGGTGGTCAGCAAAATTATGCACTGTCCTCCTACTACTGCGCACAACAACTAAAATGCACCACAGGTATGGATGGATAGTATACTGGACGACATAGAGGTAGGTAAAGCATTGGCCTACTGTACCGTACTGCTATATATTATATACTGGTGGTCAGCAAAATTATGCACTGTCCTCCTACTACTGCGCACAACAACTAAAATGCACCACAGTAGTGGATGGATAGTATACTTGACGACACAGAGGTAGGTAGAGCAGTGGCCTACTGTACTGTACTGCTATATATTATATACTGGTGGTCAGCAAAATTATGCACTGTCCTCCTACTATATATACTGCGCAAAACTTAAATGCACTACAGGTATGGATGGATAGTATACTTGACGACACAGAGGTAGGTAGAGCAGTGGACTACTGTACCGTACTGCTATATATTATATACTGGTGGTCAGCAAAATTATGCACTGACCTCCTACTATTGCGCCCAACAACTAAAATGCACCACAGGTATGGATGGATAGTATACTTGATGACTCAGAGGTAGGTAGAGCAGTGGCCTACTGTACCGTACTGCTATATATTATATACTGGTGGTCAGCAAAATTATGCACTGTCCTCCTACTATATATACTGCGCAAAACTTAAATGCACCACAGGTATGGATGGATAGTATACTTGATGACACAGAGGTAGGTAGAGCAGTGGCCTACTGTACCGTACTGCTATATATTATATACTTGTGGTCAGCAAAATTATGCACTGTCCTCCTACTACTGCGCACAACAACTAAAATGCACCACAGGTATGGATGGATAGTATACTTGACGACACAGAGGTAGGAAGAACAGTGTACTACTGTACCGTACTGCTATATATTATATACTGGTGGTCAGCAAAATTATGCACTGTCCTCCTACTACTGCGCACAACAACTAAAATGCACCACAGGTATGGATGGATAGTATACTTGACGACACAGAGGTAGGTAGAGCAGTGGCCTACTGTACCGTACTGCTATATATTATATATTGGTGGTCAGCAAATTTAGCACTGTCCTCCTACTACTGCGCACAACAACTAAAATGCACCACAGTAGTGGATGGATAGTATACTTGACGACACAGAGGTAGGTAGAGCAGTGGCCTACTGTACCGTACTGCTATATATTATATACTGGTGGTCAGCAAAATTATGCACTGTCCTCTTACTATATATACTGCGCAAAACTTAAATGCACTACAGGTATGGATGGATAGTATACTTGACGACACAGAGGTAGGTAGAGCAGTGGACTACTGTACCGTACTGCTATATATTATATACTGGTGGTCAGCAAAATTATGCACTGTCCTCCTACTACTGCGCCCAACAACTAAAATGCACCACAGGTATGGATGGATAGTATACTTGATGACACAGAGGTAGGTAGAGCAGTGGCCTACTGTACCGTACTGCTATATATTATATACTGGTGGTCAGCAAAATTATGCACTGTCCTCCTACTACTGCGCACAACAACTAAAATGCACCACAGGTATGGATGGATAGTATACTTGACGACACAGAGGTAGGTATAGCAGTGTACTACTGTAACCGTATTGCTATATATTATATACTGGTGGTCAGCAAAATTATGCACTGTCCTCCTACTACTGCGCACAACAACTAAAATCCACCACAGGTATGGATGGATAGTATACTTGATGACACAGAGGTAGGTAGAGCAGTGGACTACTGTTCCGTACTGCTATATATTGTATACTGGTGGTCAGCAAAATGATGCACTGTCCTACTACTACTGCGCACAACAACTAAAATGCACCACAGGTATGGATGGATAGTATACTTGACGACACAGAGGTAAGTAGAGCAGTAGCCTACTGTATCGTACTGCTATATATTATATACTGGTGGTCAGCAAAATTATGCACTGTCCTCCTACTACTGCGCACAACACCTAAAATGCACAACAGGTATGGATGGATAGTATACTTGACGACACAGAGGTAGGTAGAGCAGTGGCCTACTGTACCGTACTGATATATATTATATAGTGGTGGTCAGCAAAATGATGCACTGTCCTCCTACTATATATACTGCGCAAAACTTAAATGCACCACAGGTATGGATGGATAGTATACTTGACGACACAGAGGTAGGTAGAGCAGTGGCCTACTATACCATACTGCTATATATTATATACTGGTGGTCAGCAAAATTATGCACTGTCCTCGTACTACTGCGCACAACAACTAAAATGCACCACAGGTATGGATGGATAGTATACTTGACGACACAGAGGTAGGTAGAGCAGTGGACTACTGTAGCGTACTGCTATATATTATATACTGGTGGTCAGCACAATTATGCACTGTCCTCCTACTACTGCGCACAACAACTAAAATGCACCACAGGTATGGATGGATAGTATACTTGACGACACAGAGGTAGGTAGAGCAGTGGACTACTGTACCGTACTGCTATATATTATATACTGGTGGTCAGCAAAATTATGCACTGTCCTCCTACTACTGCGCACAACAACTAAAATGCACCACAGGTATGGATGGATAGTATACTTGACGACACAGAGGTAGGTAGAGCAGTGGCCTACTGTACCGTACTGCTATATATTATATACTGGTGGTCAGCAAAATTATGCACTGTCCTCCTACTATATATACTGCGCAAAACTTAAATGCACTACAGGTATGGATGGATAGTATACTTGACGACACAGAGGTAGGTAGAGCAGTGGACTACTGTACCGTACTGCTATATATTATATACTGGTGGTCAGCAAAATTATGCACTGACCTCCTACTATTGCGCCCAACAACTAAAATGCACCACAGGTATGGATGGATAGTATACTTGATGACACAGAGGTAGGTAGAGCAGTGGCCTACTGTACCGTACTGCTATATATTATATACTGGTGGTCAGCAAAATTATGCACTGTCCTCCTACTATATATACTGCGCAAAACTTAAATGCACCACAGGTATGGATGGATAGTATACTTGATTAAACAGAGGTAGGTAGAGCAGTGGCCTACTGTACCGTACTGCTATATATTATATACTTGTGGTCAGCAAAATTATGCACTGTCCTCCTACTACTGCGCACAACAACTAAAATGCACCACAGGTATGGATGGATAGTATACTTGACGACACAGAGGTAGGAAGAGCAGTGTACTACTGTACCGTACTGCTATATATTATATACTGGTGGTCAGCAAAATTATGCACTGTCCTCCTACAATATATACTGCGCAAAACTTAAATGCACCACAGGTATGGATGGATAGTATACTTGACGACACAGATGTAGGTAGAGCAGTGGCCTACTGTACCGTACTGCTATATATTATATACTGGTGGTCAGCAAAATTATTCACTGTCCTCCTACTACTGCGCACAACAACTAAAATGCACCACAGGTATGGATGGATAGTATACTGGACGACACAGAGGTAGGTAGAGCAGTGGCCTACTGTACCGTACTGATATATATTATATACTGGTGGTCAGCAAAATTATTCACTGTCCTCCTACTATATATACTGCGCAAAACATAAATGCACCACAGGTATGGATGGATAGTATACTTGACGACACAGAGGTAGGTAGAGCAGTGGCCTACTGTACCGTACTGCTATATATTATATACTGGTGGTCAGCAAAATTATGCACTGTCCTCCTACTACTGCGCACAACAACTAAAATGCACTACAGGTATGGATGGATAGTATACTTGATGACACAGAGGTAGGTAGAGCAGTGGACTACTGTATCGTACTGCTATATATTATATACTGGTGGTCAGCAAAATTATGCACTGTCCTCCTACTACTGCGCACAACAACTAAAATGCACCACAGGTATGGATGGATAGTATACTGGACGACATAGAGGTAGGTAAAGCATTGGCCTACTGTACCGTACTGCTATATATTATATACTGGTGGTCAGCAAAATTATGCACTGTCCTCCTACTACTGCGCACAACAACTAAAATGCACCACAGTAGTGGATGGATAGTATACTTGACGACACAGAGGTAGGTAGAGCAGTGGCCTACTGTACTGTACTGCTATATATTATATACTGGTGGTCAGCAAAATTATGCACTGTCCTCCTACTATATATACTGCGCAAAACTTAAATGCACTACAGGTATGGATGGATAGTATACTTGACGACACAGAGGTAGGTAGAGCAGTGGACTACTGTACCGTACTGCTATATATTATATACTGGTGGTCAGCAAAATTATGCACTGACCTCCTACTATTGCGCCCAACAACTAAAATGCACCACAGGTATGGATGGATAGTATACTTGATGACACAGAGGTAGGTAGAGCAGTGGCCTACTGTACCGTACTGCTATATATTATTTACTGGTGGTCAGCAAAATTATGCACTGTCCTCCTACTATATATACTGCGCAAAACTTAAATGCACCACAGGTATGGATGGATAGTATACTTGATTAAACAGAGGTAGGTAGAGCAGTGGCCTACTGTACCGTACTGCTATATATTATATACTTGTGGTCAGCAAAATTATGCACTGTCCTCCTACTACTGCGCACAACAACTAAAATGCACCACAGGTATGGATGGATAGTATACTTGACGACACAGAGGTAGGAAGAACAGTGTACTACTGTACCGTACTGCTATATATTATATACTGGTGGTCAGCAAAATTATGCACTGTCCTCCTACTACTGCGCACAACAACTAAAATGCACCACAGGTATGGATGGATAGTATACTTGACGACACAGAGGTAGGTAGAGCAGAGGCCTACTGTACCGTACTGCTATATATTATATATTGGTGGTCAGCAAATTTATGCACTGTCCTCCTACTACTGCGCACAACAACTAAAATGCACCACAGTAGTGGATGGATAGTATACTTGACGACACAGAGGTAGGTAGAGCAGTGGCCTACTGTACCGTACTGCTATATATTATATACTGGTGGTCAGCAAAATTATGCACTGTCCTCTTACTATATATACTGCGCAAAACTTAAATGCACTACAGGTATGGATGGATAGTATACTTGACGACACAGAGGTAGGTAGAGCAGTGGACTACTGTACCGTACTGCTATATATTATATACTGGTGGTCAGCAAAATTATGCACTGTCCTCCTACTACTGCGCCCAACAACTAAAATGCACCACAGGTATGGATGGATAGTATACTTGATGACACAGAGGTAGGTAGAGCAGTGGCCTACTGTACCGTACTGCTATATATTATATACTGGTGGTCAGCAAAATTATGCACTGTCCTCCTACTACTGCGCACAACAACTAAAATGCACCACAGGTATGGATGGATAGTATACTTGACGACACAGAGGTAGGTATAGCAGTGTACTACTGTACCGTATTGCTATATATTATATACTGGTGGTCAGCAAAATTATGCACTGTCCTCCTACTACTGCGCACAACAACTAAAATCCACCACAGGTATGGATGGATAGTATACTTGACGACACAGAGGTAGGTAGAGCAGTGGACTACTGTTCCGTACTGCTATATATTGTATACTGGTGGTCAGCAAAATGATGCACTGTCCTCCTACTACTGCGCACAACAACTAAAATGCACCACAGGTATGGATGGATAGTATACTTGACGACACAGAGGTAAGTAGAGCAGTAGCCTACTGTATCGTACTGCTATATATTATATACTGGTGGTCAGCAAAATTATGCACTGTCCTCCTACTACTGCGCACAACACCTAAAATGCACAACAGGTATGGATGGATAGTATACTTGACGACACAGAGGTAGGTAGAGCAGTGGCCTACTGTACCGTACTGATATATATTATATAGTGGTGGTCAGCAAAATTATGCACTGTCCTCCTACTATATATACTGCGCAAAACTTAAATGCACCACAGGTATGGATGGATAGTATACTTGACGACACAGAGGTAGGTAGAGCAGTGGCCTACTATACCATACTGCTATATATTATATACTGGTGGTCAGCAAAATTATGCACTGTCCTCGTACTACTGCGCACAACAACTAAAATGCACCACAGGTATGGATGGATAGTATACTTGACGACACAGAGGTAGGTAGAGCAGTGGACTACTGTAGCGTACTGCTATATATTATATACTGGTGGTCAGCACAATTATGCACTGTCCTCCTACTACTGCGCACAACAACTAAAATGCACCACAGGTATGGATGGATAGTATACTTGACGACACAGAGGTAGGTAGAGCAGTGGACTACTGTACCGTACTGCTATATATTATATACTGGTGGTCAGCAAAATTATGCACTGTCCTCCTACTACTGCGCACAACAACTAAAATGCACCACAGGTATGGATGGATAGTATACTTGACGACACAGAGGTAGGTAGAGCAGTGGCCTACTGTACCGTACTGCTATATATTATATACTGGTGGTCAGCAAAATTATTCACTGTCCTCCTACTACTGCGCACAACAACTAAAATGCACCACAGGTATGGATGGATAGTATACTTGACGACACAGAGGCAGGTAGTGCAGTGGCCTACTATACCGTACTGCTATATATTATATACTGGCGGTCAGCAAAATTATGCACTGTCCTCCTACTATATATACTGTGCAAAACTTAAATGCCCCACAGGTATGGATGGATAGTATACTTGATTAAACAGAGGTAGGTAGAGCAGTGGCCTACTGTACCGTACTGCTATATATTATATACTTGTGGTCAGCAAAATTATGCACTGTCCTCCTACTACTGCGCACAACAACTAAAATGCACCACAGGTATGGATGGATAGTATACTTGACGACACAGAGGTAAGTAGAGCAGTAGCCTACTGTATCGTACTGCTATATATTATATACTGGTGGTCAGCAAAATTATGCACTGTCCTCCTACTACTGCGCACAACACCTAAAATGCACAACAGGTATGGATGGATAGTATACTTGACGACACAGAGGTAGGTAGAGCAGTGGCCTACTGTACCGTACTGATATATATTATATAGTGGTGGTCAGCAAAATTATGCACTGTCCTCCTACTATATATACTGCGCAAAACTTAAATGCACCACAGGTATGGATGGATAGTATACTTGACGACACAGAGGTAGGTAGAGCAGTGGCCTACTATACCATACTGCTATATATTATATACTGGTGGTCAGCAAAATTATGCACTGTCCTCGTACTACTGCGCACAACAACTAAAATGCACCACAGGTATGGATGGATAGTATACTTGACGACACAGAGGTAGGTAGAGCAGTGGACTACTGTAGCGTACTGCTATATATTATATACTGGTGGTCAGCACAATTATGCACTGTCCTCCTACTACTGCGCACAACAACTAAAATGCACCACAGGTATGGATGGATAGTATACTTGACGACACAGAGGTAGGTAGAGCAGTGGACTACTGTACCGTACTGCTATATATTATATACTGGTGGTCAGCAAAATTATGCACTGTCCTCCTACTACTGCGCACAACAACTAAAATGCACCACAGGTATGGATGGATAGTATACTTGACGACACAGAGGTAGGTAGAGCAGTGGCCTACTGTACCGTACTGCTATATATTATATACTGGTGGTCAGCAAAATTATGCACTGTCCTCCTACTATATATACTGCGCAAAACTTAAATGCACTACAGGTATGGATGGATAGTATACTTGACGACACAGAGGTAGGTAGAGCAGTGGACTACTGTACCGTACTGCTATATATTATATACTGGTGGTCAGCAAAATTATGCACTGACCTCCTACTATTGCGCCCAACAACTAAAATGCACCACAGGTATGGATGGATAGTATACTTGATGACACAGAGGTAGGTAGAGCAGTGGCCTACTGTACCGTACTGCTATATATTATATACTGGTGGTCAGCAAAATTATGCACTGTCCTACTACTATATATACTGCGCAAAACTTAAATGCACCACAGGTATGGATGGATAGTATACTTGATTAAACAGAGGTAGGTAGAGCAGTGGCCTACTGTACCGTACTGCTATATATTATATACTTGTGGTCAGCAAAATTATGCACTGTCCTCCTACTACTGCGCACAACAACTAAAATGCACCACAGGTATGGATGGATAGTATACTTGACGACACAGAGGTAGGAAGAGCAGTGTACTACTGTACCGTACTGCTTTATATTATATACTGGTGGTCAGCAAAATTATGCACTGTCCTCCTACAATATATACTGCGCAAAACTTAAATGCACCACAGGTATGGATGGATAGTATACTTTGCGACACAGAGGTAGGTAGAGCAGTGGCCTACTGTACCGTACTGCTATATATTATATACTGGTGGTCAGCAAAATTATTCACTGTCCTCCTACTACTGCGCACAACAACTAAAATGCACCACAGGTATGGATGGATAGTATACTGGACGACACAGAGGTAGGTAGAGCAGTGGCCTACTGTACCGTACTGATATATATTATATACTGGTGGTCAGCAAAATTATTCACTGTCCTCCTACTATATATACTGCGCAAAACATAAATGCACCACAGGTATGGATGGATAGTATACTTGACGACACAGAGGTAGGTAGAGCAGTGGCCTACTGTACCGTACTGCTATATATTATATACTGGTGGTCAGCAAAATTATGCACTGTCCTCCTACTACTGCGCACAACAACTAAAATGCACTACAGGTATGGATGGATAGTATACTTGATGACACAGAGGTAGGTAGAGCAGTGGACTACTGTATCGTACTGCTATATATTATATACTGGTGGTCAGCAAAATTATGCACTGTCCTCCTACTACTGCGCACAACAACTAAAATGCACCACAGGTATGGATGGATAGTATACTGGACGACATAGAGGTAGGTAAAGCATTGGCCTACTGTACCGTACTGCTATATATTATATACTGGTGGTCAGCAAAATTATGCACTGTCCTCCTACTACTGCGCACAACAACTAAAATGCACCACAGTAGTGGATGGATAGTATACTTGACGACACAGAGGTAGGTAGAGCAGTGGCCTACTGTACTGTACTGCTATATATTATATACTGGTGGTCAGCAAAATTATGCACTGTCCTCCTACTATATATACTGCGCAAAACTTAAATGCACTACAGGTATGGATGGATAGTATACTTGACGACACAGAGGTAGGTAGAGCAGTGGACTACTGTACCGTACTGCTATATATTATATACTGGTGGTCAGCAAAATTATGCACTGACCTCCTACTATTGCGCCCAACAACTAAAATGCACCACAGGTATGGATGGATAGTATACTTGATGACTCAGAGGTAGGTAGAGCAGTGGCCTACTGTACCGTACTGCTATATATTATATACTGGTGGTCAGCAAAATTATGCACTGTCCTCCTACTATATATACTGCGCAAAACTTAAATGCACCACAGGTATGGATGGATAGTATACTTGATGACACAGAGGTAGGTAGAGCAGTGGCCTACTGTACCGTACTGCTATATATTATATACTTGTGGTCAGCAAAATTATGCACTGTCCTCCTACTACTGCGCACAACAACTAAAATGCACCACAGGTATGGATGGATAGTATACTTGACGACACAGAGGTAGGAAGAACAGTGTACTACTGTACCGTACTGCTATATATTATATACTGGTGGTCAGCAAAATTATGCACTGTCCTCCTACTACTGCGCACAACAACTAAAATGCACCACAGGTATGGATGGATAGTATACTTGACGACACAGAGGTAGGTAGAGCAGTGGCCTACTGTACCGTACTGCTATATATTATATATTGGTGGTCAGCAAATTTAGCACTGTCCTCCTACTACTGCGCACAACAACTAAAATGCACCACAGTAGTGGATGGATAGTATACTTGACGACACAGAGGTAGGTAGAGCAGTGGCCTACTGTACCGTACTGCTATATATTATATACTGGTGGTCAGCAAAATTATGCACTGTCCTCTTACTATATATACTGCGCAAAACTTAAATGCACTACAGGTATGGATGGATAGTATACTTGACGACACAGAGGTAGGTAGAGCAGTGGACTACTGTACCGTACTGCTATATATTATATACTGGTGGTCAGCAAAATTATGCACTGTCCTCCTACTACTGCGCCCAACAACTAAAATGCACCACAGGTATGGATGGATAGTATACTTGATGACACAGAGGTAGGTAGAGCAGTGGCCTACTGTACCGTACTGCTATATATTATATACTGGTGGTCAGCAAAATTATGCACTGTCCTCCTACTACTGCGCACAACAACTAAAATGCACCACAGGTATGGATGGATAGTATACTTGACGACACAGAGGTAGGTATAGCAGTGTACTACTGTAACCGTATTGCTATATATTATATACTGGTGGTCAGCAAAATTATGCACTGTCCTCCTACTACTGCGCACAACAACTAAAATCCACCACAGGTATGGATGGATAGTATACTTGATGACACAGAGGTAGGTAGAGCAGTGGACTACTGTTCCGTACTGCTATATATTGTATACTGGTGGTCAGCAAAATGATGCACTGTCCTACTACTACTGCGCACAACAACTAAAATGCACCACAGGTATGGATGGATAGTATACTTGACGACACAGAGGTAAGTAGAGCAGTAGCCTACTGTATCGTACTGCTATATATTATATACTGGTGGTCAGCAAAATTATGCACTGTCCTCCTACTACTGCGCACAACACCTAAAATGCACAACAGGTATGGATGGATAGTATACTTGACGACACAGAGGTAGGTAGAGCAGTGGCCTACTGTACCGTACTGATATATATTATATAGTGGTGGTCAGCAAAATGATGCACTGTCCTCCTACTATATATACTGCGCAAAACTTAAATGCACCACAGGTATGGATGGATAGTATACTTGACGACACAGAGGTAGGTAGAGCAGTGGCCTACTATACCATACTGCTATATATTATATACTGGTGGTCAGCAAAATTATGCACTGTCCTCGTACTACTGCGCACAACAACTAAAATGCACCACAGGTATGGATGGATAGTATACTTGACGACACAGAGGTAGGTAGAGCAGTGGACTACTGTAGCGTACTGCTATATATTATATACTGGTGGTCAGCACAATTATGCACTGTCCTCCTACTACTGCGCACAACAACTAAAATGCACCACAGGTATGGATGGATAGTATACTTGACGACACAGAGGTAGGTAGAGCAGTGGACTACTGTACCGTACTGCTATATATTATATACTGGTGGTCAGCAAAATTATGCACTGTCCTCCTACTACTGCGCACAACAACTAAAATGCACCACAGGTATGGATGGATAGTATACTTGACGACACAGAGGTAGGTAGAGCAGTGGCCTACTGTACCGTACTGCTATATATTATATACTGGTGGTCAGCAAAATTATGCACTGTCCTCCTACTATATATACTGCGCAAAACTTAAATGCACTACAGGTATGGATGGATAGTATACTTGACGACACAGAGGTAGGTAGAGCAGTGGACTACTGTACCGTACTGCTATATATTATATACTGGTGGTCAGCAAAATTATGCACTGACCTCCTACTATTGCGCCCAACAACTAAAATGCACCACAGGTATGGATGGATAGTATACTTGATGACACAGAGGTAGGTAGAGCAGTGGCCTACTGTACCGTACTGCTATATATTATATACTGGTGGTCAGCAAAATTATGCACTGTCCTCCTACTATATATACTGCGCAAAACTTAAATGCACCACAGGTATGGATGGATAGTATACTTGATTAAACAGAGGTAGGTAGAGCAGTGGCCTACTGTACCGTACTGCTATATATTATATACTTGTGGTCAGCAAAATTATGCACTGTCCTCCTACTACTGCGCACAACAACTAAAATGCACCACAGGTATGGATGGATAGTATACTTGACGACACAGAGGTAGGAAGAGCAGTGTACTACTGTACCGTACTGCTTTATATTATATACTGGTGGTCAGCAAAATTATGCACTGTCCTCCTACAATATATACTGCGCAAAACTTAAATGCACCACAGGTATGGATGGATAGTATACTTTGCGACACAGAGGTAGGTAGAGCAGTGGCCTACTGTACCGTACTGCTATATATTATATACTGGTGGTCAGCAAAATTATTCACTGTCCTCCTACTATATATACTGCGCAAAACATAAATGCACCACAGGTATGGATGGATAGTATACTTGACGACACAGAGGTAGGTAGAGCAGTGGCCTACTGTACCGTACTGCTATATATTATATACTGGTGGTCAGCAAAATTATGCACTGTCCTCCTACTACTGCGCACAACAACTGAAATGCACTACAGGTATGGATGGATAGTATACTTGATGACACAGAGGTAGGTAGAGCAGTGGACTACTGTATCGTACTGCTATATATTATATACTGGTGGTCAGCAAAATTATGCACTGTCCTCCTACTACTGCGCACAACAACTAAAATGCACCACAGGTATGGATGGATAGTATACTGGACGACATAGAGGTAGGTAAAGCATTGGCCTACTGTATCGTACTGCTATATATTATATACTGGTGGTCAGCAAAATTATGCACTGTCCTCCTACTACTGCGCACAACAACTAAAATGCACCACAGTAGTGGATGGATAGTATACTTGACGACACAGAGGTAGGTAGAGCAGTGGCCTACTGTACTGTACTGCTATATATTATATACTGGTGGTCAGCAAAATTATGCACTGTCCTCCTACTATATATACTGCGCAAAACTTAAATGCACTACAGGTATGGATGGATAGTATACTTGACGACACAGAGGTAGGTAGAGCAGTGGACTACTGTACCGTACTGCTATATATTATATACTGGTGGTCAGCAAAATTATGCACTGACCTCCTACTATTGCGCCCAACAACTAAAATGCACCACCGGTATGGATGGATAGTATACTTGATGACACAGAGGTTGGTAGAGCAGTGGCCTACTGTACCGTACTGCTATATATTATATACTGGTGGTCAGCAAAATTATGCACTGTCCTCCTACTATATATACTGCGCAAAACTTAAATGCACCACAGGTATGGATGGATAGTATACTTGATTAAACAGAGGTAGGTAGAGCAGTGGCCTACTGTACCGTACTGCTATATATTATATACTTGTGGTCAGCAAAATTATGCACTGTCCTCCTACTACTGCGCACAACAACTAAAATGCACCACAGGTATGGATGGATAGTATACTTGACGACACAGAGGTAGGAAGAACAGTGTACTACTGTACCGTACTGCTATATATTATATACTGGTGGTCAGCAAAATTATGCACTGTCCTCCTACTACTGCGCACAACAACTAAAATGCACCACAGGTATGGATGGATAGTATACTTGACGACACAGAGGTAGGTAGAGCAGTGGCCTACTGTACCGTACTGCTATATATTATATATTGGTGGTCAGCAAATTTATGCACTGTCCTCCTACTACTGCGCACAACAACTAAAATGCACCACAGTAGTGGATGGATAGTATACTTGACGACACAGAGGTAGGTAGAGCAGTGGCCTACTGTACCGTACTGCTATATATTATATACTGGTGGTCAGCAAAATTATGCACTGTCCTCTTACTATATATACTGCGCAAAACTTAAATGCACTACAGGTATGGATGGATAGTATACTTGACGACACAGAGGTAGGTAGAGCAGTGGACTACTGTACCGTACTGCTATATATTATATACTGGTGGTCAGCAAAATTATGCACTGTCCTCCTACTACTGCGCCCAACAACTAAAATGCACCACAGGTATGGATGGATAGTATACTTGATGACACAGAGGTAGGTAGAGCAGTGGCCTACTGTACCGTACTGCTATATATTATATACTGGTGGTCAGCAAAATTATGCACTGTCCTACTACTGCGCACAACAACTAAAATGCACCACAGGTATGGATGGATAGTATACTTGACGACACAGAGGTAGGTATAGCAGTGTACTACTGTACCGTATTGCTATATATTATATACTGGTGGTCAGCAAAATTATGCACTGTCCTCCTACTACTGCGCACAACAACTAAAATCCACCACAGGTATGGATGGATAGTATACTTGACGACACAGAGGTAGGTAGAGCAGTGGACTACTGTTCCGTACTGCTATATATTGTATACTGGTGGTCAGCAAAATGATGCACTGTCCTCCTACTACTGCGCACAACAACTAAAATGCACCACAGGTATGGATGGATAGTATACTTGACGACACAGAGGTAAGTAGAGCAGTAGCCTACTGTATCGTACTGCTATATATTATATACTGGTGGTCAGCAAAATTATGCACTGTCCTCCTACTACTGCGCACAACACCTAAAATGCACAACAGGTATGGATGGATAGTATACTTGACGACACAGAGGTAGGTAGAGCAGTGGCCTACTGTACCGTACTGATATATATTATATAGTGGTGGTCAGCAAAATTATGCACTGTCCTCCTACTATATATACTGCGCAAAACTTAAATGCACCACAGGTATGGATGGATAGTATACTTGACGACACAGAGGTAGGTAGAGCAGTGGCCTACTATACCATACTGCTATATATTATATACTGGTGGTCAGCAAAATTATGCACTGTCCTCGTACTACTGCGCACAACAACTAAAATGCACCACAGGTATGGATGGATAGTATACTTGACGACACAGAGGTAGGTAGAGCAGTGGACTACTGTAGCGTACTGCTATATATTATATACTGGTGGTCAGCACAATTATGCACTGTCCTCCTACTACTGCGCACAACAACTAAAATGCACCACAGGTATGGATGGATAGTATACTTGACGACACAGAGGTAGGTAGAGCAGTGGACTACTGTACCGTACTGCTATATATTATATACTGGTGGTCAGCAAAATTATGCACTGTCCTCCTACTACTGCGCACAACAACTAAAATGCACCACAGGTATGGATGGATAGTATACTTGACGACACAGAGGTAGGTAGAGCAGTGGCCTAATGTACCGTACTGCTATATATTATATACGGGTGGTCAGCAAAATTATGCACTGTCCTCCTACTACTGTGCACTACAACTAAAATGCACCACAGGTATGGATGGATAGCATACTTGACGACACAGAGGTAGGTAGAGCAGTGGCCTACTGTACCGTACTGCTATATATTATATACTGGTGGTCAGCAAAATTATGCACTGTCCTCCTACTACTGCGCACATCAACTAAAATGCACCACAGGTATGGATGGATAGTATACTTGACGACACAGAAGTAGTTAGAGCAGTGGACTACTGTACCGTACTGCTATATATTATATACTGGTGGTCAGCAAAATTATGCACTGTCCTCCTACTATATATACTGCGCAAAACTTAAATGCACCACAGGTATGGATGGATAGTATACTTGACGACACAGAGGTAGGTAGAGCAGTGGCCTACTATACCATACTGCTACATATTATATACTGGTGGTCAGCAAAATTATGCACTGTCCTCCTACTACTGCGCACAACAACTAAAATGCACCACAGGTATGGATGGATAGTATACTTGACGACACAGAGGTAGGTAGAGCAGTGGACTACTGTAGCGTACTGCTGTATATTATATACTGGTGGTCAGCACAATTATGCACTGTCCTCCTACTACTGCGCACAACAACTAAAATGCACCACAGGTATGGATGGATAGTATACTTGACGACACAGAGGTAGGTAAAGCAGTGGACTACTGTACCGTACTGCTATATATTATATACTGGTGGTCAGCAAAATTATGCACTGTCCTCCTACTATATATACTGCGCAAAACTTAAATGCACCACAGGTATGGATAGATAGTATACTTGACGACACAGAGGGGTTCCGGTATGAATTGTCGACCATGTTATGGTCGACAGTCATTAGGTCGACCACTATTGGTCGACATTGACATGGTCGACATGGACACATGGTCGACACATGAAAATGGTCGACACATGAAAGGTCGACATATGAAAAGGTCAACATGAGTTTTTTAACTTTTTTTGGTGTCGTTTTTTGCGTAAAGTGACTGGGAACCCCAATTAGTGCACCGCGTCCCCTCGCATGGTGCCTTCGCTTCGCTCGGCACACTTTACCGTTCCAATCGTAGTCCATGTGGATCGTAAAGTATGGAAAAGTTCCCCAAAAGAAAAAAAAAGTTAAAAAACTCATGTCGACCTTTTCATGTGTCGACCTTTCATGTGTCGACCATTTTCATGTGGCGACCACGTGTCCATGTTGACCATGTCAATGTCGACCAAATGTGGTTGACCTAATGACTGTCGACCATAACATGGTCGACCATGTGAACGGATACCCACAGAGGTAGGTAGAGCAGTGGACTACTGTACCGTACTGCTATATATTATATACTGGTGGTCAGCAAAATTATGCACTGTCCTCCTACTACTGCGCACAACAACTAAAATGCAGCACATGTATGGATGGATAGTATACTTGACGACACAGAGGTAGGTAGAGCAGTGGACTACTGTACCGTACTGCTATATATTATATACTGGTGGTCAGCAAAATTATGCACTGTCCTCCTACTACTGCGCACAACAACTAAAATGCACCACAGGTATGGATGGATAGTATACTTGATGACACAGAGGTAGGTAGAGCAGTGGCCTACTGTACCGTACTGCTATATATTATATACTGGTGGTCAGCAAAATTGTGCACTGTCCTCCTACTACTGCGCACAACAACTAAAATGCACCACAGGTATGGATGGATAGTATACTTGATGACACAGAGGTAGGTAGAGCAGTGGCCTACTGTACCGTACTGCTATATATTATGTACTGGTGGTCAGCAAAATGATGCACTGTCCTCCTACTACTGCGCACAACAACTAAAATGCCCCACAGGTATGGATGGATAGTATACTTGATGACACAGAGGTAGGTAGAGCAGTGGCCTACTGTACCGTACTGCTATACATTATAAACTGGTGGTCAGCAAAATTATGCACTGTCCTCCTACTACTGCGCACGACAACTAAAATGCACCACGGGTGTAGATGGATAGTATACTTGACGACACAGAGGTAGGTAGAGCAGTGGCCTACTGTACCGTACTGCTATATATTATATACTGGTGGTCAGCAAAATTATGCACTGTCCTCCTACTATATATACCGCACAAAACTTAAATGCAGCACAGGTATGGATGGATAGTATACTTGACGACACAGAGGTAGGTAGAGCAGTGGACTACTGTACCGTACTGCTATATATTATATACTGGTTGTCAGCAAAATTATGCACTGTCCTCCTACTACTGCGCACAACAACTAAAATGCACCACAGGTATGGATGGACAGTATGCTTGACGACACAGAGGTAGGTAGAGCAGTGGACTACTATACCGTACTGCAATATATTATATACTGGTGGTCAGCAAAATTATGCACTGACCTCCTACTGCTGCGCACAACAACTAAAATCCACCACAGGTATGAATGTATAGTATACTTGACGTCACAGAGGTAGGTAGAGCAGTGGACTACTGTACCGTACTGCTATATATTATATACTGGTGGTCAGCAAAATGATGCACTGTCCTCCTACTACTGCGCACAACAACTAAAATGCACCACAGGTATGGATGGATAGTATACTTGACGACACAGAGGTAGGTAAAGCAGTGGACTACTGTACCGTCCTGCTATATATTATATAATGATGGTCAGCAAAATTATGCACTGTCCTCCTACTACTGCGCACAACAACTAAAATGCACCACAGGTATGGATGGATAGTATACTTGACGACACAGAGGTAGGTATAGCAGTGGCCTACTGTACCGTACTGCTATATATTATATACTGGTGGTCAGCAAAATTATGCACTGTCCTCCTACTATATATACTGCGCAAAACTTAAATGCACCACAGGTATGGATAGATAGTATACTTGACGACACAGAGGGGTTCCGGTATGAATTGTCGACCATGTTATGGTCGACAGTCATTAGGTCGACCACTATTGGTCGACATTGACATGGTCGACATGGACACATGGTCGACACATGAAAATGGTCGACACATGAAAGGTCGACATATGAAAAGGTCAACATGAGTTTTTTAACTTTTTTTGGTGTCGTTTTTTGCGTAAAGTGACTGGGAACCCCAATTAGTGCACCGCGTCCCCTCGCATGGCTCGCTTCGCTCGCCATGCTTCGGGAATGGTGCCTTCGCTTCGCTCGGCACACTTTACCGTTCCAATCGTAGTCCATGTGGATCGTAAAGTATGGAAAAGTTCCCCGAAAGAAAAAAAAGTTAAAAAACTCATGTCGACCTTTTCATGTGTCGACCTTTCATGTGTCGACCATTTTCATGTGGCGACCATGTGTCCATGTCGACCATGTCAATGTCGACCAAATGTGGTCGACCTAATGACTGTCGACCATAACATGGTCGACCATGTGAACGGATACCCACAGAGGTAGGTAGAGCAGTGGACTACTGTACCGTACTGCTATATATTATATACTGGTGGTCAGGAAAATTATGCACTGTCCTCCTACTACTGCGCACAACAACTAAAATGCAGCACATGTATGGATGGATAGTATACTTGACGACACAGAGGTAGGTAGAGCAGTGGACTACTGTACCGTACTGCTATATATTATATACTGGTGGTCAGCAAAATTATGCACTGTCCTCCTACTACTGCGCACAACAACTAAAATGCACCACAGGTATGGATGGATAGTATACTTGATGACACAGAGGTAGGTAGAGCAGTGGCCTACTGTACCGTACTGCTATATATTATATACTGGTGGTCAGCAAAATTGTGCACTGTCCTCCTACTACTGCGCACAACAACTAAAATGCACCACAGGTATGGATGGATAGTATACTTGATGACACAGAGGTAGGTAGAGCAGTGGCCTACTGTACCGTACTGCTATATATTATGTACTGGTGGTCAGCAAAATGATGCACTGTCCTCCTACTACTGCGCACAACAACTAAAATGCCCCACAGGTATGGATGGATAGTATACTTGATGACACAGAGGTAGGTAGAGCAGTGGCCTACTGTACAGTACTGCTATACATTATAAACTGGTGGTCAGCAAAATTATGCACTGTCCTCCTACTACTGCGCACGACAACTAAAATGCACCACGGGTGTAGATGGATAGTATACTTGACGACACAGAGGTAGGTAGAGCAGTGGCCCACTGTACCGTACTGCTATATATTATATACTGGTGGTCAGCAAAATTATGCACTGTCCTCCTACTATATATACCGCGCAAAACTTAAATGCAGCACAGGTATGGATGGATAGTATACTTGACGACACAGAGGTAGGTAGAGCAGTGGACTACTGTACCGTACTGCTATATATTATATACTGGTTGTCAGCAAAATTATGCACTGTCCTCCTACTACTGCGCACAACAACTAAAATGCACCACAGGTATGGATGGATAGTATACTTGACGACACAGAGGTAGGTAGAGCAGTGGACTACTGTACCGTACTGCAATATATTATATACTGGTGGTCAGCAAAATTATGCACTGACCTCCTACTACTGCGCACAACAACTAAAATCCACCACAGGTATGAATGTATAGTATACTTGACGTCACAGAGGTAGGTAGAGCAGTGGACTACTGTACCGTACTGCTATATATTATATACTGGTGGTCAGCAAAATTATGCACTGTCCTCCTACTACTGCGCACAACAACTAAAATGCACCACAGGTATGGATGGATAGTATACTTGACGACACAGAGGCAGGTAGTACAGTGGCCTACTGTACCGTACTGCTATATATTATATACTGGTGGTCAGCAAAATTATGCACTGTACTCCTACTATATATACTGCGCAAAACTTAAATGCACCACAGGTATGGATGGATAGTATACTTGACGACACAGAGGTAGGTAGAGCAGTGGCCTACTGTACCGTACTGCTATATAATATATAGTGGTGGTCAGCAAAATTATGCACTGTCCTACTACTACTGCGCACAACAACTAAAATGCACCACAGGTATGGATGGATAGTATACTTGACGACACAGAGGTAGGTAGAGCAGTGGACTACTGTACCATACTGCTATATATTATATACTGGTGGTCAGCAAAATTATGCACTGACCTCCTACTACTGCGCACAAAAACTAAAATCCACCACAGGTATGAATGGATAGTATACTTGACGACACAGAGGTAGGTAGAGCAGTGGCCTACTGTACCGTACTGCTATATAATATATAGTGGTGGTCAGCAAAATTATGCACTGTCCTACTATTACTGCGCACAACAACTAAAATGCACTACAGGTATGGATGGATAGTATACTTGATGACACAGAGGTAGGTAGAGCAGTGGACTACTGTACCGTACTGCTATATATTATATACTGGTGGTCAGCAAAATTATGCACTGTCCTCCCACTACTGCACACAACAACTAAAATGCACCACAGATATGGATGGATAGTATACTTGACGACACAGAGGTAGGTAGAGCAGTGGCCTACTGTACCGTACTGCTATAGATTATATACTGGTGGTCAGAAAAAATATGCACTGTCCTCCTACTACTGCGCACAACAACTAACATGCACCACAGGTATGGATGGATAGTATACTTGACGACACAGAGGTAGGTAGAGCAGTGGACTACTGTACTGTACTGCTATACATTATAAACTGGTGGTCAGCAAAATTATGCACTGTCCTCCTACTACTGCGCACGACAACTAAAATGCACCACGGGTGTAGATGGATAGTATACTTGACGACACAGAGGTAGGTAGAGCAGTGGCCTACTGTACCGTACTGCTATATATTATATACTGGTGGTCAGCAAAATTATGCACTGTCCTCCTACTATATATACTGCGCAAAACTTAAATGCAGCACAGGTATGGATGGATAGTATACTTGTCGACACAGAGGTAGGTAGAGCAGTGGACTACTGTACCGTACTGCTATATATTATATACTGGTGGTCAGCAAAATTATGCACTGTCCTCCTACTACTGCGCACAACAACTAAAATGCAGCACAGGTATGGATGTATAGTATACTTGACGACACAGAGGTAGGTAGAGCAGTGGACTACTGTACCGTACTGCTATATATTATATACTGGTGGTCAGCAAAATTATGCACTGTCCTCCTACTACTGCGCACAACAACTAAAATCCACCACAGGTATGAATGTATAGTATACTTGACGTCACAGAGGTAGGTAGAGCAGTGGACTACTGTACCGTACTGCTATATATTATATACTGGTGGTCAGCAAAATTATGCACTGTCCTCCTACTACTGCGCACAACAACTAAAATGCACCACAGGTATGGATGGATAGTATACTTGACGACACAGAAGCAGGTAGTGCAGTGGCCTACTATACCGTACTGCTATATATTATATACTGGCGGTCAGCAAAATTATGCACTGTCCTCCTACTATATATACTGTGCAAAACTTAAATGCCCCACAGGTATGGATGGATAGTATACTTGATGACACAGAGGTAGGTAGAGCAGTGGCCTACTGTACCGTACTGCTATATAATATATAGTGGTGGTCAGCAAAATTATGCACTGTCCTACTACTACTGCGCACAACAACTAAAATGCACCACAGTTATTGATGGATAGTATACTTGATGACACAGAGGTAGGTAGAGCAGTGGACTACTGTACCGTACTGCTATATATTATATACTGGTGGTCAGCAAAATTATGCACTGTCCTCCCACTACTGCACACAACAACTAAAATGCACCACAGGTATGGATGGATAGTATACTTGACGATACAGAGGTAGGTAGAGCAGTGGCCTACTGTACTGTACTGCTATATATTATATACTGGTGGTCAGCAAAATTATGCACTGTCCTCCTACAATATATACTGCGCAAAACTTAAATGCACCACAGGTATGGATGGATAGTATACTTGACGACACAGAGGTAGGTAGAGCAGTTGCCTACTGAACCGTACTGCTATATATTATATACTGGTGGTCTGCAAAATTATGCACTGTCCTCCTACTACTGCGCACAACAACTAAAATGCACCACAGGTATGGATGGATAGTATACTTGACGACACAGAGGTAGGTAGAGCAATGGACTACTGTACCGTACTGATATACTGGTGGTCACTGGTCAGAAAAATTCTGCACTGTCCTCCTACTATATTCTACAATGCAGCACAGATATGGAGCGTTTTTCAGGCAGCGAACGTATAATACTGGTGGTCACTGGTCCGCAAAACTCTGCACTGTCCTCCTACTATATAATACTGGTGGTCCCCAGTCCCCACAATAAAGCACACTGTGCACAGATATTTGCAGCACACTGAGCACAGATATGGAGCATTTTTCAGGCAGAGAACGTAGATATTTTCAGCACACTGAGCACAGATATTTGCAAGCACACTGAGCACAGATATTTGCAGCACACTGAGCACAGATATTTGCAGCACACTGAATATACAAATGAGAGAACGCTGCACAGGTCCTCTCCCTATCATCTTCAATGCACGAGTGAAAATGGCGGTGACGCGCGGCTCCTTATATAGAATACGAATCTCGCGAGAATACGACAGCAGGATGATGACATTCGGGCGCGCTCGGTTTATCCGAGCAAGGCGGGAAGATCTGAGTCTGCCTTGGACCCGTGTAAAATGGGTGGAGTTCGGGGGGGTTCGGATTCCAAGGAACCGAACCCGCTCATCACTAATCTATCTATATATATATATATATATATATATATATATACAAAATAGGTCGCACTCTCATCTTCAAGGCAAACAACAACTGGGGTGTCCACTCTAATGCCAAAGCATTGTAGATAGAGAAAGTTAATAGAGGCACTCTCCAGATTTTTCAAATTATGCAAAAAAAGATCACATTTATTTTGATATAGGTTACAGCGTCCACTTGGTACATGCGATAGTATCCTCAAGCGCTTTCGGCCCACAACGGGCCTTCCTCAGGAGGCAAATCACAGTAACTGCATAGCAAACAGTCAACATTAACACTAAATCCCAGATGTCCAGCAGTGAAGCTGGTCACGCCTGACAGGCTCTATATACACCACCAAACAATCAAAAATGGCGCCAAAGACGCCCATAAATGACATCATCAACGAGCAAATTAGCATATGTAAACATAAGCATACATCAAAATTTCCAAAAAGGACAAAGTTCACATCTATGTAAAATCTGAAATTCAGTGCGCATCCGTGAATCCGTTCATAGTGAAGTCAAGTCACATACCCACTAATAGTCACCAAACTAAGTCCGTCAGCATGACGGCTTCATGCCGATAAACGCGCCCGTCCTCCGAAACTCACAGAGTCCGGATCACGTGAAGACCTGTGTTGCCCAGCAACGCAGGCCACTTCCGATCTGTCGCTGGGCAACGCGCCATACTTCCGCCCCGTGGACCGCAAAGCGGTACCTGGGCGGAAGTAATGCAGCGCTATTCTAAGTAATTGGTCCGGCATGTCTCAAGAAATATATATCTCTCTTTTAGACCTACAAATCTAGTCACGGACAAATTTTCAGGGTATTCATCTACACCTATGGACAACACAAATGAGCACTGAATTCATGGGTACAAGAGCCAGTCAAACAACAGTTAAAAGGCAACCCTACGTATAAATACACATAGATATGTGCCTGCCAGTGGGGATATGGTAGTTTCTCCATATCATAGGCAAAAAAGTCCCAGAGAAATTCTTTCAATATATATATTTTTATACAAAACAACTATACTCTAATAAAGACATGGAGAACCCATCCCATCCCACACTAAGGTAGCCACAAATATACATTAAAATATACAAACACAGCCTACCACTAATCTTAATCTATAAGTATACTAAATACATTAGCACCAATTCTTTATTAACCATTATCAGTAGAGCTCCACATGTACACAAACGTGTACATACCAAGACGTGCATGCAAATCAAAAATTGTGTCGGTCAGACACTCTAAGCAACCTATAAGGTACATCACTAAAAAAAGAAAAAGAAGTGCTTCCTCAGCGCAGGAACAAGTTCAGAGGATTCGATTCATTGAGTCCATTTGGTGCCACCGAACCCAGTCTATGGATCCACCTCGATTCTAATTTTTTTTAAAGGAGTGATCGATCCCCTCCTCTCTTGGGCATCGGGACCCAATCTATAATGCGACACTTAAGAGAGGATACTTGATTTCTCTCTAGCAAAAAATGTTGAGCCACAGGCTTATCTGTACGTCCCGTCAAGAGTGCCTGGTGGATTGAGCTGCGATGATTCGCCATTCTTTCCCTGAATGTACAGGTGGTCATCCCCACATAAGGGAGGCCACATGGGCACAGCAACATGTATACCACATGGTCAAGGCGGCAGTGGAGTCTATATCTAATATTAATAGATTTACCACTCAAGGGGTGTGGGAACTTGTCTCCAACCAACATTGAGCGACATGTTGTACATCCTAGGCATCTGACACAGCCCTTCTTTTGTGGATTTAACCAACCGCCATCCGCATTGTTCCTCTGCTTTGTCGGATGCATCAGAAGTTGCTTTAAATTGCGGCCTCGTCTGAATGCCATCATCGGTGGATGTTCACACATACCCTTGAGCTTAGGATCAGAACTTATTATCGGCCAATGTCGCCTCAACGATGAACCAATTTTTGTTGATCTTTCATCAAATTGTGTAACGTATATCATTCTTGTCTTTTTCGACATTTTTGGCTCAGTGCATCTCAATCGAGCCTTCTCCAGGCATGAGTTAACCAAGCTCATCTTGTAGCCCCTTTCCACAAAGCGAGCCTTCATTTCTAGAATTTGCACTTCTGCAGTTTCTTTTTTCATGTTGTTCCTCAGGACACGCATAAACTGCGAAATGGGGAGGCTTGACCTAAGCGCAGGTGGATGATTGCTTGTGGCGTGTAAGATTGTATTTCGGTCTGTTTCCTTTCTAAACAGAGTAGTACCCAGTGTTCTACCCTTACGGAAGATCGTCAAATCCAAAAAATTAATTGAGCTACTGCTCACATTTCCAGTGAATCGCACCGTGGACTCTAAGCTATTTAGTCGTTCCAGCATATCATTAAACTCAGACTCAGTGCCATCCCACAGCAAAAATATGTCGTCTATAAAGCGTTGGTAATAAATAATTTTCTTACCATAGACAGGCAAAATGTACGTTGTCTCGTATTGGTGCATGAATATCCCTGCATACACAGGGGCCACATTCGACCCCATGGCCATCCCTGAGCGCTGCAGGTAATAATCACCTTGATACATAAAGTGATTGTTGGTCAATATTAGCTCCAAAAATTCTAGAAGCCCCTCAATCGGAATAGCCGATGTACCTGCTGAAATCAATAAATTCCTAACTGCTTCCAAGCCCATAGCATGGGGAATGATGGTGTACAACGTTGACACATCCAGGGTCACCAATAGTACTTTCTCATCAATGTCACCGATTTCCAAAATCTTTGTCAAGAAGTCCCCGGTGTCTTTTAAATAGCTGGGGATACCACTAGCGATGTTCGTGGATACATTCCTACAGGAGCTAATTCCTTTTATCCCCAGCTATTTAAAAGACACCGGGGACTTCCTGACAAAGATTTTGGAAATTGGTGACATTGATGAGAAAGTACTATTGGTGACCCTGGATGTATCAACGTTGTACACCAGCATTCCCCATGCTATGGGCTTGGAAGCAGTTAGGAATTTATTGATTTCAGCAGGTACATCGGCTATTCCGATTGAGGGGCTTCTAGAATTTTTGGAGCTAATATTGACCAACAATCACTTTATGTATCAAGGTGATTATTACCTGCAGCGCTCAGGGACGGCCATGGGGTCGAATGTGGCCCCTGTGTATGCAGGGATATTCATGCACCAATACGAGACAACGTACATTTTGCCTGTCTATGGTAAGAAAATTATTTATTACAAACGCTTTATAGACTACATATTTTTGCTGTGGGAGGGCACTGAGTCTGAGTTTAATGATATGCTGGAACGACTAAATAGCTTATGTCACAATCCTGACTGTAATTCTCATATTTGGTGACTTACCCCTGCTTTCTGTCCTGGATCCTGTGTCTTTTCACTCACGGAGTTAAACAGCTTGTCAGCACTGAGTTTCCTGAGTTCTCTGCCTGAGAGGTAATCAGCTCCACCTGTGGTGATCTCCTGTGTGAGGCTGAATTCAGTAATCTAAAAGCAAGCATCCTGTGTTTTGCAGAAGTCCAGGCTTCAGTGTTCTCTTGGCCTGCTAGGCCTCATTCTACATCACAGCCTTGGCTAGAGTAGTCACATGACAGTGACATCACCTAATCCTGCCCACCAATCATCAAGGACCAGGAAGTATAAATCAGGAGGCTGAGTTGGAATCTGGGCCAGTTCCTCGTGTCACATACAGCCTTGTGAGAGTCTTTATGCTGAGCTCCCTTAAGGTAACCATTGTACCTAAGTTCCTGTGGAAACTCTGTTCCCTTGTTCCTGTATGGTTACTTGTGTGTTGCCATTTGATTTCACCATTTCCCTGAGTCTCAATGTAAAGGCACAGCTGCAATGTTTTGTCTTAAAGGCACAGTACTGAATTCCATGTTCTCCACTGAAAACCACAGCTGTCGTGTTTCAGTTTTACTACTGTTGTAGTTGGGATCTCCAGAGCTCAGTACTTCCGTGCTTCCAACACCTCCGTGCCTCCGTGCTTCCAGCATCTCCGTGACTCAGCACCTCTGTGCCTCAGTACCTCCGTGCTTCCAGCACCTCCGTGCCTCCGTGCTTCCAGCAGCTCCGTGACTCAGCATCTCCGTGCCTCAGCACCTCCGTGCCTCAGTACCTCCGTGCTTCCAACACCTCCGTGCTTCCAGCACCTCCGTGACTCAGCATCTCTGTGCCTCAGCACCTCAGTACCTCCGTGCCTCAGGACCTCCGTGCCTCAGTACCTCCGTGCTTCCAGCACCTCCGTGCCTCCGTGCTTCCAGCACCTCCGTGACTCAGCATCTCCGTGCCTCAGCACCTCCGTGCCTCAGTACCTCCGTGCTTCCAGCACCTCCGTGCCTCCGTGCCTCAGCACCCCAGTGTCTCTACGCACTCCAGTGTCTCTACGCACCCCAGTGTCTTCACGCACCTCAGTGTCTCTACGCACCTCAGTGCCTCTACGCACCTCAGTGCCTCTACGCACCTCAGTGCCTCTACGTACCTCAGTGTCTCCAAGTACCTCAGTGTCTCCAAGTACCTCAGTGTCTCCAAGTACCTCAGTGTCTCCAAGTACCTCAGTGTCTCCAAGCACCTCAGTGTCTCCAAGCACCTCAGTGTCCCCAAGCACCCCGTGCCCTTTAGCACAGTTGTACCTGTTATTCTTCACTGATTCATCAGCGCCTTTCCAGTTCTGTCTTTCAGGAGACCTTCAGCGCCCACACGTGCTTCCTGTCTGCCGACCTCATCCTGCATGAGGAGAACTTGGATTCGGCCATCTCTGCCGCGGTTCCTCTTCCCAGTCACCGGAAGAGACCCCGAGTCCACAACACTTCCAAAACCAGGTCAGTGGTGGTATTCGTGTAGTCCTCCAGTCGCCCGCGCAGACTTCGCTAGCACCGGGTTCACAAAAACCTTAGTCATGACAGTAGGAACTGGCCCCATGGACCCGGCCGAAAGTGTTAGTCTGACGCATGACCTCCTAAGCAATATTGCAGGACGCTTGGAAGGTCTGGAGTCGACTCAGCATCGATTGGCACAGTGTCTGCAGCGGAATTCGTCCTCCAGAGATTCTATGACCTTCTGCTCTAAGACTCCTGACCAACTGCAGATTTTCTACCAGATGTTACTACAGTTACAAGAACTTTTGCCTAGTATTCTCTCTGTGATGCCTGATCTCCTCAGGAATACTACCAACGTTGTTGATCCTGTTTTGTCCCATCCAGTTAATAGAGTCTCTTCCTCTGCGCAAGGGAAAGTTTTTCATCAGAGCTATCCACGGCCCAAGCTCTCTGAAGCTGAACGTCAGCGGCGTAAGGAGCTACATCTCTGTCTTTACTGTGGAAATTCTGGTCATTTTGTTAAAGACTGCATTCTTCGCAAGCCAGGTAATAGTGACAAATCTCAGTATCATAGTGCTCATGTCTACAAGTCATCCACAGTATCCGATCCTTCTGCTGCTGACGGGGGTATCAAGAAGGCTACTCTTCTGAGAGAGACTCAAATTTATGACTGGGGTCCGGTGGTTAAAAGACCTTATCCCAAGTTGGGTGTCCAGAGAAGAATGTTCAAGCCATTTACAGTCACAGGGGCGTCCGTGTCTTCAGCCCCAGGAGGGGCGTCTTCAGAGTGTCCAGCCCCAGGAGGGGCGTCTTCAGAGTGTCCAGCCCCAGGAGGGGCGTCTTCAGAGTGTCCAGCCCCAGGAGGGGCGTCTTCAGAGTGTCCAGCCCCAGGAGGGGCGTCTTCAGAGTGTCCAGCCCCAGGAGGGGCGTCTTCAGAGTGTCCAGCCCCAGGAGGGGCGTCTTCAAAGTGTCCAGCCCCAGGAGGGGCGTCTTCAGAGTGTCTAGCCCCAGGAGGGGCGTCTTCAGAGTGTCTAGCCCCAGGAGGGGCGTCTTCAAAGTGTCCAGCCTCAGGAGGGGCGTCTTCAAAGTGTCTAGCCCCAGGAGGGGCGTCTTCAGAGTGTCCAGCCCCAGGGGGGGCGTCCGTGTCTTCAGCCCCAGGGGGGGCGTCTTCAGAGTGTCCAGCCCCAAGAAGGGGTTCTTCAGAGTGTCCAGCCCCAAGAAGGGGTTCTTCAGAGCGTCCAGCCCCAGTGAGGGGTTCAGAGCGTCCAGCCCCAGTGAGGGGTTCAGAGCGTCCTGCCCCAGGAGGGGGTTCTTCAGAGGGCACAGCCCCAGGAGGGGGTTCTTCAGAGGGTCCAGCCCCAGGAGGGGGTTCCGAGGGTACAGCCCCAGGAAGGGGATCCGAGGGTCCAGAGCCAGAGGGTCTACAGAGTGCTGCCCAGCCAGAGGGTCTACAGAGTGCTGCCCAGCCAGAGGGTCTACAGAGTGCTGCCCAGCCAGAGGGTCTACAGAGTGCTGCCCAGCCAGAGGGTCTACAGAGTGCTGCCCAGCCAGAGAGCCTTCAGAGCGCTGCCCAGCCAGAGAGCCTTCAGAGCGCTGCCCAGCCAGAGAGCCTTCAGAGCGCTGCCCAGCCAGAGAGCCTTCAGAGCGCTGCCCAGCCAGAGAGCCTTCAGAGCGCTGCCCAGCCAGAGAGCCTTCAGAGCGCTGCCCAGCCAGAGAGCCTTCAGAGCGCAGACCAGCCCCGTGAAGAGAGGGCTCTTGCCTCAGCCCAGCCCCGTGAAGTGGGGGCTCTTGCCTCAGCCCAGCCCCTTGAAGTGGGGGCTCTTGCCTCAGCCCAGCCCCTTGAAGTGGGGGCTCTTGCCTCAGCCCAGCCCCGTGAAGTGGGGGCTCTTGCCTCAGCCCAGCCCCGTGAAGTGGGGGCTCTTGCCTCAGCCCAGCCCCGTGAAGTGGGGGCTCCTGCCTTGGTTCAGCCCCGTGAAGAAAGGACTCAGTCCGTCCCGGTTCCAGCCGGTCCAGCAATACTCCAGGCCCAGCCTGGTCAGTCCGTCCCGGTTCCAGCCGGTCCAGCAATACTCCAGGCCCAGCTTGGCCAGTCCGTTCCGGTTCCAGCCGGTCCAGCAATACTCCAGGCTCCGCCTGGTCAGTTCGTTCCGGTTCCAGCCGGTCCAGTGTTACTCCAGGACCAGCCTGGTCAGTCTCCTTTGGTTCCAGCCAATTCAAGCATCCCCGGATCCAATCCAGTCCTACTCGTCCAGTCAAAGATTTCTCCAGTTTCAGCCTCTAAGCTTTCGTCTGATGGTTTACCACCTATTTACTTCGATGGAGATTTACTGCAATATGCCGCTTTGGTTGAACAATTTCTGTCTCGGATGGAGTCTGATCCTTCAGGTGCAGTAACTCCTTCCAACGTTACTCGATATCTGTTCCTGGCATTCAGAGGAAGAGTTTTGGAGTGGGCCAACATGCTTTTTGAGAGTAATGATCCTGTGTTCCATGACTTACAGAATTTTAGTAATGCTGTGGTTAAAGAATTTGGTCCTAAACCTATGGAATCTGACTCGGTAAAGAAATCAGGCTCTAAAGGGAATGCAGAAGGAAGTTTGTGCTGTCCTCCCAGGGATAATCTAAGAATCTCCTTCAGTAAGAATCCGACCATTAAAATTGCTCATGTTGGAGTCTCTCCTAGCCCAGAGAATTTAAATCTCCAGTGCACCTCATTTTCATCTGCAAACTGTGTATCTATGGGAGATTCATATCTTCCATTAGACTTGGACTCAGACTCTGAATTTGATCCAGTCCATGATGCTACTCCTTTCTTGGGAGCCCCCATGTTTTCTAAGGAAGGTTTTTCTTTACAGGAGATCCCGCGGTCCTTGGTCAAAACCAAACGTTCCCATAAGAAGAAGAGGCATCAACGAAGGTCCTAAATTCTTCTGTATGAATTTCTCAAGTTCCCCTAAGATTAGATGGGTGTCCGGAGTCCACCCTCGAAGAGGGGGATACTGTCACAATCCTGACTGTAATTCTCATATTTGGTGACTTACCCCTGCTTTCTGTCCTGGATCCTGTGTCTTTTCACTCACGGAGTTAAACAGCTTGTCAGCACTGAGTTTCCTGAGTTCTCTGCCTGAGAGGTAATCAGCTCCACCTGTGGTGATCTCCTGTGTGAGGCTGAATTCAGTAATCTAAAAGCAAGCATCCTGTGTTTTGCAGAAGTCCAGGCTTCAGTGTTCTCTTGGCCTGCTAGGCCTCATTCTACATCACAGCCTTGGCTAGAGTAGTCACATGACAGTGACATCACCTAATCCTGCCCACCAATCATCAAGGACCAGGAAGTATAAATCAGGAGGCTGAGTTGGAATCTGGGCCAGTTCCTCGTGTCACATACAGCCTTGTGAGAGTCTTTATGCTGAGCTCCCTTAAGGTAACCATTGTACCTAAGTTCCTGTGGAAACTCTGTTCCCTTGTTCCTGTATGGTTACTTGTGTGTTGCCATTTGATTTCACCATTTCCCTGAGTCTCAATGTAAAGGCACAGCTGCAATGTTTCGTCTTAAAGGCACAGTACTGAATTCCATGTTCTCCACTGAAAACCACAGCTGTCGTGTTTCAGTTTTACTACTGTTGTAGTTGGGATCTCCAGAGCTCAGTACTTCCGTGCTTCCAACACCTCCGTGCCTCCGTGCTTCCAACATCTCCGTGACTCAGCACCTCTGTGCCTCAGTACCTCCGTGCTTCCAGCACCTCCGTGCCTCCGTGCTTCCAGCAGCTCCGTGACTCAGCATCTCCGTGCCTCAGCACCTCCGTGCCTCAGTACCTCCGTGCTTCCAACACCTCCGTGCTTCCAGCACCTCCGTGACTCAGCATCTCCGTGCCTCAGCACCTCAGTACCTCCGTGCCTCAGGACCTCCGTGCCTCAGTACCTCCGTGCTTCCAGCACCTCCGTGCCTCCGTGCTTCCAGCACCTCCGTGACTCAGCATCTCCGTGCCTCAGCACCTCCGTGCCTCAGTACCTCCGTGCTTCCAGCACCTCCGTGCCTCCGTGCCTCAGCACCCCAGTGTCTCTACGCACTCCAGTGTCTCTACGCACCCCAGTGTCTTCACGCACCTCAGTGTCTCTACGCACCTCAGTGCCTCTACGCACCTCAGTGCCTCTACGCACCTCAGTGCCTCTACGTACCTCAGTGTCTCCAAGTACCTCAGTGTCTCCAAGTACCTCAGTGTCTCCAAGTACCTCAGTGTCTCCAAGCACCTCAGTGTCTCCAAGCACCTCAGTGTCTCCAAGCACCTCAGTGTCCCCAAGCACCCCGTGCCCTTTAGCACAGTTGTACCTGTTATTCTTCACTGATTCATCAGCGCCTTTCCAGTTCTGTCTTTCAGGAGACCTTCAGCGCCCACACGTGCTTCCTGTCTGCCGACCTCATCCTGCATGAGGAGAACTTGGATTCGGCCATCTCTGCCGCGGTTCCTCTTCCCAGTCACCGGAAGAGACCCCGAGTCCACAACACTTCCAAAACCAGGTCAGTGGTGGTATTCGTGTAGTCCTCCAGTCGCCCGCGCAGACTTCGCTAGCACCGGGTTCACAAAAACCTTAGTCATGACAGCTTACAGTCCACGGTGCGATTCACTGGAAATGTGAGCAGTAGCTCAATTAATTTTTTGGATTTGATGATCTTCCGTAAGGGTAGAACACTGGGTACTACTCTGTTTAGAAAGGAAACAGACCGAAATACAATCTTACACGCCACAAGCAATCATCCACCTGCGCTTAGGTCAAGCCTCCCCATTTCACAGTTTATGCGTGTCCTGAGGAACAACACGGAAAAAGAAACTGCAGAAGTACAAATTCTAGAAATTAAGGCTCGCTTTGTGGAAAGGGGCTACAAGATGAGCTTGATTAACTCATGCCTGGAGAAGGCTCGATTGAGATGCACTGAGCCAAAAATGACGAAAAAGACAAGAATGATATACGTTACACAATTTGATGAAAGATCAACAAAAATTGGTTCATCGTTGAGGCGACATTGGCCGATAATAAGTTCTGATCCTAAGCTAAAGGGTATGTGTGAACATCCACCGATGATGGCATTCAGACGAGGCCGCAATTTAAAGCAACTTCTGATGCATCCGACAAAGCAGAGGAACAATGCGGATGGCGGTTGGTTAAATCCACAAAAGAAGGGCTGTGTCAGATGCCTAGGATGTACAACATGTCGCTCAATGTTGGTTGGAGACAAGTTCCCACACCCCTTGAGTGGTAAATCTATCAATATTAGATATAGACTCCACTGCCGCCTTGACCATGTGGTATACATGTTGCTGTGCCCATGTGGCCTCCCTTATGTGGGGATGACCACCTGTACATTCAGGGAAAGAATGGCGAATCATCGCAGCTCAATCCACCAGGCACTCTTGACGGGACATACAGATAAGCCTGTGGTTCAACATTTTTTGCTAGAGAGACATCAAGTATCCTCTCTTAAGTGTCGCATTATAGATTGGGTCCCGATGCCCAAGAGAGGAGGGGATCGATCACTCCTTTAAAAAAAATTTGAATCGAGGTGGATCCATAGACTGGGTTCGGTGGCACCAAATGGACTCAATGAATCGAATCCTCTGAACTTGTTCCAGCGCTGAGGAAGCACTTCTTTTTCGTTTTTTAGTGATGTACCTTATAGGTTGCTTAGAGTGTCTGACCGACACAATTTTTGATTTGCATGCACGTCTTGGTATGTACACGTTTGTGTACATGTGGAGCTCTACTGATAATGGTTAATAAAGAATTGGTGCTAATGTATTTAGTATACTTATAGATTAAGATTAGTGGTAGGATGTGTTTGTATATTTTAATGTATATTTGTGGCTACCTTAGTGTGGGATGGGATGGGTTCTCCATGTCTTTATTAGAGTATAGTTGTTTTGTATAAAAATATATATATTGAAAGAATTTCTCTGGGACTTTTTTGCCTATGATATGGAGAAACTACCATATCCCCACTGGCAGGCACATATCTATGTGTATTTATACGTAGGGTTGCTTTTTAACTGTTGTTTGACTGGCTCTTGTACCCATGAATTCAGTGCTCATTTGTGTTGTCCATAGGTGTAGATGAATACCCTGAAAATTTGTCCGTGACTAGATTTGTAGGTCTAAAGGAGAGATATATATTTCTTGAGACATGCCGGACCAATTACTTAGAATAGCGCTGCATTACTTCCGCCCAGGTACCGCTTTGCGGTCCACGGGGCGGAAGTATGGCGCGTTGCCCAGCGACAGATCGGAAGTGGCGCCATTTTTGATTGTTTGGTGGTGTATATAGAGCCTGTCAGGCGTGACCAGCTTCACTGCTGGACGTCTGGGATTTAGTGTTAATGTTGACTGTTTGCTATGCAGTTACTGTGATTTGCCTCCTGAGGAAGGCCCGTTGTGGGCCGAAAGCGCTTGAGGTTACTATCGCATGTACCAAGTGGACGCTGTAACGTATATCAAAATAAATGTGATCTTTTTTTGCATAATTTGAAAAATCTGGAGAGTGCCTCTATTAACTTTCTCTCTCTCTCTCTCTCTCTATATATATATATATATATATATTAATATTTTTATAATCATTATTTCATTTATGATAGGCTCTCTCTGTCTATATAATTATTGATGACACTGAAATATTATTTTGTAACATATCTTGTTTTTATATGTGTCTATATCTATGTTAGCTCTATTGTTTCTTATAGTTAGATGACCCATATTCCCTTTATTCATGTGTATTTTTAATGAGCTTTTTTGCTTTTTGCTTTTATGTTTATTTTTAACGTGTCTTCGGCTATATGAGGACATTTATTTATTTGAACTACTAGAAAATGGCTGACGGTTCTCCTCTTCCGATCTGTGTTCATGGTATGGGAAGGCTGCACCGCATTCACTCTCCTACGCATGCGCACTTTTGCTAGGAAAATGAATGACCGGCGCTATGAGGTCATGATGTCACGAGCGCACTGACGTCATCGCGGGAAGCCGCAATTATAGATTCTCTCTGGGAGATCACATGGGGGAACTTCCTGAGCACTGCACACAGGAAGTGATTTTATTATCTGACAATTGGGCGCTAAACATGCCCCTAATTAATCTAATTGTGTATGGTATAAAGCTGGGGAATGGGTGATTAGTCTCCACACTCCTGAAGATCCACAGAGATGAAACGCGCTGAGTGATTTGAACATACTTACCTTACTACCTGAGTGAGGACTTCTTGGGGAGAATACCCAAATAAGCTCTTATATGTTTTTTAAATTGTACAGGCAATATTGGTGGTATAAATAAACAGTTTTATATGTTTGTGGTAATACACTATTGTGGTCCTTTTCTCTCTATATAATGTGGGTATAATATGAGGAATCTTGAGACCATGTTTTGAGGGATGTCACTGATATCACACCAAAGTGGGTGGAGTATACCCCATTAACAAGACCGCAGGCACGCATACTGTGGAAAGGTTCACCATAGATGGTAATTTTCCAATTTCTCTTGAGGTGCTGGTGAAGGATCGAGTAGTAAACTCACAATACTGCACTAGAGGGTGCCATTCTCACTTTTTTCTTTTATACATAGATAGATAGATAGATAGATAGATAGATAGATAGATAGATAGATAGATAGATAGATAGATAGAGATATTTATAAACTCTCTTTCTCAGCCAAGGAATATACTTTCTCAGCCAATGAAGAAATCAGCACACAACCAGCTAAATGTTCATAAAGTTCTTGTATTCAAAAAATGACAATAGCAGCATATGTCAAAATCTTGTACATTCCGGCAGGGATTAACATGCATATAGCATAATACATTACATATCCCTCCAGACAGCATGATATGGAGACTCAGCTCCTCCTGCCCGACAGCGTTTCGGTGGCAGCACCTTCCTCTGGGGCATCAAACACACTACTGAACATAGCTACTTTTATGTGCTAGGGCGCCCGCCAATAGCCCCATGAGTCACAGCATCTGTTTGAATACAATTCACTTGTTGCCGGACATGTCTGCTTTTCAGCCACGAAAGTTCCCACCATGGAACGCATCCGGCCTGTGGTGGAACGCACATACTGTCCCAGCATGCATATGGAATGACGTAACATCCGGGAAGCAACTTCAGGTCGCGTTCCTGACCAATTACAGGCTAGATGAACAGTTTCCAAGGAGATGGAACTAACAAATGTCCATCACTACCCTGTAAAACTGTAACATTATCCAGTCTACTACTGCTGTAATCGTTTTTTACCTTCAAAAACAACACGTCTGTGATCCCATGTATGCATGGCAGGCGCACCACACACAACAATATATACAAATTAGTACAAAATATAACCGATCCAGGAAAGAAAACAGGATATAGGTAATAAATAAGGAACAACTCCTTCAATGGTAAGTAATTTCATATTACATAGCTACATCTGTCAGAAACAGCCAGCTGTACTATTAATTAATCAGCAGCCCTCAAAAGTCTCCAGACAAGTTTTTTTTACAAATGAACAATAATTTCATAAGAAACAATTAAAATTCAGTTCTTCGTTAAGACCATCCGGTGATACAGTCTTGCAATTGTAAATAAATTCACATTCCCGCTGTAATAGTCTCCTATGGCGGTCTCCACCCCTTTTTCCAAGGTTCTTAACATATGGCCTGCCATCACAAAGTGTCTGGCTACTGGTGATATGCTTTGCTCAAGCTTGAACATTACTTTCTTTAAAGTTGAGCGATGCATCGCTATCCGCTCCTTCAATCTTCTAATTGTTTTGCCGATATACATCAGATGGCAAGGGCAGAGAATAAGGTACACCACATATTTACTTTCACACATCATGTGGTGTCTGAGGACATGTATCATGCCAGATCTTGGGTGCTACTCCTCTTATATGCAGAGGTTTATTTGCACATGCTTCCCCAATAACTGGATCTGACTCCAAAATATGCCAGTGTCTTTGGATAAAATCTCTAAGCCAGCGGGGAGAGATTGAATATGTACTTGCAAACACCATGCGTTCTAATGGTGCTTTATTACTACTCCCACTTAGGGGCACCTCACTTTCTAATGTTAAGCACCTTTGTATTGCATCACGTATTTCTGTTCTATTATAGACACACTTTATAAATCTTCACCCATTTTCCAAAGTGCATCAGGTAGAGCGGATTTATCTGAAGAAATTCTTACCACTTATCAGTTGTGAAAAGGAGAGTCCTTTCTTAAGTGGATTGGGATGGAAGCTGTCCACCAGGAGTACTGTATTTTTATCTGTGGGTCATAAATCTATTGTTCTTGATCATAATGGAGACATCCAAAAAAATCAATACTGTGAGGGCTGCTCGTGTACATCAATCTAATGGTGCTTGTCAGAGAGTTCAACATACCCATAAAGTTATCCAGGGAGCTACGCTACGCCGTCTACACCATAAAAATGTCATCAATGAATCGTACATAAAAGGAAATGTATTTTGAAAAGCTAGTGTTGCCAAGGATATTTAACTTTCATTTTCAAACATAAACAAATTGACATATGTTGGGGCCATGTTGGACCCTATCGCTGTGCCCTGTAGCTGAAGAAAAAAAGTATTTTCAAATAAAAAATAATTCTTATGTAAGATAATATCAGTCAGCAACAATATGAGTTCACAAGGAGGACCCTTATAAAAAGGGTTGGCAGTGATGGCCCTCCAAATGGAGTCAATGCCTTCCACATGGTTTATGTTAGTGTATAAACTCGTTATACCACAAGTAACAAGTATGCAATTCTGAGAAGGCAGACCAAAGCTGATGAATCTCTTCAAAAAGTCAGTCGTATCTTTTAAGACTGTAGCTTTCTTTTGACCTCAACAATATAATCCTGTGTATTCATTACCACAACCCCCTGCCCCCCCCCACACCTTTATCAGCTGCACGTACAGTAATAGAGACATTCTTTCTCAAGCTGGTTATTGCCTGTTGTTCCAAGGCTGTTAAATTAGAATAAGACCTTTTCTTTTTTTTCATAAAGGGAATAATATTGCATCTAACCAGCCTCATGAAAGTGTCTATAGAAGGAATATTAGATGCTGGATCAAAAGTGCTTTTGCTGGGAAATGGGTGAGCAGTACTCCTGCTACATTCTTGTTTGACAAGGAAATCCTTAAGTTTAAGCTGTCTATGAAATTTAAATAATTCCACCTCGCAGTCAAAACCACTTTTTCTGTATGTTTGCACAAAAGATAAGCCTTTGGCCATCACATTATTTTCTGCTTCCATGAGATTATCCATTTTTATCTCCTCAAGCCCCTCATGGCTGGCAACCTGGAGGTTCCTGGTTTTGCGCTTTCCCCTCCTACAGCGCCTGGATCTTTTTTGTTTCGGGTGCGTATTGGACCTATGTCCCTTAAAAACTAAAACTACCCTGGGAAGTAGATTGATCTGAGTCAGAAGTGTGAGAATCAATATCAGTATAAGATTTATTAAACCGCCTTCTACCCATCTGTTTTGGCCGTCCTTGTCGCATACCTCCCCGGAAAAAAACCCAGGGGTAAACTCTTAACTCCATAATCATCTCCTACTTTCTTGTTTTTGTTTTTCTTAAAATAAAAGCAAGTCTTATTTAAATGTTGCAATACTAGTTTCCAATTTCGAAAGCCATGCCACCGAAGTATCAGATTTAATCAGATCTAAACCTGTGGCCTCAGAGGCACTAATCTCTTTCTCAAGATTAAGAATATGAGCATTAACCTGCTGGATGACAAGCACCATTAAATTGAAATTACACTGGTTAAGTATATGACACGACTGTTTACAAAAGTACTTGTTGTTTCTTCCAAAAGTGGGCTGATTTTTAATCCTAAAGCCCCTACGAATCAATTTCTCTTTGTGGTATTGGGACACTGTAAGTCTGTGCAAATTAAGTTCCACAAGGAGCAGAAAAAACTTCCGCTGTGCTGTCAGTGTCAGAGTTAAGTGAATCTGTATTAGCAAGAAGAATCTTCGATATATCCTTATCCAGGAATCTTTTGGTTCCTGCCAAGTTACTAGCTTCCAGATCGATTTTGCACCAATTAAAAAAAGTACAAAAAGATTATTTATTAAAAGTCCATAGTCTCTAAAGAATGGTGCTGGTTCCACATAAAAATATTAATAACAAGACATCAGAAAAACCGCAACCATTTCAGTGCATATTCATTTGGGGTGCTGCAATTCCATACTTCTTATATAAACTCCCTTTCTCATCCAAAGACTATACTTTCTCAGCCAATAAAGAAATCAGCACACCACCAGCTAAATGTTCATAAAGTGCTTGTATTCAAAAAATGACAAATGAATATGCACTGAAATGTATGCGTTTTTTCTGACGTCTAGTTTTATATATATATTTATATATACATAAACACATATATATATATATATATATATATGTGTATACACACACACACATATATATATATATATATATCAGTTTAATAATCAAGGCCTATGTGAGAGTTTAATGGCAAAACTTGGAATTTATTTCCATTTTTTATCCCAATTTACATATGCTATGGTGGATTACATATGCTATGGTGGATTACATATGCTATGGTGGATTACATACACTATGGTGGATTACATATGCTATGGTGGATTACATATACTATGGTGGATTACATATGCTATGGTGGATTACATATACTATGGTGGATTACATATGCTATGGTGGATTACATATACTATGGCGGATTACATATGCTATGGTGGATTACATATGCTATGGGTGGATTACATATGCTATGGTGGATTACATATGCTATGGGTGGATATGTTTGGAGACAATTAATATGCTTTTAAGATGAGGGAGCTCATGTAACATGCTATGCAGTGAGGAGGATACTGATTGTACTTAAAAAATTGCTCCAATGCTGTAGGTCAATAAGTGATGTAATGATATAGAGGGCAAGGGGATGCGGTCAGGATGCCAGCGGTCGGGATGCCGGCAGTCGGAATCCCGGTGCCAGAATCCCAACACACAACCAGAATGCCGGCACCGGAAATCTGACATCATATAAAATGCCAAGTATACTGTCGGTATTGATTGATAGTGTGTAGAAAACATTGCCACTGTCGGTATTGATTGATAGTGTGTAAAAAACATTGGTTTTTAGTAGTGACCGCCTCTGTTTCCTTCAGGATAGATATCTGACACCATGCCCTCTACTCTGAATTAGTTGTAGCTCATCAGCTGTTTCCCCATCAGCCTTGTCACATCAGCATTGAAACTCAACCTGGCTTCCTCCTATAGATCACAGGGGCCAGTTAGCCTTCCGAAATCAGAGCTGTTCTGCTATATCTCAGCGAACCACAGATGCCCAGTCGATCATTGTTACACACAGCATGAGTACTGGTCACTTAGGCTATCTCTCTCCCAACATATAAATATATATATACAGGTTGAGTATCCCATATCCATATATTCCGAAATACGGAATATTCCGAAATACGGACTTTTTTGAGTGAGAGTGAGATAGTGAAACCTTTGTTTTTTGATGTCTCAATGTACACAAACTTTGTTTAATACACAAAGTTATTAAAAATATTGTATTAAATGACCTTCAGGCTGTGTGTATAAGGTGTATATGAAACATAAATCAATTGTGTGAATGTAGACACACTTTGTTTAATGCACAAAGTTATAAAAAATATTGGCTAAAATTACCTTCAGGCTGTGTGTATAAGGTGTATATGTAACATAAATGCATTCTGTGCTTAGATTTAGGTCCCATCACCATGATATCTCACTATGGTATGCAATTATTCCAAAATACGGAAAAATCCGATATCCAAAGTACCTCTGGTCCCAAGCATTTTGGATAAGGGAGACTCAACCTGTATATATATATATACATACAGTTGTGCTCATAAGTTTACATACTCTAGCAGAATTTGTGATTTTCTGGCCATTTGTCAGAGAAAATGAATGATAACTCACAAACTTTTCTTTCACTCATGGTTAGTGGTTGGGTGAAGCCATTTATTGTCAAACAACTGTGTTTACTCTTTTTAAATCATAATGACAACAGAAACTACCCAAATGACCCTGATCAAAAGTTTACATACCCCAGTTCTTAATACCGTGTATTGCCCCCTTTAACATCAATGACAGCTTGAAGTCTTTTGTGGTAGTTGTGGATGAGGCTCTTTATTTTCTCAGATGGTAAAGCTGCCCATTCTTCTTGCCAAAAAGCCTCCAGTTCCTGTAAATTCTTGGGCTGTCTTGCATGAACTACACGTTTGAGATCTCCCCAGAGTAGCTCAATGATATTGAGGTCAGGAGACTGAGATGGCTACTCCAGAACCTTCACTTTATTCTGCTGTAGCCAATGACAGTTCGACTTGGCCTTGTGTTTTGGATCATTGTCATGTTGGAACGTCCAAGTACGTCCCATGCGCAGCTTCCGGGCTGATGAGTGCAAATTTTTCTCCAGTGTTTTCTGATAACATGCTGCATTAATCTTGCCATCAATTTTGACCAAGTTTCCAATGCCTTTGTAGCTCACACATCCCCAAAACATCAGCGATCCACCTCCGTGTTTCACAGTAGGAATGGTGTACCTTTCATCATAGGCCTTGTTGACTCCTCTCCAAATGTAACGTTTATGGTTGTGGCCAAAAAGTTCAATTTTGGTCTCATCACTCCAAATGACTTTGTTCCAGAAGTTTTGAGGCTTGTCTCTGTGCTGTTTGGAGCATTGTAAGCGGGATGCTTTGTGGCATTTGCGTAGTAATGGCTTTCTTCTGGCGACTCGACCATGCAGCCCATTTTTCTTCAAATGCCTCCTTATTGTGCATCTTGAAACAACCATACCACTTTTTTCAGAGAGTCCTGTATTTCAGCTGAAGTTATTTGTGGATTTTTCTTTGCATCCCGAACAATTTTCCTGGCAGTTGTGGCTGAAATTTTTGTTGGTCTACCTGACCGTGATTTGGTTTCCACAGAATCCCTCATTTTCCACTTCTTAATTAGAGTTTGAACACTGCTGATTGGCATTCTCAAATGCTTGGATATCTTTTTATATCCCTTTCCTGTTTTATACAGTTCAATTACATGTTCCCGCAGATCCTTTGACAATTCTTTAGCTTTGCCCATGACTCAGAATCCAGACACGTCAGTGCAGTACTGGATGAAAGATGCAAGGGTCTTTCAGGAGTCCAGAAACTCACTGACCTTTTATACACACACACTGATTACAAGCAGACAGGTGTGGATGGTTAACTTTAGTAGCCATTCAAACCCGTTTGTGTCAACTTGTGTGCATGTTATCAGGCCAAAATCTCCAGGGTATGTAAACTTTTTATCAGGGTCAATTGGGTAGTTTCTGTTGTCATTATGATTTAAAAAGAGTAAACACAGTTGTTTGACAATAAATGACTTCACCAAACCACTAACCATGAGTGAAAGAAAAGTTTGTGAGTTATCATTCATATTCTCTGACAAATGGCCAGAAAATCACAAATTCTGATAGGGTATGTAAACTTATGAGCACAACTGTATATATATATATATATATATATATATATATATATATACAAAACAAGATCTGAGGGCGCTAAATATAGGAAATATTAATGAACACCATTAATCATTATCTAGACAAACAGATCATTTAAAAATGTATTAACAAACTCAGAACAAATTGATTCATTTTAAAAATGCTCAATGACATGGTGAATTCAACACCTTAACAGCTATTATGGATGTAATTCCTTGTTGCTGTGACTTCGACAGTATAACAGAATGTCAATCCGAAGGACCCAACGCGTTTAGTCCCGTAGGACTTCCTCAGGGGTATTGAATCTAGATAATAAAATACAATAACTAGACCATACAAAGTACAGTTATGGTACTAGGTAAGACAGAAGATAGCCATACATACCAATTGGATAGATACAACATGATTATAGTAGCTTGAAATAGTGAAAAACTTTTATGATGAATCTAAAAGACAATAGGTGAATTTAATGAGTGCCAGAGTAGAGAAAGGTGGTGTGTGAGGATAAGTGGTGCTATTCAGGGAAAAAATACATACCAGTGTATGTCTGAGTAAATAACTCAAAACAAACAGGATTATCCTTAAAAAGACCAAACAGGGTCAAACATGAGGTCTGGGTCTGATCGAGAATTTAGGAACAGACCTAAAAAAATATATATTTTAGTGAATACAATATACGGGAGGAAAAAAACCATTCCATAATTTTTTCACCACAGTGAAGTGTATACAAAATTATTAATACATACCGAAATTTCATGCAGTATTAAATAGCACTGGACTTGCAATAATGAAGCAATTTCCTCTTATAACGTATAAGGGCAGAAATGCCTAAAAAATATATATATGGTTGTCATTACCTATCTTTAAATACCTAATTACTACCAGAATCTCTTGTATCTAAATCCCAAAGGAGTATGGTTACAGACTTAATAATTTCTATTAATACTTAAAAAAGCATCAAATCTATTTAATACCATAAAAAACATTCATACAGGCATAACTTTATATTTATGAAGGAATAGTGGAAAAAGGCTTTGTATATTACTTACAGAGATACATGTGCTCCTCACAGAATCCAGTGGATAACTGTGATAGAGCCCAGGTCTCTGAATTTATCTACCTTCTAAGATTATCTCATTTCCTGTATCCATCTTATTGGTTCCTGAGCTATTACTAATTACCGGCCTAATATATAGCCTGGTGAAGGGATATATAAGATATAACTTAGGGGTTCTTAATCCATTTAGTGCTTCCTAAATGAGCCCCATAGTCCATATAGATAGAAGGAGTAAAACGGGCCGTACTCGCAGTGTGTATTCCATTTACGGAAAACTACTTCCGGTCGTGCGTTCCATTCGCGGCTCCGGACTACCGGTATTGCGTTCCACCGGGTCCGGCTACTACCTGTCAATCTAAACTTTAAGTGCCGCACTAAAAAGGGGTTTTTTTCGGACAAGGAACCTAACTACAGGCTCCACCCGCATTCCGACAACCAAAAGCTTCCATTGAGGCGCATCACTGCGCGTCTCTAATTATACATCAATTATAGATCATTTGTAGTTACTATGTCTTGAGATATGCTATGGGTATTCTGTACACGTACATTTGAGTACACTATAGATAGAAAACTAATATATAACTAATTGGAAATATTAAAATTAAGGATTTACGAGATCTATTTAGGGGTTTCCATTAGATACTTGGGCCCCTTATAATGGATCTTAGTATTAGTTATCTAACCATTTGTATATAATTGTGGGATTTGATAGTACAATGTGTTACTTAGTGGTAGCAGATTAGTTTTAGTGGTTTTTGGATCGAATATAAGAGTTATAGTATTTTGTCTCCTGCTTGTCTAAACATTAGATTGGTAATGGGATAGAGGTGGAATGCAAATGTGTTCCACCGTCTATAGGAAGTCCCTTTCAATGCTAGTGTTGCTGAAATAGTAGCAGTGACGCGCAGTGATGCGCCTCAATGGAAGCTTTTGGTTGCCGGAATGCGTGTGGAGCCTGTAGTTAGGTTCCTTGTCCGAAAAAACCCCCTTTTTAGTGCGGCACTTAAAGTTTAGATTGACAGGTAGTAGCCGGACCCGGTGGAACGCAATACCGGTAGTCCGGAGCCGCGAATGGAACGCACGACCGGAAGTAGTTTTCCGTAAATGGAATACACACTGCGAGTACGGCCCGTTTTACTCCTTCTATCTATATGGACTATGGGGCTCATTTAGGAAGCACTAAATGGATTAAGAACCCCTAAGTTATATCTTATATATCCCTTCACCAGGCTATATATTAGGCCGGTAATTAGTAATAGCTCAGGAACCAATAAGATGGATACAGGAAATGAGGTAATCTTAGACGGTAGATAAATTCAGAGACCTGGGCTCTATCACAGTTATCCACTGGACTCTGTGAGGAGCACATGTATCTCTGTAAGTAATATACAAAGCCTTTTTCCACTATTCCTTCATAAATATAAAGTTATGCCTGTATGAATGTTTTTTATGGTATTAAATAGATTCGATGCTTTTTTAAGTATTAATAGAAAGTATTAAGTTTGTAACCATACTCCTTTGGGATTTAGATACAAGAGATTCTGGTAGTAATTAGGTATTTAAAGATAGGTAATGACAACCATATATATATTTTTTAGGCATTTCTGCCCTTATACGTTATAAGAGGAAATTGCTTCATTATTGCACGTCCAGTGCTATTTAATACTGCATGAAATTTCGGTATGTATTAATAATTTTGTATACACTTCACTGTGGTGAAAAAATTATGGAATGGTTTTTTCCTCCCGTATATTGTATTCACTAGAATATATATTTTTTTAGGTCTGTTCCTAAATTCTCGATCAGACCCAGACCTCATGTTTGACCCTGTTTGGTCTTTTTAAGGATAATCCTGTTTGTTTTGAGTTATTTACTCAGACATACACTGGTATGTATTTTTTCCCTGAATAGCACCACTTATCCTCACACACCACCTTTCTCTACTCTGGCACTCATTAAATTCACCTGTTGTCTTTTAGATTCATCATAAAAGTTTTTCACTATTTCAAGCTACTATAATCATGTTGTATCTATCCAATTAGTATGTATGGCTATCTTCTGTCTTACCTAGTACCATAACTGTACTTTGTATGGTCTAGTTATTGTATTTTATTATCTAGATTCAATACCCCTGAGGAAGTCCTACGGGACGAAACGCGTTGGGTCCTTCGGATTGACATTCTGTTATACTGTCGAAGTCACAGCAACAAGGAATTACATCCATAATAGCTGTTAAGGTGTTGAATTCACCATGTCATTGAGCATTTTTAAAATGAATCAATTTGTTCTGAGTTTGTTAATACATTTTTAAATGATCTGTTTGTCTAGATAATGATTAATGGTGTTCATTAATATTTCCTATATTTAGCGCCCTCAGATCTTGTTTTGTATTTGTCATTCATTGGACATTAGCTAACAGAAAGTCCTTCTAGAGGTGCTGCTTGTGTCACTCTTTAGCGCGATTTGGGAATCTTGTCTGTATATATATATATATATATATATAAAGATGCTTGTGGCAGCACTCCCAATACAACTTCAGCTTTGCCGGTGCCCTCCTAGGTTCCTCAGCGAGGTCCAATATAAACAGCAGTGACGGCGGCACTCGGTCAATAATTCAAACAAGATGCAGGCTTTATGCAACAACGTTTCGGGGTTTTATTGTCACCCCGTCCTCAGGTTCAACATTTTACAAACAAAGACATACCTTATATTCCCTCCACCAACGGCTCCCTCGGTGCGGCGTCTGCGTGCAGGCGCCCACTAGGACGTTCTCACCCGGTACCGCGAGAAGTATTAGAACTTGAGGACATACACTGAAACTGGAGGGAGGCGGGTTCAAGGGAAATGTAAGTTAAAATGACTTCACAGAAAGGATAGTGGATAAGTGGAATAGCCTCCCATCAGAGGTGGTGGAGGCTAAGACAATAGAGCAATTCAAACATGCTTGGGATAAGCATATGAATGTTCTTACAAAGAACTAAGGTTCAAAAAGGGTTTACCTAAAGAATAAAACACGGGCAGACTAGATAGGCCAAGTGGTTCTTATCTGCTGTCATATTCTCTGTTTTTATGTTTCACGATAAATGGTAATGTTTGCATTTGGACATTTCGGTGGCACATCAAGGAGACCTGACTTGCCCTGAATCTGTCCAAAAATTGAATAGAGTTAGTAGTCCAGGAGATCCTGGAAACCACTTTGTGTTTTTGTGGTCAGACTTCTAAGTGGGGATTACACCGCGAGTGAATCCCAGTAGTCGGATTAAACCTCATGTAAAGTCAACAAAATAAAAGGAAAAATTGGATTAGCGCAAGGGGAAAACCCATTGATTACACTGTTTAAGCGCAATCAGTGGGTTTCCACACCTGAATCCAAATTTTTAGGCACAGGAAAAAGGCTATTTAAAGAAATAGCATTTCCTTGTGCATGGGTACTTTTGCTGGCAATTAGCTGCAGGGTTTACTGTGCACACTGCGCAATCCGGTGTACAACCACGTTATATAGCGGAACATCCTGCATTCACCTTCATGGCATCGTCAATTGGGTTGGCCCATCTGATGTGCAACACATTAGATATGATGATAATTCTGACAACGAATGTGCACGCAAGATTGAGCATATACACTGAGCGATACGGCCCGATCAGGTAGTTGCCGCCTACAGGAGGAGGGGGTAATCGCTGTGCAGGGGTGCGATCGCTTGTGCAGAAATCTGCACAAAAAATGTTTGTGCAGTCTCTGCACAGCTCAGGACTTACTCATCCTCTGCGATGATCCGGCCCGGAGCTGACGTCAGGAATCCTCCCTCCCAATGGCTGGGCACGCTTGCGTTTTTCCGGATACTCCCTAGAAACGGTCAGTTGACACCCACAAATGGCCTCTTTCTGTCAATCTTCTTGCGATCGCTGGTGTGATCGCTTTCTTCGTTAAAGCCGTCGCTGTCCGGCAATCCCCGTCGCCGGTGGCCGACGCGCCTGCGCATTGCGGAGCATACGCATGCGCAATTCAGACCCGATCGCAGCGCTGCAAAAAAAGCTAGCGTGCGATCGGGTTTGAATGACCCCCAATATACTGTATTACTTAATGTGTTGCTAACTCTAACTGCCATCATTATGCTGTACATACCATAAATACATGAAAGAATATTGTAGTCACAGTATCCAGTTTATAGTCAAAGGAAGAATAGGAGAGCTCAGCTTCTCAGCTCTTGCCGACTGCATGCCAACAAATATGCTTTTTTTTTAATTTCCCAAGATGTGTTTTTGGCTAGTAAGCCTATAATACCATCTGTAATGCCACTTATATACTCTAATGTGATTATACTGCAGGAATAATTGATATACCATAGCAGTGCAGAACTAAATGAATGTTTTCAATGTGTTGCTTATTTTTTTGTTTCATCTTAATCAGTAATGTTGCAAAATAGCCAAATGACATATCATTATTATGTTCCCCACACTAAAAAAACAATAACATACATTTTTGTCTTATTTTTTTATACAGTATATCAAAACATCAAATCAAATATCTAACAAATCACTGCCACCATTATCCAAAGAAAAAGATGGGTTTTTATCCTATATGTGGAAGGCTCATGTTGAGTCTATTAATGCTGCACTACCACGGTGCTCAAAAAGGTAACATAAAGCAAAATGACTACATAAGATGCACACAACAAATACAGAAGACTAATCATTGTTTCCAATTCCTTAACAAAAAAACAATTAGTACTTTGGGGAGATGTATCAGTCCTTCAAGAGATAATGTGGAGAAGTTGCCCATAGCAACCAATCAGATTCTGTCATTTTATAGCCTCTGCTTGATAAATGATAGGTACAGTAGAAGTTGATTTGTTTTTATGGGCAAGTTCTCCTCTTTCTCCTTCGTCCTAGAGGATGCTGGGGACTCCAAAAGGACCATGGGTTATAGACGGGATCCGCAGGAGACATGGGCACTTTAAGACTTTAAATGAGTGTGAACTGTCTCCTCCCTTTAGGCCCCTCCTCCAGACCTCAGTTAGATTCTGTGCCCAGAGAGACTGGACACACACTAAGGGAGCTCTACAGAGTTTCTCTAGAAAAGAATTTCTGTTAGGTTTATTATTTTCAGGGAGCACTGCTGGCAACAGGCTCCCTGCTTCGTGGGACTGAGGGGAGAGAAGCAGACCTACTTCTGTGAGTTAAAGGCTCTGCTACTTAGGCTACTGGACACCATTAGCTCCAGAGGGTCTGATCACTTGGTATAGCCTAGCTGCTCGTTCCCAGAGCTGCGCCGCCGCCCCCCCTCATTGAGCCAGAAGAGAGAAGCCGGGTGAGTAACCGAAGCAAAGAAGACTTCAGTGAAGGCGGCAGAAGACATCAGTCTCAGAGGTACCGCGCAGCCATTGCTCCCGCTCACAAACGGCACTACATGGGTGCAGGGCGCAAGGGGGGCACCCTGAGCAGCAATAAAACCTCTTTTAAGATCTGGCACAGAGGTATACAGTGCGCAGGCACTGTATACAGACCCCCGCCAGTATAAAAATAGCGGGACACAAGTGCGCCATTTAGGGGGCGGGGCTTCGTCCATCCAGCTCTTATCAGTGCCATCTTTTCTCTTCACAGCAAGCTGCAGAGACGCTGGTCCTGGCCCTTCACTTCTGTTACAAGTAACAGGGTGCAAAAAAAGGGGGGTGGGCACAGCATATTTGGTTTTGAATATATTTATATCTAAAAGCGCTGCAAGGTCTGGGGCATTGTAAATTCCTTCAGACCGGGGGAGGCGCTGGGTGTGAGCTGGCAAACTCCCTCTCTGTCTCTCTGAAGGACCTTACTGTGGGTCTGTTCCCTATAGCCCAGTGTGATAGTGGGTGTCGGTACGCGTGTGTCGACATGTCGGAGGCTGAATGCTCTTCCCAGGAGGAGGCTGGTGTGGGGGCAGAACAGAATGTGGGAGTGACTCTGTTGGCACCGCGACTGCTGATTGGGTAGATATGTGGAGTGTCTTAAATGCAAGTGTGGCTTTGTTGCATAAGAGATTAGACAAATCTGAGTCTCAGAACCAAGCATGGAGACAATCCATGGAAGATGTTTTGTCACAAACTCAGACCCCCTCAGGGTCACAGAAACGTTCATTTACCCAGATAGCAGACACAGATACCGACATGGATTCGGACTCCAGTGTCGACTATAGTGATGCCAAATTGAATCCTAAACTGGCTAAGAGCATTCAGTACATGATTGTGGCAATTAAGGACATGTTACATATCACAGAAGACCCTGCTGTGCCTGAGACAAGGGTCTGTATGTATAAGGGAAAGAAACCTATGGTAACGTTTCCTCCCTCTCATGAACTGAACACTCTTTTTGAAAAGGCTTGGGATACTCCTGACAAAAAGTTGCTGATTCCCAAGAGAATTTCTATGGCATATCCGTTTCCCTCTGAAATTGACACCCTGGCTAGAGATAGCGTGCTTTTGACGTTGGGTCATATCAGGGACGCTGCAGTCTATCTAAAGGAGGCTGCGAGTGATATTGGCCTCTTGGGATCAAGGGCCAATGCCATGGCAATCTCGGCTAGGAGAGCGTTGTGGACTCATCAATGGAATGGTGATGCTGACTCTAAAAAGGCTATGGAGGCTCTGCCCTACAAGGGTGGCGTTTTGTTTGGTGAAGGCCTTGCGGACCTGGTATCTACAGCTACCGCGGGTAAGTCATCTTTTATACCTTTTGTCCCTCCACAGCAAAAGAAAACACCTCAGTATCAGATGCAGTCCTTTCGCTCTAATAAATTCAAAAAAGCACAAGGGTCCTCCTTTCTTGCTGCTAGAGGTAAGGGAAGGGGAAAAAGATCGCCAGCTGTGGCAAGCTCCCAGAAGCAGAAGTCCTCCCTGGCATCTATCAAGTCCACCACATGACGCTGGGGCTCCGCTGCGGGAGTCCGCACCGGTGTGGGGGCACGTCTTCAGCTCTTCAGTCGGGTCTGGGCTCACGCAGGCCTAGATCCTTGGGTGCTGGAAATTGTGGCCCAAGGATACAAACTGGAGTTTCAAGACGGCCTTGCCAGCTTCTCTTCCGGAAAGAGAAGTAGTGTGCGCTGCAATACAAAAGCTGTGTCAACAGCAAGTCATTGTCACGGTACCCCCGTCACAATGGGGAGAAGGCTTTTATTCAAGCCCGGATGGCTCGGTCAGACCGATTCTGAACTTAAAATCCCTCAATCTATATTTGAAAAGATTCAAATTCAAGATGGAATCTCTCCGACCAGTGATCTCCATTCTGGAAGGGGAGGATTTTATGGTGTCAGTCGACATAAAGGATGCTTACCTACATGTCCCCATATATCCTCCACATCAGGCTTACCTGAGGTTTGCTGTTCAGGATTGTCATTACCAATTTCAGACGTTGCCGTTTGGTCTTTCCACGGCCCCGAGGATTTTCACCAAAGTAATGGCGGAAATGATGGTGCTCCTGCGCAAGCAGGGTGTCAAAATTATCCCGTACTTGGACGATCTCCTGATAAAGGCGAGATCAAAGGAGCAGTTACTAAAAAACGTTGCGCTCTCCCTTACAATTCTGCAACAACATGCTTGGCTCCTAAATTTGCCAAAGTCACAGTTGATTTCGACAACACGGCTGTCGTTCTTGGGCATGATTTTGGACACGGAACTGAAGAGAATTTTTCTCCTGAGGGAAAAAGCTCTGGAAATACAGAACATGGTCAAGGGGATTCTGAAACCGGCAAGAGTGTCGATTCATCATTGCACTCGGGTGCTGGTGAAAATGGTGGCGGCCTACAAGGCCATCCCGTTTGGCAGGTTCCATGCCAGGGTTTTTCAGTGGGACCTGTTGGACAAGTGGTCCGGGTCTCACCTACACATGCACCGGAAGATAAGCCTTTCTCCCAGGGCCAGGATTTCTCTCCTGTAGTGGCTCCAAAGTTCTCACCTTCTAGAGGGATGCCGGTTCGGGATCCAAGATTGGATCCTGGTAACCACGGATGCGAGTCTCCGAGGTTGGGGAGCAGCCACACAGGGACAAGATTTCCAGGGAAAATGGTCAAGCCAGGAAGCTTGTCTGCACATAAACATTCTGGAATTAAGGGCCATCTACAATGGCCTTCTACAAGCGGAACATCTTCTTTGCGGCCTCCCCTTCCTGATTCAGTCGGACAACATAACAGCAGTGGCACACATAAACCGCCAGGGTGGAACAAGGAGCAGAGCGGCGATAGTGGAGGCCACAAAAGTTCTTTGCTGGGCGGATAAACAGGCAAGCGCTCTGTCGGCAGACTTCATTCCAGGCGTGGACAACTGGGAAGCAGACTTCCTCAGCAGACACGATATCCATCCAGGAGAGTGGGGTCTTCATCAAGAGGTCTTTGCAGAAGTGACAAGTCGTTGGGAAATTCCTCAAATAGACATGATGGCGTCTCGCTTCAACAAGAAACTTCAGACATATTGTTCCAGGTCGAGGGACCCTCAAGCAGTAGCAGTGGATGCCGTAGTGACACCGTGGGTGTATCAGTCGGTCTATGTGTTCCCTCCACTTCCACTCATCCCAAAGGTGATAAGGATCATAAGAATAGCAAGGGTTCAGGTGATACTCGTTCCAGATTGGCCACGGAGGGCCTGGTATCCGTATCTTCAGGAATTGCTCATAGGAGATCCCTGGCCTCTTCCTCTAAGAGAGGATCTGTTACAGCAAGGGTCGTGCGTGTTCCAAGATTTACCGCGTTGCATTTGATGGTGTGGCGGTTGAACGCAAAATCCTAGCTCGAAAGGGTATTCCCGGTGAGGTCATCCCCACTCTACTGAAAGCTAGAAAGGAGGTAACGGCGAAGCATTACCACCGGATTTGGAGAAAATTTGTGTCTTGGTGTGAATCCACGAAGGCTCCTATGGAAGAATTACAGCTGGGTCGGTTTCTCCATTTTTTACAAGCAGGTGTGGATGCGGGCCTACAGTTAGGCTCCATCAAAGTGCAGATTTCGGCCTTATCAATTTTCTTTCAAAGGGAATTGGCCTTGCTTCCAGAAATACAGAGTTTTGTGAAAGGTGTGCTGCACATCCAACCTCCATTTGTGCCCCCAGCAGGAACCATGGGACCTTAACGTGGTGTTACAGTTCCTTATGTCACATTGGTTTGAACCTTTACAAATGGCTGAGTTGAAATTTCTCACTTGGAAAGTGGTCATGCTATTGGCCTTGGCGTCCGCAAGGTGGGTGTCGGAATTGGCGGCTTTGTCTCACAAAAGCCCCTATTTGATTTTTCACAAGGATAGAGCAGAGTTGAGAACTCGTCAACAATTTCTACCAAATGTGGTTTCTTCGTTTCACATGAACCAACCTATTGTGGTGCCTGTGGCTACTGAAACCATGGCTGATTCAAAGTCTCTCGATGTGGTCAGAGCTTTGAAAATTTATGTAGCCAGAACGGCTCGTATTAGGAAAACGGAGGCTCTGTTTGTCCTGTATGCTTCCAACAAGATTGGAGTTCCTGCTTCTAAGCAGACTATTGCACGCTGGATCTGTAATGCGATTCAGCATGCTCATTCTACGGCTGGATTGCCGTTACCGAAATCAGTGAAGGCCCATTCTACCAGGAAGGTGGGCTCATCTTGGGCGGCTGCCCGGGGAGTCTCGGCGCTACAACTTTGCAGAGCGGCTACTTGGTCGGGTTCAAACACTTTTGCAAAATTCTACAAGTTTGATACCCTGGCTGATGAGGACCTCATGTTTGATCAATCGGTGCTGCAGAGTCATCCGCACTCTCCCGCCCGGTCTGGAGCTTTGGTATAAACCCCATGGTCCTTTTGGAGTCCCCAGCATCCTCTAGGACAAAGGAGAAAATAGGATTTTAATACCTACCGGTAAATCCTTTTCTCTTAGTCCGTAAAGGATGCTGGGGACTCCAAAAGGACCATGGGGTATAGTCGGGATCCGCAGGAGACATGGGCACTTTAAGACTTTAAATGGGTGTGAACTGGCTCCTCCCTCTATGCCCCTCCTCCAGACCTCAGTTATAGGAACTGTGCCCAGGGAGACGGACATTTCGTCTGGAGGGCATGTGACATGGAGGAGGAGCATAGAGGGAGGAGGTCTGGAGGAGGGGGCATAGAGGGAGGAGCCAGTTCACACCCATTTAAAGTCTTAAAGTGCCCATGTCTCCTGCGGATCCCATCTATACCCCATGGTCCTTTTGGAGTCCCCAGCATCCTCTACGGACTAAGAGAAAAGGATTTACCGGTAGGTATTAAAATCCTATTTTTTCTCTCTTGAAGTTTTGACACTATTACCCCTTAGTTGCAAAAATAGCTCAACTATTTTTATGTTCTTACTAAAGTAATATGGTGTAGTAGAAGAGAATTTGTATAAGGAAAACAATCTTGTTTAGAAATATTTTTTTTCCAGTATTTATTGTATTCCTACCTCTCTTTTTCTCCCTATCACCCTCAGCCTGTCTCCTTCTGCCTCTCCCTGTCTTCCTCTTCCTCTACCAATCACCCTGTGCCTCTCCCTGACTCCCTCTCCCTGTCACTTTCTCCCCCTTCTCCTCTCCCTGTCACCCTGTGCCTCTCCATGACACGTACTTCCCGTCACCTTCTACTCATCATACACGGGCAGAATATAGAACCTCCACACAGTTAGGGCCATGGTGGGAGCTGAACCCATGACCTCAGTCTTGTGAGGCAGCACTGTTAACCATTACACGGATGTAGTGTAGAAGTATAGAGGGGTCAGTTAAAATACTAATCCCAAGTACTTAGCTTAGTACATATCATTCTGCTCAAACTAAGATATGTTCTTTTTTTAGGGGGGGGCGGGGGTCACCAATGTAAATTTTTACCCTGGGCTTTGCTTGGACCAGAACTAGCCCTGCTACCCAGTCATAACAAAGTAATATCTAGGAAGATAGGGCAGGTGCATTTAACATGCGGCCCTCCGGCTGCTGTTGAACTGCACAGCCCATGCCAACATTTACCTAGTAAGGCATGCTAAAATTGTGGCAGGGCATTCTGGGATGTGTAGTTCCACAGCAGCTGGAGAGATGCATTTTAGTACCACTGCTTTAAGGTAATGACTATAAGAACATGGGGAAAGGGTACTGGTCAAAAGAGAGTGACCTAGTAAGTTAATATAATATTTGTTTTATTGCAACATGCTTTATATGAAAATGCAGCCACCATATTCTGAAAGTTAGGTTACCTGGGTACTTGTCCTGCAAATACTGCAATTTTCTGTTACAGTAGGTAAAAGAGGTAGTATTACCATATTGTAAAAAGGGTGGGCATGCTAGGGTGGATTACAGAGTGGCCTTGGTAGATTAATGTAGTGACCAATTTTTTCCCCTATTTTTATTTAAAAATGTTAACTGTTATGTATGTGTGAGCATGGGACCCAGGTAACTTTAATGTGCTTTCCAAAGAAGATGACGTGCAAGATGCATCATCGCTTGGAGAGTGATAAAATGGAAAGTTATAAAGTACCAAGCAGTCAGCTCCTGACTGTCATGTCACATGCCCTGTTTGAAAAATGACAGTTAAGAGCTGGTTGGTAAGTAGTTTATCTCTTTCCATTTTATCACTCTCCAAGCAATGATGCCTGTCATCCGACATCAGATTTAAAAAAATATACATATACTTTATGTAACCAAAACTATCAGCAAAAAAAAAAAAAGAGAATCTTATTCTTGTTTGGCTAAATCACAAGCGAGATTTGTGAATTAACACATTGATTGGTTGTTTATTAATGGTGTACTTCCTTTTTGTTTACAGTAAAAATATATTGAATGAAAAGTGTTATATCAGTTATCAGTATAATAGTAGCATAAAGTTAACATGTGAACTCACCCACGCTTGGAGATTCTGAATATTCTATGTTGTCAATATCAGAGGCTGGTTACACTTATATCACTTTTTTCCAATCAAATGTAACAGTTTTTTTGTGTGAAATATTCTAATTGACAGTTCTAGAGGGTGTATAAAGAGATAAGGCAAACCCCCACTACACTTGAAATGTCAGTGCATGGATTTATCATTACTGGTGCTTAAGCCCAGTACTCACTGGCCGATGTGGGAAGAGATGTGTGCTGAGCGAACCGCTCAGCACACATCTCTCCCGCCGCTCAGCACAGCGCGATGTGTGCTGAGCGTGCGGGGGGAGACGGGGGGGCCGCTCACTTCACCCAGGGGGTGAAGTGAGCGACCCGCTAGATTGGCCTGCATGCAGGCCAATCTAGCAGCAGCGATAGCGATGCGCGGGACTGCACATCGCTATCGCTGTAAGGGGTACTCACGGAGCGATCAGGCTGATATTCTAAGCAATCTAGTCAGATTGCTTAGAATATCGCTCCGTGAGTACCCCCCTTTAGTAATTTGTGGAGCCACAAAAGTCTAGTTCTTGATGTAATGATTAGAATGTACGCTCCATATTATTTATTTTAATGACTCTACATAAGTAAACAGTTGGTCAGGTTGCAGTGAAGGCAGGATGCTTGAACACAATCAGCAATACCCAGAACACTTGGAAGTAACATACAGGGGTGTAGAGAGCTGTGGCGGGCCCAGGTACTGGTTTTGGGGGGGCGTGACCTAATTGTGGGAGGTGTGACCATGCACCCTTATACCAATTAATGAGAAAGAAGGTTTTTATCAGTGCTGCAAAGCAATGCCGAGCAAAGATTTGGGGGGTGCTATAGGGCCCATCAGCCAGAGGCAAATCCAGAGGGGGCACGATCAGTGTGATCAGTCCCTCCTAACCACCTGCACATGCTAAGTGGCAGCAGCCTCCCTGCACCCACTGCAGCCTAGCCAGCACACAGCAGCGTGTGTTGGCTGGGGAACAAAGCTTCTACTATTGACAGGTAACGGGGCAGGGGGGATGGTGGTGGATAGCAGACCCAGACCCCAGCCAGGCCCCTCCATCAGACCTGGGCCAGGGTAATTACTACTCGCCCGTATGTTACGTATGTTACAAGTAGTAACATTTGTATTATAAAATATCTCTCTCTTGGTAGCTTTCAATAGAAAGTCCCGCAGTAATTGTATATCCTGTCTAAGGTTGCAGCTTCAATATGAGGTCACTGACCCCCCACCAGGGGCGTAGCCAGAACTTTGTGGGCCCCATAGCAACATTTTGTAGGGCCCCTGTTCTAATGCTTCTAGAGACACCTATCCACAGCAATTGTTAATTTTAAGCCCCATAATAATATATTCTGAACCATAGTAGTGCCTTAGCTACTGTTATGCCCCATAGTAGTGCCCTAGTTCAGGGGTGGCCAACCAATCAGAGACAAAGAGACAAGAAATCTTGTTAGGTACATCAAAGAGCCGACTTCGAGCCGAAGGCGCACTTGCAAAAATGGGGTGTGACCTTGTGCCTGCTAGGCCACGCCCCGGTATAAAATACATTGAAAAAGCCAGATCCAACATAAAATACAATGAGAAAGCCACTTCTACATCAAATAATTTAAAAAGCCAGATCCGCAGAAAATATATTGAAAGGTCAGATTCACATAATACACTTCAGTTCCTCCATGTGTCACTCCAGCCAGCACGCGCCTGTGTCACTCCAGCCAGCTCCCCCATGTGTATTTGGCTCCCTCAGTTCTCAGTCTACGTAGTGCTGCTTCATGTCTGGCTGGAGTGCAGTGGTTTACAGATCTCTTGTGGTCACGTGACTTTAGAGTGTTGGGAGCCACATTTGAATAAAGAAAGAGCCGCATGTGGCTCAAGAGCCACGCGTTGGCCACCACTGCCCTAGTTTATTTTATAAACCATAGTAGTGATCTAGTTCATAGTAGGGCTACCTTAAACATTATTCAACATGGTGACCCCAATTCACATTATGACATGCAGTGTGCCCAGTTCATATTATGCCACACTATTGTGAGTCCACTTCATATTGTGCCACATTACAGATACCCAGTTCAGATAATGCCCTCCAATTAATTTTATACCACATTACAATGAGCAAGTCAAGGGTAATAACTAGATATATTGAAGGCCCCAAGGCAAAGATTTGTAAGGGCCCCTGCATATCACCCAAAGTGGGCCCCTCTCAGCTCTGGGCCCCATAGCAGCTGCACTCCCTGAACCTATGGTAGCTATGCCCTTGCCCCCCACACAGTGGTGCCAAGAGAGGTGGGAGAGGGTACAAATTACCTGGGCCCAGTAAGGGTTCAGTAGGGGCCCAGGCCCCCTCCCCCTTGCCTGGCAGCAGCTACAGCTCTTCTCATCAGCCCAGCACATGCTGCTGTGTGCTGGGCTGCAGTGTGGCCATGGTGGTGCTTAAAATACAATTGTTTCATGTTTTTTTTCTAAGGGTACGTGACCACACCTCCTGTGATTAGGTCATGCCCCTTTAAAAGTACCTGGGCCCAGCCCGGCTCTCAACTGCCCTGCCCCCACAATAAATTGACAAGATATAGATGAAAATTAAGCGCTACCTAATGCAGGATTTGATTTTATAAAAAACATTTAATACACACAAAATATTATAACATACAACATACCACATGGCTGAGGGTTAATTAAAAAAAACTAAAATCAATTGTAATCTGTTAGGATACACTCCAGCCACTCCAGGGTTAAATAGCCCAATGTAAGTTTGCCACGATGTTAGTAATGCAAAGCAGGATGGTTAGTCACAGTCATTCCAACAAGTCACAGTTATATTTGTGCTGTGTTTTAATTCAGTTTATACAGGATACATGTACCACCTTGATTATACAGGATACATGTACCACCTTTATGCTTCCCATAAACATTGTTAGATGACTTAGAATATACTCATCACTCCTGCGTGGCCACGCTACTCTTTTATAGCCTGGTGTCTTCAGACCGAATTGCTTTCTTTAGCTGATCGGTGACATCTTACTGCTTTATGAGTCCAGCTCTGGTCCTCACGCTGCACATGGGAGAATTTGTGCTTAAAGGTCCATACACATGGAGCGATATAGCTGAGTGATTTTGACTATATAGTCAAAGTTAGTGCATATCACTCTGTGTGTACACAGCCAGCGATAGCGATGCGTGTCCCCGCCAGGTTGCTATCGCTGTTAAAAGTAGACTGTGTGGGCAAGTCAATTTTGGCTAGGTCGCTGGAAAAGAAAAAGCATCCCCTTGCTTAAATGCGTTAGCCAAAATCGCTCATAGCCAAAATCACTTGCACACTTAGTCAAAATCACTGGAAAAGTTAGTCAAATTCAGCTACTGCCACTTCAAGGGAAAATGCTCAGTAAAAACTCTCATAGTTAAAATCTCTCTGTTTGTATGCACCGTAAGACCCTCAGTCATGGATAAGCTTCCTTTATGCGTTTCTCCGCCTCCTATATCAGCGGCTTCCTTAGAAGGATATTCATTATTGTATACAGCTTCCATTATAAAGCTAAGCACCACACCCCCGTTTCCAGTTTCGCGTCATTGCTCATGCGCACTCTATGCGTGTCAATGTGCGTTCTACTTGAGCATTCCCACTGCTGTTACCACTGCACTCCTATTTCCGGGTGCATGTCACTCGTCATGCATTACATTATGCATTCCATACTCTATTGCACATGCGCCCTTGTGTGCATTCCACTTTACATTCTAAAAAGCATATCTTTTATTCCTTCCTGCATATTCATGTCAAGTGTATTCTAATAAGCGGGTGGCTTAAATAACAAAATGCTTATACTTCATCATAATATACATTATAGAAAACTGTATACTAATTTATTTCATATATCAATCTATATTTTTCTCTTCTTATACTGCGAGACCTTCAGCAAACAGCTTGCTATGTGCACAATTTCTTATTCAATACAAATGTAACTATTCATCCACAACAACATTTACATAAAATCATATATTATTTAATTCTACTGTATCATTCAACCCTTGGGGTTTTAATGTACATAGTCTAAAAATCCAGAAAGCTTCCCTCTTACAAAGCATGTTAAAATGATCCCCACCCCGATGAGTTATTCCAATATGTTCAATACCAATAATTTTAATCTTGTATAGAGTTCCTTCTGGACAATTAGAGACATGATTAGAGAGGCAACATAGTTTCTTTCCTTTCAAAATGTTCCGCCTATGCTCCATAAATCTAATATGTAGCGTCCTGGTTGTGCGCCCCACATACTGAATTCCACATCCACAAATTAACACATAAATATAATACACCGAATTACAATTAATAAAATCCTTAATCTCAAAAACTTACTTCGTAACAAATGATGTTACATGAGTGGTTTTGCTCTCTGTGGATCTACATGACGCACACTGATCTTTACCACACCTATGGAACCCATTAGGTTTTTCTGGCAGCCATGATATCCCTGAATTGTTCTGTTTCTACTTCCTCTTATAATGACTCAGGGCTAATCTCATTTTAATGTTATCAGCTTTGTGAAATATAACCCCAGTCTTCTGTGTTAATTATCCTAAATAGTCATCTAACTTTAACAACTCACTATTCTTCTTAATAATTTTCTTGATCTCACGTGCATGTGCATTATATTGTGTAATGAAACCATTTGTTCTATCTTGTTTATTCATATCCTCATCGTTCTTTTGATCCACATATTGAATTAACATAGGTTGCCTTTCTAATGACTGTACAATATCTCCTTGTATGCCTTGGCAACCACTGATTCCGGATATCCTTGTTCTACAAAGGAATTATATAAATGTGTAGCTTGTCGTTCAAATGCTGATTTGGATGAGCAGTTTCTCTTTAATCAAGTAAACTGTCCCTTAGGGATATTATCATACCATTTTTTAGGTGATTGCTTTGGTAGTTCAGGAATTTATTTTGATCCACATCTTTTGTATAGGTCTCTTTGGTGAGCTCACCATCTATGACGGAGAGAGCTACATCCATATAAGTGACGTGCTTAAAATTAACAGTGCTCGTGAATTTTAAACCATAATCATTCTGATTAAGACTATCCAAAAATCGTGTAAGCGATAACTGGTCCTGATCCCAAATGAAAAATAAATAATCTAATAAACGGCAATATAGAACCTGGCCCGCCCCGAGTTCGCTCCCCCATACATGGGTAGGTTTGAAGATGACCTATGGGAGACATCATGATGGAGGACGGCAATGGGGACCAGGTTTGCAAACCTATATATGGGTAGGTTTGAAGATGACCATATATGGGGGATCGAACTCGGGGAGGACTCAGGCAGAGCTTCCTTCCATCTCCTTCACTTACTCTAGTCTCTGGCTTCGTTTTAGCTAGAATAGGAGCAGCCTTACAGATTACAGGTTTTAGCTATGCTACTTCACTATCCTTATAAGTTATGAGTGTGAACTAGGGGTAAATGACCTTTATGTGTAATCACTAACTTTCCTGCGTACCTCTGTGAGGATTGATGGAAAATGAGTGATATCATACTTGTCACTTGTTAAGTGTCTCTTACTGACCATTCCTCAGGCACTTCATGGCCATTACTATGAATTTTAATTTTCTTATATACAGTGCATCTGGAAAGTATTCACAGCGCTTAACTTTTTCCACATTTTGTTATGTTACAACCTTATTCCAAAATGGAATAAATTTATTTTTCCCCTCAAAATTCTACATAAAATACCCCATAAAGACAACATGAAAAATGTTTTTTTGAGATTTTTGCAAATTTATTAAAAATAAAAAACTAAGAAATCACATGTACATAAGTATTCACAGCCTTTGTGCAATACTTTGTTGATGCACCTTTGGCAGCAATTACAGCCTCAAATCTTTTTGAATATGATGTCACAACTTGGTACACCTATCTTTGGGCAGTTTCGCCCATTCCTCTTTGCAGCACCTCTCAAGCTCCATCAGATTGGATGGGAAGCGTTGGTGCACAGCAATTTTCAGATCTCTCCAGAGATGTTCAATCAGATTCAAGTCTGGGCTCTGGCTGGGCCACTCAAGATCATTCACGGAGTTGTCCTGAAGCCACTTCTTTGATATCTTGGCTGTGTGCTTAGGGTCGTTTTCCTGCTGAAAGATGAACCGTCACCCCAGTCTGAGGTCAAGAGCGCTCTGGAGCAGGTTTTCATCCAGGATGTCTCTGTATATTGCTGCATTCATCTTTCCCTCTATCCTGCCACTGGAAAACATCCTATCAGCATGATGCTGCCACCACCATGCTTCACTGTAGGGATGGTATTGGCCTGGTGATGAGGGGTGCCTGGTTTCCTCCAAACATGATGCCTGGCATTCACGCCAAAGACTTCAATCTTTGTCTCATCAGACCAGAGAATTTTGTTTCTTATGGTCTGAGAGTCCTTCAGGTGCATTTTGGCAAACTCCAGGCGGGCTGACATGTACTTTTTACTAAGGAGTGGCTTCCGTCTGGCCACTCTACCATACAGGCCTGATTTTTGGATTGCTGCAGAGATGGTTGTCCTTCTAGAAGGTTCTCCTCTCTCCACAGACGAATGCTGTAGCTCTAAGACAGTAACCATAAGGTTCTTGGTCACCTCCCTGACTAGGGGCCTTCTCTCCCGATCACTCAGTTTAGACGGCCTGCCAGCTCTAGGAAGAGTCCTGGTGGTTCCGAAATTCTTCCATTTACGGATAATGGAGGCCACTGTGCTCATTGGGACATTCAAAGCAGCAGATATATTTCTGTACCCTTCCCCAGATTTGTGCCTTGAGACAATCCTGTGTCGGAAGTCTTTAGACAATTCCTTTGAGTTCATGCTTGGTTTGTGCTCAGACACTGTCAAGTGTGGAACCTTATATAGACAGGTGTGTGCCGTTCCAAATCATGTCCAATCAACTGAATTTACCACAGTGGACTCCAATTAAGCTGTAAGAACATCTCTAGGATAATCATTGGAAACAGGATGCACCTGAGTTCAATTTTAGCTTCATGCAAAGGCTGTGAATACTTATGTACATGTGAGTTCTTATTTTTTTATTTTTAATAAATTTGCAAAAATCTCCCAAAAAACTTTTTCACGTTGTCATTATGGGGTATTGTGTTTAGAATTTTGAGTGAAAATGAATTCCATTTTGGAATAAGGCTGTAACATAACAAAATGTGGAAAAAGTGAAGCGCTGTGAATACTTTCCGGATGCACTGTAGTATTCTATAGGTAGCTCCTAACTGTCATTTTTCAAATCTGTAATGATTGGCTGGTGCATTATCACCTTGCGCTTATCACTGATTTATCACTTCTTTATCCCTTCTCCAGGTTAATACATCTGCCCCATCCTTTGCAACCGGGCTCAATCTTTCATGTAACCAGAAATTACAGACTTACTGTACAGTATGAGCTCTCTGTGACTCCTTATCCAGCCACTTATTATTGCCTCTACCCCTTTCTCCCCCAGGTTTTTATTTTCTCTATTTTCGGTCTCTCTTTTCTTTTCTTTTCTTCTCTATCTCCCCTTCTCTCTCTCTTCACCATCGCGCTGCTGTCTCTTTGATGAACCCATGAGGCTTCAGATGTCCAGTTTCCAGCCTATGTCACCATTTACCTGAGGGTGGGTAACATTGTGTGTCATTGGAAACTTGAGCAAGGGGGCGTGCATGTCCTAGATGGGCCGCTACCAGAATTATATTACAGATTGGAGTATTGACTTTCTAATTTACTGGTAGGCTAATTGACTTGTAAATAAAGAACAAAAATGTGATTTCAATAATTGAATGAGTGGCTGTTGTCACGTATACCCCTTTCACATCACATCAAATAACCCGGTATCGACCCGCTATATTGCCGGGCCGACACCGGTCACTGTGCGATGTGAAAGGGGCCATGGATAATTCCCAGGTTGCCTGACCCAGTAATTCAACCCGGGTTATAAGAAGGGTTATTTCCAGGTTGAATACTGGGTCAGTGGCAGTGTGAACGGGTTCATTCACTACATTCATTACATAGGGAGAGGTGGCGCATATTATCGGGTCGGGAAGCCTGGCAAAGCCTGTTGTTAGGGTCCAATGCCAGATCCTACGTGGGAAGAACCTGTTTCCAATTCCTGGGTGGGACCCGGCATTGGAGATGTGAAAGGGGTATTATATATGTCTCTTTGCTTTGATGGCAGCTCCGCTTCCTACTTCAGTACTTGTTTGAACTAAATGAATTTTAGTTTTGATGACACAAAATACATATAACACATTACTACTTAAAGAATAATAGCTTCCACTATAAGTATTGTTGATACATTTGGAATATTATTGTTATTATTATTAGTAGTAGTAGTAGTAGTAGTAGTAGTAGTAGTAGTAGTAGTTAAAAGCCCTTCAAAATGACAGACACCAGGGCCATATTATAGGATAGGCAGTCGCTACTCACACAGGAGCTGCCAGGGTTTCTGGAAATCCTGCTGCTGGGAGCCCATGCATCTGTCATGGTAGCAGGTGTGGATGTGTTTGTGGATGTAGGTGTGTGCCGCCAGCGCACAATGACTTGGCTATCAGGGTGCAAAGGTGTCTTGGTTGTTACCATTGAGGGAGTTACTTAACGTTCACTCTGCTCGGTGGGTCTGTTTTTAGTAACATATGTGGTAGCCGGCTCCTATTTTGCATCTGTAAGAGGCAAAGCAGGAGCAGCTCTATCTCATCACTAAGTGCAGTCTTAGTACATAGACCCCTAAATTCTTTAACATACAAGTGCCCACACCATGCTTAGGGAGGGGGCAGCCAGGTCGGCACTATAGGAGGTGTGACATCATCCTAGGTGGTGTAGATGCAAAATAATGTCATCATGGCCCCCCTCTGCTATAAAATGGGGGGGGGGGGGCAGGGATATGATGACTCAATTCATGGCGAATTGTGTCATCCCCCCTGGACCACCCACTTTTGCAACCTCTTGGGGTTTTGCTGGCAGCTGCGGGGGTTGCGAGTGGTGGAGGTCAGCTCAGGGAGACTTGCCAACTTTTCCTGCCAGCTGGGAGTGCCACCCATTTTTTGGGAGCTTCCCAGCTGTTCCCAGACAGTAAGCAAGTATAGCACACACACACACACACACACACACACACACACACACACACTTGAGTCTATTTAGTTACCAGTCAAATTTTGGAGTGTGGGAAGAAATCCATGCAAACAAAATTCCATACAGATAAGGCCCTTGGGAATCAAACTCATGACGTCAGTGCTATGAGACAGGAATGCTAAACTGTGCTACCATGCTTCCCTGAAAATTCAGAAATACCCAGGCACATTTTCCAGTCTATACAGTCATCTTACAAATTGTTATCCTGCTTTAGTGTATCATGGTCTTTCTTAACAATACAGATTATCACCAATTGCAATAAAAATGTATTCAGATACCAATGTCAATCTAGATCAGTGATGGCTAACCTTGACACTCCAGCTGTTGTTGAACTACACATCCCAGCATGCCTTGCATCAGTTTTAGCATGGCCAAATAACAAAACTGTAGCAGGGCATGCTGGGATGTGTAGTTCAACAACAGCTGGAGTGTCAAGGTTAGCCATCACTGATCTAGATATTATTGTTTTTGACTGGCTTCTCAGATTGATTTACATGTTTTCCACTAAACCTACTGTGTGCAATAATTTGTAAATTAAATCTGTTATGCAGAAGTCTCTGATGAAGATGATGATGATAATTTATAGTTTGTGACCTATCAATTTATTTGATCAAACTATTATAGTAAGATGCACAATTGATTTTGTATTAAAAATCTATAATGTATTATTTAGTAGAAAATCACTTTGGCAGCATAAAATATGTGTTGAAACAATCCAAATAGTAAACTGTTGAAATAAGTGAAAACATTTTCTTGGTATTTTCACACAGGTTAAGCTACTTGTCAGCACCTGAAAGAAAATTTGGTTTAGACTGGGCTACGGCAGTTGAATTCATTGCAGCCACCAACTTTCCAACTGATTTGCAGAACACAAACGAGTTTCAGGCTTTCCTCCCACACAGGATACTGGTAAAAGGTGACGTGGCTCCTTTCATCTCTGACTTTTCTGAACAGGAAAACAGGGTTTTGGCAACTTTAGGGTTGCTCAAAAATGTCAACAGTTTGACAGGTACGTTTATTTTATTTCTGTGATCAAGTAGTGTAAAATATGATTTTACTGTAGTTTATTTCTATGTATTATTAGACAGTACAATATAATATCTGAATTATTTTTACCATGTACAGTACAATGAGAAATGCATCAACGTGCACCATTGCAGTATCAGCTTGCATGCTAGCCAGGGAGTTTGACAGCTGGCGAGAATGAGAAAGTAAGCGTAATAGAAATATTAAAACAAAGTTTGGTTAAATTATCATATTGTAGGCTATCAATTTGTTCTTATACTAGATGCTACATGAAAGTGGGATCATCAGAATATATTGGGGAAATACTAAATACTAAACACTTTGAAATCCCAGCGGGATTGCAGCATTTTCCCAGTGGGTGTGCTTCTTAATCTGAAACTGAAAACTTCTGCAAAAATACCCCAAAACCACATTTTAGAATAGAAAACACCATCCCTATTTTCCCCCACTAAAACTACAGAAATGACCAAATTTACTAACGGGTGAGTTTGATACCACCCAAAAAATTACTAATCGCAGTACTGCATAGATGGAAGAACACATATAGCAATGGATTGCCTCCTCCCCAAAAAAATTGCAAAACAGCATTAGTTATACAAGGCTAGGCTGTTAGTGGAATAATTGGGGGTATTAAGAGCATTTTTCCCAAAATTTTTTATATTATCTGGCAGTTGGTGGCACTATAGCAAGTGGGAAACACAATGGCCTTCATACCGAGTTGTTCGCTCGCTAGCTGCTTTAAGCAGCAGTGCAAACGCTAAGCCGCCGCCCTCTGGGTGTGTATCTTAGTTTAGCAGAAGTGCGAACGAAAAGAATCGCAGCGCTGCTACAAAAAAATATTGTGCAGTTTCTGAGTAGCTCGAGACTTACTCCTAGCTAGCGATCACTTCAGACTGTTTAGTTCCTGTTTTGACGTCACGAACACGCCCTGCGTTCAGCCAGCCACACCTGCGTTTTTCCAGGCACGCCCGCGTTTGTATCTGACACGCCTGCGTTTTTACACACTCCCCGAAAACGGTCTGTTACCACCCAGAAACACCCATTTCCTGTCAATCACTCTGCGGTCAGCAGTGCGACTGAAAAGCGTCGCTAGACCTTGTGTGAAACTGCAATGGCTTTTGTGAAAGTACGTAGCGCGTGCGCATTGCACACCATACGCATGCGCAGAAGTGCCAATTTTTTGCCTGATCGCTGCGCTGCGAACGAAAGCAGCTAGCGATTAACTCGGAATGAGGGCCATTGTGGGTTAGCTCTAGGCTGGTTGGTGTGGAGATAATAAATATACTGTAGTTTCAACTTAGAAATAATAGTATTCTTTACTTGCACACTAAAGATGTCAGCTAGCACTGTCATACCCAATTTAAATTACTGACAGGACACACTGGAATTTGTAAATAACAGGAGCCAGCATGTTCTTGTATTAAGGGTCCACTGGTTCTTGTAGTGCCCCTGTAAAAAAATATTACAAAATAATTGAACACACTGTGAAAAAAGTTCTTAAACAAATACTCCCTCACACTCTCATTCACCACTTTATTAGTCATTCAGATCCGTATGGATAGGCTCATCTTCATTCCATGTAGGCATCCCAGGAATTTGTTAAACAAAACAAATATAGCTATAAACACAGGGTTTGTTCTTCTTAGGGGGGGGGGGGGGGGGGGCACTGTTTTTGTGGGCCCAAATCTCTAAGGGATTTAAGCTATGTGCTGAGCGGCCTAGTTTTAGTTTGCAATAGACTGGGGGGACCCCATGTTGCTTGTCCCCCCTGATATAGTGCCACCAGCCAGGGCTTGTAAAGTTGTAGAGTTGCTGTGCCTGGCACAGTGACGTGTAACAGTGATCTAATGCTTTTTGTCCCCACAATGTATCAACTACCAGACTAGGCCTAAAGGCTTAATTTTGGCTAGCAATTTGGGGATGAAAGTGGTATGGGCCACAATATATTTATATATATATATATATATATATTTTAACCAAATGATACAAAGAAAATAAGATTTTACTTACCGATAAATCTATTTCTCGTAGTCCGTAGTGGATGCTGGGACTCCGTAAGGACCATGGGGAATAGCGGCTCCGCAGGAGACAGGGCACAAGAATAAAAGCTTTAGGATCAGGTGGTGTGCACTGGCTCCTCCCCCTATGACCCTCCTCCAAGCCTCAGTTAGGATACTGTGCCCGGACGAGCGTACATAATCAGGAAGGATATTGAATCCCGGGTAAGACTCATACCAGCCACACCAATCACACCGTACAACTTGTGATCTGAACCCAGTTAACAGTATGATAACAACGAAGGAGCCTCTGAGGCTCACAACAATAACCCGATTTAGTTAACAATAACTATGTACAAGTATTGCAGACAATCCGCACTTGGGATGGGCGCCCAGCATCCACTACGGACTACGAGAAATAGATTTATCGGTAAGTAAAATCTTATTTTCTCTGACGTCCTAGTGGATGCTGGGACTCCGTAAGGACCATGGGGATTTTACCAAAGCTCCCAAACGGGTGGGAGAGTGCGGATGACTCTGCAGCACCGAATGAGAGAACTCCAGGTCCTCCTCAGCCAGGGTATCAAATTTGTAGAATTTGGCAAACGTGTTTGCCCCTGACCAAGTAGCTGCTCGGCAAAGTTGTAAAGCCGAGACCCCTCGGGTAGCCGCCCAAGATGAGCCCACTTTCCTTGTGGAATGGGCTTTTACAGATTTTGGCTGTGGCAGGCCTGCCACAGAATGTGCAAGCTGAATTGTACTACAAATCCAACGAGCAATAGTCTGCTTAGAAGCAGGAGCACCCAGCTTGTTGGGTGCATACAGGATAAACAGCGAGTCAGACTTTCTGACTCCAGCCGTCCTGGAAACATATATTTTCAGGGCCCTGACAACGTCAAGTAACTTGGAGTCCTCCAAGTCCCTAGTAGCCGCAGGCACCACAATAGGTTGGTTCATGTGAAAAGCAGAAACCACCTTAGGGAGAAATTGAGGACGAGTCCTCAATTCTGCCCTGTCAGAATGAAAAATTAAGTAAGGGCTTTTATATGATAAAGCCGCCAATTCTGACACACGCCTGGCTGAAGCCAGGGCTAACAGCATCGTCACCTTCCATGTGAGATATTTTAAGTCCACAGTGGTGAGTGGTTCAAACCAATGTGACTTAAGGAACCTCCAAACAACATTGAGATCCCAAGGTGCCACTGGAGGCACAAAAGGAGGTTGTATATGCAGTACCCCTTTTACAAATGTCTGAACTTCAGGTACTGAAGCCAGTTCTTTCTGGAAGAAAATCGACAGGGCCGAAATTTGAACTTTAATGGACCCTAATTTTAGGCCCATAGACAGTCCTGTTTGCAGGAAATGGAGGAAACGACCCAGTTGAAATTCCTCTGTAGGGGCCTTCTTGGCCTCACACCACGCAACATATTTTCGCCAAATGCGGTGATAATGTTTTGCGGTTACATCCTTCCTGGCTTTGACCAGGGTAGGGATGACTTCATCTGGAATGCCTTTTTCCTTCAGGATCCGGCGTTCAAGCGCCATGCCGTCAAACGCAGCCGCGGTAAGTCTTGGAACAGACAAGGCCCCTGCTGGAGCAGGTCCTTTCTTAGAGGTAGAGGCCACGGGTCTTCCGTGAGCATCTCTTGAAGTTCCGGGTACCAAGTCCTTCTTGGCCAATCCGGAACCACGAGTATCGTTCTTACTCCTCTCCTTCTTATGATTCTCAGTACTTTTGGTATGAGAGGCAGAGGAGGGAACACATACACTGACTGGTACACCCACGGTGTCACCAGAGCGTCCACCGCTATTGCCTGAGGGTCCCTTGACCTGGCGCAATATCTGTCTAGTTTTTTGTTTAGACGTGACGCCATCATGTCCACCTTTGGTTTTTCCCAACGGTTTACAATCAGGTGGAAGACTTCTGGGTGAAGTCCCCACTCTCCCGGGTGAAGGTCGTGTCTGCTGAGGAAGTCTGCTTCCCAGTTGTCTACTCCCGGAATGAACACTGCTGACAGAGCTATCACATGATTTTCCGCCCAGCGAAGAATCCTTGCAGCTTCTGCCATTGCCCTCCTGCTTCTCGTGCCGCCCTGTCTGTTTACGTGGGCGACTGACGTGATGTTGTCCGATTGGATCAATACCGCCTGACCCTGAAGCAGGGGTTTCGCTTGACTTAGGGCATTGTAAATGGCCCTTAGTTCCAGAATGTTTATATGAAGAGATGTTTCCATGCTTGACCACAAGCCCTGGAAATTTTTTCCCTGTGTGACTGCCCCCCAGCCTCTCAGGCTGGCGTCCGTGGTCACCAGGACCCAATCCTGAATGCCAAATCTGCGGCCCTCTAGTAGATGAGCACTCTGCAGCCACCACAGAAGAGACACCCTTGTCCTTGTCGACAGGGTTATCCGCTGATGCATCTGAAGATGCGATCCGGACCATTTGTCCAGTAGATCCCACTGAAACGTTCTTGCATGGAATCTTCCGAATGGAATTGCTTCGTAAGAAGCCACCATTTTTCCCAGGACCCTCGTGCACTGATGCACTGACACCTGGCCTGGTTTTAGGAGGTTCCTGACTAGCTCGGATAACTCCCTGACCTTCTCCTCCGGGAGAAACACCTTTTTCTGGACTGTGTCCAGAATCATTCCTAGGAACAGTAGACGTGTCGTTGGAATCAGCTGCGATTTTGGAATATTTAGGATCCACCCGTGCTGACGTAACACTACCTGAGATAGTGCTACTCCGACTTCTAACTGTTCCCTGGACCTTGCCCTTATCAGGAGATCGTCCAAGTAAGGGATAATTAAGATGCCTTTTCTTCGAAGAAGAATCATCATTTCGGCCATTACCTTGGTAAAGACCCGAGGTGCCGTGGACAACCCAAACGGCAGCGTCTGAAACTGATAATGACAGTTTTGTACTACAAACCTGAGGTACCCTTGGTGAGACGGGTAGATTGGGACGTGGAGATAAGCATCCTTGATGTCCAGAGACACCATATAGTCCCCTTCTTCCAGGTTTGCTATCACCGCTCTGAGTGATTCCATCTTGAATTTGAACCTCTTTATGTAAGTGTTCAGGGATTTCAGATTTAAAATTGGTCTCACCGAGCCGTCCGGCTTCGGTACCACAAACAGCATGGAATAATACCCCTTTCCCTGTTGTAGGAGGGGTACCTTGATTATCACCTGCTGGGAATACAGCTTGTGAATGGCTTCCAAAACTGCCTCCCTGTCGGAGGGAGACTTTGGTAGAGCAGACTTCAGGAACCGGCGAGGGGGAAACGCCTCGAATTCCAGTTTGTACCCCTGTGATACCACCTGTAGAATCCAGGGGTCCACTTGCGAGTGAGCCCACTGCGCATTGAAATTCTTGAGACGGGCCCCCACCATGTCTGAGTCTGCTTGTAAAGCCCCAGCGTCATGCTGAAGACTTGGCAGAAGCAGGGGAGGGCTTCTGCTCCTGGGAAGCGGCTGCATGGTGCAGTCTTTTTCCCCTTCCTCTGCCCCGGGGCAGGAAGGAATGGCCTTTAGCTCGCTTGTACTTATGGGAACGAAAGGACTGAGTTTGAAAAGACGGTGTCTTTTTCTGCTGATGTGAAGTGACCTGGGGTAAAAAGGTGGATTTTCCAGCCGTTGCCGTGGCCACCAGGTCCGATAGACCAGCCCCAAATAACTCCTCCCCTTTATACGGCAATACTTCCATATGTCGTTTGGAATCCGCATCTCCTGACCACTGTCGCGTCCATAACGCTCTTCTGGCAGAAATGGACATAGCACTTACTCTTGATGCCAGGGTGCAAATATCCCTCTGTGCATCACGCATATATAGTAATGCATCCTTCAAATGCTCTATAGTTAACAGTATATTGTCCCTATCCAGGGTATCAATATTTTCAGTCAGGGAATCCGACCACGCGACGCCAGCACTGCACATCCAGGCTGAAGCGATTGCTGGTCGCAGTATAACACCAGTATGTGTGTATATACTTTTAAGAATATTTTCCAGCCTTCTATCTGCTGGTTCTTTGAGGGTGGCCGTATCAGGAGACGGTAACGCTACTTGTTTTGATAAACGTGTGAGCGCCTTATCTACCCTAGGGGGTGTTTCCCAACGTGTCCTAACCTCTAACGGGAAAGGATATAGTGCCAATAATTTTTTAGAAATTAGCAGTTTTTTGTCGGGGGAAACCCACGCTTTATCACACACCTCATTTAACTCATCTGACTCAGGGAAAACTATTGGTAGTTTTTTCACACCCCACATAATACCCTTCTTTGTGGTACTTGTAGTGTCAGAAATGTTCAATGCTTCCTTCATTGCCGTGATCATGTAACGTGTGGCCCTACTGGACATTACGTTTGTCTCCTCACCGTCGACACTAGACTCAGTATCTGTGTCTGGGTCTGTGTCGACCCACTGAGGTAACGGGCGTTTTAGGGCCCCTGACGGTGTCTGAGATGCCTGGACAGGCACTAATTGATTTGCCGGCTGTCTCATGTCATCAACCGTTCTTTGCAAAGTGCTGACATTATCACTTAATTCTTTAAATACGATCATCCAGTCAGGTGTCGACTCCCTAGGAGGTGACATCACTAACCCAGGCAATTGCTCCGCCTCCACATCATTTTCCTCCTCATACATGTCGACACACACGTACCGACACACAGCACACACACCGGGAATGCTCTGATAGAGGACAGGACCCCACAAGCCCTTTGGAGAGACAGAGGGAGAGTCTGCCAGCACACACCAAGCGCTATATATATATATACAGGGATAACCTTATATAAGTGTTATTCCCTTATAGCTGCTGTATAGTTTTTAGCTGCCAATAGTGCCCCCCCTTCTCTTTTTTACCCTGATTCAGTAGCAAGTCTGCAGGGGAGAGTCAGGGAGCCGTCCTTCCAGCGGAGCTGTGAGGGAAAATGGCGCTTGTGTGCTGAGGAGATAGGCTCCGCCCCTTCACGACGTCCTTATCTCCCGCTTTTTCTGTAAAAAATGGCAGGGGTTAAAATACATCCATATAGCCCAAGAGCTATATGTGATGTATTCTTTAGCCAATCTAAGGTATTATCTGTTATATTGCGTCTCAGGGCGCTCCCCCCCAGCGCCCTGCACCCTCAGTGACCGGAGTGTGAAGTGTGCTGAGAGCAATGGCGCACAGCTGCGGTGCTGTGCGCTACCTTAGTCTGAAGACAGGATCGTCTTCTGCCGCCGATTTCACCGGACCTCTTCGCTCTTCTGGCTCTGTAAGGGGGCCGGCGGCGCGGCTCCGGGACCCATCCAGGCTGAACCTGTGATCGTCCCTCTGGAGCTAATGTCCAGTAGCCTAAGAAACCCGATCCACTCTGCACGCAGGTGAGTCCGTTTCTTCTCCCCTTAGTCCCACGATGCAGTGAGCCTGTTGCCAGCAGGACTCACTGAAAATAAAAAAACCTAAAATATACTTTTATTCTAAGCAGCTCAGGAGAGCCACCTAGCCTGCACCCTTCTCGTTCGGGCACAAAAATCTAACTGAGGCTTGGAGGAGGGTCATAGGGGGAGGAGCCAGTGCACACCACCTGATCCTAAAGCTTTTATTCTTGTGCCCTGTCTCCTGCGGAGCCGCTATTCCCCATGGTCCTTACGGAGTCCCAGCATCCACTAGGACGTCAGAGAAATAGGATTTTTGTGATGAGTTTGCGATGGGTTAGGGTTTTTTTAAACCACGAGGAATACTGTATTTAAAAAAAAATTTAAAAAGGAGAACCAGCATGTTGTCACTACATTTGGTCAGGGCCGGATTAAGCCTTGGGGGGACCCAGGGCACTTAAGACCAGGGGGCCGCAGGGATGGGGGTATATATTAGATTGTTCATACCTCCCATCATGACCCATTCCAGGAGGGTCAAAATGCTGTGTTCCTAGACTTCCCTATTAATATATGATTGGTGTCACCTATGTTGAACTATTTCATTGATAAGAAAGGTTTTTCAACACAGAGGTGGAGGAGATGCTGGAAATTCCAGGGTCACTTACAGCTCTCTCCCCACTCCTGATATTCCTGTGTCATCTGGTCCTTCTCACATTCTGGCTGCTTGGTTCTGCTGCTGCACAAAAGGGATAGCTAGTAATGTCAGTGTGCTCCAGCTGGGGGGGCCTCATGACAGAGGGGGGTCCTTGCTTCCCCCTCCCCCCTTTCATTTGGCTATGCATTTGGTTTTAGGCACTGAGCAATTTTACAGTTTGCACAACCTAAATTCAAGTCCTGGTCAGTCCATGGAAGGCTTCAGTGTGCAAGGTATCAGAAGTATGTCACAACAAAGGCAAACAAAACTCTGCATTCCATCAAAATATGAACTCTACCAAAAATGTAGTGTAACTCTGAAAATATTTGTTTAATATAAAAAAAATGTGCTTGTGCTATGACTAATAGATGAATTAAACTATTAATTCTGAGAGGGAATTTTATGATAAATTAATATAGCCAGTAAGCAAACTATTAGCCAATGCATTACTTCTGCCAACAAAACATCCAGGGCCGGTGCAAGATTTCTCAGCACCCTAGGCAAATCTTGATCTTTAATATTGGATCTTTTGTTGAAAGATGCAACATTAAAGCATCTGAAATGTTGATAAGCTATTCCTGCATATGTGCATACTGTACTTCTTTGAAAGTGCCACCCATAGATACAGGAGAATATATATATATATATATATATATATATATATACACACACCAGTGGCGGAACTAGCGAGCCCACCGCTCAGGTGCGACAAAATGCTTTGGGCCCCCCCCCCCCCTACATCCCATCCAAGTCCACCCCCTCACCCCTGGAGAGGATCTGGTGAGGGGGACCTGCTCAGGGCCAGAGAGATGGATACCTAGCCACAGTGCCGTAACTAGACATTTTAGCACTGTGTGCAAGAAACGGCATCGGAGCCCCACCCCTGCATGCAAAACAGGGGCAGTGCGCGCCGTAGGCGCGCGCAAAAATACATAGTGGCGTGGCTTCGTGGGGAAGGGGTGTGGCCACAAAATAATACCAATTCATAAAACGGTGCACAGTAGTCTCCATTATTCAAATTACGCCGCACAGTAGCACCACTACACCAAGTAGAGACCCTTTTACACCTTACAGCGGACAGATTCCTCTTTTTACACATTACGGCAGACAGCGTCCCCTTTTTACACATTACGGCAGACAGCGTCCCCCTTTTTACACATTACGGCAGAGAGCGTGCACGTTTTACACATAACGGCCTACAGCATCCCCTTTTTACACATAACGGCAGACAGCGTGTCCTTGTTACACATAGTGGCAGACAGCATACACTTTTTACACATAACGGCAGACAGCGTGCCCTTGTTAAACATAGCGGCAGACAGCATACACTTTTTACACATAACAGCAGACAGCGTCCCCCTTTTTACACATTACGGCAGATAGCGTCCCCTTTTTACACATTACGACAGACAGCGTACACTTTTTACACAACGGCAGACAGCGTCCCCTTTTTACACATTACGGCAGACAGCGTGCCCTTGTTACACATTACGGCAGACAGCGTCCCCCTTTTTACACATTACGGCAGGCAGATTCCCCCTTTTTATACATTGCGGCAGGCAGATTCCCCCTTTTTACACATTGCGGCAGGCAGATTCCTCCTTTTTACACATTGCGGCAGGCAGATTCCCCCTTTTTACACATTGCGGCAGGCAGATTCCCCCTGTTTACACATAGCGGCAGGCAGTCCCCCATTTTTACACATAGCGGCAAGCAGATTCCCCCTTTTTACACATTGCGCCAGGCAGTCCCCCATTTTTACACATTGCGGCAGGCAGTCCCAAGAAAGAAAGAAAGAAAGAAAGAAAGAAAGAAAGAAAGAAAGAAAGAAAGAAAGAAAGAAACAGAAAGAAAGAAGAATTATACTTACCCTCTCCGCAGGCTCAGGCTCCTCAGTGCAGCTTGACGATTCCCCGGCAGGAGAGAAGGAGGAGGAGGGAGGTGGAGGAGGGAGCCGCAGCAGCACTGTGTTATTGGTGGAGGCGCTGCTGCTGCTGCCCCTCTGCTTCGACAGCCTATAGTGAAGCAGAGGGCCAGCAGCAGCAGCGCCTCAACCAGTAACAAAGCGCTGCTGCGGCTCCCTCCTCCACCTCCCTCCTCCTCCTTCCCCCCGTACCGCTGCTCCTCTCCTCTCTCCGGGCGGCTGTGCGCTGCGGGCAGCGGTTGCCCGCAGCGCACAGCGGCATGTAATGAGTCAGTTTGACTCATTACATGCTTTGGGCCCCTGGACAGAGGCGGGCTCCAGTGCAACGCACTGGTTGCACTGGCGGTAGTTCCGCCTCTGATATACACATACACACACACACACACACACACGTGTACATTACTGTGGCAGGATATTGTGGCCACCTACAGACAGCTAACACCTCTCAGGCAGTAGAGAGGCGCAGCTGCTGCAGATCCTATTGCCTTCCACATGAATTAAATGCAAAGATATGGAGGAGAAAAAAATCCCCAGTGGTATGCCAATCCCACTCTCCCGGCGCTGCTCAATAAACTTCTATAGTTATAAAATTGTTGATATAAAAAAAAAATTTATTTCATATAAATAAACAGCAGCATCTGTTTTGAGACTTGGTTAGGGTCTCTAGCATAGACAAAATGATATAAATTTAAAAAACATTGCGCTGTTAATAGAGTAAAATAATATAATAATAGTGATTACTGTTATATTGGTTATCGGGCTGTAAAGTTGTCAGAAATGAGGTCGGGAGACTGTATAGAAATAATAATAAAATGCTTTTTATTTTAAACCAAATACTACACCATGAAAATAAAACATATATATAAAATTTCTATGCAAGCATCAGACATTTGATAATCATAGCATATTCCAAGACCTGTAGATATTTGTAACTATGATAACAACTCAGATGAATGTGTTATATTGTATTTAAATAAATAGATACCACGTGTCCTTTGAAAGACAGTATGTGTCAGATTGTATTCCTTTGCAAGATCCACACGGATTTAACAGTTGGCTTTAATGCCGGCGTCCCGGCTGTAATGATTAGTTCAGGATAAACTGAAGGTTCGATAATTGCCACCTGTATCTGTCAGAGTTGTACCTGAGAGCGTCCTTCCCTTCCCGGTGGTGAGGCTATCACCGCCCCGGGCGTGCTGTGTCAGGTGTCCGTGAAAGAATAGGAGACAGAGTACTCACAAATGCTTCCTACCGAGACTGCGTGCCGTCTTCCCTCTCCCGGTGGTGAGGCCGTCACCGCTCCGGGTATACTGCTCCAAATGCTCGCAAATGCAGCCCACAGATATCCCGCTGTCAGTGTATTGCAGCGTAAAAGTGTTCGGCGGACAGATTACCAAGCAGAAGGAAGGGTAATCTGGAAGGTGCTTGCTGGTAATATGCGGCTGCAGTACCTCTGTACAAACTTTCGAAAGCCAATTCCGTTTCTCCCGGTGGATCAAAGCACTGCTGGATATCCAATAAACGTCAACGCGTTTCGTCCCACAATGCACTGGGACTTCCTCAAGACACTCAAGTCTTGAGGAAGTCCCAGTGCATTGTGGGACGAAACGCGTTGACGTTTATTGGATATCCAGCAGTGCTTTGATCCACCGGGAGAAACGGAATTGGCTTTCGAAAGTTTGTACAGAGGTACTGCAGCCGCATATTACCAGCAAGCACCTTCCAGATTACCCTTCCTTCTGCTTGGTAATCTGTCCGCCGAACACTTTTACGCTGCAATACACTGACAGCGGGATATCTGTGGGCTGCATTTGCGAGCATTTGGAGCAGTATACCCGGAGCGGTGACGGCCTCACCACCGGGAGAGGGAAGACGGCACGCAGTCTCGGTAGGAAGCATTTGTGAGTACTCTGTCTCCTATTCTTTCACGGACACCTGACACAGCACGCCCGGGGCGGTGATAGCCTCACCACCGGGAAGGGAAGGACGCTCTCAGGTACAACTCTGACAGATACAGGTGGCAATTATCTAACCTTCAGTTTATCCTGAACTAATCATTACAGCCGGGACGCCGGCATTAAAGCCAACTGTTAAATCCGTGTGGATCTTGCAAAGGAATACAATCTGACACATACTGTCTTTCAAAGGACACGTGGTATCTATTTATTTAAATACAATATAACACATTCATCTGAGTTGTTATCATAGTTACAAATATCTACAGGTCTTGGAATATGCTATGATTATCAAATGTCTGATGCTTGCATAGAAATTTTATATATATGTTTTATTTTCATGGTGTAGTATTTGGTTTAAAATAAAAAGCATTTTATTATTATTTCTATACAGTCTCCCGACCTCATTTCTGACAACTTTACAGCCCGATAACCAATATAACAGTAATCACTATTATTATATTATTTTACTCTATTAACAGCGCGATGTTTTTTAAATTTATTCCACATGAATTAAAGCCAGCTGAGGTGCGAGGAACTGACCTGGCTGATGCTGTGGCTCTATGTGAGGGAAGACAGCCGGTGAATGTTGCCCCTGAAGACCCATGCACGATATAAAGACTGCTGGGCAAGCACTCCCTGTTATTGTTGCTTGTCGGGGCCATCTGACAGAGAGAGAGTAGATCAGCTTGTGGAATGCCCTTGCCGTCCTGGGTGAAGGTGCCGCCCCGGTCATGGACCCCTCCTTGGACTCCAGCTGCTCCCCGCACGGCTTGCAATCCCGGTGGAGACAGTGGATCTTGTCTCCAGTCATCAAGTCAGGGAAGGGAGTAAGCAATGCAGGAGGAGAGGCGGGGGGGGGGGGGGGGGGGGGGCAGGATATGCGGGTACAGCCCTGGCCTGGCAGATCCGACATGGGTGAGCATGAAGCAGGCACCTCACGGGGACTGAAGCGTACATAGCCTTCATTTGTCAATTTCACTCAGCAGCGCCCTTCAAATGCCTGCACCCGTAGGCAGCTGCCTAGTTGTGGCGCTGGCCCTGAAAACACCCCAACTTTTGACCACTGGCTATATGTATGTAGTGCCATAGCAGGGCAAATATTTGGACGACTGAGCCAGAAAGTGGAGCAATTTCTGGAGTATTCATAACTCTGCAAGCTAAAGAGTGATATTCCAGTTAGAATGAAAGCCAAACCAGGTGATTTGGGACAATGACAGTGCCACTCCCATGGCCTGTGAAAGCGGCACTGCTCACACACACTCGATATATAATAACAACAGATATGAATGGAGAGCACTTGAAAATTATATTAGGGTTTATTTTAATTAAGACTTAAGTGTTATTAACCATGGCTTTTGGATGAAAAACATAGAATTCTTTATCAGATTTCATTTTATGTGATAAAAATGAATACAATGAATAATCTAGAAATTCCTATCTAGGAAAGTATACTGCTTTGGAGATGGTTAAGCATAGATGAATGACCTGCAAAATCAAAATACTTAAAATAATTTAACTAAAACTTTTTACATTACTGTTATGCTGGCCATACTGTTAGAAACTCCCTTTATGCAAAACAGAACTCCAAGTCACAGATCGTAGCAGAAAACAGGTAGGTTTATTTTATGGTGGTGAAGCATACAGGAAAACAAAATGATGTCAGGCAAAGCAGACTGAAAGAAAAATTTCCAAGGTATCACAGAAACATGAAAAACTTAACTTTGTGGTGCAAGTAAACTGGAATCCAAACATAAACTCAGGAACACTGGAGAACACGGTATGCAGGCTAGACCTGAACGGTAGCAGAGGACTAGAACACAAGAAACTAAGACTGGCAGGCTTGTCTGGAAAATTGACATTTAAACAGGAACACAGAATACCAAGACTGGCAGGTTTGACAGGCAAACAACATTGATGATCCAGCAATGAATGCTGGATCTTTGGCCAATTATATAGCACAGGCAACAGGTGTACCAAGCTGGAATAGAACCCTAATTAATAGACCTGACCACAACACAGAACAAAACCCAAGGTATGGTGACCCCTAGTGGTAAAGAACATATCACCAGAAAATACACAGCACATAATATAATATAACACATACATCAGGTCGATATCGTGAACAAATACACGATATTGACGCATCGATTGCCGCATTGTGTGCACATTGTGCATGTTTTATGCACGATTATGCTGCGATGCGCATCCCAGTGGGTCACATGTAACATCAAATGATCACACATGCAGCCCGTATTATCCATCATAATCATATGCTCATTGTACCATGTTTGATGTGCATTTGATGCATTGTACGATTTTGAATGGCATTTCCCTGGATTTTTTTAAATGTATTAATTTTTTTGGTGAGACACACCATCGATCGTTTAACGGCCCTCCGTGTGTCCAGAGCCTCAACCGTGCGTTCAGAGCTGCCAGGGGGAATCGAAGGGAAACTGGATGCTGGTCGTCCTGGAATCTGGCCAGCATAACTTTCACAACACAACTCCTAAAGCCATGTTTGTTATTTATAATAGGATCTAACTAGGATCTGTACAGATAGTGTAATGGTTAGCAATACTGCCTCACAGCACTGAAGTCATGACCTAACTGTGTGGAGTTTGTATATTCTACCAGTGCTTGTGTGGGTTTCCTCTGGGTACTCCGTTTTCTCCCACAATCCAAAAATATACTGGTTGGTTAATTGGCTCCAAACAAAAATTAACTGTAGTGTGTATATACATGTGTTTAGGGCAAACTGTCTGTACCAAGAGGTTCTTATCTGCCATCGTATTTTATGCTTTTATAGTAGAATCTATATACATATTATTGTACACTAGGAATTACCTACTTTCTTGCATCTGTCACTATCTGAAATATAATGTGTAAAGATTTACAAAATGACATACGTTTCAAGCTGAAGTGCTTTAACCTATTGTACACCACAGAAAACATAACAATTCTGCTTTTTCACTGTTTTTGTCTTGAGCCATTTAATTCTCATTCTCACGTTCTGTTGTGTGCGTGTGAGCTGGTAAGTTGGTTCTAGCAAGATGCAGACAACACTACATTTGCACTGTAGTTGCACAAAAAAGAGATGTCTATGAATGCTGTGTTATATTCAATATATAATAAAAGTAATTAAATTCAGCTGTCGCATGTAATCTTAAGAAAGATTTACTATTTATGTTTTCATAGCAATATTACTTGCCAAACATTATGTACTTTTATGGATAATTGAATGTTGAGTTTGCTGACTTAATATTGCAAGATGAATATTTGAATGCCTTTACTTCAAATGCAATTTCCTGAATTGATTTAGTCAAATATACTTTGTATAAACTGAAAACATAATACCAGAATTATTCTTAACACATTTCCATGCACGGCTTATTTCCGGCTGACTTTATCAGGGTACATGGAGAAGAATAAGCTTAGAATGTGCTTAGTTTATAAACTAATAATTATAAGTGTAGATACTGTATGGTTAATGGTACAACCAGATTTGATATGTGGTGTATAATACAAGATTCTAAGAACATCACAAACTTAGAAAACTCCATATCTTATTTCATATAGTAAAACCCATGTTTTTTTTTTTTTTATTGTATTTTTCCTGGGGGGGGGCGGAGGCTGGGGGGCATTGTTTCTGATGGTACTGTAGTACACGCTAAATAGTACTGCCACTTTTTATTTTTTTGTGGCATTTTTCATTGTTTTAACTAGTTTAGGAAACAGGGAGACATCAGTGAAGTTAAATAAATAAAAATGAATAAAATAAGTATCTAAGGCAGATAACATGTATCAAATTGGAACTGTATAAGAGACCATTTTCGTCATGCAAAAAAACCCAACACTAATAATTTAGGGCAATGAGATGAGCTGTTTCCCTCAATGGGTTACGGACGTTAGGTCGACACAACTTATGACCATATCTGTTTGGTCATTGAGGGGGGTATGGGTCGTTGGGTCGACCCAACTTAGTTCGACACTCATTAGGTCGACCACTGAAGGTTGGCAATGCCATTAGGTCGACATGCATTAGATCAACATGGCCGTTAGGTTGACATGTACTAGGTCGACAGGTCAAAAGGTTGACATGAGTTTTCACATTTTTTCATTTTTTGGATTTTTTCATACTTTACGATCCACGTGAACTACGATTGGAATGGAAGCATGGCGAGCGAAGTGAGCCATGCGAGGGGACACAGCGCACTAAATTGGGTTCTCTGTCACTTTACAGAGAAAACAACACCAAAAACAGTCAAAAAAATCATGTCGACCTTTGACCTGTCAACCTAGCACATGTCGACATAAGGACCATGTCGACCTAATGCATGTCGACCTAATGGCAATGTCGACCTTCAGTGGTCGACCTAATGAGTGTTGACCTAAGTTGGGTCGACCCAACGACCCATACCCCCCTCAATGACCAAACAGATATGGTCAGTATTCTATTAGCTGTGATCATTTTGCGCACTTAAAAAACTAGACTTTTACTATGATTTTTGGCAAATGGTTATTATAGGGCTATCTAATTATGGCCCATGTTTTCAGTGCGAAAAATATCTGTTTTTTTAACGGAAACACACAGGATCCACAGCCGCAATAGCAGAAAAAATGCTTACTCATCAGGAATTTGGTTTCGCCTGCCAAAATCCCCAGTAAGTGCCGGCATCAAGGCTAATAGGACAGCCCTGGGCAAGTGAATTAGCTGCAGTAAATTACCATGGCTAATTGGATACCGCCCATAATCTTGTGTAATTGCTCTTTGTACCATTTTATTGTATAAGATCCACAGACCTATGTAGTCACAGAGTCATCATTAAATATTTTTGTGACCTGTGTGAGAGAGCACCAGAATCCCCCCTTCGTGATAATGGTGATAGTCTGCACCACTGGATAAGATTTAGCAATCCTATTGTGGTGGTGTGGCACTATCATCCACATCAGCCTCCTCCCTCCCAAACCTCCTTCTCTCACAAGTGTGCAAAAATGCATGAAAATATTTAATACAGTATGTGTCCAAATGACAGCTGCCACAAGTATTGTACTTCATCATAGACACAGGCATGCAGGTGTGTGCTTTAATGGCCAGTGAAACGGTATCCAAATAGAGTCCAAATAATTGATCATTATGAGCCCTACACACTGGAAGATAACACTAAATGATATGAATGTTCTCGTTCATTAATGAACGAGAACTTGTTCATATCGTTCAGTGTGGAAGCACCAACGATGAACGATGCGCGGCCCAGCACTCATTCATCGTTGGTGCCCCGTCGCTTATGCATGCAGGCCAATATGGACAATCTCATCCATATTAGCATGCACTGCTATGGAGCCAGGTGATGGGGCAGTGAAGAAATTTCACTCCACCCGTCACCCGCCCCCCCCCCCCCCCCCCACTGCCAGCCATCGGGCAGCTCGGCGGTGGGTCGACAAGTGTGTAGGGCCCATTAGTGAGTAAGGAAGATGAGTGTACTAGCCAATCTGGCCGAAGGTATTGCCATGAATACACATATACTTTCATTGCATGAGATTTAATAGGCAATTGGAGCAATAGCTTTTGGCTCAATTGTTATTTAGGTTGTTAGTTGGCCACACACGGGCAAATTTATGAAGCCTGGTGAAGTGATAAAGTGGAAGGTGATAAAGCACCAGCCAATCAGCTACTAACTTCCATGTTACAGGCTGGTTTTGAAAAATGATAGTTAGGAGCTGACTGGCTGGTCCTTTATCACCTTCCACTTTATCACTTCACCAGGCTTAATAAATCTGCCCCTCAGTTTCACAAAACATTGTTTATAAAACATCTCCTGGAATTCTCTAGAGCAGTGGTTCTCAAACTCGGTCCTCAGGACCCCACACAGTGCATGTTTTGCAGGTAACCCAGCAGGTGCACAGGTGTATTAATTACTCACTGACACATTTAAAAGGTCCACAGGTGGAGCTAACTATTTCACTTGCGATTCTATGAGGAGACCTGCAAAACATGCACCGTGTGGGGTCCTGAGGACCGAGTTTGAGAACCTGTGCTCTAGAGGTTGGTGCTAATGAAAGAAGTAACTAAAACACCTATACTGTTTTCAACAATGAAATTAGTGGTAGTTAGGTCACTTACCACTTTAGTGGCTGTACAAACAAATATACTGCGCATTTGTTTTTTTCACTTTCCCTCCTCAGTCTTTATGTATGGACAAGGTGCATTTCTGCTTTCACTTGGACCTCTTTCTGGGGTCACTTTACCTCATGCTTGTTCCTTTACTGAGCTGATCTGTCACCATCAGCTCCTTGGGCTGACTTCTTGTGTGCCTCTTTATAGACACATATTAATAAGAAAGGGGCTGCATACATATTTATAAGAAACCAATAAAGTAATACACACAGCTCATTTTATGGTAAAAAAAAAACCCAACACTTTACAGTGTAGTAATAAATTTTATATTTATTTATTTCTATTTTTTATCCCCAAAGGTGGTTTTCTTTTGAAGCAATGGAAAAAAGCCATGTGCTCTGAAAAAGGAAGAGCTGAAGGACGAAATCTTCTTCAAAATATGATTACAGGCAACGTGGTGCCAGAAACACTTATTAACATTATTATAGAATTGGTTAAAAACCCTTCATGCTGAACGTAGAAGAACAGGAACACATAAAGCAATGATCACATTTAGCAGGATTATATTATTACAAGAGTGGCAACCTGGGTTTTTTTTATAAGTTAATGCTATTACACCTAATTTTCCAATTAGCAACTCTTGTTTAGCTCATTCCCTTCTCATTAAGAAATGTCTTGCTGAAAACACAAATGAGGGCTTTGTTAATTATTGTTCTAAGTGATTTTAAGAAGATAGATTGATATAAGGCCAAGCAATCACCGGACTGATACATACTGCAGTGCCCTTGCACTCTATTGTGAGGATTGGCATGAAATGGGACTGTAATATGAAAGATCAGACTTGAGTAGGGACAATTGCTTTACCATAATCACTGAATGTTATTTTCTGCTGAGCTAATTAAGTGATTTGTGTTACAAACAAACAGAAGCAAACAGCAATTTCATTAAGCCCACTTCAGTGAGCTGTGACGACGATACCACAGTCAATATTGAGGATTTTACACATTAAAAAGCATTAATTGTTTACTTTTCCGTCCATTGCTTATGGATCAGGTGCTACAGTTGAAAGCATTGACTAATGCCACAAGTACATTACTTTGAGTATAATTAAAATCTTTACAGTGTTACTTTTTCGCCAAAACAGGTAGATTTCAGGCTTCACGTGTACACTCACTGGAATCAATTTTTCAAGCCCATAACTATATTATAAGACCTTTGAAACATTGCCCTAAAAAGAAAAATGCAAATAAAATGGAATTAAGTTTGATTAACTGTTTGATTACCTAATATCTCTATACCTAATGGATATACTTCTAATATGTTTTGCGTATTTAACAATTTTCAAAGAAAATAAAGTAATGATGGTTAAAGAAAGATGTTTTTATTCCTTTTAATTATGTGGTTCATAGAACAGAGTCATTATACTTTAACAGATACCATGTATTATAATTGTAAAGTAATTACTGCAGCTGTCAGCTGTAGAATAATGAAGTTAATTCACCAAAGAGATCCTATGCCACAAGTGCTGTTTGCATCATTAAAAACATATATACTGGTGCAATGTCTAGCTAGGATTAAGATATCCACGGAAGTTGTATTAGGGGAGGCAATCATGAGACTGCCTGTCAGGATCCAGGCGGCCACAATGCTGACGCAAGAATCCCGACAGGGGTGCAATGCCGCCAAAATACCGGTACCACAGGCTTTTCTCCCTCTGTGGGTGTCCACGACACCTGTCAAGGGAGAATAGATCCTTGGGCGAACCACCATGGCTTTCTATTGATCACCCCACTGCCAGCTTACTGGTGGCCTGATCCCGCTGTTGGGATCTTGACAGCCAGGATCCCGGCCATCGGTAATAGGTATGTATTCCTTGTAATATCATCCATTCAAATATAGGGTATTTGTCATGCTGCCATAGTTCCATAGTCAACAAGTTCAGCCTTTTATAAATTCTAGACCAGTGTTTCCCAACCTCAGTCCTCAAGGCACACTAACAGTGCAGGTTTTAGTGATATCCAGGCTTCAGCACAGGTGACTTAATTAGTACCTCAGTTATTCTGATTTAACCATCTGTGCTGCAGCCTGGATATCACTAAAACCTGCACTGTTGGTGTGCCTTGAGGACCGCGGTTGGGAATGCCTGTTCTAGACCATTTAGGCTTCTGCCAATTTGATTTCCCAGTTGGGAAAAAAAATTACTTCCCAATTCAGGTTAAGGGCTAAATGTAATAGGGTGCAAGTTCTTAAAATGTGCGAGTTTAGTGCTAAACGCACACTTTTATAGAACTCGTAAATATAATAGGCTGTGAGAACATGCAAACTCTCATGTAACTCTCATTTCCACTACTTGCAGGGGGCAAACTCGCATCCAGATGTTTTCCAATGGAATACATAGAACTTGCACAATGTAATTGGGTGCGAGTTGTTAATAGCACAGAAGTGGGCATCCCCACGTCCCCAGAAATCCCTGGCCTGGCTGACTAGTTAGGGGGACGAGTGCTTCATTACCCTCTGCTAGTGGAGCCCGGTGCTGGTTCAAAAAATATGGGGGATTCCTTCTTCTTTTGTTCCCTGCATTTTTAGAACCAAGGCCAGCTCCAAGAACAGCGGGGCTGGTTAATTAAATACAGGGAAACCCTAACAGTCTTTTTCCTTGTACAGCACAAGGCAGTGGCGGAACTAGCGAGCGGTGGGCCCAGGCAGTGCCAGATTAAGGTTCACTTGGGCCTGGAGCTGAAATTTATGAAGGGCCTATTGTGTGCTGCCGCAGGGGGTGTGACCAGTACACCAAGAGTGTGACTAGTGATGTGGGGGGTGTAACTAGTGTTGTGGAGGTGTAGTCTGCACAAGGGGTGTGGCCTGTACTAATGGTGTGACTAGCGCCTTTTAAAAATCTCCATTTCCCCTGCTCTTCACTTACATGAACATTGCAATGTGAGAGTCTATGAATGTACAAACCACTTGTTAATGTGACTATAATACAGATGTAGCCATGCTCATCGTGGCTACATCTGCGCCGAACGAGCACTCTCGGCGCAGCTAGCCCAGAACTTGACAGTACAAGGTCCTTCCAACGTGGGCATACTCTGCTTGTTCATACCGAGCTTACACCTGCCCCCTTCATCAGTCCCTGCCCCAGTGGAGCTTACACTCTATATTCCCTACCACATGTACACACAGACACATTCACTCTAGGGTTACTTTTTGTTGGGAGCCAATTAACCTATCAGTATGTTTTTAGATTGTGGTAAGTAACCGGACCACCCGGAGGAAACCCACACAAATATGGGTAGAATATACAAACTCCACACAGTTAGGGCCATGGTGGGAATCAAACCCATGACCTCAGTGCTGTGAGGCAGTAATGCTAACCATTACACCATCCGTGCTGACTACAGCAGTGTGGCTCTCTGTGTCATTTACAATGAGTGGGGTATATATTGGAAGCGCACAGGCATCAGAATAACCCCTATAAAACCAGGTGTCCTGTGTCTGCAATAGCGGTGAAACAACAGCAGGGCTATGTATGGCAATCATAGAAACAAAGACCTTGAAACATAGGCCCTCATTCCGAGTTGATCGCTCGCAAGGCGAATTTAGCAGAGTTGCTCACGCTAAGCCTACGCCTACTGGGAGTGTATCTTAGCTTCTTAAAATTGCGACCGATGTATTCGCAATATTGCGATTACAAACTACTTAGCAGTTTCAGAGTAGCTTCAGACTTACTCGGCAGCTGCGTTCAGTTCAGTGCTTGTCGTTCCTGGTTTGACGTCACAAACACACCCAGCGTTCGCCCAGACACTCCCCCGTTTCCCCGGCCACTCCTGCGTTTTTTCCGGAAACGGTAGCGTTTTTTCCCACACGCCCATAAAACGGCCTGTTTCCGCCCAGTAACACCCATTTCCTGTCAATCACATTACGATCGCCGGAGCGATGAAAAAGCAGTGAGTAAAAATACTATCTCCATTGTAAAATTACTTGGCGCAGTCGCAGTGCGAATATTGCGCATGCGTACTAAGCGGAATTTCACTGCGATGCGATGAAAAATACAGAGCGAACGACTCGGAATGAGGGCCATAGTAACTACCGACAGAAACAAAATAGCAACATAGTGGTGTGCAGTCCTACAAAGGAAGATAATGTACAGTAAATTTCCACAGCACAGAGGCTGTCAGTATGTGGTATCAATAGGGAATCTATTGGAGAAGACTGACAACATACAGGACAGCATGCAGGCTATAAACAAAAGTACATATGTGGGAGAACTATAATAATGCAATAACAGCACAGAGGGTATCACCAATAGGATGCGTCATACGGCAAGTAATAGTATAATATCCCACAGCACATGGCATAGCAGTAATAGAACAAACAGCAAGGCGGCTGATAAAATACATAACAATACACAAATATTGCAGAATGTGAAATACAAAGGTACCAAAAAATTATGAAAATAGAAAATGAAAAGTAACAATAAAAAAAAGAAAAAAAGAAAATAGAAATAAATAAAATTAAAATAAAATGCACACACAAAATAAATATAATCCACAAGGGGTCGGCGCTGAGGATCCCAACAGTCAGCATACCGACCGTGGGTTCCCGGCAGCAGAATGCCAGAGGGGGCGAGCGCAATGAAGCCCCTTGCGGGCTCACTGCCTTCGCCACTCTGCAGGCTAGGTGGTGAGCTGCTCTCGCCACAGGTTCTATTCCCAATGTATGGGAATAGTCCCTGCTAATCAGCATGCCAACTGTCAGGATTTATAGGGGGGTGGGATGTAGCCGTCAGTAATGTGACCAGCGGTCTACTGACCGCCAGTCACATAACTACATCCCTCCACAAGATGACAAATGTGATAAATAAGCACATACAGCAGTGCCATGTCATATACCCAACCCCCGATGTAATGTCACACAATGACCCAGACCTCAAAGTGGGCTAATAGGGGCTCCAAAGGTGGACAATACCAAAACGCAGAGCACATACCGATGCAGTAACTAGCAGGTACAAAGGGGCAAAACCTAGTAAAGGGCCCAGCACACACAACAGTGGCCAAATATATAAAGAGCAAAATAAATTAAATGGCCTGGTAAGGGTCTAAGTCTATCCATAGAGATAGTGATGTGCACGCACCGGTGCCATAAATTGCATAAACATCACACACACACACACACACACACACACACACACACACACACACACACACACACACACACACACACACATATATATGATATAGGTTGCAGTAAATTTACCGGCTGTCAGGATCCTGGCATTCAGGATAGTAATGCCGGAATCCTGACACCCAGAGAAATGCCAGTGGTCGGAATCCCGGACGAGGCATGGAATTCCAACTCTGATGGAGGTCCACTCTACCACTCAAGGGCAAAAAAAATAGTGTGGCGAGCAAGGGGACTCACTGCGCTCCCTGCCGGCATTCCACCTGATGGGATCCCAGCATCGGTCTCCTGAATGCCGGGATCCCGAACGGCGGTAAAGCATACTGAACCCATATATACGTTGGCATTAAAACACCACTTTGTTTCACTACATTGGAGTCTCCAGAGTGTCGCCTTACTGGAATATGGTCTATATATATATATACAGTGTATATATATATATATATATATATATACATACACACATACACTGTATATACACACATATGAAGTGCATGATGTCTGTCACTCCACCGATAAGATCACAACTTGTTCAGGTGGCATTCGAAGTCAAAAGAACCACATATACAGTAATAAGGTCCCTGAAAAGTTGACCGCAATCTAAACTATGTCTGGATTATTTAATTGGGTGATTATATATACAGGTTGAGTATCCCATATCCAAATATTCCGAAATACGGAATATTCCGAAATACTGACTTTTTTGAGTGGGAATGAAATATTGAAACCTTTGTTTTTTGATGGCTCAATGTACACAAACTTTGTTTAATACACAAAGTTATTAAAAATATTGTATTAAATGACCTTTAGGCTGTGTGTATAAGGTGTATATGAAACATAAATGAATTGTGTGAATGTACACACTTTGTTTAATGCACAAAGTTATATAAAATATTGGCTAAAATTACTTTCAGGCTGTGTGTATACGGTGTATATGAAACATAAATGCACTCTGTGCTTAGATTTAGGTCCCATCACCATGATATCTCATTATGGTATGCAATTATTCCAAAATACGGAAAAATCCGATATCCAAAATACCTCTGGTCCCAAGCATTTTGGATAAGGGATACTCAACCTGTATATATATATATATATATATATATATATATATATATATTTAGGATCTGGTTAGCGTATCGCTGTTCGAGATGCTGGCAGTTGGAATACCGATGCTGGAATCCCAACACTGGCCAGTAGATTGACGCTGGGATCCCGACATTAAACACAATGCTGGCGCCGGAACTCCGACTGACGGCATCTCGATCGTAAGTATGGCGGGGAGGGTTAGGGTTAGACTATGCTTGACGAGGGGAAGGAAGGTTGGTTCACTATACTACAGGAAGGGTTAAGTGGGGGGAGGCTAGGGTTAGGCTGTGGGGAGGGTTGGTTATGGTTAGGCTGCGGGAATGGGTAGGGAGGGTTAGAAAGGTAGAAGGGGAGGGTTAGAATACTTACCTAGCAGGTGTAGGGATTCTGCGCTTTAGGATGCCGCTGTTGGTCTTTTTTGAGTACTGGCATTACAAGCACCAGGATCCCAATGCCATCCCATAGATATATATTTTATATATATATATATATATTTATTATATATATATAGCTACATGTGAGATGGGACAGCTGAGGAAAGGTTGACTGGCCGCCAGGGTAAGTATGGGAGTGTGGAAGGGGGATGGGTGAGGGGTTTGTGTCTATACCATGATGGGGGAGGGGGAGGGGAAGAAATTGGGATGAATGTGTGGGATCCACCTGGGATGGATTGGGAAGGAGGCATGATGGGAGGAAGGAGGGGGATTTGAGCCACAAAAGGGAAGGGAAAGGGCTTGGGTAAATAGCAGAGAGAGGGTAGAGCCAAGCAGGGGCAGGCATTGACTGAGGTGACCTGTCTTAAACTAGTACATACTTACAAACAAAGAGATATATATAGTTTCAAGTCACCAAATATAATTGGTAAAATCTTCATTGTGGCGGTGCATACCTTTCTATACAGCACTGCACTACATCCCTTCCGCGATCAGCAGCAGCCACATACAGCAGCTCAGTCAGGATCATCAAGCCTTACTTCACGGACCTGAGCTCGGCTACTCCAGCTGTGCTACAGGGTAGTGCATGTTCCAGTCACCCTGCGGGATGTGCGCCATGATATCATGGAGCAGCAGTGCGGGAGAGGTCCAGGGGCAGAAACCGAAAGTGAAGCTCCTGCTGCGCCGCTATCACCGCATTTAAATGCAGTATGCATAAATCCGGTGATAGTGGCGCAGCAGGAGCCTTCTCAAGCTCTTCCTGCCCTTCACTTTCAATATTCCCGGTTTTTCTACCCCCGGGCGGGAACAGGGGAAAGCGTTTGATGTGTGAGTGTACGGGACCTTATGCGGCCATAGGAAATGCTAGGAACCTTTTTTGATGGGGTCCCATTATTAATCCGGCTTTGACACACACACACCCCCACCAACACTACACACACAAAGTACACACACCTGCACCACAACATATACACACTACACACACCTCCACCACCACATATACACACACACTATACACACGGTCGCCCACCCACCACATACAGTATACACACACGCAGTACACACTACACACACAACCCCATCACCACATATACACACACCATCACATTATACACACACACTGCGCACACACACACACACACACACACACAGTACACACTACACACACCATCACATTATACACACACACACACACACACACACACAGACACACACACACACACACACACACACACACCACACACACCACATATACACACACAGTACACACTACACACACACCATCACATTATACACACACACACAGCACACACTACACACACCACATATACACACACAGTACACACTACGCACACCATCACATTATATACACACACAGCACACACTACACACACACAAAGTACACACACACCACCACATATACACACCCTACACACTATACACATTTAGGACACACACACACACATTAATCAAGAAGGTATTAAGTTAACCTTGTAAGGCCTCCTGCAGCAGCAGCTGAGCTCCCCGTGCAGTCTGGGGGCGGAGCTTGGGCCCATGAGTCACAGCGGGACCCTGGAGAAGGAGAGACTGGAGAGGGAGGGGCGGCCAGAACACTGCCTGCACGGCTCCTGCTCCATGACATCTCAGGTGAGAGCGCTGGAGCCGGAGAAGGGGGCATGGGAGAGAGGAGGCCGCTGGCAGTCTGTGACAGGAAAAAGTTTTTTCCTGTCAATGCTGCCAGTTTGCTGTGGGCCTATTTTCAATGGGGGGCCTGGTGCTGTAGCTCCATCCGCCCCATTGTTAATCCGGCCCTGGGCCCAGGTGCGACAAAATGCTTTGGGCCCCCCCCCCATCCCATCCAAGTCCACCCCCTCACCCCTGGAGAGGATCTGGTGAGGGGGACCTGCTCAGGGCCAGAGAGATGGATACCTAGCAACAGTGCCGTAACTAGACATTTTAGCACTGTGTGCAAGAAACGGCATCAGAGCCCCACCCCTGCATGCAAAACAGGGGCAGTGCGCGCCTTAGGCGCGCACAAAAATACATAGTGGCGTGGCTTCGTGGGAAAGGGGTGTGGCCACAAAATAATACCAATTCATAAAATGGTGCACAGTAGTCTCCATTATTCAAATTACGCCGCACAGTAGCACCACTACACCAGGTAGAGACCCTTTTACACCTTACAGCAGACAAATTCCTCTTTTTACACATTACGGCAGACAGCGTCCCCTTTTTTCACATTACGGCAGACAACGTGCCCTTGTTACACATAGCGGCAGACAGCGTGCCCTTGTGTTACACATAGCGGCAGACAGCGTACACTTTTTACACATAACGGCAGACAGCGTGCCCTTGTTACACATAGCGGCAGACAGCGTGCCCTTGTTACACATAGCGGCAGACAGCGTACACTTTTTACACATAACGGCAGATAGCGTGCCCTTGTTAAACATAGTGGCAGACAGCGTACACTTTTTACACATAATGGCAGACAGCGTGCCCTTTTTACACATTACAGCAGACAGCGTGCCCTTGTTACACATTACGGCAGACGGCGTCCCCCTTTTTACACATTACGGCAGGCAGATTCCCCCTTTTTACACATTGCGGCAGGCAGATTCCCCCTTTTTACACATTGCGGCAAGCAGATTCCCCATTTTTACACATTGCGGCAGGCAGATTCCCCCTTTTTACACATTGCGGCAGGCAGATTTCCCATTTTTACACATTACGGCAGGCAGATTCCCCCTTTTTACACATTGCGGCAGGCAGATTCCCCTTTTTTACACATTGCGGCAGGCAGATTCCCCCTTTTTACACATTGCGGCAGGCAGAATCCCCATTTTTACACATTGCGGAAGACAGTCCCAAGAAAGACAGAAAGAAAGAAAGAAAGAAAGAAAGAAAGAAAGAAAGAAAGAAAGAAAGAAAGAAAGAAAGAAAGAAAGAAAGAAAGAAAGAAAGAAAGAAAGAAGAATTATACTTACCCTCTCCGCTGGCTCAGGCTCCTCGGTGCAGCTTCTGGTCACTCACGATTCCCGGACAGGAGAGAAGGAGGAGGAGGGAGGTGGAGGAGGGAGCCGCAGCAGCGCTGTGTTATTGGTGGAGGCGCCTATAGTGAAGCAGAGGGGCAGCAGCAGCAGCGCCTCAACCAGTAACAAAGCGCTGCTGCGGCTCCCTCCTCCACCTCCCTCCTCCTCCTTCCCCCGTACAGCTGCTCCTCTCCTCTCCTCTCTGGGCGGCTGTGCGCTGCGGGCAGTGGTTGCCCACAGCGCACAGCGACATGTAATGAGTCAGTTTGACTCATTACATGCTTTGGGCCCCTGGACAGAGGCGGGCCCCAGTGCAACACACTGGTTGCACTGGCGGTAGTTCCGCCTCTGGCACAAGGACTTGTACAGCACCAGCCCGAGGCTCCTTGAGACAGCATTAGGACTGTCTCAAGGAGCCTGGGGCTGGTTATGCTATTTGAAGGGGAGGGATACCCATGCCTTTATATTTTCTTATTTTTAACTATTTAATGACTTTTACAGATAGGCGTCTGCACAGATCTCGCTGACCTTTGCAGGCTACTGACAAACTTGTATCTTGTAATAAAACTCTAATTACAAGCTGCAAGATTACCAGCGAATAAACTCACATATACTTGCATTTGCAATAGCCTCTAGCTCTCCAACTCACAGGCTACTATATAGTGTGAATTAGAGAACAAATTTGCAGGGAGGTGATGCAAGTTTGTTCTCGCAACTTAACTCACATCCTATTACATTCTGCGCTAAATCTCTGAATAAATCAACATAACTATGTAATTTGCCTGCTAAATTTGATACCATTCCTTAAATTAAGACAGCAAATCTATATTTTAAATCAGTCTACAGTAATTCCTCCTTTCATGGTGAATTTTCAGTCTCACTACCCCATATATGTTTGCATATGTCAAGATACAGAGGCTTCCATAAATAAAAATCATATTTGACCTGTCCACCTTGAAAACTATCAACACTAGCATAGAGCGTTGCCTGGCCGCTTTTGACACTGTTATCCACTCTCTTCTCATAGTAACACTATGTATTCAGGACACAGCCCTTTCTTGGTTCTCATTCTACCTATCTATCTTCCAATGTGTGCTTCTCTAAATCCCCCTCCTCTCTGCTATCTCCAGGACTGGGACAATGGGCAGCAAACTGAGGTTCAGGAGGTGGTAGTGGGAGAGGTTGGTCTTGAGGCATGAATTGAAGAAGGCAGTGACATGATGTAGGGCGGCCAATAGTGTGCCTAGGAGCAGCCTGACCCCTAAATCCGTCCCTGACAATAACTGCATATTGAGGTTGACATATAACTGTGAGTGTCAACCCATGACAGCCTACTATTTAGGAAGGTAATTGCTATAAAGGCTCATTTTGCACCTTTCTCTTGTTTACTGAATCATCAATGTTAACACTCATGTTGCCATCCACAAATTGTGTCGCTTTATTTTTCCTATTTTTAAACTCAATGTACATGGGCCTGATTCATGATTGTAAGGAATTGCACAGCTGCAAAGAAGAGCCTGTGTAATTCCATGTCATAAAAAAATCCAAATGCAGCAGGAGGCATATGCAGAAGGTAGACAACCCCTGTTTGCATTAGTGAGGATCCGAGTGTTGCTTCTGAGGAGGCCGCCTTGTATCACAGTCGGTTGCGGTTCGTGATGGTTTTAGGCACCGGCCAGCCTGCATAAGGTGAAGCTTACGCAGGCTGGCTGTAAGATCTGGACACTGGGGTCCAGGAATCTGCATCTGATGATGCAGACCTTGGACCCATCACGCCATCTCTGATCTGCCCCCAAATGCCGCAGCATGTCAATCATGCTGCGACTTACAGGAGGCTACGAGTGATATTGCAAAACCCATTCTGCACATGTGCAGAATGGTCTTGTGTCTGTGCAGACCCCACACATTGTATTTGTATGCAAACCACTGGCCCATAGTTTTTACTTGCTTACTTAGCATAAAATTGAGGGCTACAAAATCTTCGGTCATTTTGCTCCACACAAGTACTAGAAGACAGGTTTTAATAAACAAGACAAGCAAAAAACAAGAAACCATTACATTTATGTCTCCTTATAGCTTCTTACCAAGAATTTAAAAAGTCATTATACAGTATGTAACTAGTAGGAGTGTGTATTCATCTAAAACAAATAAGCTATTGAAATAAAACAGTCTACAGCATGATGAACTGTTAGTGAATTTAGAACATAAGGAAGAGAAAAATGCACACAGTGTCAGATTTGGGAGCTGGACGGAAACTGCAAAGAGTCATCGGAAAGGCTCTTTGTCCCAAATGATGCTCTCAGTATAAGTGCCCCTGGCCCCCGCCCCCAAATCCTTAGTCCAGCTCTGCGTACCTCCACCCAGAGGTGGATTAAGACCTTGCAGGTCCCTAAGCAAGATACCAAATTAGGGCCCCCTTCCCTGCAACAATCCATAGCACTATATTTTTATTCCTGAACTATGCCCCCCACCCCCCGCAAGACAAAATAGGGTTAGTGCTTGCATCAAAAAATAGGGGCATGGCTTCATAGGGAAGGGGTGTGACCACAGAATAGTACCAATTCACATTACACCGCACAGTAGTGTCTGTCAGTCACATTACACCACATAGTAGTGTCCCCTATACCATGTCAGAGCCCCTTACACACATTACACCACAGTAGAGCAGAGCCCCTTATACATGTTACGCCAGGTAGCCCCTTACACACTTTGCACCAGGTAGACCCTTATACACTTTGCACCAGGTAGACCCTTATACACACTGTGACAGGTAGCCCCTTATACACATTGCACCAGGTAGACCCTTATACACACTGCACTTATTAAATGTCCCCTATGCAATGACCTCATTAGTAATGCCTCCAGCGGTAATGCCCCCATAGTTATGCCCCCTGTAGTAATGCCCCCCGTAGTTATGCCCCCAGTAAATATACGTCCCCAGAAGAGATGTCCCCAGAAGAGATGTCCCCAGTAGAGATGCCCCCAGTATATATGCCCCCAGTATATATGCCCCCATTAGATATGCCCACTGTAGTTATGCCCCCAATAGAGATGTCCCCAGTAGAGATACCCCCAGTAGATGTGCCCCCAGTAGATGTGCCCCCTGTAGTTATACCCCCTAGTAGCGCTGCTTACACATGCACAAAAACAAAACAAAACATCACAATACTCACCATCCCCGCTCCTGCTTACGGACTGATGCCCACCGCCTGGCCGCCCGCTCCTCAGATCTGTGAGAGAGACATCATGATATCTCTCCCATAGCACCGCACAGCCGCACACTGCCTGAACCGGAAGCTCAGGAGTGTGCTTCGGCTAGTGCTGAGGGGGAGGTGCTGGCTGCAGCGGGCGAAACACAGCCCACGGTGCCTGCTGCAGGCGGGGTACGGGTGGGCCGTGGGCACCTGTGGGCTGACTGTGGCTGCGTCCTCAGGCCGCTGAGCCCCGGTCACCCACCCAGGGCTTGCCTGCGCCTAGAACCGCTCCTGATTGCTCCATGTCCCTTCACCTCTATACTCCATACCCCATTATTATACCCTCACTCACTGACTTCACTGTATATGAGTGACCCAGGCTTAGTGATTGTAGCAAGCCCCATCACCTAAAATACTCATTATTATCCCTCCCCACTCACTATAGAGTATAATACCGTATTGATATTATCAGTCAGTACCCACCACTCCTCCCATCCTGCCCTGATTGTAGCAGGTGGATGTTATACACTGCACTTAAAACATACTTCCCTACTCTCCCAGATCCTGCGACGGACTCACGATTTTTTGGGGTAGTGCCCTACACCCACACAGTTCCAGGAATCTGGGTCCGTGCAGAGGAGGCGGGGCCTCGTGACGCGATTCTATGTTAATTGTGGGTAAGTATGACTTAAAATAACACTGTCCACCCTCCATCCCCTCACCTGATTGGAATTTGAAGTAGGTGGATGTTATACAAAATTAACAAAAATACTGTAAAAACAAGTACACTGGAAGACCTTGTGAGGATCTTAGGTCTATGCGTGCACCAAACTGGCCTATACCTCATGCAGAACACCCTGGTTCCTGTTCCGAGTCCTGCAGATCGCACAGGACACAAAAAAGTAAAGGTACAAAGTTAGACCTTTATTTTACATACACTGGATATACAAGTAAAATCAGTAAATACAGTCTATATACAATATATACAAAATGGCCATCAATATTAATCACACTCTGAGAACCTTACCATGTCCCAGCCACTTGGGCCTGCAGAGTCCCCTGGACAGCAGCTGAGACTCCACACTTCCGCTATCTATACCTTTAGGATTGACCTCCCTAACCTGGTTGGGTATAGGTGACCGGCATTTGGGATACCGCCAGTCACCATACCAATGCCGGGATCTCGGGGTTTAGAATGCTGGCATGGGGGGGACAAGCACAATGAAGCCCCTTGCAGGCTTGGTGGTGAGATGCGCTCATCACAGGTTCTATTCCCGTTCTATGGGTGTCGTTACCTCGTCTGTCTGAGTCAAACAATTGTGGGCCCAAGTTGCCATTTGGGCCTGCTGACTCTTTTTTTGGGTCTGGAGGGTCTGAGCTCCGCAGTTCAGTGTCCCAGCCACTGGCTTTAACCATCCTGCTCAGCGGTGGGCACCCCACATCCTTGGGGGTTTGTCCCACCCTCCCTCCATTCTGAGTGGCCTCACTATCTTCACCTCTGGCGCATCAGAGAGGAGTGTAATCTGCATCAACAGGCCTGCATCCTGGAACCTAGCAGTGGTAGGCAAAGGTTGGAAGTTTCCTTCTGCAGTTAACAACTGTGCAGAAGTTGGCTGCAGGTGAGCAGGGAGTATCTGCAAATCTTCTCCCCATGCTTCCCCCTCAAAAGCCCCTACCCCCTCCCTTGGGCCTAAAATCACTGTTGTCCCCACAATCGATAATTGCTGGACTTGGACAGCTGGCATCTCCTTCATGACCCCAGGTGCATTCTCCATTTCTTTCCTCTCAATTTCTCATATCCCATGCTGGGTGGAGATGAGTCTTTGTAGTGCAACACATCCCCATCTAATTCCTGCTCTTATACATGTGTTCCTTTTAAATCATACAGTACATACCAGCATTCCAATTCCAGCTCTTCATTGTCTAAACAGCTAAGTGGGAACAATTCTTCATAATCCTTCTTCTGGGGGCTAGGGTGGCAGGGTAGACACAGAGCATTTCCTCATCATCCTCCCCCAGCAGATTATACTGGACAACTTGGGGCAGGATGCACCCTCAACTAGCATATTTGTGGTCAGGAAGTGGGCCAATACTACCCCATCCATTGGGATCTCTTCTTGAACACAGTCCTCATAGGTCCCCTGGCAGTTGGTTAATAGGTCTGCATCTTCCACATCAGCAAAAGGGAAGGTGTAGTGCCGCTCCTCCTGGGGTACCTGTAGCATGTATACCTCCTTCATTTTGCTCCTAGCCTCCCCCAGTATAGCACATGGGACAGCTGTTACCCTTGGGGGTTGGAGAAACTGCTTGAGGCGTTGTTGTTCCACATTCACCTGGTAGCACTGGTCTAGCCACTGCAGCATATCAAGCACGCCCTGGTCCATTGCTGCTTCCCCTCTTTGAGAAAGCTGCCAGGAGCAGTGAAACACGTCAGGTACACCAACACCAGGACATTGGACTGCTCCATTCAACACAACCCACTTAAACTTAAGGACATCCTTAAGGACAACAAAATCAGCATCACTACACCAACTGTGAACCAGGATCCTTTACCATCAACTGCTGTTGCAACACGGGCTAATTATCCATCTGGATCTATCAACTTGGAAACAGACGACTGGTAAAGCGCTATAATAGCTGGTCTCATTTCCATATTATAAATTTGAACTGTGAATAACATGGCCATATATGGATAAGAACTAAAAGCCATTTTCATTGCTGTCTATTGGAGAGTGCTTAAACATAAGAAGCAAAACTATAAGTCCATAAACCGATGTGTTACCAACTGACTGATTGCCAGATTTGAATATTTTACATATTTTATATGTCTATTAATTCTGAATTTTTGTTTATTAAAGTTAATCTATTATGAGAATTTAAACTTTGCTAAGCTCTGTTCATACATTGTTCTGTACACTTTTCTGTTTGCCTGTACTAACCAAGCTTCAGGCTTGGTAATAATCTGGGGGGGGGGGGCAGTTGGGTCGTTGCACTCATGCTTTTCTCTGTGTGTGTTTTGGCTCCTTTCTTTGCGCATGTGATGTCATACTGACGTGTGTCATGATGGGTCACACGCACAATACTGCAGGACTGAAGACACAAGCATGCATTGGAGCTAGCACCCAACATCTGTATTATCAATGGCAGCCTGCCAGGAGTATTTAGCCAGCCTAGCACTCAGACATTTTCAGCGGAGGTCGCAGTCTGCCAGAAATTCCATCCATACTGCATACAACCTAATCTGTGGTCCCCCCTGTGAGAGGTGCGGGGGGACCACAGATTAGGTTGTATGCAGTATGGATGGAATTTCTGGCAGACTGCGACCTCCGCTGAAAATGTCTGAGTGCTAGGCTGGCTAAATACTCCTGGCAGGCTGCCATTGATAATACAGATGTTGGGTGCTAGCTCCAATGCATGCTTGTGTCTTCAGTCCTGCAGTATTGTGCGTGTGACCCATCATGACACACGTCAGTATGACATCACATGCGCAAAGAAAGGAGCCAAAACACACACAGAGAAAAGCATGAGTGCAACGACCCAACTGCCCCCCCCCCCCCCCCAGATTATTACCAAGCCTGAAGCTTGGTTAGTACAGGCAAACAGAAAAGTGTACAGAACAATGTATGAACAGAGCTTAGCAAAGTTTAAATTCTCATAATAGATTAACTTTAATAAACAAAAATTCAGAATTAATAGACATATAAAATATGTAAAATATTCAAATCTGGCAATCAGTCAGTTGGTAACACATCGGTTTATGGACTTATAGTTTTGCTTCTTATGTTTAAGCACTCTCCAATAGACAGCAATGAAAATGGCTTTTAGTTCTTATCCATATATGGCCATGTTATTCACAGTTCAAATTTATAATATGGAAATGAGACCAGCTATTATAGCGCTTTACCAGTCGTCTGTTTCCAAGTTGATAGATCCAGATGGATAATTAGCCCGTGTTGCAACAGCAGTTGATGGTAAAGGATCCTGGTTCACAGTTGGTGTAGTGATGCTGATTTTGTTGTCCTTAAGGATGTCCTTAAGTTTAAGTGGGTTGTGTTGAATGGAGCAGTCCAATGTCCTGGGGTTGGTGTACCTGACGTGTTTCACTGCTCCTGGCAGCTTTCTCAAAGAGGGGAAGCAGCAATGGACCAGGGCGTGCTTGATATGCTGCAGTGGCTAGACCAGTGCTACCAGGTGAATGTGGAACAACAACGCCTCAAGCAGTTTCTCCAACCCCCAAGGGTAACAGCTGTCCCATGTGCTATACTGGGGGAGGCTTGGAGCAAAATGAAGGAGGTATACAGGGACAGCAACAGGGATGTGCCCACAGGGCACATCCTTACACCCCCTGGTACCCACAGGGCCCCCTGAGACTCACAGAGCCCTAAGCAGCCGCCTTGGTCGCCTTGTCATAAATTCACTACTGCCTCCACCTGTACTTATGCCTTATATGCTTGCCTCTGCACTCACTGCAGACAATAGTGTGTATCCCGTGGTTCTTCAGTCAATGGCCTCTGTGTTACAGCCTGTTTTACTAATTGTTTCTTGTTATGGACAGGTTACATTGGTGCAAGTATGCAGGTATGCTCAGGTATGGAGTACCCTTAAGAATTAGGCAGCAGGTACTCAGTGCCACCCACTTTCTGTTGTAATGTGGACACTACTATATATGTATTTTATTATGGGGCATTACTATGTATTTTTATTGTAATGTGGACATACAATATTTTTATTATTATGGAGGTATTACTATATATTTCTATTGTAATGTGGGAAACTACTATATATTTCTATTATTATGGGGCATAACTTTATATTGCTATTGTAATGTGGACACTACTATATATTTCTACTATACCAGTGGCACTACTACAGTATACATTCCTGTTATAATTAGAGATGAGCGCCGGAAATTTTTCGGGTTTTGTGTTTTGGTTTTGGGTTCGGTTCCGCGGCCGTGTTTTGGGTTCGACCGCGTTTTGGCAAAACCTCACCGAATTTTTTTTGTCGGATTCGGGTGTGTTTTGGATTCGGGTGTTTTTTTCAAAAAACCCTAAAAAACAGCTTAAATCATAGAATTTGGGGGTAATTTTGATCCCAAAGTATTATTAACCTCAAAAAACATAATTTACACTCATTTTCAGCCTATTCTGAACACATCACACCTCACAATATTATTTTTAGTCCTAAAATTTGCACCGAGGTCGCTGTGTGAGTAAGATAAGCGACCCTAGTGGCCGACACAAACACCGGGCCCATCTAGGAGTGGCACTGCAGTGTCACGCAGGATGTCCCTTCCAAAAAACCCTCCCCAAACAGCACATGACGCAAAGAAAAAAAGAGGCGCAATGAGGTAGCTGTGTGAGTAAGATTAGCGACCCTAGTGGCCGACACAAACACCGGGCCCATCTAGGAGTGGCACTGCAGTGTCACGCAGGATGTCCCTTCCAAAAAACCCTCCCCAAACAGCACATGACGCAAAGAAAAAAAGAGGCGCAATGAGGTAGCTGACTGTGTGAGAAAGATAAGCGACCCTAGTGGCCGACACAAACACCGGGCCCATCTAGGAGTGGCACTGCAGTGTCACGCAGGATGTCCCTTCCAAAAAACCCTCCCCAAACAGCACATGACGCAAAGAAAAAAAGAGGCGCAATGAGGTAGCTGTGTGAGTAAGATTAGCGACCCTAGTGGCCGACACAAACACCGGGCCCATCTAGGAGTGGCACTGCAGTGTCACGCAGGATGGCCCTTCCAAAAAACCCTCCCCAAACAGCACATGACGCAAAGAAAAAAAGAGGCGCAATGAGGTAGCTGTGTGAGTAAGATTAGCGACCCTAGTGGCCGACACAAACACCGGGCCCATCTAGGAGTGGCACTGCAGTGTCACGCAGGATGGCCCTTCCAAAAAACCCTCCCCAAACAGCACATGACGCAAAGAAAAAAAGAGGCGCAATGAGGTAGCTGACTGTGTGAGTAAGATTAGCGACCCTAGTGGCCGACACAAACACCGGGCACATCTAGGAGTGGCACTGCAGTGTCACGCAGGATGTCCCTTCCAAAAAACCCTCCCCAAACAGCACATGACGCAAAGAAAAAAAGAGGCGCAATGAGGTAGCTGTGTGAGTAAGATTAGCGACCCTAGTGGCCGACACAAACACCGGGCCCATCTAGGAGTGGCACTGCAGTGTCACGCAGGATGTACCTTCCAAAAAACCCTCCCCAATCAGCACATGATGCAAAGAAAAAGAAAAGAAAAAAGAGGTGCAAGATGGAATTATCCTTGGGCCCTCCCACCCACCCTTATGTTGTATAAACAAAACAGGACATGCACACTTTAACCAACCCATCATTTCAGTGACAGGGTCTGCCACACGACTGTGACTGATATGACGGGTTGGTTTGGACCCCCCCCAAAAAAGAAGCAATTAATCTCTCCTTGCACAAACTGGCTCTACAGAGGCAAGATGTCCACCTCATCTTCACCCTCCGATATATCACCGTGTACATCCCCCTCCTCACAGATTATCAATTCGTCCCCACTGGAATCCACCATCTCAGCTCCCTGTGTACTTTGTGGAGGCAATTGCTGCTGGTCAATGTCTCCGCGGAGGAATTGATTATAATTCATTTTAATGAACATCATCTTCTCCACATTTTCTGGATGTAACCTCGTACGCCGATTGCTGACAAGGTGAGCGGCGGCACTAAACACTCTTTCGGAGTACACACTTGTGGGAGGGCAACTTAGGTAGAATAAAGCCAGTTTGTGCAAGGGCCTCCAAATTGCCTCTTTTTCCTGCCAGTATAAGTACGGACTGTGTGACGTGCCTACTTGGATGCGGTCACTCATATAATCCTCCACCATTCTATCAATGTTGAGAGAATCATATGCAGTGACAGTAGACGACATGTCCGTAATCGTTGTCAGGTCCTTCAGTCCGGACCAGATGTCAGCATCAGCAGTCGCTCCAGACTGCCCTGCATCACCGCCAGCGGGTGGGCTCGGAATTCTGAGCCTTTTCCTCGCACCCCCAGTTGCGGGAGAATGTGAAGGAGGAGATGTTGACAGGTCGCGTTCCGCTTGACTTGACAATTTTGTCACCAGCAGGTCTTTCAACCCCAGCAGACCTGTGTCTGCCGGAAAGAGAGATCCAAGGTAGGCTTTAAATCTAGGATCGAGCACGGTGGCCAAAATGTAGTGCTCTGATTTCAACAGATTGACCACCCGTGAATCCTTGTTAAGCGAATTAAGGGCTGCATCCACAAGTCCCACATGCCTAGCGGAATCGCTCCGTGTTAGCTCCTTCTTCAATGCCTCCAGCTTCTTCTGCAAAAGCCTGATGAGGGGAATGACCTGACTCAGGCTGGCAGTGTCTGAACTGACTTCACGTGTGGCAAGTTCAAAGGGCATCAGAACCTTGCACAACGTTGAAATCATTCTCCACTGCACTTGAGACAGGTGCATTCCACCTACTATATCGTGCTCAATTGTATAGGCTTGAATGGCCTTTTGCTGCTCCTCCAACCTCTGAAGCATATAGAGGGTTGAATTCCACCTCGTTACCACTTCTTGCTTCAGATGATGGCAGGGCAGGTTCAGTAGTTTTTGGTGGTGCTCCAGTTTTCTGTACGTGGTGCCTGTACGCCGAAAGTGTCCCGCAATTCTTCTGGCCACCGACAGCATCTCTTGCACGCCCCTGTCGTTTTTTTAAAAATTCTGCACCACCAAATTCAAGGTATGTGCAAAACATGGGACGTGCTGGAATTGGCCCAGATTTAATGCACACACAATATTGCTGGCGTTGTCCGATGCCACAAATCCACAGGAGAGTCCAATTGGGGTAAGCCATTCCGCGATGATCTTCCTCAGTTGCCGTAAGAGGTTTTCAGCTGTGTGCGTATTCTGGAAAGCGGTGATACAAAGCGTAGCCTGCCTAGGAAAGAGTTGGCGTTTGCGAGATGCTGCTACTGGTGCCGCCGCTGCTGTTCTTGCGGCGGGAGTCCATACATCTACCCAGTGGGCTGTCACAGTCATATAGTCCTGACCCTGCCCTGCTCCACTTGTCCACATGTCCGTGGTTAAGTGGACATTGGGTACAACTGCATTTTTTAGGACACTGGTGAGTCTTTTTCTGACGTCCGTGTACATTCTCGGTATCGCCTGCCTAGAGAAGTGGAACCTAGATGGTATTTGGTAACGGGGGCACACTGCCTCAATAAATTGTCTAGTTCCCTGTGAACTAACGGCGGATACCGGACGCACGTCTAACACCAACATAGTTGTCAAGGACTCAGTTATCCGCTTTGCAGTAGGATGACTGCTGTGATATTTCATCTTCCTCGCAAAGGACTGTTGAACAGTCAATTGCTTACTGGAAGTAGTACAAGTGGGCTTACGACTTCCCCTCTGGGATGACCATCGACTCCCAGCGGCAACAACAGCAGCGCCAGCAGCAGTAGGCGTTACACGCAAGGATGCATCGGAGGAATCCCAGGCAGGAGAGGACTCGTCAGACTTGCCAGTGACATGGCCTGCAGGACTATTGGCATTCCTGGGGAAGGAGAAAATTGACACTGAGGGAGTTGGTGGGGTGGTTTGCGTGAGCTTGGTTACAAGAGGAAGGGATTTACTGGTCAGTGGACTGCTTCCGCTGTCACCCAAAGTTTTTGAACTTGTCACTGACTTATTATGAATGCGCTGCAGGTGACGTATAAGGGAGGATGTTCCGAGGTGGTTAACGTCCTTACCCCTACTTATTACAGCTTGACAAAGGGAACACACGGCTTGACACCTGTTGTCCGCATTTCTGGTGAAATACCTCCACACCGAAGAGCTGATTTTTTTGGTATTTTCACCTGGCATGTCAACGGCCATATTCCTCCCACGGACAACAGGTGTCTCCCCGGGTGCCTGACTTAAACAAACCACCTCACCATCAGAATCCTCCTGGTCAATTTCCTCCCCAGCGCCAGCAACACCCATATCCTCCTCATCCTGGTGTACTTCAACACTGACATCTTCAATCTGACTATCAGGAACTGGACTGCGGGTGCTCCTTCCAGCACTTGCAGGGGGCATGCAAATAGTGGAAGGCGCATGCTCTTCACGTCCAGTGTTGGGAAGGTCAGGCATCGCAAACGACACAATTGGACTCTCCTTGTGGATTTGGGATTTCAAAGAACGCACAGTTCTTTGCGGTGCTTTTGCCAGCTTGAGTCTTTTCAGTTTTCTAGCGAGAGGCTGAGTGCTTCCATCCTCATGTGAAGCTGAACCACTAGCCATGAACATAGGCCAGGGCCTCAGCCGTTCCTTGCCACTCCGTGTGGTAAATGGCATATTGGCAAGTTTACGCTTCTCCTCCGACAATTTTATTTTAGGTTTTGGAGTCCTTTTTTTTCTGATATTTGGTGTTTTGGATTTGACATGCTCTGTACTATGACATTGGGCATCGGCCTTGGCAGACGACGTTGCTGGCATTTCATCGTCTCGGCCATGACTAGTGGCAGCAGCTTCAGCACGAGGTGGAAGTGGATCTTGATCTTTCCCTAATTTTGGAACCTCAACTTTTTTGTTCTCCATATTTTATAGGCAGAACTAAAAGGCACCTAAGGTAAACAATGGAGATGGATGGATTGGATACTAGTATACAATTATGGACGGACTGCCACGGTTAGGTGGTATAAAAAAACCACGGTTAGGTGGTATATATTATAATAATAATACAATTATGGATGGACGGACTGCCTGCCGACTGCCGACACAGAGGTAGCCACAGCCGTGAACTACCGCACTGTACACTGGTTGATAAAGAGATAGTAGTATACTCGTAACAACTAGTATGACACTATGACGACGGTATAAAGAAAGAAAAAAAAATACCACAGTTAGGTGGTATATATTATAATAATAATACAATTATGGATGGACGGACTGCCTGCCGAGTGCCGACACAGAGGTAGCCACAGCCGTGAACTACCGCACTGTACACTGGTTGATAAAGAGATAGTAGTATACTCGTAACAACTAGTATGACACTATGACGACGGTATAAAGAATGAAAAAAAAACCACGGTTAGGTGGTATATATTATAATAATAATACAATTATGGATGGACGGACTGCCTGCCGACTGCCGACACAGAGGTAGCCACAGCCGTGAACTACCGCACTGTACACTGGTTGATAAAGAGATAGTAGTATACTCGTAACAACTAGTATGACACTATGACGACGGTATAAAGAATGAAAAAAAAACCACGGTTAGGTGGTATATATTATAATAATAATACAATTATGGATGGACGGACTGCCTGCCGACTGCCGACACAGAGGTAGCCACAGCCGTGAACTACCGCACTGTACACTGGTTGATAAAGAGATAGTAGTATACTCGTAACAACTAGTATGACACTATGACGACGGTATAAAGAAAGAAAAAAAATACCACAGTTAGGTGGTATATATTATAATAATAATACAATTATGGATGGACGGACTGCCTGCCGAGTGCCGACACAGAGGTAGCCACAGCCGTGAACTACCGCACTGTACACTGGTTGATAAAGAGATAGTAGTATACTCGTAACAACTAGTATGACACTATGACGACGGTATAAAGAAAGAAAAAAAAATACCACAGTTAGGTGGTATATATTATAATAATAATACAATTATGGATGGACGGACTGCCTGCCGAGTGCCGACACAGAGGTAGCCACAGCCGTGAACTACCGCACTGTACACTGGTTGATAAAGAGATAGTAGTATACTCGTAACAACTAGTATGACACTATGACGACGGTATAAAGAATGAAAAAAAAACCACGGTTAGGTGGTATATATTATAATAATAATACAATTATGGATGGACGGACTGCCTGCCGACTGCCGACACAGAGGTAGCCACAGCCGTGAACTACCGCACTGTACACTGGTTGATAAAGAGATAGTAGTATACTCGTAACAACTAGTATGACACTATGACGACGGTATAAAGAATGAAAAAAAAACCACGGTTAGGTGGTATATATTATAATAATAATACAATTATGGATGGACGGACTGCCTGCCGACTGCCGACACAGAGGTAGCCACAGCCGTGAACTACCGCACTGTACACTGGTTGATAAAGAGATAGTAGTATACTCGTAACAACTAGTATGACACTATGACGACGGTATAAAGAATGAAAAAAAAACCACGGTTAGGTGGTATATATTATAATAATAATACAATTATGGATGGACGGACTGCCTGCCGACTGCCGACACAGAGGTAGCCACAGCCGTGAACTACCGCACTGTACACTGGTTGATAAAGAGATAGTAGTATACTCGTAACAACTAGTATGACACTATGACGACGGTATAAAGAATGAAAAAAAAACCACGGTTAGGTGGTATATATTATAATAATAATACAATTATGGATGGACGGACTGCCTGCCGACTGCCGACACAGAGGTAGCCACAGCCGTGAACTACCGCACTGTACACTGGTTGATAAAGAGATAGTAGTATACTCGTAACAACTAGTATGACACTATGACGACGGTATAAAGAATGAAAAAAAAACCACGGTTAGGTGGTATATATTATAATAATAATACAATTATGGATGGACGGACTGCCTGCCGACTGCCGACACAGAGGTAGCCACAGCCGTGAACTACCGCACTGTACACTGGTTGATAAAGAGATAGTAGTATACTCGTAACAACTAGTATGACACTATGACGACGGTATAAAGAAAGAAAAAAAAATACCACGGTTAGGTGGTATATATTGTAATACAATTATGGATGGACGGACTGCCTGCCGAGTTCCGACTGCCGACACAGAGGTAGCCACAGCCGTGAACTACCGCACTGTACTGTGTCTGCTGCTAATATAGACTGGTTGATAAAGAGATAGTATACAATACATACAACAATATACTACTATACTGGTGGTCAGGCACTGGTCACCACTAGTCACACTGGCAGTGGCACTCCTGCAGCAAAAGTGTGCACTGTTTAATTTTAAATTAATATAATATTATGTACTCCTGGGGGCTCCTGCTATAACAACCTGCAGTGCTCCCCAGTCTCCCCCACAATTATTATAAGCTTTGCCTTTTATACATTGATGTGCAGCACACTGGGCTGAGCTGAGTGCACACAGACTGAGTCACACTGTGTGACTGGCTGCTGCTGTGTATCGTTTTTTTTCAGGCAGAGAACGGATATAGCAGAGAACGGATATATTATATTAAAATAAATAAAAGTTAACTAACAACAACTGCACTGGTCACTGTGGTAAACTCTGTCTGACTCTGCACAATCTCTCTCTCTCTTCTAATCTAATTTCTAATGGAGAGGACGCCAGCCACGTCCTCTCCCTATCAATCTCAATGCACGTGTGAAAATGGCGGCGACGCGCGGCTCCTTATATAGAATCCGAGTCTCGCGAGAATCCGACAGCGTCATGATGACGTTCGGGCGCGCTCGGGTTAACCGAGCAAGGCGGGAGGATCCGAGTCTGCTCGGACCCGTGAAAAAAACATGAAGTTCGTGCGGGTTCGGTTTCAGAGAAACCGAACCCGCTCATCTCTAGTTATAATGGGAGCATTACTATCCATTTTGATTCAATTGGGGGCATTACAATATATTTATATTATACTGGGGTTATTACTATATATTTCATTATACTGGAGGCAGTACTGTGTATTTCTAGCCTTGCCTCCAGAGTGCATAGAAAAGGGACTGTGCTTTGTGGCCACATCCCTAGGGCAGAGCCGGCGCCACCACTAGGCAGCTTTAGGCAGCTGCCTATGGGCGGCGCCCACTGGAGGGCGGCAGCTCACGCTGCTGAAGAAGGCTTCCCTGCAGAGGCGGAACTCACGGTGACAGTGCAGTAGGCTGCCGCCGGCCTCCTCCTCTGACGGGGGGCACCTCTCCTCCACTGTCTCTGGCTCCCTGTGCCCACAGCTGATGGCGCAAAATGAGTCAGACTGACTTATTAAACTACGCTCCACCACCACAGCCAGCCAGCCCCCCCCCCTTCCCCCCCTTCCCCCCCCTTCCCCCTCCAACTCCCATCTGAAAGACAACTAATGATACCAGAGATGAGCTGGACTGCTTGATTTAAGAGGCTCGTCTGCCAGTTCAGTATGCAGTGATCAGCTACAGCAGGCCTGGCCAACCTGTGGCTCTCCAGCTGTTGTAAAACTACAAGTCCCATCATGCTTTGCTACAGTTTTGCTATTAGGGAAGGCTAAAACTGTGGCAGGGCATGCTGGGATGTGTAGTTTCACAACATCTGGAGAGCCACAGGTTGGCCAGGCCTGAGCTACAGGATCGGGGCACAGCACAGAGCACACAGTAATCTGCAGTGCACTACTGGGTACTAAATCCTATCCCAGGATACTCTGCAGAGAGGTCAGAGGAGCATTTGCTGGGCTCTGATTGGAGGAAACCAATCACATGCTGCTCTGACCGTGTAGATGATGATCAGCAGCCTGCTGATCATCATCTACACGGTCAGAGCAGCATGTGATTGGTTTCCTCCAATCAGAGCCCAGCAAATGCTCCTCTGACCTCTCTGCAGCAGCAGAAACAGGCAACCTCATGGGAGTCCGAGTCCTCACTTCCCAGCCAGGCACACAGACAACTTCCAGTGCAGTTTCTACCACACCAGTGACCAGCACCCTGCAGGCAGAGGCACCCACCCACACTGTGAGCAGTTTGTGTGAGGTGGAGCTGAGGAGCAGCTACAAGCCAGGGTCGGGAGTTCCTCAGCCTGCTCTTCCCTCATCAGTTCCCCTGCCTATGCCAGGCATGAAGATTCACCTCCCAACAGCTCACACAGGTTGGTGGAGGTAGAAAGGCATGTAGCTTATAAAGAGCAGGGGAGAAGCAGGTAAAAAAGGTGCAATGAATGAGCTGTAGTCAGAGACAGATAACCTGCTACATCTAGATGATGTAACCATCTGTCTCATTAAGCATGTAGTAAAGCCAGTATTGGCAAGCAGGGCTTTTACTGCCATTACTTGCATGTGTAGCCCAGGCTGTGAAGTTCTGCACAGGAGCATTACAGGTTCAGTCTAAATATAATGTGGGCTAAAGAACCTTGCCTTAATCTAACCATCCCCCGCTACCTAAACTTAACCACCCCACTCACAGCCTTACCTTAACCTCTCCCCTACCCCCCTAACCTCCCCTCCCACAGCCTTATCCTAACCTCCCGCCTAACTCTAATCTCCCCTCCCACAGCCTTGCCCTAACCTCCCCTCCCGCAGCCTTACCCTAACCCCCCATCCTAATCCTACCCTGCGGCGCTGGTGTCATCAATTCAAATATGAAAGGTGATGAGGTCAATCATCATTCTTCAATTCAGCTGGAAGCCCAGCATGGCATGCTGGGAGGAGGGACAGGACGGAGTTCAGCTGCCTGTGAGTGGACAGACGCACTATGGATACAGCAGAGAGGACTGAGGAGCCTAGCCATCAGAGCCAGCCAGCCTAATTATTTATATTGCCTTAAGTGCTGTCCCTCCCTCCCATCCATCCATCCATCCATTACGGATGGTGTAATGCAGTGGTTCCCAAACTTTTTTGCGTTATGGCGCCCTAGAGTATCAGAATTTTTTTCACGGCACCCCTAGGACAAAAATGTCTTATTGAGAAATTTAGAAAGAAATATTAAATTAAGTAGATTGTGTTTATATGTTATCCTTAGGCTCAATTGTGTGGTGATGGACGAGATTTGCTTCTGTTTGTCCCCATATTTTATGATTGGCAGCCACCAGCACTAGTTTTGCCTATTATATTGACCATAAATAATTTGAATTGGTCCTGGACCACCAATCCAAGGCACCCCTGCAAGTGTCCCGAGGCACCCCAGGGAGCCACGGCACACAGTTTGGGAACCACTGGTGTAATGGTTAGCATTACTGCCTCACAGCACTGAGGTCATGGGTACGATTCCCACCATGGCCCTAACTGTGTGGAGTTTGTATATTCTCCCTGTACTTGCGTGGGTTTCCTCCGGGTACTCCAGTTTTCTCCCACAATCCAAAAATATATACTGGTAGGTTAATTGGCTCCCAACAAAATTAACCCTAATGTGAATGTGTGTGCGTGTACATGTGATAGGGAAAATAGATTGTAAGCTCCACTGGGGCAGGGACTGATGTGGATGGCCAAATATTCTCTGTAAAGCGCTGCGGAATATGTGTGCGCTATATAAATAACTGATAATAAATAAATAATATCTATCTTATCTATCTAGTTCTATATTTATCTGTGGGGTGGGGTGGGGTGGGGTTGGTGGCAGCAACATTTATCTTGTCTCCAGGCGACTGGGACAAACTTACGCTACTGCTTCCCTGACCCTTGCTCAGCTGAGCTCCTCCTCTTCCTTAAGAGGAATATATCCAGTGTTACTGGAGAGGCGGAGAGGAGAACTGTAACAATAGCCGGCAGCACGCTGCTTACTCTATGTGCAAAGAGTATTAGAGGTGCTACCAATGGGTTACACTCACACTGTCAGCGCTAGCGGCGGAGAACAGTTGGGCGGCCACGGCATTCCTGCAGCGCTGACAGTGTGAGTGTAACCCACCGGCAGCGCCTCTAATACTCTGCACATAGAGTAAGCAGCGTGCTTACAGTGTTACAGTTCTTCTGCTCCTCTCCAAGCTGACATATTCCCGCCCCGCACCGCAAGAACAGACTCTGCATATGGGAGTCCTGCGGTGATGATTGTGTCGTGCTTTGTGAGGGACTGGGACTACACTGCAGAGCAGACTGCGGGCAGCTCCCCTGCTACTGTTCCCTGTCTGAGTGGATCACAGTCCCCTTCTTCTGCAGCCTGCAATATAGTTGCCTTGGATTGGTCCCTATTATACATCTCTTCTTCACTGGGACTCCTTCTCCTGCAGCTATAAAGGTACCCTTATATTGCAAGCTCAGTACTCCATTCCTCTACTGTAGAAGAATTTGGATTTGAGGCTGCGATTTGTGGTGTATGTGTATGTATGTATATATATATATATATATATATATATATAATTTCAGTCAATATCCGGCACTCAATTACATAGCATAAATACATGCCCCGTTGCGCTCCGCTGTATATTGCATGGCAGCGAATGTATAAAGATTCAGTTCGGCTGCACTCAGGGGTAGCCTATCCTATGTCCAGACACATTACAGCCTGTCTAGTGTCCCCGCAAAATGTCACACATAGTGCCTGGGTGGGTTTTTTTTTTCCAGGGGGGGGGGGGGGGGGGTGCAGCAGGCACATGTTTTGCCTAGGGTGCTGATGAACCTTGCACCGGCCCTGCCCTAGGGTAATGTAGCCACTCCCCCTAGTGTCATGTGGTCATGCCCCCTCATGACACGTGACCATGCCCATTTTTCAGCACGCTCAGTACCACTAAGAAAATATTTCTACATGCACCACTGACAGGTTAATACCTTTTTGCATGAACTGGGCTTTGTGATCTGCTTGTCACATGGACCTCTTTTGTCTTTAATATCCTGGACTGTTCCTGTACTCTCACAGGTATCCACTATTCTCTGTTCATGTGCTGTTTCCCTGCTGTGAATACTGCCTGTCTGCAAAGTGGAGACTGTTCAATATTGTGCATTTACTGTAAGTTTGCTGATTCTCTGACATGATTTTCAGAGACAATTACCACACTGTATAACCACCTGCTGTGCACTCTTTATTGCACCTCAGAAACTTTACCTCAGAGTATATCAGCCTGCTGTTTACCTTGTATCATTCTATGTACCACAGACTCATTAGTTTTGTACATGCCAGTTTTCTGTTAACCTTTACTTTGGATTTCAGAGATTCACCACCCTATTGCATATCAGCCTGCTATTATGCAGTAATCCCAGTATTGCACTGTGGGTCATAGAAATAATTAGAATAATATAAAGACAATATTTATAATATTTTTTTTGTATTTATATTATCGTTTTTTTAGTCAAAACTTTGGAGCATACGGAGTATGATAGGAGACGCTGATAATAGATCAAGAGTCCGTCAGCGGGTGTGTACCTCCGATATGTCTGTGAACCACGTTGTGCAGGACACCCAGTAACTGACATATTTGCAGACCACCAGCACACTTTCAGTGGTGTGCTCATCTCCCATTAATTTCAATGGGACACGTCATGCCATGCTGCAATCGCATCGTGGTCCTGCTACGGTAAGCTGCTATACACAGCAACAATATAGCAGGACATATTTGTATGCAAAAAATACTGAAACTACCATAACTAATAATCAACATGCAGATAAAACATGGTGACATACAGTGGCGTAAGTTCATGCCCGGAGGCAAGTTAGGGTTTGGTGCCCCCACCTCTCGAAAAAAAAAGTGCCAGGACAGAGGTGACAGGGCCAGTACGGAGATGAAAGGGAAAGTCCAGGGGGTCCAGGACAGACTAAGACAGAGGGGACAGGTGCAGGACAGAGGTGACAGGGCCAGGACGGAACAGAGGGGCAGGAGAGATGGGTGACAGGACCAGGACAGAGGGGACAGGGAGAAGACAGGGATGACAGGGCCATGACAGAATAGAGGGGACAGGAGAGAAGGGTGTCGGGGACAGGACAGAGGTGACAGGGCCAGGACAGATGAGACAGGAGAGAAGGGTCTCAGGGACAGGAGAGAGGTGACAGAGCCAATACAGAGATGACAGGGACAGTCCAGTGGGGAAGAACAAAAATGACAGGACCAAGATAGAGACCCAAGATAGAGGTGATAGGAACAAGAGAGAGGGGATAGGACCAGGACATAGGTGACAGGGCCAGGACATAGGGGACAGGTACAGGACAGGGTTGACATGGGCAGAACCAGGACAGAGGTACCAGGACAGAACTGAAGGGATAGGAGAGAGGGTTAACAGGACCAGGACAGAGTTGACAGGGTCAGGACAAGAACAGGGGTGGCAGAGACTGGACAGAGGGGACAGAACGGAAGGGTCAGCAGAGAGAGATGACAGGGCCAGCAGCACAGAGGTGACAAGGACAGGACAGGGGTGACAGTGACAGGAATGAGGGGAGACAGGGCCAGCACAGAGGTGGCAGGAATGGGACAGTACAGGGGAAGGAAAGAGGGGTGACAAGGCCAGCACAGGTGTGACAGGGTCAGGACAGGGGTGACAGGGACTGTACAGAAGGGTCAGCTGAGAGAGATGACAGGGCCGGTAAAAGGTGACAAGGACAGGAGAGGGGTGACAGGAGAGAGGGGAGACAGGGCCAGCACAGGGGTGACAGGGATAGGACAGGACAGGAGAGCGAGGAGACAGGGACAGGAGAGAGGGGAGACAGGGCCAGCACAGGGGTGACAGGGATAGGACAGGACAGGTGTGACAGAGACAGGAGAGAGGGGAGACAGGGCCGGCACAGAGGTGGCAGGGATGGGATGGGAACAGGAAAGGAGAGACAGAGCCAAGCTTAGTACATGAGCAACAGGACAAAGGACACTCAGCCGCTTCCCAGCCACACACCCCATCCCATACCTTTGCCTCTCCACTCCCCACGCTGCTCTTCTCTTGTTTCCGCCGGGATCACTTGGTACAGCAGCAGTAGAGGCCGGGAGCCGAGAGGGGGTGGAGCGTGCAGGCGGGCAGCTACAGCGCTGGCCGCTGCCCGGCTCACTGTATGTGCTGTGGCAGTGTATGAAGGAGCCACTGTTCCCCATCGCTGGCAGTGCTGCAGCTAGCGGTGGTGTCAGCGGGGAAGCCGTGCTGGGTGATGATAGTATGGCGGAGCCTGTTGAGCCTGTTACTAGTCCCTGCACTGTACACACTGCCTCCACTGATGCGGCTGCCCTCCATCTGACAGCTACTGTATCTATTATAGTTAAAAGGGCACGGAACGGCCGGGGAACAATGGATGAAGTGCCCCCTTCAGAGCTGGAGCCCGGCGACAGAAGACTCCATTGTCTCCGGCAGTTCCGCCCCTGGTTGCAGGTCTAATTTGCAAGAGAATTTATCTGAAAATTGAGACCAAACAGTCTAAGAACTGGATTGGGCAGTTGGGAATATACTTGCCACGTCTGCTAGAGCAACAGAAACAACAACCAAGTAACAGAATCTTCTAGAATAGATTTGTGCAGCATGATGAAAATAGAGAGATTGAAACCCCACACTTTACATAGGATATCCATTTAATGAAAACAAAATATTGAATAGTTGAACATGTAATTTCTGATATCTCCTTACACTACCTGATAATTCAATACATAAGTAAGACTGAAACAAACATTTTTTTAGGAAGAAAATTGAAAAGCTAAATCTAAACAGGGTGATCATAAAGAAATTGACCTTAGGCAGGATTTCAATGTGACATTTTAGCCAATAATGCAGCACATATCTCATATCTCTAAACAACCATCCAACTTTTGAAAGGGGAAGAAGGGGGTGGGGGGGTGGAGGGGGTTGTCACACTACCTCTTGCTGGAGGAAGTGATTCCACACTGAGCAGCATACAAAATGCTACTTTTATTCACGTTCTTGGGAAATGATCTGTGGAGTGGTTATACAGTATATGTGTTGTTTATATTTACAGTTTAATGATTTTTGGTTGGTTTTATATCTTGTCTACCTTAAATCAAAATTTCCTAATTGGCAAAGCTTCCAATGTTTAGGATCTTTTTGTGGCACACTCTTCCTTTATTGTAAACACATTCATTCTGATTCTGAGCTCTGTACGCAGCTCCATCTAGTGCATTTTTATCAAACTGTGCATGAGCCATAGACAATATATGCAACATTGTGTATCTGTGGGCACATACAGGGATGGACTGGCCCACAGGGGTACAGGGTATCAGGTTCCAGACTGTGCACTTTTATTATACATTATTCTTATGTTACCTTATACTGCACAGGACTATGGTGTATTTTCAACAGTGCATTGTTATTATTAGACTGGCACATTATCAGGCTTGCAATAGCAATATTTACTGTATATATTTATCAAGCGCCAGGGGCTTAGAGAGCCACGCCGGACCCCGGTAAATGGGGGTGTGGCCTAAAAAGGGGGCATGATGACACCTGTTACTATTAAGATGTTCATATAATAAAATAATTTGCACTCCACAGGGGGGTGCAATTTTGAGAGACTGACCTGCAGAGCCCAGTGAAAGTAAGGCTTTGCAGAGACAGCAATTTTTCACAAGAAAGATCGGAATGTCCACTAGAAAGACATTAATTAATTAATCAAACATATTTATATACTTTTGTGTCGTGTGTATATGCAGAGACAGATAAACAATGAAGTGGATGGGACTACTGCTCCAGGTCTCCAAATAAAAATAGGCCCATTATGACATCATGATCCAATAAACATCCTCCAATAAATTATTATTATTAAAAATGAATTTCTATTTTCCTCAAGAAAGTATGCAGTTGTTCTACTCTTATGTATTTAGGAAAACGCTAGGACTATATTAAGGCTTTGGGGGTCCAGGACACTTATGAATGGGGGTCCTAAAGGGCAACATTTAGAATGTGGGGATCGGGTTTCTGATAGCTATCCTTCGGCAGGCACATGAGAAGGTGGCATGGTCATATATCATGACCCCATTACATGTCACACTGGGGGTGTGAACTTCACTTCCCCAGCTTCATGCTCATAGCAGGTGTAAGACTTCCCTCCATATCTTTCCTCCCCACAGGACACTGCCACCCATGAGCAAGACAGTACCTGAAAAGCAGGCTGTGCTGCCAAAATCATGAAGGTTCCATGACTGCACACATACATAGGGATCTATTTACTAAGCCTTGGATGGAGATAAAGTTGACAGAGATAAAGTACCAGCCAATCGGCTCCTAACTGCCATGTCACAGACTGTGTTTGAAAAATGACAGGAGCCAATTGGCTGGTACTTTATCTCCATCCACTTTATCTTCATGCAAGGCTTAGTAAACAGACCCCTAAGTCCCATACATATACACATACATACAGTCACACAATTATACACATACATACAGATAATATCGTGTTCCCACTACCTGAGTCTCTCTTACCTTATAGGCTGGCTACTGGATGGTCCACATCATTATGGGTACACTGTCTGCAGCTGCTCTTCCCCTCTTTCCTATGCTGCTACCTCTACCTTTGTAGCCCTGACCTCTGTTTGGACTCCACCTACAGTGCTCTGCACTGCAGCTATTTTCAAAGCCTGGGGGGTCATGTGCCCAACATCCTTTAATTCAGATCTGATTGGGACTAACTGTGTAAGGGGTGTACATATTCACATGGCACTTGCTACACCCACACTGCACTGGTTACAACTTTTCCCCTTCTCACAATAATCCCTTCATCATATCCAGCCTCAGGCCAATGCGGCCCTTAATCCAGCCCTATATATGTGAATTTTGATAAATAGGTCCCTAAATCTGAAAAAGATTAACCGAGGTTAAGATCAGGCGCAAAGGTGGGCTGTTGTTCTAATTTAGCTGCTGCTATAAAGACAGAAATAGTCACACCTGTATAATGGAAACAACACACAAAACTACAATGAAGCAGCGCTTAGCATAAATCCAATAAAAATGAATATCTAATTTCAACAAAAATGGCAAATGGAGATGGAAGGATTGAAAGGTCAAATATAACCACCAAATTTAATAAAAAAAACAGTAAAATGTATTCATAAAACTACACATAAATGAAAAATAAAAACATTTCAGAATCACCAATAGGGCTGCTTAAATAATGGTGTCCGTTCCTTATTTAACATGGACTGCAGATAGGTGTGGGAATTGGATAGTAAGGGCTGATGGAACAGTCCTGATGTAACATTACCACAGAGCCACCGCTGGAGGTGAAAGTCCCCTGAGTGAAGTCCCTTAAAATGGGTGATGATGCCGGGGTCCTCAGTCCTCACTAGAGTCCTCAGTGGAAATGGATGCAAATGGCCGTCGATGGCAAATCCGTTCACCAATTGATTCTGCATGGTCGTATTGGATTCCAATAAAGGTTCGGGCACACAATGAGCAGCTTCCAATGGAAAATGGGTGATCTAAAGTTGCACCTAACGCGTTTCGCTGCAGGTCCTGCAGCTTTTTCAAAGGTGATCTGACAAGTGTACATGCTGGGTATTTATACCCTTAATGGCTACTGATTAGCCAGCACCTGTTCAATAGAATTTAACAGGTGCTGGCTAATCAGTAGCCATTAAGGGTATAAATACCCAGCATGTACACTTGTCAGATCACCTTTGAAAAAGCTGCAGGCTATCTTTTGTGGAAGCTATAGAAAACTTTCTTGATAGCAAAAAGGCGGACAACTATGAGGTTTTGGTTAAAAGAATGTTGTTGGCTTTCGGCGATCTTGGGTGCAATGTGAGTATAAAGATACATTTTCCATACAGTTACCTGGATCAATTTCCCGAGAACCTATTGGCCGTTAGTGATAAACAGGGAGAGCGCTTCCCAGTGGCGTAAGTTCGTCCCAGTTGCCCGGAGGCAAGATAAATGTTGGTACCCCCCTATTTCCTATATTAAGGTGTGTGTGTGTGTGTGTGTGTGTGTGTGTGTGTGTGTGTGTGTGTGTGTGTGTGTGTGTGTGTGGTGTTCTGAAAAAAAAATTATGTACTGTATACATTTATTTGTCTTTTATTTTAAATCACACATTTCTTAGCAGTCATACCCAGGATTAGAGTCCATGACCTGTTACACTGACAGCAGACACTTTACTGATGGAGTTATTTGCTCCTGTACAGGAAGCATGAGAATTCTAACTATATGAAGTTATGTGTAATTGTCAGAGAAGTATCTTCATATAGTTAGAATTCTCCTATTTCCTATACAAGAGCAAATAGCTTCATCTGTAAAGTGTCTGTTGTCAGTGTATTAGGCTGTGGTTTCTAATCCCAGGTATGACACTTGTAAAATGTGTATCTACAGTATAATAAAGAGGGTGTGATTTGTAAGGTGTAGGGACCAGGGAGGAAGTCGGCCACTGAAGAGATAGTGGCGGCTATCAATTAACTTAATTGAATGGTGTCACAGAATAGGAGGAGAGGTGCCCCCCTCAGAGCAGGAGCCCGGCGGCAGATGACTCCATTGCCTCCCAGAGCTCTGCACGTGATAGAACAGTGTTATCAGGGTCAATGGGAGAAGAATATGATGGCAGACTTCTGCTCGGGCATAAAACGTGACTGCCCTAGCAAGTACACAAACGCAGGAGCTACAAGCACAAATTCTTGCCAGTGTAAAACCCATTTGAACATTGCATGCCATCCATATCAATTGTTGTGCATTACCTGCTGCATTACATTTATACTCACATTTTACTATATTGAATAAATGTTTAATACTCCGAACAAGTGTCTTTAATTTGTCCATATTTCTATTTTTTATGCATATTTTGATGCACCTACACATTTTTGTGAATACATGAAGAATATCTTTGCAAAGATGGTATCCAACTGGAATTGTTGAATTGCAGTTTAAAAAATTAACAATAAGATGAAAAATGTAAATATTGAATTGAAAAAACCCTATAGTTTACAGAGAAAAACTAACTTCAGATTTGAAATCAGCACACCCAAAATAGTTTAGAACAAGTGCCGAGATGAATGCAACAAAAATGTTGTTGACCAGGGAATTGTCATTTCTTGTCAGCTGTCTCTCCTCTATCTGGGCTCCTGCGCATGTGACGTTCTGCTGACCATGCCTGTGCAACAATCATCACCCGGGAGGAGATAAATAAAGCCCATAGGCTACAGTGGCTTACGGTGGCCTTATTTACTAGGGACATATTTGGTAAACCTGATAGCTTCACAGCCCCCGTATAAATCTATAGGGGGTTGGGGCTGCTGTCAGAAAATGAGTGATCGCAGCAGATACATTAATATAATGGGGTATTTTCGGGTGATATTTGGGCAAATATTCAATGATAAATAGGTGCCTTCAGAAACTGAATGTCATGTTTGCTCCTGCACTACTTTCTTGAGAAGCAGAGAATCTGTGACATAGGGGCCAAGACACAAGCTTGAGTTTGCCTCGACATCTGACATTTATATATACTGTAGTGCCAAAGAGATATGTCAGGACTGGGGGTGGGGAGGCAGGAGGGATTTCCTGTTCTTTTAAGGACATATGCAGTGGACCAAACACTATGCAAACATCCTTTATCTGCATGAAACATGACTGGTTTTTAATTAAAACTGAGGCCGTGACAATGTCATTTTTCTAAATGCTAACTTGTTTCATAGTCTGTGCTTGCAAATTTAAGACTCTGGCATCAAGCATCTTAATTGGTCATGTAAAAAATATTTAGCAGTGAAAATAACACATTGATAATAGATGCAATGCAATATACATTATGAATAAGTGCAGCTGGCATAAACTAAATCTCTAACAAGGAAATATAACTTTTGCAAAACTGTTATATTGGCATGTTACTTTTCAAAATGTCCTCTTTGACTTGAAGTTGTCTCACTGTACTTCTGTAGCTTCACCTGAAAGAACAGTAATGAGCATTAAATGTACATTATTTCCATACATGTTGATTGGTTTTACATTATTTCCATATACGCTGATTGGTGAAGACAAGCAGACAGGATTTATGCACTGCAATTATAGACTAATCACTTTTCATTTATTAAAACTTCCATCCAAAAAAGCTGCAATGACCTAATTACATGAATTTCATTGAAATGTGCTTGTGCTGTCATGGTAGATAGATGTATTATAACACAGCATGCACCTAACAAAGTTAAGAACAAAAAACTTAATAAAGAACCAAAAAAATAACAAAAATCATACTTCCAAAAGAAAATACAGAAACTGAGGTGTTTAGGAGAACATGTTTCTATATGATACTAAAAACTAAACACCCACATACACATACTGCATTTGAGAATTCTAAAATCCTGCTTGTTGGGCTCCTTTAAGCCCTATAATTATCACAATTCTGACACAGCCACACCCTTCCCTTCCTCTCATGACACTGGGCCATGGTGGTCATTCCAAGTTGTTCGCTCGCTAGCTGTTTTTAGCAGCCATGCAAATGCAAAGCCGCTGCCCTCTGGGAGTATATCTTAGCTTAGCAGAAGTGCGAACGAAAGGATCGCAGAGGGGCTACAAAAAAATATTGTGCAGTTTCTGAGTAGCTACAGACCTACTCAGCGCTTGCGATCACTTCAGATCATTCCGTTTCCGGATTTGACGTCACAAACACGCCCTGCGTTCGGCCAGCCACGCCTGCATTTTTCCTGGCAAGCCTGCGTTTTTTCAAACACTCCCTGAAAACGGTCAGTTGACACCCAGAAACGCCCACTTCATGTCAATCACTCTGCGGTCAGCAGTGCGACTGTAAAGCTTTGCTAGACCTTGTGTGAAAATACATCGGCCGTTGTGAAAGTACGTCGCGCGTGCGCACTGCGCCACATATGCATGCGCAGAAGTGCCATTTTTTTCCTTAATCGCAGCGCAGCGAACATTTTCAGCTAGCGATCAACTCGGAATGACCCCCTTATTCAGTATGGATCACATCTGAGATGCAATCACATACTGATGATTTTATGATGAGTTCTTATGTGCAGTGCCCGATCTACACATGCGCGGCCCCGGGAACACATCTGCATCGCATATATGCGAATGCCTCTGTCTGATAGTTTTTAAAATTTAGCAAAACTGCAACTGATGCTGAATAAGGTCCACAGTTCACTCGCCTCTACTGGGGTCACCCCACCGAAGTCACTTCTGTGCAAACCTAGCCTCAGATACATGATTGGGATCAGTGTATGACAATGCCAGTGATTCAAGTGCAGATGGGTTGGGGGCCATCTAAGGGTTGTTCAGGCTCACACCCTATAAACTCATTGAGAACATCATTACTTATAAGCATTGATAGCCCAAATCATAATTGAGTAAATGCTTCTGCTCCTATAATATCCTAAACTGGCCAGGAATTCGACTGATATTTTAAAACAGTGTCGGACTGGGACATGAAGGTCCCACCGGGGGAATGACGTTATAGGGGCCAATACTTAGGGGTGTGGGCAGCCTACAAAGGGGGTGTGGCCAGACTCCACAGAGGCTTGAAATACACAATAGTTTAGTGCAGTGTAATGCAACATATCTACCATGTATAATACAAGTGCACAGTCTGGAACCTGATCCCTAGAGGAAGGAGTGGGCACTCAGGTAGTGGGGCCTACCGGTGGTTTCCCTGGTACCCCCTTGGGCCAGTCCGACCCTGTTTTAAAATAAGAAATAACAAGAGAGTACAAAACAGTGTATTATATGGCATCTTATTCAATTAAATTCAAATAAATATATTTATAATGCATACTATTTCAAATGAAAGTAATTGTTTTAGCCAATTTTTCATTAGTAAGGCCACCCTTTGCATTTAGTAACTCAACTTCATCAGGGGTTAAACTTATAACGTTTTGTGACAAAGCAGTTAGGATAGCCTCTCTTGCTGCATTTGGATTGCATCTGCACTGCTGTTTGGGAAAAAGTGCATTAGTTCTGGTCTTCAGGCACAGACCCAGATGTAGGGACGTTCATTGCATAGTTGTGGGGGTATAGCCAATGCAACATGCCTTGTGACTGCATGTTAACATAATTTGTAAACCATTTGCTTGATTAGTCATTAATGTTTTACCCATGCATATGTTCACCCAAAGTACCACATCCACAGAGTTTATAACAGCGTGAGTGACATCGGAGAAAACATTGGAAAAGTAAGCTTACCCAGCATCAAATAAAACCTCACCACAGCTATCCAGAAAATATATTTTTACTGAAATTACTGTATGTAGTTTTTAAGTAATAATATAATTGTTGTCTTTCATCATACATCAGTGGTCTTGTTGTTTTTCTGTATCTTATATTATTATTTACAGATTCTTTGTTATAAGATACTGTAGATACCACTAGATGGTTATCTGCTGCAAGAATCTTCATCATCTTCTTGGGACCATATAAAGAGAATTTATAGCCACCAGTGAATTCACCAGTGAATTTTATTTGCAACACTAAAGATATGCATAGGAGTGCCTTTTATTTAATGTTATTTAACACTTTTTTTTTATTTCATTTTTATTCCGGGTGGTTCACTTATTTACTATCGTATTTACTAACATTTCTGTAGTTGTTATGTCTAATGCACTTAATAAACAAGACACCACTATTTAAAGAACATTGTTTTGTCCACTTCAATATTTTCACCATCAGACTTAGGGGGTTATATAGGTTTGTTAGCAAACCAAAAAACATTAGCAATTGGGCAAAACCATGTTGCATTGCAGGTGGGGCAAATGTAACATCTAACAATCTAACTCTCTCTGCACATGTTACATCTGCCTCACCTGCAATACAACATGGTAACTTTTTAAACCTGAATAAAGCCCTTACTCTGCTATATTTTAAGAGGATTCTGTCTGTTATGGGGGGTTTTAGATTTAGAGGGTATGACAAATCATTACATTTAACTGATCATGATTAAGAGTGCCCCAAAAACGAATTACTTTCCTGATTAGCCACTGCTAATTTATATATATTTTTTCTCTGAGTACACTGTAAGCTGTAATCAATTCCCCAGGTAAACACCAGCCTCTGCACAAACATGTTATATCATGTTAATATGTTGAAAACTTGAAATCAATCACAAAACCTGTAATTTCCCTAGGGACATGCATCTTATGACTTGGGAGGATATATACAGTAAATACCGCTATCATTTTATTTGCTTAACGAATGTATGCATCCTATAAGACTATTTATTTTAAATGTAAAGGATATTTAGGTTTAATATGTACAAACATTTAATTACTAATTAAAAATAATGGGGCCCATTTATCAATGAGTTTTAGCTATTTAAAACTCATTGCATATGATAAACGGTGCCCTAGTCAATCAGATCTCACCTGTCATGTTTCAAACACATGACAGGAACTGATTGGCTAGAGCACTATTTATCATATGCAACAAGCTTTAAATAGCTAAAACCCATTGATAAATGGGCCCCAATATCTGTAGTCAGGGATTTAACAAGTTTCCTACAGACTGATTTGATTTTATGGGAGGAAGATATCCACTATATAATATACATACTTGCGCACCCTCCCGAAGTCTCTGAGAGGTTCATGGTCTCTCAGTTTTGGTTTTCCATGTCATTTGTAAAACTGTACTTCCAGGAAAAAATTACAAGGGGAGCAGCATGGAAGAAGAAGAGAGGAAGGAGCTCCAGAAAAGTGTGTGTGGCCTCATAACAAGAGGCAAGGGGGTTTATTTACTAAGATTCGTAATTTTCAGAATCATGTTCAAGTTCAATCACGACTGACATCGACAGTGTAAATTTGCAACTTTTTGAATTGATTACGACTAATTTACTAAGCTGTCGTATTCGTATTTTCCGTATCTTCCGATGTCGATGTCATTCGTGCTTTTCTGCTGTAGATTGCGGCCGCGTTTGCTATTTCGCGGCCGCGTTGTTGTGTTTTTTTTACGACTGCGTCACAAGTCTGTTACGGCAGTGATTTGGAATTTGCTGCCGCGTTTTTACTCCTAAGTTTCGTTTTCGTCACGCGGCCGTGATTGGTTGTATTCGTGAAGGAGGAGTGTCTGTGCATGTTACTATAAAAACGCCCCAAACACTCCGCACCTCGTGGGTTTAGCTAGTGGAGAGGAGAGAGGAAGGTGTATTTGGAGTTGGTGAGTTTGGTGGAGTTTTTGGTGTATTTGGAGAGGAGTTTGGTGATTGTTGAGTGCTGTACTGTGTGTGTTAGTAGTCTTGTGATCTTTGTAGTATTGTTTTTTCACAGTTTGTAAACTTTTTTGTCCTTGTTTTTTTTTTTCAGTCTTTTGTCATTGTTTGTGAGTGAGTGAGAGTGTGTGTTGGCTGTGTGGTGTGTAGTAGGAGTAGTGGAGGAGTGTGTTTTGTGTTTTCATTTTTCAGTGTTTTATGTTGTTTGTCATGTCCGACTCAGAGGTCAGTGTGGTGGCGGAGGTTAGTGAGGTGGCGGAGGTTAGTGAGGTGGAGGCTGGTAGTGAGGTGGAGGCTGGTAGTGAGGTGGAGGCTGGTAGTGAGGTGGAGGGGGGTAGTGAGAGGGAGGAGGTTAGTGAGGAGGAGGAGGAGGGGGTGCCTGTTGCTGTATTTTCCAGTGATAGTGATGGTGTTGTGGCTCCGCAGCCACGCACCACTACCAAGACTGGCAGGAATATAAAGTTAAGCTATGCTGAAAACATGGCGTTGGTGCGTGAGCTGATGAAGCACCATCGCCAATTGTTTGGTCAGGATGCTGCCAGGGTGTCCTCCCGCAGGAAGTCTGCCCTGTGGGGGCAAGTCATACTTGCTGTGAATAGTGAGGGTGTGGTGAGGCGGACAGAGGACACGTGCCGCAAGCGATTTTATGATATTAAGCGGCGTGTCAAGGCCAAGATGGCCAAAGAGTCCAAATCTGCACGGAGAACCGGAGGTGGGCCACCTTTACGTGTAAGCTATCGGGACTGGGAGGAGCCTGTGCGGGCATTGATTCCTGGCGAAGTGGTGTCTGCTACTCATGTCCGGGATTCGGACCGACCCACGCAGGATGGTAAGTTTGATTTGTAATATTGTTCTTAAAATGTCTGTAAAATGTAGATAATATCATTTTTAAAGTGTAAAGGATGCATTTTTTAACACAAAACAGATTGCAGGCCTATGCTCCCTTAAGGTGTGTTTGTGTTTAGAATGTGCTTTTTTCTCCTTGCTTTAGCAATTTTTTCAATTTAATTTAGTGCCAAAACATGTGCAGTGTTTTATAAAAAATGATTTTTTTTTTTGGGTCAATTTTTGGCGATAATGCTTGAACATGTGTGTTTGTTTAAAATCAACAAAAGGTTTTGTTTTGAAACTAACTGAAAAGCGGTGTAATTTTTTTTACATTACATTATTAAAACATTTGCAAGTACTCAATCTCTGCAATATCTGAGGCAAAAATCTAATTTTTAAATAATTTATTGTGTGCCACATCAAGTACATTTTGAAATTCAACTCAAAATCATGAATCTAGAAGCTCTTAAGCTTAAATATTTGGTTTAAACAATACCTAATAGATGCTTACAGTACATTAATGGTTTTCAGTGGGTCATTTTTCAAAAAACATGGTAATAATGTTGGGGTCACTTTTTCAACAGTCACACAGACCAGCCGCCCAAACAGGCCTCAGACAAGTCAGGATGAGGCTGGGATTGCAGGTAAGTCTTCACTGTAGTCACATATTCTGTAAACACATAGAAGTACAAAATATTAATTTTAAATTTTGCACCTAGGTTCTGCTTCTGGAAGCCGACCTCCTGTAAGGCGGCCATCACAGGACTTGGGCCACTTACCCAGGAGGCCAACTAAGACACGGCGTCTTGGCTCGGATTCAGCACCTCCATCATCCCCACCCAGGCGAAGAGTTTCGGCAGTGTCACCCCAGCCACCACTGGCACTATTGGCGAGTTCGCAGAGTGATGAGCCCAGATCACCTCAGTTATCTGGTGAGTAAAAACATAAATTAAACACATAAGCAATAATATACACAGTACACTTAATATGTTGTTAGTTGGTTTGGAGTTTACATGTTTTCAACAACAAGCAATGTGATGTAACGTCTTCAATTGCTAAAGGTGCTTTAATCAAATTATATAAGGTCTTAGTGGATGGTCTCGACAACCTATTTGTAGGAAAATATCAGATTTGAGTAAAAATTAAGCACACACACGTTCACATTTTCGAAAAATATGAATACAATTAAATTTTGGCCCAAAAAAAAACACACCATTATAGTGTTCACACATCGCCCCTGTCCAGTATGTAGATGGCTTACTTGCTCTGCTCCTCTGGACTATACAGGTAAGTAGTCTATATCGTGGTGAGGGGAGGGAATCTAACAGTGTAATGGTGTGGAGGGGAGTTAGTTAGGTGATGAATATGCAAATCTGTCTATGTTAGCGCCTGTGTTGGTATATTTTTAACAATAGCTTTAAAATTGTTAAAGTTGTGAAAATCAAGTGTTAATAATTCAAAAATGGAGTATTATGAATGTATTAATGTGTTGCATTAGCCATGAAAATTTAAAAATAATAAAACATTGCATGTTGCCCACCCCATACAGAGCACAACTTGATGTCCACCGTGGACCAGCAGGGCCCAGACCAACAGCCATCCATCACACTGCAACTTACAGCTGTTGACCCAAGCCTGCCAATACAGTTGCAGGATATACCCCAAGCATCCATCAGTCCCCAACTGGCACAAGCTCCGCCCCCAAGCCAAATTCCAGACGAATTTTGGGCCAGTTGGACAAGCCAACAGGCCCAAAGCAATGCCAGCCTGACCCAACATACACAACACCTTGCCAGTCAGCCCCATCATCTACCGCGTATTAGTCGCAACTCGGGCAGACTGATAGTACAAGTAGGGCGAATGGCTACCTCAATGGAGCAAATTAGGGCTGAAAACAGCCAAATGAATGCACATTTATCCCGCATTATAGATGAGCAACAGCGCCATCAGCAGGCACTCGTTCAGCTCATTCAACACAATCAAGTGGTGAATGAGTCCTTATCCAGGATTGTAGCCAGCCACACTGCTACTAACACTCAGCTGATTGCAAGTTTAAATAATTTGAGCAGCAATATTTCTATGATGGGAGCTCAGCAAGTAACCTCCAGCTCGGGGACCACGACCCCTATCCAAACGCCAGTAACCTCCCCTGTTCGGCGTTCCTCAAGAGCACGTGCCAGTGAGCCAGCACCCAGCACACACAAGCGAAAAAAATAACAACAATCTTTTTTGAAAAATAAATAAAAAAATTTGTCTGAAAAACACATTCCTGTGTCCGTGTCCAAAATTTCTGAAGCTGGTCTGTATGTATGTATGTATGTTTTTCCAGGGTAATGACTGTAAATGTTTTGTTAGCATCAACTAAGCACAATGGACACACCACTATAAACAACAAACAGTAAGTAACAAAACACACAATAGAAAGTAGAGCAAAGTGTTTAGTGAAGGATAATTACAGCATAATAAAACTGACCTGTAAAATATCGCAGGATCACTTCTTGACGTACCTGCCTCCCTACATTTGTACTCACACTGTCACCAGATGGATCTAACTCCTCTGCTTGCTGACTGCTTTCTCCCTCACCATGTGCCAGATGTTGACTTAAACACAGATTATGGAGAAAACAGCAGCAGAACACAATTCGAGTCACCTTTGAGGGACTATACAACAAAAGGCCACCAGATTTATCCAGACACCGAAAACGTGACTTCAGCACCCCAAAACATCTTTCTATCACATTCCGCGTAGCCTTATGTGCATGATTATAACTGTGTTCAGCAGGAGAATCAGGTTGGGACAATGGAGTAAGGAGCCAAGAGTAGCAGCCGTAACCCCCATCACCTGAAAAAACATATATAGTCAACATTAGGACATATGTTAGATTATTCTTTCACCTCCTCCAAACTCTAGGTTGTGGTTAAAAGACAGACACACAAAACATTTTCAACATACCCAACAGCCAGCCATCAGGCATTTGTCCCTCCTCAAATTTCTCGAAGAGCGATGACTGACTGAGGATGAAGGAGTCATGGCAGGCACCAGGGTAACCTGCAACAACACTCATAATTTTTAAATTTGCATCACAGACCACCTGGACATTAGTTGATTGATCCATATGCCTATTAGTATATATATACTGGCGGCCCTTAGGTGATCTCAGCTGAACGTGTGTGCAATCTATGGCCCCCAGCACATTGGGCATGCCAGCAAGCTCATAGAAAGCTACCCTGACAGCACTCCACTCCGACTCCTCAGTAGGGAAGCAGATTGAGGCTTTAATGTGTGGCTCCAACACATCCAAAACCTGAGTGGACATTAAAGAAGCTAAGGTGAGTGTCATGTTAGGTATTCTCTACAATACTGTGGTGTTTCAACTTACACAAGCAACACTTAGCCATAACCGCATATGTATTTTTATACTCACCTGCATCAAATATCTTGAAAAGGTGGGCTGTGAGATCCCAATGACGTCGCCTGCCACAGCCTGGAAGCTCCCAGTAGCCATAAAGTGTAACACAGCCAGGAGTTTGTGTAGGCCTGAGACAGAGCGAGAGCGTGCTGTCTCAGGGTCTATGCCCAGTTTGACAAGGTCATACAGGTGGAAAATGTTGTTTCGATTTAGGCGGAACATCTGTATGACCCTATCATCGGACAATGCATTTAAGTTTAAACGCCCTCTAAATAAATGAGGCTGGCGCAGCCTCCGCGGTACCTGGACAACCTGTTGGCCATGTTCACTTACCTGGTCCTGATTCCTGGAAGCCTCATGGAGCAGTCTAACGTATCCCACAGCCAACAAAAAACCATTGCCACACACCACAGCCGCCATTTCAGAGTGAGAGAAGTTCAGAATGTGCCTGAAACACTTTTATAGGCCCAAAAAATCAGGTGTGAGTAATGGATAATTAAGTACACATGTAAACGCGGTTTCCAAAGGCTGGCGCGTTTTTTTTTAGGAAAAAAATGCGAATCGTAATTTTTCGCGGCCGCGAAAGCATTTTCGCGGCAGCAAATACAATTACGAATGGTTAGTAAATGACCGAGATTCATATCTAAACAGGCGTAATTTGACCGATGGTGTATTCATTCGTAATTTTGTACTTGGACTTGCAAAAAAATACGAATGCCCTCATCACTGCCGTGATTACTGTTTAGTAAATGACCGAGATGCCACTTTGAAGAAAAAACGCCATCTCGGTCAAAATCGGGAGCTTAGTAAATATACCCCAAGGTCTCAAAGGGAATATCATATCCAACAGCCAGGTCCTCATTTTCATCACTCTTCCGTACCCACTTCCTTATATGCCAGTCTCCTCACCCACTCCCCAGCTTATGTCAACCTTTGTCTCCTCAGTCTTCACCCACTACTGTATCTTCTGCAATCACAGCCAGGCTCCTCTTCCCAGGCTCTGGCCTCTGAGTGACACTGTCACTGTGACAGTCCTCTCTACCCCTCCTTCTCACACACAATACTGCTCAGATCCTCACCTCAATCTCAGAATTTTCGGAAGGAAGGGAGAGCCAGTGGGTGACACAAGGGAATGGGTGACAGGGGAAAGCAGTGTGCGATGACAGGGAGAGGCAGTGGGTGACATAGTGGATGACGAGGAGAGGCAGTGGGTGACGGAGAGTGTGACAGTAGAGAGGTGATTGGGAAAGATAGTGGGAGATGGAGAGGCAGTGGGTTACCGGAAAGGTTGAGGTTGACAAGCAAAGAATGAAAGGCAGTGGGTGACAGGAAGAGAGTGGTGGGGAGAGCCAGTGGGTGATATATAGTAGGGCACTGGGCTGGATGGGAAGGGGTCAGTGAGTTGCCGGTGGGAGGGGGAACACTAGGCTGGGAGGGGGAACACTAGGCTGGAGTAGGGGTACAGTGGGATAAATCAGGTGGGACACTGTGACTGGACAGGCTGGGGGTGGGGGTTCTTGCTGAGTAGCAGTTAGATAGGGGCAGTGGGCTGGCAGGGTGAGAGACACTGGGATGTGGGAGTAGGTGAGATTGTGGGGGACACTGGGCTGGATGGACACTTTGTGAATGGGGAGGCACTGGGCAGGATGAGAAGGAAGCAGTGAGATAGGGGTGGGAAGTGGTAATACTTGCCTGAACGAGGTGGATCACTGTGACTGGACTGGCCAGGGGCTTCTACATGGGGGCAGTGAAATGGGCGCAGTGGGGTTGTTGGGGAGGGAAGGCAGGTAGACACTAAGCTGGTGGGATGGGAGACACTGGGACTGGGGTCAGTAATGGTGGAGACACTGAGCTGGAGAAGGGACAGACACTGGGACAGGAGCACTGACCTGCTGCTGCTTTCTGCCTGTCCCTTTATACTCGATCTCACAGCAGCATCTTGAGCAGCCATTCCTGCATTCTCTGCCATTCTTGATCCTCCACTCCATCACCTCTGCACTGCCAGTGCTGTGCAGGAATCTGTTTCCCTGCAGTGGATCTGGCTCACCCGCTGCCTGCTCTATCATTTTCTGACTATGCCAAGACCTGACCCACAGCAGCAGTTCTCGCCCCCCTCTATCCTCTGACCTCACACTCTACCTCGGCTGTCATACCAGTTGCAGCCTAGTGGCCAGCGTGTCTAGCGTGTTGCTGCTGTACAGTGCACTATGAATAATAATAATAATAATAATAATAATAATAATAATAGTAATAATAAAAATCTTCTAAACAACAGGGGGTACGTCTTGGTATTCAAAAAACAGGCAAGACCATGTGGCTACAGCAGCATGTCTCTTCTTCCAGTTTTTCTTTCAGAGAACACTTTGTGACATTTTAAGTATAATTAATATGCCCCTATTTCTACACTCCCCAGGAGATGTAGAAATTGTGACATTCATCAAACTCTGGAAAAGCATTTTTTCCGGAGTTTGAACGTGAAACTGTTCGCCATCCTGAGATGCCTTTTAGCACAAGCTGCCATTTACATAGCAGAAGGGTAGAAGGGTGAGAGGAGGGGGGCCTCGGCTGCAGAGCAGCCGGACAGCCCCGGTAGTAAGGGCCCGGGATGGGGTGGTGGGCGGCCAAGGCTGCAATGTGACCTGCCAGCCCCAGCAATAAGGAGCCAGTGGGGGAGAGGGGGAAACCTCCCTCTGCAGCTGGATAGATGAACTTGAAAATCCCGGCAGGGGGGTGAGTGGCATGCTGCTTCAGCTGTCTTCTGCTGCAGGCGATGGGGGAAATGGCATCAGACACAGGTGCCATCAGGGTACAGTGTTGTGGTGGCTGCAATAGTAAACAAAGGTGTGGGGGGAGGCATCCACAGCTGGCACAAATAACATGCCTGTGAGGGGGCAATGCATGTGGGGGGCTGCACAGTTCATTATGTGGAGGTGGGGGGGAGCTATTTAGCATGCCGAAGGGGCAACGGGGGTCTTGGCGGAGGTGCAGTGACCCTTTCTACAGCTGGGCACCCTGCAGCCAGAGGGAAAAATGATACTTGTTAGAAAAAGAGGCTTCTACAAAAGACCAGTTTTTCGAAAAGTGATAATTTTCTCACCTGGGCATGAAAAATCATGAAAAAACTGTGTGAGAATGCAATGAGAATTGAAAACTAAAAATTCTCATTGCACAATTTTTTCATGATGAATATGACCCTTAATGTCTAAATAGCTTTTCTTGCAGTGTTCCACAGTTAGTTTTAATGGGATTACTACATTAACATCATTGCAAATTCTATTCAATAATCATTATTTGCAATTTGAGGTATTTTTGCTGTATAAATCATTAAAATCAAAACATCATATGCAAGGGTGCATTAAGAGAGTAGAGGGACCATTTCGTCAGTGGGTGCAGCACTGTAGACTCTGGCTTTGTGAGTATTTGTACCCATTGCATTCAGTGATGTGCGGTGAGGTCAGTGAATGGTGAGGCTGATTGCGGCGGCCGTGCCCCCCTTTCCCGCAAAAGACAAAAAAAAGGCTAGGGTTCCCCTCATTTAAATAAAACCAGCACCAGGCTGAACCAGCAGGGGGTGATAATGCCATAGCATGGGAGACACTCAGTACAGGGTCCCCCACCATAACATTAAACACCCCCCAAACCAGTCAGCCGAGGGCTGGAATTCCTCAGAAAGTGGGGACCCCAAAAATGTAAATAGGGTCCCCCCTCCTGAGCAACAACCAGCACTGGGCTGAAAGCTCAGTGCTATGCCCCATACCCCTGGTGGCGGTGGGTGCGGGGTTCATGACATACTGATATTGTTCTTTACAGGTGGCCTACAGGTCCCAGCAAGCCTGACCCAGCATACTGGCACTTGGAGAACCACAAGTGTCAGCATGCCCGGACATTAAGGGCCCGCTGGCACCCGTAGTCTGCCTGTAAAGAAAATGTTAAAATAAAAACACAACAACTAATGTTTAAATAGTTTATTATGCTGCATATTCACCTGGGGGCGGCAGCCTTTAAGCTCTTTTCATGCCCGCTGCCTCCCCCAGGCTTCCGGCGTCTTCTATCTTCGGGAGCTCTTGCCTGCTCCCTCCCCGCCGCCGGAGGAACTGCCTCCTCTGACTGCACATCCCTGATTGCATTGCAACATGGTTTGTCCAGGTACAAGGCTACTTGATTTTTTGCTTTTGCGCCCAGTTTACATTCAGTTTCTTTTTTCTGTGGCTCTATCTGTTATAGTCCCACACCACTCATTAATAGACTAGAAAAGCCTGAATAGGTTTAAGAGAATATAAGCACCCTGTTTTTTATTGAAGCAAAAATGGTTTGAACAAGTTTGTTGTTGATATTGGTTTATTGGTGGTTATGAATTGTCAATCAATGAGCTAGCCATTTAGTATGATACGTGTAGGCAGGTTTTGTTATGTTATATGAAGACTGGCAGAGGATTTCATCTTCTTCTTGCCATTTTATTATCCCTGGACTGGTTAAGTAGTCAGTGTCTCACTGTCAGGACTTGTTTCCACACCATTCTCTTTGCTGTCTTAATTTCCTTTCAGATCTTTCATATCACTGCTCTTAGGGGGTCATTCCGACCCGATCGCTCGCTGCAGTTTACCGCAGCGCAGCGATTGGGTCGGGACTGCGCATGCGCCAGCGCCGCAGTACGCCAGCGCATGGCATCCGTCATTGCCTAGCGCTTGCCTCTGAGGTCGTTAAGCCGCCGTTTAGGGGGCGCGGTCCGGACAACGCAGGCATGGCCGGACCGTTGGGGGGGGCGGGCCGTGACGGCTGCGTGACGTCTCACGCAGCCGCTGCGGCCAGTGGCAGCAACAATCAACTCCCGGCCAGCTGCAGGAGCTGCGCTGGCTGGGAGTTACTCCACAAATACAAAAGCATCGCCGCTATGCGATTCTTTTGTATTTGTGCGGGGGGCCCGGACTGACATGTGGGGCGGACTAGCCCTGTGCTGGGCATCCCCCCGCATGTCAGGAAAGATGATCGTAGCTGTGCATAATTTAGCACAGCTACGATCAACTCGGAATGACCCCCTTATTACTTTCATTGCTTTCCTCGCTAATTCATTTGATTTCTTACCTTTCTTTCAATTTTTTCTTTTGTAGTTTCCCTTTCCTGCCATGCCCCGTCCATGCTGAAATGCCCCCCCCCCCCTCTTCCCCGTTGTTTGTTGAAAGCAGCAAGGCCACTCATGGCAGCTGCTGCCTCTCCCTCAGTGAGGGGCTCCCGGTGGTATGCTGCATGCACGGCCGGAAACCCCCCCTACCCCAACACCGGGTGCTGCAACAGCGGCCACGGGCAGCACTCTCCCTCCCCTGACAGCTCCTTCTCTTCTGGGCTTCAAGCTTGGCTCTGTTAAGCCCTACCACCAGAGTTGCGGGTGCTGGGTCAAACTGGGTCAGTTCCACTAGCCCAGACACCTCCCACAACTTTAGGAGCTGGGGGAGCAGCTTCAATTATAAATAATAACTTGCAAACACCTTTTGGGGGACAGGGGGGTGGGATAGTATTATGTCCCCACAGGATTTTGTGCTCAAGGTCAGAGTGTCACCTGGAAATAATGCGGTTCCAAAGCTGGTGTTACCTGGGGGTACATCCCTTCATCTGTTTATAAAGGTGATGGTTTGCAGGCACCAACATTAATGCAAGTGGGTGTGCCGCATCCAGTGGTTACCTGGTCACCATATTTAAGTCAAGAAATTACGCAGTATGCAATAAAAGCACCTTTTTGCCAGGTTGTAGTCGTAATTAATAAACCCAAGAAAAGCTCAAGCGCAGGGCAGTTCATGTAGCCATAAAATTATCCTTAGCTCAGTCAGTTCACTGCGCCACAAGTTTTCTATAATACTTATGGGCAATTTACGCACCCTATTTTGAGTCAGTAGCCTGGTGCTCAGCAAGTGGGTCAATCGCCTTTGCCCCAGGCCTAGCCTCCATTTAGACCACCCATCCTACCACAGTTAAACATGGCTCAGCCATAGGCGTGCGCAGCTAATTTTATTAGGGGGTGCACTGCTGAAGGGGTGTGTCTAGCACCGCCTTTTGGGCATGTCTCGCACCGCCTTTTGGGCATGGCTAGCACCGCCCAGGGACGTGTCTAACACTATTTTTCATTCTCTCAGTAAAATCACATGGCTTAATTTAATTTCTCCCTAGTTCCCAATACTACAAGTAGATATAATAAACCCAATAGAAATAAAAAGAAATGTAATGGTGAGACTACCGGCCAGTACTGCATAACCCTGAGTCCTAGCTGCCACTTAACCCTATCTCTGCTTACACCTCCCCAACCTATCTCTGACCCAGTGGTGGAACTAGAGTGTGGTGGGCCTAGGTCCATATGCATTATCCACACACACACACACACACACACACACACACACACACACACACACACACACACACCCCTTGCACACACCCCCAGCACCTACACACTGATTTTGAGTCGGCCACTCTGAAAAGTACTGGCGAAATTTTACACAAGTTTAAAATTTACACATGTGCCTTCAGAGTCACACTTGCACATCAGACCCCTCTCCTGCAGGGCACCAGCATCTGTCACACATGACCTCATGGTCACCAGCTACTGACAGTAGTGCCCCTTATTCACAGAGTCAACATGCATATTATGCCCCACAGTGTGAGCCAAAAATCACATTATGCCACACGGTATGAGGCGAAATTCACATTATACCACTCACAGTTACAGACCGTACTGCTGAACTGCTGGATGATTCATTAAGTCAATGAATTTGATTGAATTTGTCCTCCTCTGGTATGCTGCTCTTCCACAGTGGCATTGGCGTGGCAAATAAGGAGCGAGATCGTGGGTCAGCGCGGGGTTATTACATCATCATGTCACATAGCACAGTTAGAGGAGGAGCTGGGAGGAGGTTTATGCGCACCCATGATTAACCCAGGGACTACTAATACAGTACTGACCTGCAGGGTAATAGTGATTAAAATAATTATTTCAATTAAGCTCCAGCGTCTCCCAGTGAGGCTTTCTTATGTCCTGCAGACAATGGGGCTAAAGCAGAATTTACCAAAAAAAATATCAGGAATAGTAACTTACTGTCTGTCTCAGGGACAGAGACTCTGTTGAGCCATATCAACAGAAAGTGTCGTCCGGCGGCTCCGCGTCCCTCTGAGATGAATACTCCCTGTGGTATGGACTGAAAGCACCGGTGGGCTGGAGGAGAACACGGGCGGGCATGCGGGCTGGAGGAGAGAACGGGTGGGTGTGGGTGGGCGGGCTGGAGGAGAGAACAGGCGGGTGCAAGTGGGTGCGGGTGGGCGGGCTGGAGGAGAGAACAGGCGGGTGGGTGGGCTGGAGAGAGCGGGTGGCCGTGCGGGCTGGAGGAGAGTGTGGGCGGGTGTTTGGAGAGCACGGGGGTGGGTGGAGAGCACGGGTGGGCTGGAGGAAAGTGTGGGCGGTTGGCAGAGATGGAGGAGAGGAAGGGAGAGAGAGCGCGGAAGGGAGAGGGAGAGCTGGAGAAGAGCATCGGACTGGCAGAGAGCATGGGCGGGCTTGAGGAGAGCACCGGCAGTCAGGCTGGCTGGAGGAGAGCATGGTGGTGGGTGGGCAGGGTGAGAGCATCGGCGGTTGGTTGGACTGGGGGGAGAGCACATGCAGGCTGGTGGAGAGAACGGGCGCGCGTGCGCTGTGTAACATCAGTCCCCCAGTGAGGTCACCGGCCACTCAGCATTTATTATCGGTGGGGCGGGCGTCTGGCGCAGCAGGTGCAGCGGGAGGCACAGGATTGTTCTGCAGGCTGGGGTCCGATCGCACGCTCAGCGATCACAATGTTGAGCAAGCCTGGAGTGTGGGGAGTGCCGGACATTAGGGGGTGCCTGTGCGCACGCCTATGGGCTCAGCTGCCTCCGCCTCATCCAGCACAAATGTTGTCAACTGCCACTGAAGAGCTAGCAGTGTCAGAGTTATTGGTAACTAATGCAAATATTTGAAGTTTGCTGGATATAGGGCCAAATTCAGATCTGATTGCAGCAACAACATTTTCTCTAGTGGGCAAAACTATGTGCACTGCAGGTGAGGCAAATATAACATGTGCAGAGAGAGTTAGATTTGGGTGGGGTGTGTTTAAACTGAAATCTATTTGCAGTGTAAAAATAAAGCAGCCAGTATTTACCCTGCACAGAAACAAAATAACCCGCCCAAATCAAAATTTCTCTGCACATGAGCCATGCCCCCCTTGCAGTGCACATGGTTTTGCCCATAAGAGAACAATTATTCTGCTGTGATCAGGTATGTATTAGGCCCACAGTTTCTCACACAGCTTCAGCTGCATTTGCTGTGTCAAGCATCGTCGTGGAAGACCAGTTGTCAGTGAGTCAAGGTACAGTAGGCGCACTACGCAATGTGGGGCAAGCAACAAGCTTAGAAGATCTGCATGCAGATCCCTCCAAGTTCTGTGAAAAAAACGCAGCAGCTCGTGTTAGCATGCATTTGTCACATTCAGAGGAATCTTTGGATTCCTCTAGCTCGTTGGAAAACCTGTGAAATTTATGCGTTATGTATAGCATGTAAAAGTACAGATGTGCGGCGGACTCTTTTCGGGTTTTGGTTTTGGATTATTTTGAAAAAAACAAACATAAAAACAGCTAAAATAACTGAATTTGGGGGTATTTTTGATCCTACAGTATTATTAACCTCAATAACATTCATTTCCACTCATTTCCAGTCTTTTCTGAACACCTCACAATATTGTTTTTAGGCCAAAATGTTGCACCAAGGTAGCTGTATGACTAAGCTAAGTGACACAAGTGTGCGGCACAAACACTTGGCCCATCTAGGAGAGGCACTGCAGTGGCAGACAGGATGGCAGTTTTAAAAACTAGATGTAAGAGGGAATTGTCCGTGGGCCCTCTCACCCACCCTATTTGTTGTTTAAACAGGGCATGCACTGTTTAATAAACCCATCATTTCAGTGACAGCTGGTCCCCCTGGAAAAAGCTCGCCAACTTCTCTGAATCATAGCTAGCTGCAAACATACCACCTCCATATTTGATGACTTTTCACATTATGAGAAGAGGCAAGAGAAAGAGGACAGTGTCAAGAAGGTGATTAAAAAATAGAGAGGCACATGCAATCAGGAACAACACATAGGCTTTCACCTCCACTCCTATATTGGTGTGGAATGGAAAGGGCTTCAACCAAGTAAATATATAATTACCACATTACTGGACAAACTGAAAAACTAGGGGCCAAAGCCTCCGAATTTGTACCCCTTCTCCATTTTCAGGAATTAAGATAATCTCGGATTTAATGCTGGGATGCAAATAAACTGGTGTATACCACAGAATCAAGATTGATTGTTTTCTCCTCCACGGAGTCTGGAGACTTATTTTATGAAAATCTTGTGGGTTTCTTTTTTTCCATTTTTTATTGCATTCTTATTTACATATTTTGTGGCAGATGTCTTATTTTCGTATTTCACAGCTCCCAGTTACACGCATGTGAGCATACCTGTTTTATTCATATTTTATTTTTAAATAAAGCAGCCCCTTAGATGTTTTAGCAGCCCCTCCTGTGCCACCACAACAGCCCCAGATGGGGCAAGTTGAGTTCGGGTGGGTTCGGTACAGTACTAAGCAGGACTGTGCAGTGCATTTTTTTGTTATTGAGCCCCTGCCCTAGTGGATCTTAACACTCTACAGTCCAAACTAATTTCATACTATAAGTAGGACTGTTGGAGGAAGCAATGCTAACCTCTATGCCCACAACATGCCTCAGCCTGGCAAGCCAGACATCTTTCTGGCTGTAAGACACCATGAGACTCCATACTGGGCCTTATTCAGTAACTGTTTGTGCCTCAAAGGAACTCCTGGCCCATCTAGTGCTGCAGTGCAATGGAAAGCTGATGCAATGCAAGATCACTGAAGCTCTGTTCTTCTAACACCGCAAGGTCTTGCGATAACCCTACGCAGCTCTTAGGAAAAGAACCCTGTAAAAACAAATCCGCATTTTGTAAATAAATAATCCCAAAATGTGCAACATTAATAATAAATCAAAATTAGGACTTTCGGTGTGCGGAGCATCATGATAGGCGCATTTTAGCTTCTGCTCCGTTTCTCCTTGGGAAAAATCCAGCTTCATCACTAAAACTTCCTTACCGGAGATAGAAATTATAGATTTAGGTGGAGGAGGACTAAAGCTCTTCACTACACTAACTCTCAAGGAGAACAGAATCCTAATTCCACTGGAATCCGGCCTGTAAAGATCGAGGCCCGCCAACACATAAGCGGCATGGGACGCCATTACGGCCCAATCTCATGACATATCCCTGAGGTCCCAGATCTCTCCTTCCTGAGCCAACTGAAACAAACTTCCTCACCTAAATGCCGCAGCAGCCGTCCGTTACCTTCTTCACAAGAACGGACGGCTGAACGGAGCCGGATCTGCAGAGAACGGCGCTGGGATCCCGATTACCGAAGATGGCTTGCCACGTGGGATCTGAAGAACTGCGCCTTGCTTCTGCCTCCTGGGCTGCGCTGTCTGTGGGTGCCTAAACACCGAGCCCCTGCAGCTCTCTTACTGTCTCCCTTGGACCTGAGTAGAGGGAGAGCTGTGGAGAAAGACACCGGGATCCTGCTGTGCGGGGATTGCCCACTGCTTTAACCCCCTTGAATGGAGCAGGAGGTCACCGGGATCTTGCTGTGCGGGGACCACCCGGTGCTTTTCCCCTTGAACAGAACGGGAGCTGCGAGGGAGGACGCCGGGGTCATGCTGTGCAGGGATCACCCTCTGCTTTAACCCCCTTGAACGGAGCAGGAGGTCACCGGGATCCTACAGTGTGGGGGCCACCCGTTGCTTTACCCCCATGAATGGATCGGGAGGTCGCCGGGATCCTGATGTGCGGGGACCGTTCGCTGCTTTAACCCCCTTGAACGGAGCGGGAGGTCGCCAGGATTCTGCTGTGCAGGGGCCACCCGCTGCTTTACCCCCTTGAACGGAGTGGGAGCTGTGAAGGATGGCGCTGGGATCCTGCTGTCCGGGGACTGAGTGAGACCTGGAGAGACTGCGACCGGCAGATGCTTCTGGAGGTGCTGTTGGGGAATACCCCAACTCCGGTCACCTTCAGCCAACCACCCTAGCTGAAACAAGGACTCTATAAGCTGGTCAAATCACCTTGAACCGAATTCGCCCCCTCCAATGGAGATGTAGAGGTTTCCCATGCCAGCTCTAAGAGGGATCTCTGTGGCCTGAACAGAATCTACCCCTGGTAACCCTGTTTGTGTCTTTATTTCTTATTAACAAACCTTCCCTCCCCACCTTATGTCCTCCCCCTCTCTTTTCCTTTATACCCCATACCTATCCTCCCTACTCTTCATCTACCCTACCCTCTCTTAACATCAACAAATCCTGCTGTTGAAGTTGATATCAGTGAACAGAACACTATTAACAGGAGGAGACTGAAGGAATAATTACTCTCAGCATACGATCAACACTAACAAGTTTTGGTAATTAGTTTGTGGTTGATCTTCACTTGATTTGTGTTAGCAAATTTCTAGCCTTGTATCATATACCTAAAGGGTAACGCTGCCACCTAGTGGAATTAGACTGAGCTCACTTACTGAGTAGTATTTAAACCAGAACAGAAATTAAATACCTTGAGTCATATATATATATATATATATATATATATATATATATATATATATAT